>NC_056744.1:119772826-120462826 GCF_019279795.1 Protopterus annectens | reverse complement strand
GAATGCAATACAGCATTCGCTGTTGTAAGGTTCGACACTGTGGTGCAGATAGCACTATAGTGGGGATCAGGAAATGTACCCTTTCCCTCACTGTAGTGCGATCTTGGAGTGTGTATATATAAGTGGGGGTGTGTGAGAAGCACAGCCCCCCACATGAGGGGTGCAGGGGGGACTTGCCCCCCCTGCAAAGACGTTCTTTACTGTGCAACGGACGGTATTGCTGTTACCGGAAGTGTGGTGACTGTTCAAAAATGTCAAATTCGACATTTGCAGTCACTACACTTCGAGGTTTTTTTGCGTTCGGTATTTTAAATTTCGTGGTTTAGGTTTGACATTACTGTGATTCATTGTTCATTATGGTGATATGATAGTAAACCATATGTGTGTGTGTGTGTGTATATATATATATATATATATATATATATATATATATACCGTATGTGTGTGTGTATATATATATATATATATATATGTGTGTGTGTGTGTGTGTGTGTGTGTGTGTATATATATATATATATATATATATATATATATATATATATATATATATATATATATATGTATCAACTCCAAGAGTGCTGTACAGTGGGGGAAGAGCAATTACCCCCAATCCCCACTGTGCAAAATCTTGCACAGACTTAACACAAGCAGAAGCAATCAAATGAGTTTTGATCACTTCTGCTAGTGTTAAACAGGTTTGAGATTTTGAACATTCAGTTATGTGGAGTGCTTCCATTGTTGAGCAGTCTTAGACTTAAGTAGATGTGTCATGTCATATAAAATACATTTATGCATACATACATATATGTGTGTGTATTAAACTTTTAAAAGAAGTAAAAGATGAAGCTTTGAGGCTACTTTACATTACTTTTCCATTTGATTACAAAGATTAGACAGCTGATACATGAAAAGCTGGAAAACTGCATAACTGCATTCAGCTGCTGCCTAAAATGCCCCCCAGCATATCTGTTTCTGTTCATTCAAATTAACTGTGGCTTGTAACAGGTAGGCAGTTTTGTTGACTGAGCCTGATTTCAGCAGCAACTCTGACCGTTTTCTTTTGGCTTGCTTCTGTCTTTGTAATACGCTGTTGTGTTAGCTTCAGAAGTATAGCTCTATATGTGAAATTAGACAAAAGAAAAAAAGGTTGTTTACAATTACTGTGAGCATTAACAGTATAGTAGTACACAACAGAATGGTCCTGGTTTTGTGCATTAACAGTACAGTAGTATCCTGCAGCGAGTCTATATTAGAACATTGAACGTTTAATGGTTCGAATCACTAAAGGTCGACCTTTAATGATCAAACCATTAAAATTTTGAATGTGCAGAAAAAAATAAATAAAAAAAACAAAAAGAAAACCTAAAGGGTGTAGGCAGGGGGGCAAGCCCCCCTGCACCCCCCACACCCTTTCTACTTAAATATACCAACTCCGAGACCTCACTACATTGAAGTAAATGGAAATCTCCCCTTATGGAGATTTCCATTTACCCGTTAGACGTTCTGCACTTTCGCTGTTCTCGTGTCAACAATGTCGGATTTGATATTGTCGGCTTTCGAGAATATAATAGGGAACCCCCTGCAGCATACTCCTCAATCTGGAAACATCAAAATTCTGGACAAAGGCCCATGAAAAGTAGGTACAACTGGCCAAAAAAATCAGAGTGCTGATTAACATAAGATTTGCATGCATAATCATGTAACCACACCCACTCCAGTGGAATTATGGGATACTAATGTGAAGATTGAAGTCACTAAATAATAATAAATAATGGCAGACATTTTACTTTCAGACTTCATATCCCTCAGAAAATACATAACAATGAAAAATCTGTTATTTTTGCAAGTATCTGAGTTTACAGGAGCAATGTTTAAAATCTGCCATATTTTTGGCCCTTTGTCCCATCATTATTTTTTACTTTGTCCAGATTTCTAGCTCTGAGAGACTGAACGGTATGGTATTACATATAGGACAAGCAGTAGTATATGTGTTGCATGTACCTTATGTACATGTAGGTGTTTTTACAATAACATTATTTGGGCAGGAGAGAACATTGCATGCTTGCATAAAGTTTCAAGTGATACAAATATAAAAATGTTATCATTGATATTGTACTATTTATACACTGAAGTTGTTCCAACTTTTTTTTATGTTTGCCCTGTCTTGGCTAAATGGCTTCTGCATGGTCATGCTGAGAATGGTCCTTGGATCAGTACACTCCCAGTCAGATTAACAAATATGTAAAATTAAGAAATTACCACTCCCACAACTATAATGTGGGTGTTCGTGGATCACCATGGGAGTCAGATGCAAAAGGACAGCATTGGATGAATTGGATATATAAAATGACTTCTCTTGCACCTTGCCTGCATTTATAACTGACAGCAGGAGCATGCCAATTCAGGAACTGCTGTTTCACCCCAACATACAATGGGGTGCTTGAGGAGGCAAGCCCCCCTGCACCCTCCCACCCCCCGCTACTTAAATATACCAACTCCAAGACCTCACTACATTGAAGTAAATGGAAATCTCCCCTTACGGAGATTTCCATTTACCCGTTCGACGTTCTGCACTCTCGCTATTCTCGTGTCAACAGTGTCGGATTCTATATTGTCGGCTTTCGAGAATATAATAGGTAACCCCCTGCAGCATACTCCTCAATCTGGAAACATCAAAATTCTGGACAAAGGCCCATGAAAAGTAGGTACAACTGGCCAAAAAACCAGAGTGCTGATTAACATAAGATTTGCATGTATAATCATGTAACCACACCCACTCCAGTGGAATTATGGGATACCAATGTGAAGATTGAAGTCAGTAAATAATAATAAATAATGGCAGACATTTTACTTTCAGACTTCATATCCCTCAGAAAATACATAACAATACAAAATCTGTTATTTTTGCAACTGTCTGAGTTTACAGGAGCAATGTTTAAAATCTGCCATATTTTGGCCCTTTGTCCCATCATTATTTTTCACTTTGTCCAGATTTCTAGCTCTGAGAGACTGAAAGGTATGGTATTACATATGGGACAAGCACTAGTCTATGTGTTGCATGTACCTTATGTACATGTAGGTATATTTACAACATTATTTGGGCAGGAGAGAACATTGCATGCTTGCATAAAGTTTCAAGTGATACAAATATAAAAATGTTATCATTGATATTGTACTATTTATGCACTGAAGTTGTTCCAACTTTTTTTTATGTTTGCCCTGTCTTGGCTAAATGGCTCCTGCATGGTCATGCTAAGAATGGTCCTTGGATCAGCTCACTTCTAGTCAGATTAACAAATATGTAAAATTAAGAAATTGCCACCCCCCACAACTATAATGTGGGTGTTCGTGGATCACCATGGTAGTCAGATGCAACAGGACAGCATTAGATGAATTGGCTATATAAAATGCCTTCTCTTGCATCTTGCCTGCATTTATAACTGACAGCAGGACCATGCCAGTTCAGGAACTGCTGTATCATCCCAACATACAATGGGGTGCTTGAGGAGGCATGTATGTTATCCATGCTTCACTCAAAAAAATTACAACTTTTTCATCCCAAGTTCCATGGCAGTTGCATCACACAGTGCTCCCTTAGTAGAAGTATTTCATATTATACCATGATCCCCCCAAAACGTGCACGCTGATTGGCCAGCGTGCCCGTTGTAAATCGAGTTATACTAATGGAAAAAGGTCCGGTCGCCCGGACTTTTTTCCATTAGTATAACCCTTTTTTTTTAAACACTGTCTCGCTATGTTAAATGGGTTTAACATAGCGAGACAGCTTTAAAATAAGCAACGGAGATCTCCGTTGCTTATTTTAAAGCTGTCTCGCCATGTTAAACCCATTTAACATAGCGAGGCAGTGTTAAAAAGCAACGGAGAAAGCAAGATCTCCGTTGCTTTTAGTGTCTCGCTATGTTAAATGAGTTTAACATAGCGAGACAGTTTAAAATAAGCAACGGAGATGTCCGTTGCTTATTTTAAAACTGTCTCGCTATGTTAAACTCATTTAACATAGCGAGACATAAAAGCAACGGAGATCTTGCTTTCTCCGTTGCTTTTGCTCAACTCTGATGTACTGCGCAGGCGCCAGTACATCAGAACTGCCGGATGCCAAGACATCTGCGAAGGGCAGTAAACAGGCATTATACTATGCCATTATTTAAGAAAAGTAATAGTTTCTTTTCTTAAATAATGTCATATAATAGCAATAACCACTTCTGGGTGTGGGTAATGCTAAATTTACCCACGGTTGGCTTTGTTTGGTCCCTCGGGCCTCGGGACCAAACCACGCCAACCGTGGGTAAATTTAGCATTACCCACACCCAGGCGTGGGTTATTGCTATAATAATAACTTATTAAAAATGTAATTATAATTAAAATTCTGCATTCTGTATAAATTCTGTACATAGCTATTTGTAAATATGATTATATTTCTGCAGAGTTTAAAATATTCCATGTCAAGAAAAGACAACACATTTTAGTAATGTTAAAAAAACATAAGCCAGCATGTGGAAAGAATGATACAAGACTACCTCAAGTATGGTGAATATTGCATTAATAAGTAATTATAGCTGACATTTTGTACACACGATTATTTGTAATTTGGATTATACTTTAGCACATCTAGAAATACTCAGTGTTAAAGTACAAAAGGCTACATGGATGCTCTGCAGTGCCAGTCCAGCAGCTGTAACACAGACTCCCCCCCAGAGGTAAAGTTTATTGCTTTGTCAAGAAGTCTGTAGTGAGGTCAGAACAGAATGGTAGGCATAACTTGAGCAATTTATGTAATGTTGAAGTGAACTGTAATTGTTGAAAACATGCATATTGCATGATGAAACATACCTCTCAACTGTCCAGATTTTCACAGAACATCCAGAGTTTTGCCTCATATTTTGAGGGTACTTCTCTTAAACTTTGAGATTTGCAGACAAAGCAGTGAGGATTGAATTCATGAAATTATGACTAACATTTGAGTTCCAGAGTTTATATCCTTCAAAAATACATGATAATAACCAGAGCACAAACTTGTAGATCCCGAACCGAAAGACAAACCAGTAACAGAAAAAACACCAGACCGAGTGCTAAGACAAACAGCAATTTAAATTTAATCCATGTAAAGAATGTTAAATCCAAAAATCAAGGATATCACAGTTAAGAGCACATGATAAGTATAAAAATGAGAAGGTAAGTACTTTCTTCTCAAGCAATTCGGGACGAAAGTGCTTATCTTCTCATTTTTATAGTTATCATGTGCTTTTAACTGTGATATCCTTGGCTTTGGATTTAACTTTGTTTATATGTTTCAAATTTAAGCAGTCGTTTGTCTTAGCAAAAATGCATGATAACACAAATCCTTTTATTCTAGCAACTTTCTAAGTTTATTAGAGCAATATTTAAAATGTGTTCCCTCTCCCTCCCTATTTTTAGGCCTTTGTCTCCCCATTATTTTGGCTTTGTCCAGATTTCTTGTGCTAAAAGGTTGATAAGTATGGAAAACAACAATGTAAATTTCATGTTTTTTCTTTAATATTACAGTTTGTGTATCTATTACCTTGTAAAATATCATGTTTAATAAAGACGTTTGTAATAAAAAAAAAAAACTATGGCTAATTTACTTCTCAAACACATAAAAGATAACCAGAGCAATAATAGTTAACTCAAAACACGTTGGTTCAGCTGGGTTATGCTACAAACTAATAGGGCAGCAACAGAAGTCAGACAGCCACAACATAATGCAACTGGTCAGTGAAGCTTGCCCTAACCTCTGATTGTTTCATTGTTACCCAGTCACTGAACAAAGCTTTGCATAGGAAACCCAAATCTGCATTTATTTTACTTCACCCACTTTCTTGAGCAAGCATTAATTATAGTGCCTGCCAATAGGTTGCGTATATATATTTAATATATTTTTCAAATCATATTCCTTTTTAAGATATAACTCCTATTTCCATACAGTTACCTCCCCCACACACCTCTGGCTTCCTATGTATGTGATGTCACAAACCTGCCACTACCTCGCAACAATTGGTTCAGTGAAGTTTATGGTTCACCCATTGAACGCCTTCCTTTTCTCCCTGTGTCAAAGGATTTGTGTTGCTAATCATAGGTTCATAGGTTGGTACTAGGCTATCGGCCCTAGGGCCTATACATGTCTAGCCATAACAATTCCCTGGTTATTTCTTCCCACAATATTTACTTCCCTGGACCCCTGTCTAGCAGGGTGACTAACGTGATCCCCGGGATGAATTTCCTATCTCCCATCCAATCGTTAAGGTTCCTTTTGAAGAGGGCCAAGGAGGCGCTCTGCTTGATATGTATGGGCAGCCTGTTCCAGAGTATGGGGAGTCTCTGGGTCAGGAACCTATCCCTCCAGCATGTTTTGTTCATTGTGATGACAAGGATTACATCCCTGAAGCGTGTGGCTCTGAGGGATTGGGATTTGTTTAAGTGGAGCATGTCCAACAGCTCAGGGTTTGACATGGCCTTGTATGTTAAGCAGAGATCGCCTCTGAGTAGACGATATGCCACAGAGTATAGCTGGAGTTATTTTAGACGGTCAGCATAGGGCACCTGCTTTAGGCCTGTGATTCTTTTAGTGAGGTATTTCTGCGGCCTTTCCAGCTGTTGCAGATGTCTTGTGAGGTACATACCAAACAGGGCGTTGTACTCTATAATGGGTTTAATGAGGGATGAGTACTCTTCAGTCACTGTTTGGTTTAGTAAAGTTCAGAATGGCCCAACCGCTTGAATACAAAAGTTTATTGTGCCTTCTTCAAATACGAAACTGCCCGTTCCACACAAATAAGAAAATAAGCACCAAATAAATCCACAACGAACCAAGTTGAACTCAAGCGCTTTCACCCAGGACCTCCCAGGCTTTATCAAGATGCATTGTGAACTACCGACCACTTTTTTATATACAGGTTGCAAATTGATTAATAGCTCAATTAATTGTATGATTGCATAATTAATTAAAACATAATCAGTTGCTATGTATTGTCTAAACATCAACTTTTAACAAATACTTCATGTAGCATTGCAGTGTTATTTTTAAAAACCATTACTATCTCTCAATTACAAAACCTTAAAAAACATACTTTTTAAAAACACACATATATATATATATATATATATATATATATATATATATATACATTTTTTTAAAAAACATGTCACTTAATATTTGCATGGTTTCAAAATCTTACTTTCATTCTTATCAAATCCAATGTAATGCTCCCTATTAACTTAAGACTACAATGTGACTCCCATTCTTATTACCTCAACCATATATAACTTACCAAAATCATTTTATATTGTTTAAAACATTAAAAAGTCATTAAATGTATATCTCATTTTAATCTACTCTAACTGTATGTATACATATTAATATGTATGAATATTACAATATATAAGTATACGTTATGTCAATATTTTTAATTTTTAATATTTATAACGTCATTTATATTTATTTACAAATATGATTGATACACATATCTATTTATATATTGTATATTTATTAATATGTGTACATACAGTTAGAGTAGATTAGCAACTGATTATGTTTTAATTAATTATGCAATCATACAATTAATTGAGCTATTAATCAATTTGCAACCTGTATATAAAAAAGGGGTCGGTAGTTCACAATGCATCTTGATAAAGCCTGGGAGGTCCCGGGTGAAAGAGCTTGAGTTCAACTTGGTTCGTTGTGGATTTATTTGGTGCTTATTTTCTTATTTGTGTGGAACGTGCAGTTTCGTATTTGAAGAAGGCACAATAAACTTTTGTATTCAAGCGGTTGGGCCATTCTGAACTTTATTTTACCTGGTTGGTAAGGTTTTGTCGGTTTGGAGAGTGATTACTGTTTGGTTTAGAGTCAACCTATGGCAGAACAAGTCAGAGTTTGACACTGCAGGAGAATTGCCAAAGGGAAGATGAACCGCTGGCCAAGGTGCTAGTGCTTTGTTCTTCGTCAATGTCAGCATTATAAAAAAAAATGTTAAGAAAGAAAAAAAAATTGTGATTTGAATGGGGCACTCGGGAATTCGAGCATTCCATTATTTTAGCCTCAAAACTGAGAAATTCCGAGGAATTTGGTACGGTAGAGAGGTATGCCTGGCAGAGTGTTCCTGACCGTGTGAACATTAACAGTACAGGAGTACATGACAGAGTGTTCCTAGCTGTGTGTGGCTTAACAGTGCAGTAGTACATGATAGAGTATTCATAGCTGTGTGAGCATAACAGTACAGTAGTACCTGGCAGAGTGTTCCTAGTCATGTACAGTAGTACATGACAGAGTGTTCGTAGCTGTGTGAGCATTAACAGTGCAGTAGTACATGATAGAGTATTCATAGCTGTGTGAGCATAACAGTACAGTAGTACCTGGCAGAGTGTTCCTAGTCATGTGCACTAACAGTACAGTAGTACACGACAGAGTGTTCGTAGCTGTGTGAGCATTAACAGTACAGTAGTACATGATAATGCTCCAAACTGTATGAGTATTAACAGATTAACAGTACACTAGTACACAAAAGAATGCTCCTGTGTGAGCATTAACAGTACAGTAGTACATGATAGTGCTTCTAACTGTATGAGCATTAACAGTACAGTAGTACACAGCAGAATGCTCCTAACTGTATGAGCATTAGCAGTACAGTAGTACACAACAGAATGCTCCTAGCTGTGTGGGTATTAACAATACAGTAGTACATGACAGCGTTCCTAACTGTATGAGCATTAACAGTACAGTAGTACACAATAGAGTGCGCCTAGCTTTGTGAGCATTAATAGCATAGTAAGACTCTATGATTAAGCACTGTGACAGGAGGTTGTATGGTATTAATAAGGAGAGGATTTCCTTATCTTACATGACTGGTTTAAAGCTGGTGGATTTGCAAAACATGATTGATAAACTCCTTAAGGGTAAGGTAAAATATGGAACAATGATAATAAATGCTAGTACAAATCATTTTAATTGTACACTGTTAAATCACATGACACCATCTGTTATGAATATTATTGAGAAATTGGAGAGGAACTCAGTCACCCTCATATTTAGTGAAATAATTCCTTCAGTTAAATGGAATAACTACTTGTACTGCAAAGCCCAGGTGTTTAATTTATGGCTGTGTCAACTATGTAAAGTTTCTAATATATGTATTATTGCTACCAGTGAGGATTTTAAGTATGATCAAAGAATGTATTTTTGAGATTTTTTTCCATTTAAGTAGTTATGGTTCTGAATGTCTAGCAGGGAATATTGGTGATTCTACCAAATATTTTTAGACCCTCCTACATGTATGAGGATAGAAATGAGAGCTGTAATAATATTATCAAAAAATAAATACAAAAAGCGGCAGCTCTCCACAAAACACCAATAATACCAAAAGGAGTGCAGTCACAGGAAGGAAGATCTCCAAAAAGTTAAAATAAACTTTTAATGTCACCAAACATGCACAAAACACTTCCACATTAATGCTCTTCCCCAATAAATCACATTTTCGTCACATTCACTGGACTTCATCAGATCTAATGAAGTCCAGTGAATGTGACGAAAACGTGATTTATTGTGGAAGAGCGTTAATGTGGAAGTGTTTTGTGCGTGTTTGGTGACATTAAAAGTTTATTTTAACTTTTTGGAGATCTTCCTTCCTGTGACTGCACTCCTTTTGGTATTATTAATATTATCAAAAAGTCGCGTTTTAAAAAGTATCATTGTGAAGGTGTAAATAAATAAATAAAAATATATTTTTGTAATGCTCAAAGTTTAGGAAATAAATTTGATGAGCTAAAATGTGTTATTACTGGGGCTAATTGCAATTGATTATTTTAACTTAAGCTTGGAATTAGTCTAAGTTTCTCTTTCAAGGATTTAAGAAATTTGAATATTTAAGGGAATCTTTAAGGGGAGGAGGTAAGTAGTAATCTTGGTGAGAGACAGTATTGCATCTGAATATTTTTTTTGTGGTACACCCAAAGACATGCAGTAGGTAGATTGGGTACTCTAAATTGTCTTTAGGTGAGAGTGTGATGCAAGTGAGTGGCATGAATGAACTACTGCAGCAGGGCTAGCTACCCAGCGGTGTAAACCTTGGCTCAAGATAATTATCACTGCTAAAGTGACACCCTGACCCCATGTGCAAAATGGGAAAAGGGGTTGAGGATGGATGGATGGATCTAATGAACTGTTAGGGGTTGATCTACTTGAATCCACAGGTTCTCTAACATTAGTGTCATGTGATAGAAAACCAAATATGTATAAAGATAAAAATATTGGATATTTAGAAAAACTTGATACCAGATTAATGCATGATAAATTAATACTTCTGGGTGATTTCAGTTATCCCGATAGTGATTGGAATACTTTCTGTACTAAGAATGAATATTCAATTAAGTTTATTGGCGCAGTGTGTTTTCATACTTTTGACACAACTGGTCACTGTTAATACTAGTAACAATAGTTTATTGGATTTAGTACTCTCAAATGATAATTTAATACATTATATAAATGTTGGAATGTCTTTAGGATTGTCGAATCACATTTCTTTAAATTTTGACATTAAGTTTATAAAGCATTTCATAGTTGGGAAAATAATATGTAATTATAGTAATATTAATTACAGTCTAGTTAAAATGATATTAAAATAACCGGATTGCTGAGACATCACATGAAATATGAGGATATAATGTCTTACAGAAGTTATTAACTAAAGACGTTAAGTCTACCATCATTACTAATAAGTCACAAAATAAATTTCCTTACTGGTGGAATAAGTCTTTGATAAAACTGTATAAGAAAAAGAAGAGGAGAGTTCTAATGTATGAAGATCACCTACAAAGTATAATAAAAGTAAATTGAATAAAATAATTAAGGATCAGTCAAGAATTAGAAAGAGAAAAACTGAATTTGAAATGAAGTTAACTACCTCAGATAATTAAAAGAAGTACTGCAAGAATATTAATTCTCATAGGAAGACACCTAACTCAGTCATGACAATTGAATTAAATGGCACTATATTTTGAGACCCTTTATATAGCTAATGCATTTAATAAGGAGTTGGGAGGATGGCCTAATGGTTAAGGTGTTTTTCTTACAAACACAAGGTGCAGGGTTTGAGTCTCACAAGGGATAATTGGCTAGGCTTAAAATGTCTCGCAAGGGCAGTTAGCTTAGTGCTAATCTATGAATCTCTGATATTGCCAATGATAAAGAAGGTAGACCTTCCTTTAAAATGTTAAGCTCATTTGAAGTTTCTTGTCCTAAGATAACTTTAGTGAGCATTAGAAAAATCTGTAGACAAGCTCCAGAATAAACCATCGACAGAACCAGATGGTTTTTCCTCAATTATGTCAAAAGCAGTAAAGGATGGTTTAGTTGTTACTCAGTTTTACATATTCCTTCCCTTCCTCAGGACTTGTACAGATCCTAAGATGTGGAAATTGTCATCAGTAAACCCTATACGTAAAAAAGATAAAATAATGGATTTGAATAATTATTGTCCAATTAGTTTGATATCTACATTGGGGAAGTGCTATGAAAGGTACCTAGTGTGAAACCCACGCCCTGGCCCAGCAATCAAGGAGCCTCATTCCTCACCACTAACACCAGAGAGGGCGTCTCATATAAAAGGAAAGGATAAAAAATACACACAGTAAAGAACAATTTCCCTTAAGTGCACACAGAGATCACAGTCATTCTGCGGCTGGTTGCTCCCTTGCTCTCCAGGTCCCCAGTAAGACTCCCCACTGGCACAGCTATTGGGTCCAGATCTCAGCCTAGCTGACAAGCTAACCTCCAGTACCCTCTCTGTCCCACCAGTGGTTCGTGTCCCTGCCCAAGTAGCTGACAAACACACAGTTTGACATAAGTATTTATACAACTTCACAGACACTCCTGGGAAAGGCTGACACAGCTTCTCCAGCTGTGCCCCTTTACCCAGACTATACAGTAGTAATTACTGCCACCACCAGCTAATATTTCTCAGCTACTAGAAGTCCCTTAAAAGAGTGTCCAATTATTACTGTGCAATATTGTTATCCAATTGGTATTATAGCCCAGGGCTAAAGCTATAGGAGTGGCTTAGACAGTAAACTCTATAAATATGCAATTTACTCTAGAGCTTAACTTCTCTACATAAACCAGCCACAGTTGAAAAGGCTTTAAAAATATTTAATAATAAATACTAGAAACACAAGACAATACTACTACACCACAGTGCTATTCAGGAGTTCAGAGATCACACAGAAACGTAAAATAATTCCATAATACAGTTCTGACATAACAGAAAATCACTTAGACTAATCTTTATAGTCCTAGCTATTTCTACAAGAAAACATACTTTTAAAGTAACTTACTTACATAAAGCAAGGCAGTATAGTCCAAGATCAAAATGCTTAATCATTTCTGGTTCTCACTGTTTAAATTGAAACTGCAGTTCTGCTAAAACATTACATCATTTGTTTACACTTTCCTGGTTCCGAAACTGCATTCACATTCTTTTACACTTAGAGCAATAAAGGACATTCCACATGTAAATTCTGGTCATTAACTTTAGCCTTAAAACAATAGGCAGGATGCTTACTTCAGACTCATCGACTCCAAATTCTAACTTCAAAGGAATAGACATAAACTAATTTTAATTTCAAAGGACCAATAAGAAATGCTTGACTTAGTTTTCCTTACAGCAGATGGCAATGTTGCCACATTGTTGAAACAGCATGTCTTTACATTTAACACACAAGCCTGTATTTTACATTTATATTTACAAATTCCAGAATTATGTATCAAATTCTATTTGACTAGGCTGGTAGCCTTCACCCTTCTCTACCAGTCTTCACATCTCTCCCCCCTGGAGAATTCAAGCTAGTTTTTCAAGTACCCATTGAGAAGCACCGCTTGAGAGGGTTAGGTCTGTCTGAGTGTACCTCACCTCATTCCCTGTCTTGACAGCCCATCTGCATTGGCATTGCTACTCCCACTGTGGTGCTGCACTGACATATCATATGCTTGCAACCCCAGGCTCCATCTTAGCAACTTGGCATTTTGCTGACTGGCTCTGTTTAATTAGAGGGTTGTAATATGTCATTACAGTGAATTTTCTTCCATACAGATAAGGTTGAAGTTTTTGCAGTGCCCACACCATGGCTAGACATTCCTTTTCTACAGCTGCATAGCATTCCTCCCTGGGTTGGAGCCTACAACTGAGATAAACCACTAGGTGCTCTTCCCCCTCTGAAGAAGTCTGGCTAAGTACAGCCCCCATCCCATGGTTCAAAGCATCCACTTGCATAACAAATTATTTGCTGTAATCTGGACTGGCTAACACAGGGGGTCCTCCCAAAGCTTCTTTAAGCTTTTGGAATGCCTGCTCACATGCTGGGATCCACACTACCTTATCTGGCTTGTTCTTCCTAGTCAGGTCTGTGAGGGAGCAGCTGTGGTACTATAACGGAGGATGAACTTTCTGTAGTACCCTGCTGTCCCTAAAAATGCCCTCACCTGCTTTTTAGTAACAGGTGCAGGCCATGCCTGAATGGCTTCCACTTTGGTTGGTTCTGGCCTTATCTTATCACTCCCCACTCTGTCTTAGTTACGGGACCTCCGCCATACCTACCTGACATTTGCTCGGCTTAATGGTCAACCCTGCCTTCTGTAGTCTGCCCAGCACCTCCCTGACATTCTGAAGGTGTTCTGGCCAGGAATGGCTGTAAATGGCAATATCGTCCAGGTAAGCAATGGCAAACCCTCCTGGTAGGATATTATTGACCAGTCTCTGAAAAGTCACTGGGGCATTCTTCATCCCAAAGGGCATCTTTGTGAACTCATACAAGCCAAAAGGAGTCACAAAGGCTGACTTCTGTCTAGCACTGGGAGTCAAGGGCACCTGCCAGTAACCCTTGGTAAGATCAATGTTTGTAAGCCCCACCCAGCTGCTCTAGGGCCTCGTCTGCCTTAGGCATGGGGTAAGCATCTGCCTCTGTGTGACTATTTAATTTCCTGTAGTCCACACAGAACTTGGTGCTGCCATCCCTGTTTGGCACTATCACCACTGGGGAGGCCCAGAGACTGTTGGACTCTTGAATCACCCCTTGTTCCAACATCTCCTGTACCTCTTCCCTCAGAGTCTGTCTGACTCTCTCAGGCACCTTGTAAGTGGCCTGCCTAATAGGCCTTTGGGGTACTGTATCCACCTGGTGCTGCACGAGGTGGGTGCACCCTGGTTTCCCAGTGAACATGTCCCCAAATTCCTGCAACACTGCTTGGATTTCTCCAACATGGGTAGGAGATAGCTGCTGGGATATTGCTACCCCTTCCACTGAGGTGTCAGTCCAGGCCTCACTGATGAGATCAATCGCAAGACCACCCTCAGACTCCTCCTACAACCCACTGCAAATGCTCAGCCCAAGGGCCTCCCTGTCATGGTAAGGTTTCATCATGTTAACATGGTACAGTCTGTGTCCTTGCCATCTGCCTAGCACTTCCACCATGTAATTAACATCACTTACCTTTCTTACCACCTGGTAGGGTCCCTCTCAAGCTGCTTGCAGCTGTTGTGTCTGACAAGAATGAGAACCATTACCTGCTGCCCCACAGCATACTCTCTAGCTCGAGCATTCCTGTCATACCAAACCTTTTTCGGTTGTTGGGCTTCTGCCAGGTTCTCCTGGGCCAAGCCCATGAGTTCCCTGAGCCTTGTCCTGAGGTTTAGGACGTATGCCCCAGCAGACTCCTTGTGAGACGCGCACTCACCTCAAATTAAATCTAGAGGTCCCCTCACCCTATGCCCATACAGCAACTCAAAGGGTGAAAAACCTGTGGATTCCTGGGGAACATCTCTGTAAGCAAACAACAGATGAGACAAATATTTGTCCCACTCCCTCTTAAACTGATCTGCAAATGCCCGTAGCATGAACCATATTGTAGTTTAACCTCTCAACAAAACCATTAGTCTGTGGATGGTAGGGTGTGGTCTTCATGTGCTTCACCCCACAGGACTTCCACAACCAAGCCAACAGGTCTGACATGAAATTGGCACCTCTGTCAGACAGTATTTCTTTTGGAAAACCCACCCTGCTGAAAATCTCTAACAAAGCATTTGCCACCTTCTCTGCCTCAGTGGAGGACAAAGTCACCACCTCAAGGTGTTGTGTAGCATAATCCACAACCACTAGGATATACTTTTTCCCTGTGAAACTTGGGGTACTCAGAGGACCCACAATATCCATAGCTACCCTCTGAAATGGCTCCTCAATCACAGGCAAAGGCATCAAAGGAGCTCTCACTTTGTCTCCTGCCTTGCCTACCTTTTGGCACTGCTCACAGGCCCTGCAGTACCCTGTTATATCTCTGGAAATTCCAGGTCAATGGAAGTTTTGCATAATACATATCTTTGTAAGTTTTATGCCCATGTGACATGCAAAGGGAATATCATCGGCTATGGCTAGAAGTGCCAGACGGTAGGCTCTAGGCACTACCAACTGCTGTACTCTCTCACTTTCTAGCCCTCCCTCAGGGGTCCACTCTCTGTATAGTAACCGTTTGTCACAGTATACAGATTCCCCCTTTCCTTGAGAATCAGGTGCCTCCCTAGCTACCTGCCTTAGGCCTTGCAATGTAGGGTCTGAGAGCTGAGCCTTTCTCACCTCTCTCCTTGTAACCCTTCCCAGCTCCACTTCCACAGGAAGTCTTGCATCCTCTGACAGTGGTGCCTCACTGTCTGCCTAGGTACTACTATTCACATCTACCTTTGCAGTTACCCGGTCCAAGGGAACATTAGTACCCACAAGCAGCTGTGGCTCACATTCAGTCTCACTACTACTGTATAGCTTCCTCCCTGAAGGAAACACCTCACTAGTCCTTGCTTCAAGTATGCAGTCTGTCTGGATCTCCCCCAGGCTACCAGACCCACATGCTTGTCTCCTAGCCTCATTGTGTGTAACTGCATAAGCACATGGTACTGCCTCCAAATCCTTCCCTCTCAGGACATCTGCAGGATGGTAGTTTAGTACCCCTGTTGTCTCAAGACAACCTACTTTTGGCATTTTGTCTTTCCCACTTACTGGCTCCCTCACCTTTGGTTCCCCACCTTGCCTTCATGGACACCTGTATTTCACATGGCCCCACTGGTCGCATTCAAAACATTTAACCCTAGCTCTTGGACGTGTACCTAGACTAATGGCTTCCCCTGCCATTGGCACATTCTGTTGTGACAGTCTTTGCTGCCCACCATGGGTTCCTTTAGACCCATGAACAGTACTGGGGGTCCCCTTCCTGTGCAGGGCTGCCCTGCTGGCCAGGTATGGGTCTCCCTTCTTCCCCAGTTCATCTGAAGTAGCACATTGTCTATAAGCTAATCAGATCCTCATGTCCTCGAGCAAAGTGCTAAGGGCTTGTTCCCTCACCAAAAGGTCTGCCAGCCCTTCAAAAGTGGTGACCAGACATCCACTCACCCACCTATGAAAATAACTGCTCAGTTCAGCAACATATTCACATACATTTTCATCTGCCTTGCGTCTATGCTCACAAAACTTTTTCCTATACATTTCAGGTGTTACCTTAAAACATTCTAAAAGGCATTTTTTTACAGCAGTATAATCAAAATAGACAGAGTCAGGCATTTTTGATAAAAACGTTACAGCTTTCCATTGGAGTAGGGGGGTCAGGAACCGTACCCAGAGCCTTTAGTCAACACCATACTGTTTGCATACCCTCTCAAACATATGAATGAAACTATAAAAATGATCCCGCTCTTTAAATTGCCGAAGAAATTTACTGACTTGTTGTGCTTCTGGGGTCCAGTTACTCCCTTCCCCATTACCTCCATGACTCTGACAAAGCATCAGCATTTCCCTCTCATGCCTCCTCTGACGCTCCTTTTCTTCGGCTTCTATCTCCAAACACCTGGCCTCCAACTCAAGTCTCTTTAGCTCCAGCTGGATTTTTAAGTCCACTGCAGAAAGTTTGATCTGTCTTTTCTCTGAGGATATTGTATCTCCACTTCCAGTTTGATTGTCATTCGCAGAAAGGTTGAGCTGTCCATTCTCCGAGGATATTGTTTCTCCACTGCCAGTCTGATTGTCCTCCTGGATGCTGTTTTCTGATGCAGCTGTAACCAAGACTGCGATCAGGTCTGCTTTAGTCAGGTTTCCATGCACCAGTCCCGTATCCTGGCACATCTCCACCAGCTGTCTCCTTGTCAGCTTTCCATACTCCTCTACTGACATGCTGCCAGCTCACCCTGACTAACTAAGTTAACAAAAGAAATAAAACAATTGTGATCTGAACTCTGAGTATTCACTGCATATTTGATTTAGAGTACAAAACACCTTCAGAGATCACTGTACATAAGCTACATGATTCAGTCTACCCACACCACTACAAGTCAATTAGTATTTTCCAACTAATTAATATGTGATGTGGATATCCACCGCCACCACAAATGTGAAGTGGATCCCACCACTGCAAACCACATGTGATGCCCACGCCCTGGCCCAGCAATCAAGGAGCATCAATCCTTACCAGTAGCACCAGAGAGGGCATCTCATATAAGAGGAAAGGATAAATACACACAGTAAAGTACAATTTCCTTTAAGTGCACACAGAGATCACAGTCAGTCGGGGGCTGGTTGCTCCCTTGCTCTCCAGGTCCCCAATATGACTCCCCACTGGCACAGCTATAGGGTCCAGATCTCAGCTTAGCTAGCAAGCTAACCTCCAGTACCCTCTCTGTCCAACCAGTGCTTCGTGTCCCTGCCCAAGTAGCTGACACACACGCACACTTTGAGATAAGTATTTATACAACTTCACAGACACTCCTGGGAAAGGCTGACCCAGATTCTCCAGCTGTGCCCCTTTATCCAGACTATACGGTAGTAATTACTGCCACCACCAGCTAATATTTATCAGCTACCAAAAGGCCCTTAAAAGGGTGTCCAATTATTACCGTGTAATATTATTATCCAATTGGTAGTATAGCCCAGGGCTAAAGCTATAAGAGTGGCTTAGACAGTAAACTATAACTATGCAATGTACCCTAGAGTTTAACTTCTTTACATAAACCAGCCACATTTGAAAAGGGTTTAAAAATATTTAATAATAAATACTATAAACACAAGACAATACTACTACACCACAGTGCTATTCAAGAGTTTAGAGATCACACAGAAACTTAAAATAATTCCATCTGCTCATCTTCCGAGTGGTTGGCTGCTGAGATTCACCTGCATAAATCAACTGACAAAAGCTGATTTAAGTAGACTTTCTCTGCACTTATTTAAGATTAGAAATTTGTAGATAATTCTTATATATAATATAGTACAGGGAGATAACACTCCCTGTCTCTAGCTGCAATTAGTTGCCTGAAGTGTGAAAAAGTGTAGCCATCTGGATATATTGAAAGTTGTTAGACTGCTTTTGAAATACTGTGTTACCTTAGCCTGGGGGTTTCCAGTTGCATTAAAATCTATGCTGATCACTTCTTTTAATCATTCTGCTCATCTTCCGAGTGGTTGGCTGCTGAGATTCACCTGCATAAATCAACTGACAAAAGCTGACTTAAGTATACTTTTCTCTGCACTTATTTAAGATTAGAAATTTGTAGATTAATTGTTATGTATAATGTAATACATGGAGATAATACTCCCTATCTCTAGCTGCAGTTAGTTGCCTGAAGTGTGAAAAAGTGTAGCCATCTGGATACATTGAAAGTTGTTAGACAGCTTTTGACATTCTCTGTTAACTTCACCTGTGGGTTTCTGCTTGCATTATACGCTGTGCTGGTCACATTTTTTAATCATTCTGCCAAGTGGTTGACTGCTGAGATTCACTTGCATAAATCAACTGACAAAAGCTGACCAAAGTATAATTTTCTTTGCACTTATTTAAGATTAGAAATTTGTAGATAATTGTTATGTATATTATAATATAGGGAGATATTACTCCCTGTCTCTTGCTGCAGTTAGATGTTCTTCATCTCACATTGCTGCAGTCCTTACATATGGGTAGTCCGCTGTCCTCGTTCGGCCCGAATACCAAAGTATTAGGCTGACGTCGGTCATGGGCGCTTAGATCTGACATCAGAGCGTCAGGGTATAAAAGCGCATGACCGACGTCATATCCTCAGTCTTTTTTGCTGCATGGTCCGATGCAGAAGCAGCGTTGCAAGTGCCGTTCGGCGTTCTGAAATTTTTCGTATTCGGAGTTTCAGACCGATACCAAGTTGGGCTAAGTACCCGTTAGAATATTTTTGTTTTTCTTGCCTCAGTTATTTCCGGATGTCAGAAAAAGTGAATAATTGTATTTCTTGTGGGAAACAGATACCGCATAGGGATTATCACTCTCTTTGTATTCCTTGTTTGGGACCGGAGCACGACGTAGTCGGGTGTCGGTTTTGTGCTAGGTTTAATAAGCGCACCATTAAACGAAGGTTAGATTGCGCTAGGTTAGTCTTTGGTAAGTGGTGTAATTATAATATGCCGTCGGATCCTCCGACGCCCGCTTCCACGAAGAAGCGCAAAGACAAATCTTTGAAGCCTAGGCAGGATGATTCGTCCGTTTCGGACGCCTGTCCTTTAGAAGCTACAGTGGAACAGGTGGATCAGGCTGAAGTTTCTGTTGAGTCTCAGGGGGAAACTTTGATTTTACAAGATGTGGCCTCACAGGAGTCAGGTCAGGCTGAAGGGGCCTCTCAGGTTACTGTTCTCCCTTCTATGCCTAAGGTGGTTAGGCCTTCTACTTCTATTTCTAAGGCTCCTTCTAAGGGCAGGTTTGTTTTGCCTTCCTCTGGTGTCAGTCCTGGTGCTTCAGGGTCTGTGCCTAAAAAGCACATGCTTAAAATGGCAGAAGATTTGATTACTTTAATTAGAGGTTCTATGCCCCCTCCTGATAAGAGGCCCAGGGTGGAGCCAGAGTTGGAAAGTTTGGATCAGGCCTCAGATGATTCAGAGTCTTCTGCTGAAGACATTCAAGATTTTCTCCCTTATTCTGATTCTGATGCAGAGGATTCCACTCCTTCTGCTTCTCCTCCAGAGGATGTTTCATTTTCAGAAACTCTACATTCCATGAGGGAGCATTTTAAGTGGGAAGGACAGGATTTCTCTGATTCACGGAAGAGGCTTAGGGAGTTCTTGTTTTTACCACAGCATAGACCCTTGGCTATACCTCCTGTTTTGGATGTTGTTCAGGATGTTTTTTCGGAGGCTTCCCTTAATCCAGATTCTTTGCCTCCTGCGCCAGTTAAACCGGACAGGTATTATAGGGTGCCTGAGGCTCATAAATATCTGTATAAGAGTCCTAGGGCGGACCCAGAAACTATTAGTCAGGGGCCTAAGGGTGTTAGAGCCTCGGTTGTAAAGAATCCGGTTCCTCTAGATAAGGAAGCTAGAGATTTGGACAGATGGGGTAAGAAGGTGTATACCTCTTCTACTTTAGCAATGAGGGCTTTAAATTGCCAGTTTCATATGTTGAAGTATCAGAATTTCCTCCTTTCTCAGCTAAAATCAAAAGTGGATGCTTTGGCAGAGGGCATAGAGTGTAAAGAATTGCAGGATTTGGTACATGTCTCTGAACAAGTGGGGAAGCATTCTTTGCAGTGTGGTTTTGATGCTTTACAGGCTTCTTCTAGGGTGGCTGCCACTGGTTCAGTTCTTCGTAGGCATGCCTGGCTTAAGGATCAGAATTTATCCGAGCATGTTAAAACTAGAATTCTGGATGCCCCTTGTGGAGTCTGTTTTGAAGAAAATGGAAGACAAGGCTAAGTCTATGCAGACTGTTAAAGATTTTTTGCAGGTGCAACCTCCAAAGTTTAGTAGAAATTGGCCTACTAAGGGGTGGACGTACCCTTCTTCTGATTCTCAGTCTAGGGGTAGATCTAGACGTGGTAGGGGCAGAGCTCAGAGTACCTTCAGGCCCAGAACATGGAGTTCGCCTGCACAATCTGCTGGTGAGGGCAGGGGCCAGTCCTTTCGTAAACAGGCCCAATGACCTGCATTTTCAGCTGCCAGATTCTTCTTGCCTGGCAGCTCCTTTGGGAGGAAAGCTAGCACTTTTCAAGCAAAACTGGCTTATAGTCACCCAGGACAAATGGGTATTGGACATTATAAACCGAGGCTACAAGTTCTATTTCCATACATTGCCTCCTTTCAAAGGCATGCCAGACGTTCCTCCTCGGCAAAGGATAGAGGCTCACAAACAGATTTCCTTACTTCTTCAAATGGGAGCTATACAGCCAGTTCCTCTGTCAGAAGTGGGCCTAGGATTTTATTCTCGCCTGTTTCTAGTACCAAAGAAGGGGAACACGTGGAGACCGATTTTGGATTTATCTATCCTCAACACTTATTTGGACATTCCAAAGTTCAAAATGCTGACGTTACAACAGCTTTTACCTCTGCTGGGAAAAGATCACTGGATGGTAACTCTGGATCTAAAAGAGGCTTATCTTCATGTTCCTATCAGGCCCAGTTGCAGGAGGTACCTGCATTTTCGGGCTGGAAATTTACATTATCAGTTCTCTGCATTGCCCTTTGGCTTATCTACTGCCAGAGTGTTCACAAAGGTTCTGGCTCCAGTGATAGCCTTTTCAGGTTAAGAGGAATACAGATTTATCCTTATTTGGACGATTGCCTGATTATTGCACAAGACAAGGACGAACTTCTTCATCATCTACAGTATGTGATGGTAGTGTTAAGATGCCTAGGGTATTCTGTGAACTAAACAAAGTCCAGTCTAGTACCCTCTCAGGACATGTGCTTTCTGGGTGTGAGACTGAATACAGCTTCCCAGATGGCCTTTTGACCCCGGACAAACAAAGAAGCCTTTCTCTTTATTTCCATCAAATGTCTCTACAGTCCAGGCTGACTGCAAGGACAGTCCTTCAAGCCTTGGGGTTCATGGCATCTTGTATTCTGGTGCTTCCCAATGCCAAACTGCATATGAGGAAGCTTCAATGGTATCTCAAAATGTATGGACACAACACTGCCAAGATCTAGACACTGTCATTCAGATAATACCTTGCATTCAGAAGGAATTTTTGTGGTGGGCTCAGGAATGTCACCTAAACAAGGGACTCTCTGTGACCACCAGAGGCGAGTCAGATTCTAACGACAGATGCCTCGGACAAGGCTTGGGGAGCACACCTCAATGGAAAATGGGTGCAAGACACGTGGCCTGTCAGACTTCAACATTTGCATATCAACTTGAAGGAGATGTTAGCAGTCCAATTTGCATTGATGGCTTTCAAGGATTTACTTCACCCAGGGCAGGTGTTGATTCAAACAGACAACACTACTGTCATGTGGTACATCAACAAGCAAGGGGAACTCATTGCATTCTCTTTGCAGGCAAGCGATGATTTTGTGGAAGACTGCTCTCAGTTTACACCTCAATCTTCAGGCAAGGTTTCTACCAGGAGCACAGAACTCCTTAGCAGATGTGTTGAGCAGACAAATAGTGGATCCTCACGAGTGGAAATTGGATCCTCATGTATTTCAAAAGTTGACAGTGTTATGGGGAACTCCAGACATAGATCTGTTCGCTTCTCCACTAAATTACCAGTTGCCAAAGTTTTGCACAAAAATGTTTCATCCCACAGCTTGGAAGGTGGACGCTCTATCATTCAGTTGGAACAATCTTCATGTATATGCCTTTCCACCTCTGCCTCTTCTACCCAAGGTACTCTTGAAGGCCAGACAAGACAAGCCATCCATGATTCTGATAGCGCCGGATTGGCCTCGACAGCACTGGTACCCACTACTGAGGAGTTTAGTACGAGAGCCTCCATGGCCTCTGCCTTTGATTCTGCACCTTTTGTCTCAGGAGGGCAATCACTTCCTCAATGTCAGGATTCAGTCTCTGCATCTAACAGCCTGGCATATTCTGTTTTAGACTCTGGAGGGTCTCAGCTTCCACAACAAGTTTTGAATGTTATTTTGGAGGCCAGGAGGCCTAGTACAAGGAAAGTTTACGCTGATAAATGGAGGAGATTTTTTATTTGGAGCAAAGGGAAGGACTTTGATGTTTCCAAGCCTGATTTAAGTGTTTCTCTTCAATATCTTACTGAGTTATTGGACAAGGGTTTGTCCTTCTCCTCCATAAAGGTTCATGCTGCAGCCATTTCTGCTCACTATGACTGTGACCCTCCTTTATTTTCTCATCCTTTGTTTAAGCAATTTCTTAGAGGGGCTAAGAACATAAGACCCCCACGTAGGGCTCCTATTCCTGCTTGGGATCTCAATTTTGTGTTGGAAAAACTTACTCTACAACCTTTTGAGCCTGCAGCTACTGCCGAGTTAAAGTATTTGTCATGGAAGACTGCTTTTTTGTTGGCCATTACCTCTGCAAGAAGGGTTTCTGAATTACAGGCCCTTATGGCAGTGGAACCTTTCCTGATTTTTCATAAGGATAGAGTATCTTTGCATACTAATCCTTCCTTTATGCCTAAAGTGGTGTCTAGTGTGGCCTTGAACCAAACGATTCATTTCCCTACTTTTTATGCAGACCCCCAAAATAAAGGGGAGAAGATTTTGCATACTTTGGATATTCACAGGCAGTTGCGTTATTATTTGAGCAGAACCAAGGGGTTCAGGCAGTCTCAGCAGTTGTTTGATTCTTTTGCTTTGGGTTCTCAGGGAAAACCTGTTTCAAAACAAACTATTTCTAAATGGATTGGTTTTTGTATTTCTTTCTGTTATTCCCATCATGGTAGGAGATTCCGGCTGGAATCAGACCTCATTCCACTAGAGCTACTGCCACTTCTACTGCCTTTCTAAAGGGGGTAGCTACAAGAGATATTTTGGAAGCAGCTACTTGGAGTTCAGTACATACTTTTTCTAAACATTACCACCTTCCTCTTTATTCTAAGTCTAGGGCTGGATTTGCCACTGCTATATTACAGGGCATTTTAGCAGCCCCTAATGCTTTATGATTTTGCCATCCTCCCTTTCCTCTGCTTTGGGATTCTACCCATATGTAAGGACTGCAGCAATGTGAGATGAAGAACATAGTACAGTTTTGTACCTACCATAAATGTAGATGTTCGAAGATCCACATTGCTGCAGTCCAATTTACCCTCCCTCCTTCCCCACTGTAGTTTGGCATGGTTATATGGTTTGGGTGGTGGTTGTTGTTGGGCATGTTTTTGGGAGGTATTCTGTTTTTGGCTGTGGCCTTTCGTTTTAGGGCCTTCTGACATCTGGGGCAAGAAAAGACTGAGGATATGACGTCGGTCATGCGCTTTTATACCCTGACGCTCTGATGTCAGATCTAAGCGCCCATGACCGACGTCAGCCTAATACTTTGGTATTCGGGCCGACCGAGGACAGCGGACTACCCATATGTAAGGACTGCAGCAATGTGGATCTTCAAACATCTACATTTATGGTAGGTACAAAACTGTACTTTGTCTGAAGTGTGAAAAAGTGTAGCTATCTGGATACATTGAAAGTTGTTCAACTGCTTCTGAAATTCTGTGTTAACCTAGCCTGGGGGTTTCCGCTTGATTTATAATCTGTGCTAGTCACATTTCTTAATCATTCTGCTCATCTTCCAATTGGTTGGCTGCTGAGATTCACCTGCATCAGTCAACTGACAAAAGCTGATTTAAGTATACTTTTCTATGCACTTATTTAAGATTAGAAATTTGTAGATAATTGTAATATATATATTATAATACAGGGAGATAATACTTCCTGTCTCTAGCTGCACTTAGTTGCCTGAAGTATGAAAAGGTGTAGCCATCTGGATACATTGAAAGTTGTTAGACTGCTTTTGAAATTCTGTGTTAACTTAGCCTGAGGGTTTCCGCTTGTATTTTAATCTGTGCTGGTCACATTTTTAAATCATTCTGCTCATCTTCCGTGTGGCTGACTGCTGAGATTCACCTGCATAAAGCAACTGCCAAACGCTGATTTAAGTATACTTTTCTCTGCACTTATTTAAGATTAGAAATTTGTAGATAATTGTAATATATATATTATAATACAGGGAGATAATACTTCCTGTCTCTAGCTGCACTTAGTTGCCTGAAGTATGAAAAGGTGTAGCCATCTGGATACATTGAAAGTTGTTAGACTGCTTTTGAAATTCTGTGTTAACTTAGCCTGAGGGTTTCCGCTTGTATTTTAATCTGTGCTGGTCACATTTTTAAATCATTCTGCTCATCTTCCGTGTGGTTGGCTGCTGAGATTCACCTGCATAAAGCAACTGCCAAACGCTGATTTAAGTATACTTTTCTCTGCACTTATTTAAGATTAGAAATTTGTAGATAATTGTTATATATAATATAATACAGGGACATAATACTCCCTGTCTATAGCTGCAGTTAGTTGCCTGAAGTGTGAAAAAGTGTAGCCATCCAGATACACTGAAAGTTGTTTGACTGCTTATGAAATTTTGTGTTAACTTAGCCTGGGGGGTTTCAGATTGCATTATAATCTGTGCTCTTCACATTTTTTAATCATTCTGATTATCTTCCGAGTGGTTGGCTGCTGAGATTCACCTGCTTAAATCAACTGACAAAAGCTGATTTAAGTATACTTTCTCTGCACTTACTTAAGATTAGAAATATGTAGATAATTGTCATATATAATATAATACAGGCAGATAATACTGCCTGTCTCTAACTGCAGTTAGTTGCCTGAAGTGTGAAAAAGTGTATCCATATGGATACACTGAAAGTTGCTAGACTGCTTTTGAAATTCTGTGGTACCTTACCCTGGGGGGTTCTGCTTGCATTATAATCTGTGCTGGTCACATTTTTTAATCTTTCTGCTCATCTAACGAGTGGTTTGCTGCTGAGATACAGCTGCATAAATCAACTGACAAAAGCTGATTTAAGTATACTTTTCTCTGCATTTATTTAAGATTAGAAATTTGTAGATTGTTATATATAATATAATACAGGGAGATAATACTCCCTGTCTCTAGCTGCAGTTAAGTTGCTTGAAGTGTGAAAAAGTGTAGCCATCTGGATACATTGAAAGTTGTTAGACAGCTTTTGACATTCTCTGTTAACTTAGCCTGGGGGTTTCCACTTGCATTATACGCTGTGCTGGTCACATTTTTTAATCATTCTGCCCATCTTCCGAGTGGTTGGCTGCTGAGATTCACCTGCATAAATCAACTGACAAAAGCTGACCAAAGTATACTTTTCTCTGCACTTATTTAAGATTAGAAATTTGTAGATAATTGTTATGTATATTATAATATAGAGAGGTGTTACTCTCTGTCTCTTGCTGCAGTTAGTTGTCTGAAGTGTGAAAAAGTGTACCTATCTGGATACATTGAAAGTTGTTAAACTGCTTTTGAAATTCTGTGTTAACCTAGCCTGGGGGTTTCCGCTTGATTTATAATCTGTGCTAGTCACATTTTTTAATTATTCTGCTCATCTTCCAAGTAGTTGGCTGCTGAGATTCACCTGCATCAGTCAACTGACAAAAGCTGATTTAAGTATACTTTTCTCTGCAATTTGTAGATAATTGTAATATATATATTATAATACAGGGAGATAATACTTCCTGTCTCTAGCTGCACTTAGTTGCCTAAAGTATGAAAAAGTGTAGCCATCTGGATAGTTGTTGGACTGCTTTTGAAATTCTGCCTTAACTTAGCCTGGGAGATTCTGCTTGCATTTTAATCTGTGCTGGTCACATTTTTAAATCATTCTGCTCATCTTCCGTGTGGTTGGCTGCTGAGATTCACCTGCATAAATCAACTGACAAAAGCTGACTTAAGTGTACTTTTCTCTGCAGTTATTTAAGATTAGAAATTTGTTGATAATTGTTATATATAATATAATACAGGGATATAATACTCCCTGTCTCTAGCTGCAGTTAGTTGCCTGAAGCGTGAAAAAGTGTAGCCATCTGGATACATTGAAAGTTGTTAGACTGCTTTTGAAATTCTCCGTTAACATAGCCTGGAGGTTTCCGCTTGCATTATACGCTGTCATGGTCACATTTTTTAATCATTCAGCTCATCTTCCGAGTGGTTTGCTTCTAAGATTCACCTGCATAAATCAACTGACAAATCTGATTTAAGTATACTTTTCTCTGCACTTATTTAAGATTAGAAATTTGTAGATAATTGTTATATATGATATAATACAGGGAGATAATACTCCCTGTCTATATGCCTGAAGTGTGAAAAAGTGTAGCCATCCAGATACACTGAAAGATGTTTGATTGCTTTTGAAATTTTGTGTTAACTTAGCCTGGGGGGTTCAGCTTGCATTATAATCTGTGCACTTCACATTTTTTAATCATTCTGCTAATCTTCCGAGTGGTTGGCTGCTGAGATTCACCTGCATAAATCAGCTGACAAAAGCTGCTTTAAGTATACTTTCTCTGCACTTATTAACATTAGAAGTTTGTAGACAATTATTATATATAATATAATATAGGGAGATAAAACTCCCTGTCTCTAGCTGCAGTTAGTTGCCTGAAGTGTGAAAAAGTGTAGACATCTGATTACACTGAAATTTGTTAGACTGCTTTTGAAATTCTGTGTTACCTTAGCTTGAGGGTTTCCGCTTGCATTATAATCTTTGCTGGTCACATTTTTTAATCAATCTCATCTTCCGAGATGTTGGCTGCTGAGATTCACCTGGATAAATCAACTGACAAAAGCTGATTTAAGTATACTTTTCTCTGCACTTATTTAAGATTAGAACTTTGTAGATAATTGTTATATATAATATAATACAGGGAGATAATACTCCCTGTCTCTAGCTGCAGTTTAGTTGCCTGAAGTGTGAAAAAGTGTAGCCATCTGGATACATTGAATGTATTTAGACTGCTTTTGATATTCTGTGTTATATTAGGCTGGGGGTTTCTGATTGCATTATAATTTGTGCTGGTCACAGTTTTTAATCATTCTGCTCATCTTCTGAGTAGTTGGCTGCTGAGATTCACCTGCATAAATCACCTGACAAAAGCTGATTTAAGTATACTTTTCTCTGCACTTTTTTAAGATTAGAAATTTGTATATAATTGTTAAAAAATGTAATACAGGGTGGATAATACTCTCTGTCTCTAGCTGCAGTTACTTGCCTGAAGTGTGCAAAAGTGTAGCCATCTGGATACAGTGAAAGTTGTTAGACTGCTTTTGAAATTTTGTGTTAACTTAGCCTGGGGGTTTCCATTTGCTTTATTATCTGTGCTGGTCACATTTTTTAATCATTCTGCTCATCTACTAAGTGGTTCGCTTCTGAGATTCACCTGCATAAATCAACTGACAAAAGCTGATTTAAGTCTACTTTTCTTTACACTTATTTAAGATTAGAAATTTGTAGATAATTGTTATATATAATATAATACTGGGAGATAATACTCCCTCTCTCTAGCTGCATTTAATTGCCTGAATTGTGAAAAAATGTAGCCATCTGGATAAATTGAAAGTTGTTAGACTTCGTTTGAAATTCTATGTAACTTATCCTGGGGGTTTCCACTTGCATTATAATCTGTGCTGGTCACATTTTTAATCATTCTGCTCATCTTCCATGCTGTTGGCTGCTGAGATTCACCTGCATAAATCAACTGACAAAAGCTGATTTAAGTATACTTTTCTCTGCACTTATTTAAGATTAGAAATTTGTAGATAATTGCTATATATATAAAATATAATACAGGGAGATAGTACTGCCTGTCTCTAGCTGCAGTTAGTTGCCTGAAGTGTGAAAAAGTGTAGCCATCTGGATACACTGAAAGTTGTTAAACTGCTTTTGAAATTCTGTGTTAACTTAGCCTGGAGGTTTCCGCTTGCATTATACTCTGTGCTGGTCATATTTTTTATTCATTCTGCTAATCTTCCAAGTGGTTGGCTGCTGAGATTCACCTGCATACATCAGCTTACAAAAGCTGATTTTTAAATATAATTTTCTCAGCACTTATTTAAGATTAGAAATTTGTAGATAATTGTTATATATAATATAATACAGGGAGATAATACTCCCTGTCTCTAGCTGCAGTTACTTGCCTGAAGTGTGAAAAAGTGTATCCATCTGGATACACTGAAAGTTGCTAGACTGCTTTTGAAATTCTGTGTTAACTTAGCCTGGGGGTTTCCGCATAATTTATAATCTGTGCTGGTCACATTTTTTAATCCTTCTGCTCATCTTCCGAGTGGTTGGCTGCTGTGATTCACCTCCATAAATCAACTGACAAAAGCTGATTTAAGTATACTTTTCTCTGCATTTAAGATTTTAGATAATTGTTATATATAATATAATACAGGGAGATAATACTCCCTGTCTCTAGCTGCAGTTAGTTGCCTGCAGTGTGAAAACGTGTAGCCATCTGGATACATTGAAAGTTGTTAGACTGCTTTTGAAATTCTCTGTTAACTTAGCCTGGGGGTTTCCGCTTGCATTATATGCTGTGCTGGTCACATTTTTTAATCATTCTGCTCATTTTTGGAGTGGTTTGCTGCTGAGATTCACCTGCATAAATCAACTGACAATAGCTGATTTAAGTATACTTTTCTCTGCACTTATTTAAGATTAGACATTTGTAGATAATTGCTATATATAATATAATACAGGGAGGTAATACTCCCTGTCTCTAGCTGCAGTTAGTTGCCTGAAGTGTGAAAAAGTGTAGCAATCCAGATACACTGAAAGTTGTTTGACTGGTTATGAAATTTTGTGTTAACTTAGCCGGGGGGGGGGGGGTCAGCTTGCATTATAATCTGTGCTCTTCACATTTTTTAATCATTCTGCTCATCTTCCGAGGGGTTGGCTGCTGAGATTCACCTGCATAGATCAACTGACAAAAGCTGATTTAAGTATACTTTTCTCTGCACTTATTTACGATTAGAAACTTTTAGATAATTGTTATATATAATATAATACAAGGAGATAATACTCCCTGTCTCTAACTGCAGTTAGTTGCCTGAAGTATAAAAAAGTGTAGCCATCTGGATACACTGAAAGTTATTAGACTGCTTTTGAAATTCTGTGTTAACTTAGCTTGGGGGTTTCTGCTTGCATTATAATCTGGCTGGTCACATTTTTAATCATTCTGCTCATCTTCCATGTGGTTGGCTGTTGAGATTCACCTGCATAAATCAACTGACAAAACCTGACTTAAGTGTACTTTTCTCTGCACTTATTCAAGCTTAGAAATTTGTACATAATTGTTATATATATTATAATAATGGGAGATAATACTCCCTGTCTCTTGCTGCATTTAATTGCCTGAATTGTGAAAACGTGTAGCCATTTGGATAAATTGAAAGTTGCTAGACTTCGTTTGAAATTCTGTGTAACTTATCCTGGGGGTTTCCGCTTGCATTATAATCTGTGCTGGTCACATTTTTTAATCATTCTGCTCGTCTTCCGTGCAGTTCCCTGCTGAGATTCACCTGCATAAATCAACTGACAAAATATGATTTAAGTATACTTTTCTATGCACTTATTTAAGATTAGAAATTTGTAGATAATTGCTATAAATATAATATAATACAGGGAGATAATACGCCCTGTCTCTAGCTGCAGTTAGTTGCCTGAAGTGTGAAAAAGTGTAGCCATCTGGATACATTAAAAGTTATTAGACTGCTTTTGAAATTCTGTGTTAACTTAGCCTGGGGGTTTCCACTTGCATTATAATTGTGCTGGTCACATTTTTTAATCATTTTGCTCATCTTACGAGTGGTTGGCTGCTGAGATTCACCTGCTTAAATAAACCAACAAAAGCTGATTTAAGTATATTTTTCTCTGCACTTATTTAAGATAAGAAATTTGTAGATTACTGTTATATATATTATAATACAGGGAGATAATACTCCCTGTCTCTAGCTGCAGTTAGTTGCCTGAAGTGTGAAAAAGTGTAACCATCTGGATATTTTGAAAGTTGTTAGACTGCTTTTGGAATTTTGTGTTAACTTAGTCTGGAGGTTTCCGCTTGCATTATAATCTGTTCTGGTCACATTTTGTAATCATTCTGCTCATCTTCAAAGTAGTTGACTGCTGAGATTCACCTGCATAAATCAACTGACAAAAGCTGAGTTAAGTATACTTTTGTCTGCACTTATTTAAAATTAGAAATTTGTAGATAATTGTTATATATAATATAATACAGGGAGATAATACTCCCTGTCTGTAGCTGCGGATAGTTTCCTGAAGTGTGAAAAAGTGTAGCCATCTGGATACACTCAAAGTTGTTAAGACTCCTTTTGAAATTCTGTGTTAACTTAGCCTTTCGGTTTCCGCTTGCATCGTAATCAGTGCTGGTCACATTTTTTAATCATTCTCCTCATCCTCCGAGTGGTTGGCTGCTGAGATTCACCTGCATAAATCTACTGACAAACACTGATTTAAGTATACTTTTCTCTGCACTTATTTAAGACTAGAAATTTGTAGAAAATTATTTATAATATAATACAGGAAGATAATACTCCTTTTCTCGAGCTGCAGTTAGTTGTCTGAAGTGTGAACAAGTGTAGCCAAATGGATACATTGAAATTTGCTAGACTGCTTTTGAAATTTTGTGTTAACTTAGCCTGGGGGTTCCGCTTGCAGTTTAATCTGTGCTGGTCACATTTATTAATCATTCTGCTCATCTTCCGAGTCGTTGGCTGCTGAGATTCACTTGCATAAATCAACTGACAATAGCTGATTTAAGTATACTTTTCTTTGCACTTATTTAAGATTAGAAATTTGTAGATAATTGTTATATATAATATAATACAGGGAGATAATACTCCCTGTCTCTAGCTGCAGTTAGTTGCCTGAAGTGTGAAAAAGTGTAGCCATCTGGATATATTGAAAGTTGTTAGACTGATTTTGAAATTCTGTGTTAACTTAGCCTGGAGGTTTCCACTTGCATTATAATCTTTGCTGGTCACATTTTTTAATCAATCTCATCTTCCGAGATGTTGGCTGCTGAGATTCACCTGGATAAATCAACTGACAAAAGCTGATTTAAGTATACTTTTCTCTGCACTTATTGAAGATTAGAAACTTGTAGATAATTGTTATATAAAATATAATACTGGGAGGTACTACTCCCTGTCTCTAGCTGCAGTTAGTTGCCTGAAGTGTGAAAAAGTGTAGCCATCTGGATACATTGAATGTATTTAGACGGCTTTTTATATTCTATGTTATCTTAGACTGGGGGTTTCTGTTTGCATTATAATCTGTGCTGGTCACAGTTTTTAATCATTCTGCTCATCTTCTGAGTAGTTGGCTGCTGAGATTCACTTGCATAAATCAACTGACAAAAGCTGATTTAAGTATACTTTTCTCTGCACTTTTTTAAGATTAGAAATTTGTAGATAATTGTTATAAAAATGTAATACAGGGAGATAATACTCCCTGTTTGTAGCTGCAGTTAGTTGCCTGAAGTGTGCAAAAGTGTAGCCATCTGGATACATTGAAAGTTGTTAGACTGCTTTTGAAATTCTGTGTTAACTTAGCCTGGGGGTTTCCGCTTGCATTATTATCTGTGCTGGTCACATTTTTTAATTATTCTGCTCATCTACTGAGTGGTTCGCTTCTTAGATTCACCTGCATAAATCAACTGACAAACGCTGTTTTTAGTATACTTTTCTTTACACTTATTTAAGATTAGAAATTTGTAGATAATTGTTATATATAATATAATACAGGGAGATAATACTCCCTGTCTCTAGCTGCAGTTAATTGCCTGAATTTTGAAAACGTGTAGCCATCTGGATAAATTGAAAGTTGCTAGACTTCTTTTAAAATTCTATGTAACTTATCCTGGGGGTTTCAGCTTGCATTATAATCTGTGCTGGTCACATTTTTTAATCATTTTGCTCATCTTTCGTGCAGTTGGCTGCTGAGATTCACCTGCATAAATCAACTGACAAAAGCTGATTTAAGTATACTTTTCTATGCACTTATTTAAGATTAGAAATTTGTAGATAATTGCTATATATATAATATAATACAGGGATATAATACTGCCTGTCTGTAGCTGCAGTTAGTTGCCTGAAGTGTGAAAAAGTGTAGCCATCTGGATACATTGAAAGTTATTAGACTGATTTTGAAATTCTGTATTAACTTAGCCTGGGGGTTTCCGCTTGCATTATAATCTGTGCTGGTCACATTTTTAATCATTTTGCTCATGTTACGCGTGATTAGCTGCTGAGATTCACCTGCTTAAATAAACCGACAAAAGCTGATTTAAGTATACTTTTCTCTGCACTTATCTAAGATAAGAAATTTGTAGATTATTGTTATATATATTATAATACAGGGAGATAATTCTCCCTGTCTGTAGCTGCAGATAGTTCCCTGAAGTGTGAAAAAGTATAGCCATCTGGATACAGTGAAAGTTGTTAGACTGCTTTTGAAATTCTGTGTTAACTTAGCCTTTGGGTTTCCGCTTGCATTATAATCTATGCTGGTCACGTTTATTAATCATTGTCCTCATCCTCCAAATGGTTGGCTGCTGAGATTCACCTGCATAAATCAACTGACAAACGTTGATTTAAGTATACTTTTTTCTGCACTTATTTAGGACTTGAAATTTGTAGAAAATTAGTTATAATATAATACAGGAAGATAATACTCCTTTTCTCTAGCTGCAGTTAGTTGCCTGAAGTGTGAATAAGAGTAGCCATCTAGATACATTGAAAGTTGTTAGATTGCTTTTGGAATTCTGTGTTAACTTATCCAGGGGGGTTTCCACTTGCATTATAATCTGTACTGGTCACATTTTTTAATAATTCTGCTCATCTTCCGAGTGGTTGACTGCTGGGATTCACCTGCATAAATCAGCTGACAAAAGCTGATTTAAGTATACTTTTCTCTGCACTTATATAAGTTTAGAAATTTGTAGATATGTTTATATATAATATAATACATGGAGCTAATACTCCCTGTCTCTAGCTGCACTTAGTTGCCTGAAGTATGAAAAAGTGTAGCCATCTGGATACACTGAAAGTTGTTAGACTTCTTTTGAAATTCTGTGTAAACTTAGCCTGGGGTTTTCCACTTCCATTATAACCTGTGCTGGTCACATTTTGTCATCATTCTGCTCATCTTCCGAGTGGTTGGCTGCTGGGATTCACTTGCATAAATCAGCTGACAAAAGCTGACTCAAGTATACTTTTCTCTGCACTTATATAAGTTTAGAAATTTGTAGATATGTTTATATATAATATAATACATGGAGCTAATACTCCCTGTCTCTAGCTGCAGTTAGTTGCCTGAAGTGTGAAAAAGTGTAGCTATCTGGATACACTGAAAGTTGTTAGACTTCTTTTGAAATTCTGTGTAAACTTAGCCTGAGGTTTTCCACTTCCATTATAACCTGTGCTGGTCACATTTTGTCATCATTCTGCTCATCTTCCGAGTGGTTGGCTGCTGAGATTCATCTGCATAAATCAACCGACAAAAGCTGATTTAAGTATACTTTTCTCTGCACTTATTTAAGATTAGAAATTTGTAGATAATTGTTGTATATAATATAGTACATGGAGATAATACTCCCTGTCTCTAGCTGCAGTTAGTTGCCTGAAGTGTGAAAAATGTAGCCATCTGGATACACTGAAAGTTTTAGACTGCTTTTGAAATTCTGTGTTAACGTAGCCTGGGGGGTTCCACTTGCATTATAATCTGTGCTGGTCACATTTTTTAATCATTCTACTCATATTCTGAGTGGTTGGCTTCTGAGCTTCACCTGCATAAATCAACTGTCAAAAGCTGATTTAAGTACACTTTTCTCTGCACTTATTTAAGATTAGAAATTTGTAGATAATTGTTATATATAATATAATAAAGGGAGATAATACTCCCTGTCTCTAGCTGCAGTTAATCTCCACCCCCCCCCTGTTCTTGTTGTGGTATTAATCTTGGTGGCTTTGGAATTACCCGTCCCTGCTGTAAATCTGTTTTTGGACACTTTTACTGGGCCCATCTCATTTGCTCATTCAGCTGAGTACAATGAGATCATATTTTGATTTCATACACTCCTACTAGTCCCATCTCCTCTGCTGTGTACAAAGACAGCACTTTGGAAGGACATCCCCTATATCATTTTAATGTGGTTTGTTCCCTCTCCAAAAAAAATTACTTATAGTTTCTTAAGCTGCTCTTACATAAACTGTCTTCTACCTTAATAACTTAATTTGCTGTTCTGTGTGCTTTTAAGTGTTCAAGTGCTGTTATTTGATTTTCCATAAACTTGTTTTTGTCATTTTTAACTTATCTGCATTTATTTAAAGTGTATTTGATGTAATATTGCTACACACTCAAGTGTGCTAGCTTGTACTGCATTTAAAGTGTTTTTGCTACTGTCATTAGCTCATTCTTTCTAATACAGAGAGCAGTTTTTGAGGAAGCCAACCCACTTAACTTAAATATATATATATATATATATATATATATATATATATATATGTATATATAAATTCCTAGCTTGTTTTCTGCCTTTCCTTTAAGTAGTCTAATCCAGATACAAATTTGCTGTATCCAGGTCTTTTGATAAGCTTCTGTGCCCCAAGCATTTCTGTGTTGGAGGGAAGCCTTCAAGGTTATCAGTGGGAGTGGTAAGCACTAGGTAGCCTATCTACCACAAGAGTGGTTTATGGAGAAGAAATTGTAGTTTATTGGACATTTGGGCAGTTTTTCCATCTCTTTCCACTTTCTGGTTTAAAAGCCTGCATTTGCGCTTGCTACACACCTTCCCTGTAACTGGTTTAGTCCAGATCGAGATTTGCTTTATCCAGGACTGTTTGTAAGCTTCTGTGCCCCCAAGCCTTTCTGTGTTGGAGGGAAGCCTTCTAGCTTATCAGTGGGAGTGGTAAGCACTGGGTAGCTTATCTACAACAAGATCCAGATCCAGATTTTTAGTTTTAGCACTTGAATTTGCTTCTCCGTGCTCAGCACTTGTTCAGAACTTGTTGTAAGTAGTAAATAAACTACAAATTACTACAGCACTCACCCTTCCTCATTACCTAGAGGAAAACAGTTTTGGTACTTACTTTCCTCACTTCCTTAGAGAAAAACAGCTCTTGTACTCACTTTCCTCACTCATCTAGAGGAAAATATTTTTTTTATTCAGGCATATCCAAGGGTCAACTCCCAGTGTTCTCTCCTGTCTATCTGATGAATCTGGGCATCTTGAGGCAATGTAGCATTTGCCTCATGTACACAGACAACTCTCTCCTCTTATCACCCAACACTACAGCCTGTGAGAGACGCACTTATCAAGCCAAACTGGAGATAAAGCTCACTCCAACCAAGACTGCACTTGATAGTCAAGAGGAGAAGGTAAACATTTGCACCACACCACACTCATCACATAGTCCCACTAAACCTACACCACCAAAATCCACACATAGAAACACAAACATATTCACGGAGGCTCTCAATAATAATCTGCTCAAGCAACAGAGACCTCCAAAGCAGAAACGCAAGCAACCTCCCACCACCAACACAACCCAAATGACACATAGCCCACAGACTCAGTGTGCCACTCAACCACAGCCCATAAGGCAAAACAATGTACCCAACACACTAGTCATAGGTGACTCTATAGTCAGGCACACTGATGTCCCACTCACCAGGCTAAACAAAGAGAAGGTCATTGTCAACTGCTTGTCGGGTGCCAGGATCCACCACATAACCCACGCACTCAGGTCATTCCACAACAAGTTCATATATGACTCTGCGATTGTCCATGTTGGTGTGAATGACCTGAGACTTACCTCCCTGGACTGCATGAAAAGAGACATGGAAGAACTCTCTGATCTTGTAGCCCAGGCAGGTATGACGCTAGCCCTGAATAGCATCCTGCCATCACCCAGAATGATACTGCAGTACAAGGACAAAATGATTGACTTCAAAAATTGGCTAAGCTTCTGGTGTCATTCTAAGGGGATCCAGTATCTGTCTGCCTGGGATGACATGGTCGACAGATCACGATGCTTTGCCAGAGATGGCCTGCACCTGTCATCCCTGGGATTCCGGATACTGGCAAAGGCTCTTGCCACCCCTATAGTGCCTTTTTAGACAAGGTTCAAATGACAAATTCACCACCATAACAGGAAAAGGCAAGCAAAAACTTAGGGTAATGCTACTCAATGCTAGATGTCTAAATCTCAAAATGCACTCACTCGAGGCACTCCTTAAAATGGAGAACATCAGTGTCTGTGCAGTGACTGAGACCTGGTTCAAGGCTGCAGAGAGTACCCCTGATTTAGCAGGCTATAATTCATACCACACTTTTTGGCCATCTAACCCGGACCAGAACACCAAAGTCGGAGGTGTGTCCATATTCATTAAGGATATCCACACCTCCAGGCTAGTTGCACAACATAAAGCAACTGAGGTTATCCAAGTGCAACTAACTCTGGGCAAAACTGCAATCCAAATTGTAGCTTGCTACAGATCCCCCACCATGCCCCAGGATTCCCACTCCTCTTTTCTTGATATACTGGAAAATATTAGGGTTCAACCAAACACCCTAATATTGGGCGATTTCAACTACCCCACCATTAACTGGGAAAACTACTCATGTACCAACTCCTTCGCTGAGCGCTTTCTGGAATTCATAAATTCCAATGCCCTGGATCAACTTATCCACACCCCCACCAGGGGCAACAATATCCTAGACCTAATATTTACCAACATGGGTGATCGGTGTTATCCTAGACCTAATATTTACCAACATGGGTGATCGGTGTTCCCCACCTGAAGTCAATTCCTCATTGGTCATATCCAACCATAAGCTAATCACCCTAGATATCCACATACCACCCCCACCCCCAATTAAGGAAACCATGGTAAAATATTTCTCCAAAGCCATCTTCATGCTTCTTAAGACAGAAGTGGTGAACTTCATGACACCCATGCAGATGGACAATACACTTACAACTGCTGAATCCTACACAAATGCACTCTATAAGCACTTACACGAGTGCATGGATCGTGCTATCCCAAACCGAACCAAGACACCATCCTCGAAAAAAAGGAAGCCAATCTGGTGGTCCCCTGCCATAAACAAACTCTACAACAGAAGGAAGAAATTGTTGCAAAAGAGAGTAAAATCCCATGAGTGGAGGAGCTCCCTGGTCAGCCTCAGCAAGAAGCTGAGATCCCTTATAAGATCCTCCAAAGCTAGCTATGAAAACAAGATTGCCACCGATTCTAAGGACAACCACAAAGCATTCTATAGCTATGTCAAGTATCTCAATGGCAACACCCACATCTGCTCTGAGTTACAGCACAATGGCACAAAAAATACAGAACCAACAGATATTGCCAACATCCTGGCAGATAGGTTCACTGCTAACTTTACCCCCTCTCACCCCCTAAAGGGCCCATATCTATACAGGAAGAATGCAAAATCCCTGTAATCACAACTTCACAGGTAAAAGCAGCACTCTCTAAAGCCAAAAACACAGCATCCATGGGACTGGACAACATCCCAGGCTGCGTTTTACACAAACTTCAGAATGAACTGGCTCCCTACCTAAGCACCACATTCAGTCATAGCCTTACATCAGGCTTTGTGCCCACTGAATAGTGCACAACAACAGTTATCCCGCTCCACAAAGGAGGGGGTCACCACTGATCCTGGGAACTATTGCCCTATTAGCCTGACGAGCCTGGTCTGAAAGGCCATGGAACGTATCATCATGGAATTCATAAACAAAGACAATAGTAACGTCCAAACTCTGGACCCCACCCAGTTCGGGTTTGTGAAAGGCAGATCTTGCCTCCTGAACCTGGTTGACTTCTTTGAGGCAGTCACCAAAGACATAGACGAGGGTAAGGTGGTTCACACAGCCTATCTTGACCTCGCCATGGCTTTCAACACCATTCCCCATTCTGGAATTATAGCTAAACTCACTAAACTAGGTATAAATCCCTATGTCACAAGATGGGTTGCCAGTTGGCTCACTGACAGAACCCACACTGTAAAAGTTGCAGACTCCAAATCTGACTTCAAACCAGTGACAAGTGGAGTACCACAGGGTTCATTCCTGGAACCCTCCTGTTTGGTATCTACTTCTCTGAAATACAGGCTAACACAGAAGGCCTGTGGCTAACAAAGTTCCAGGTGACTGCAAACTAGGAGCTATAGTCGAGTCCTCAAATGATGTGGAGATCTTACAGAAGGACCTCACTGAGACAGATGCCTGGTGTCAGAGTCATGGCCTCAAACTCAATGCCAAAAAGTGCATTGTTATCCCCCTTGATAAAAACTTTGTACCCATGAACTACCACATAGGCTGCAGTCTTCTTAACACTGAATGTGTGATAAGAGACCTTGGGTCCCAGGTGGACAATAGTCTCTCCTTTGATAATCACATTGCCACAGTAGTCAGGAAATCCTTCTACATGGCACACCTCATCACAAAAGGGTTCTCATCCAGGAAAAAATAGGTCATTGTTCCCCTCTACTTGACACTCATTAGACCCATTATAGAGTACAACACCCCTTTTGGAATGTACCTCACAAGACATCTGCAGCAGCAGGAAAGGCTACGGAAATACCTCACAAAGAGAATTACTGGCCTCAAACAGATGCTCTACACTGATCGTCTAAAAAAAACTCCAGCTTTACTCTGTAGCATATCTCCTACTCCGAGGTGATCTCTTCCTAACATATAAAGCTATGTCAAACCCAGAGCTGTTGGACATGCTACACCTAAAGAAAACCCAATCCCTCTGCGCTACATGCTCTAGGGACCTAAACCTTGTCACGACAATAAACAGGACTTGCTGGAGGGATAGATTCCTGTCCCAGAGACTTCCCATACTCTGGAACAAGCTACCCATTTATGTCAAGAAACGTTCCTCATTAACACTCTTCAAGAAAAATCTTGATGAGTGGATGGGAAATAGGAAATACCCCCCGGGGATCAGTTCTGTGGCTCTGCTCGACAGGGGCACAGGAAATTTACTTTCTTGGGTTGGCGTAAGCCAGGGACATTTGTTGGCTAGGCTTACTTAGGCCCTTGGGCCGATAGCCTAGTACCTACCTATGAAGTACAATTCTGAGATAACAAAAACACTTAGTCTAATCTTTATAGTCCTAGATATTTCTACAAGAAAACATACTTCTAAAGTTGAATAGTCCAAGATCAAAATGCTTAATAATGTGTGGTTCTCATTGTTTAAATTGAAACTGCAGTTCTGCTAAAGCATTACATAATTTGTTTACACTTTCCTGGTTCCCAAGCCACACCGAAACTGCATTTAGATTATTTTACACTTAGAGCAATAAAGGACATTCCGCATGTAAGTTCTGGTCATTAACTTTAACCTTAGAACAGTAGGCAGGATGCTTACTCCAGACTCATCGACTCCAAATTCTAACCTCAAAGGAATAAACATAAAGTAATTTTTAATTTCAAAGGACCAATAAGAAATGCTTGACTTAGTTTTCCTTACAGCAGATGACAACGTTGCCACATTGTTGAAACAGCATTTCTTTACATTTAAGACACAAGCCTGTATTTTACATTTATATTTACAAATGCCAGAATTATGTATCAAATTCTATTTGACTAGGCTGACAGCCTTCACCCTTCTCTACCAGTCTTCACACCTATTTGAATTCATATTATTTGATAGAGTGACAAATAATAAGCTAGATTTGTAACAACATGGTTTTACTGTAGGTAAATCTACCTTAACAATTTTTAGGGGATTTTTACGATAATTTCACATTGTACTGGATCATGGAATGTCTGCTGTTATTGTATGTTTGGACTTAGTGCTCTTAATATTTTGCCACATGTCAGTTTTTAATACTCTTTTAAAAGATAGTTTGAATCCATTTTTAATTAATTGGTTTATGGAATAGTCTGATAGGAAGCAAGTTGTGACAGCCTCTGGATCTAGTTCTTTTTCTTCTAATGTAACTTCTGGTGTCCCCAGGGTTCTGTTAGGCCTTTGTTATTTATTATTGTATTTGCTTTTTTTGCCTGCCATAAAATATGGGTAGATAACAAATATGCTGATGATTGTAAGTCAACTTCATCCTTTTTTCTACAAATTATTATATTAATATAAATAAATATAAGGCTGATGTTTCTCTTTGGACCAATACTATTAGTATAAACTTTCATATTGATAAATAAAAAATAATGCATTTTGGCAAATTTATTAAGAGGGAACCTGTTATGTTATACAGTAAGATCTTAAATGAAGTTTCTTATTTCAGAGACTTACGAATATTAATTTTGTCTAATTTGTAATTAGCCTGCCAGTGTTACTCTTGCTAAGGCCATGAAAGAACTTGAGCTTCTAATGAAAAACATTTCTTTAAGGGATGATAGATATATGGTGGTGTTTTCTAAATAATTCATTAGACTATTTTTGGAGTATAATAATGTATTTTGTTCCTATAACAGTGGACACCTTACAAAACTTGGGAATCTACAGAGAAAGTTCAATAAAAGGATGAAAACCTTGAATGATGTAATAAAAAAACTTGGATTATCTTCTTTAGTAGAGAGGTGACTAAGTTTGTACATCGTTCATTACAGATATCTAAAGGGAAAATTTATGTTTGGCTATGACGTTTTTAATGATAAAATGTTTCAGGGCATGTTTGATTTGAACACAAATGATAACACCAGAGGTCACAGACACGATAAATGTATGTTTAATGTAAAATTTCAAAGTTCGCATTTGAGAGGTATTACTTCGATTCTCGGCTTAGCTTGGGAGTGCCTTCTGTGTGGAGTCTGCATGTCCTTCCCGCGGTTGGGTAGCGTTCAAAAGACATGCGTGCATAAATGGGCATGCCTTTGTTGAAGGTTGAGCGTTGAGCTGGCACCTCGGCATTTCGTAAAAATTTACTGCCAATCATTAGCGGACCAGAGTTCTGCTGTGGCATCCTCTTACCAGGAAAAGCCAAAAGACAAACAGCAACAATTCAGATTCTTCTGCTACTATGGAATAGGCTGCTGATGAATATAAGGAAATTGGAATCTCTTTTGTATTTTATAACTAGAATAGATAAATAGTTTGGTTTGGACTAAAAGAGTATGGTTCACAAATAACAGACAAAGCATTCCTGGATGGCCTATGGGCCAAAATGCTATATGAACAAACTTATGAGTAATACAAGACAGAGTGTTCCTAGTCGGTGAACTTTAAAAGTACATCGATAGATGATGTGTTCCTTGTTGCACACATTTTTTCCACCAAAGCAGTGATATGCTTTCTGCTTACACTTGTGTTCTTGATAAATGTGGGCATCACAGTATTTGACCAATGAAACCATCCCAGGTTTGATATCTGCTTTTACATTTTTTTTGTCATGTATTGCTTGTGAGTCAGTCATATATTTTATCAAAACTGTACTGGATAGCTGTGCATTGGAGACAGAATTGCCAAAAGAGTTAAGTGTTGAATCACCTGCAAGCTACAGAAGATGGGCTCCCACTGCAGTGACACATGTTGTTTACAGAAACTCAAAACAGCAGGATGCTAGGCAGCGATCCCTGTGGAACATCTCAGGTGACATTCCTAGCAGAAGAGATGTTTAATTCCCAGCAGAAATCTTGTAGTCTGCCTTCCAGATAGTTCACAAATCATTCATTATGAAAAACTCACATCCCATTATGTTGAAGTGAATTACCTGCAGCACTGAAGGCCATGAAGAAGTCTAAAACTGTTATTCCTCTCACCAAACAGTTATTTACCAAGGTATGCAGGGTATCATTCTGTGATATCCGTCAGTGGTATCCATCAGTAATAAAGAAGGGCAGTGACTGTTTTTGATGTATTTCCTTAAGAACATTAGTGGGTGAGTTTAGTTGTGTGAGCATTAACAGTACAGTAGTACATGACAGTATTCCTAGCTGTATGAGCATTAAAAGTACAGCAGTACACAGCAGAGTGCTCCTAGCTGTGTGAGCATTAATAGTACAGTAGTACATGACAGTATTCCTAGCTGTATGAGCATTAAAAGTACAGTAGTACACAACAGCATGCTCCTAGCTGTGTGAGCATTAATAGTACAGTAGTACATGACAGTATTCCTAGCTGCATGAGCATTAAAAGTACAGTAGTACAGAACAGAGTGCTCCTAGCTGTGTGAGCATTAATAGTACAGTAGTACATGACAGTATTCATAGCTATATGAACCGGACATGTAGCTAGCTAAATAAACAACAATTTTTCATTTACAATTACATTTACCTGGACATGTCAAAGTTCTCTCAAACCCCTCTACTGTAGTGTAATTTCTGTCATAAATGTATCTACAATACTTATAAAAGCCACACTTCAACATTTTAGAAACTTTAGATTTAATACTGTGTAACTCAAATAAGTTCTTAAGGTTGGTACCCTTTTTATAGATTATTTTAGGAGATGTTTCTAATTTTTGTTTGTATTCTGGTGGAAATACTGTATCCCATGTCTGTTTCAAAATGTCCCTTATTTTATAAGCTTAATGATTAAATTCAATAATCATTGAACTTGTTTGCTCTTTATTTCCTTAGTTGTAATTCTCTTTGTTAAACTCAGGAGTTTTCATACCCAAGGTAGGGGCAAATTTCATATTTCTCCCCCTCATGAGTTCATCTCTATATTCATTTACTAGTTTGTCCATTTCTATCAAAAACATATTTTCACTTGAATCTGTCCTCGAAAGGTGGGCCATTTGACCCTTTATAATGCTCTTCTTTTGGCAGTAAGTGTGACAACAAAGTAATAGAGAATTTGAAAATGTTTCCTTCCAGTAAATATTAGAAACAAACTTTTTCTCATTTCTACCCTTAGAAATTGTTATAACAAGGTAATTAATCCTGTCTGTGTCATAAATATATGTGAAATTCAAAAGTGAACTACAGCCTTTAAGTACCTCCAAAAACTCATGAAATGATTTTCTGTTATCCAGCCTTAAAATCAAGATAATCATCAAGAAATCTAAAATAACGATATACGTTGGTGAAATATTGACAATTAAATACCTTCATATGTTCCCAGTCTGCCAAGAACCAAATTTGCACAGGTAGGGCCACATCTAGCACCAATCGCTATGCCTGTTTTCCAATGAAAATATTCACCTTCCAAGTATACATAATTGCTCTGAAGGACCGACTCTAATAATTCTTGTAATGAATAATTCATTATGACTCTTACTTTCATCTCTTAACAAGATGTTCTGGAAATGTTGTAGCCCTATGTCATGCGTTATGACAGAAAAAAAGTTGACCACATCCATAGTCACAAATAAAACAGCCTCTGTAAAAGGGGTGTCATTAAGAAACTCTAACAAGTGCCAAGGGTCTCTTAATATGTATCCTCTTTGTATGGAAATCTACATACAGTGCTAGCGGCTCTGTTTTAGAACTACTTCTGAGACAACTGGCCTGAGGGGTGGATCGTTTGGATTTTTTTGGACCTTCTGTATTCCAAATATTGCTGGAGTTACTGTTTTTTCTACATTAAGAAATTCCTCCATATCCGTTGTAATTACATTCTGACTAAATAAGTCATTTAAACAAAAGTCTGTTTTGACACAAGCCATATTGGGTCGATATTATATTCTTGAAAGCCGACAATATCGAAGCTGATATTGTCGACACGAGAATAGCGAGAGCACATAACATCGAACGTGTAAACGAAAATCTCCGTAAGGGGAGATTTCCGTTTACTGCAATGTAGGGTGGTTTCTGAGTTGGTATATTTAAGTAGCGGGGGATGTGGGGTGCAGGAGGGCTTGCCCCCTGCTTAAACATGTTAGGGTACTTTATTCTTTTTTTTTTGTTGTTGTTTTTATAAGTTCGATGTTTGAAGACATCGACCATATGGTGTTTAGTGTTTTCAACCGTTGATCTTATAGACCCACCATATTTACTTCATTTTTAGACAGTCATGTGTAAGTGGATGTTTCATTCAGTATGTCCATCATTTTACTTATATAAATTTAATAATCCATTATAACGGCCCCCTCCCCTTATCGGGTTTCATAACTTTAACTTTTTTTATTACCTCTAACTTGTATTACTGCTTCTCTTTCTCCCCTTGATAAATTGTCTGGCAATTAATTAGAATTTTTTAATAGTAGTCTAAACTTAATTTCACATACCCTTTCAAAGGTGAAAATTAGGGGATGTGTGGTGGCATAAACACAAACTGGTCAATTAGGATTGTTCTTGTAAATCTGTACAACAGAACTATACAACCATGTCCAACTAGAGATCTGAGGTTTGTGTGTTAAGGTTGGGGAGAGTGTGGGTACTTTATCCCCCACATATGGGTTGCAAGGGGGCTTACAGTCCTGCAAAATACACTGTCTTAAATAGTTAGGAGAGAACTCTAGCACACCACTCTACTAATACTAACTTTCTGTACTTTCATTAAGTATATGTATTCAGAGAGTGGTGTGATAGTTATGTGTGGTTAGTGTTTGGCAAACATTTGTCTTCTGTTCTCTTTTAACTACTTTGATATATATATATATATATATATATATATATATATATATATATAATATATATATATATATATATATATATATATATATATATATTATATATATGTTTGTGCATGTGTGTGTGTGTATCTATTATCTCTCTCTCTCTCTATATATATATATATATGTATATATATATATATATATATATATATATAAAACACACACTCGAGTGTGTGTGTGTGTGTGTGTGTGTATATATATATATATATATATATATATATATATATATATATATGTACACATATATCCATCAAAGTTAAAATAGGTCACAGCATAAGTAGTCACTAAATGCAAAGCACAACACATTGTAAAACACAGAAGATTGAAAACATTTGTAATATAACTCATACTGATAATAAAACCCAACAGTGTAATTTTCTGATCAGTTTAACAAATGAAAAAAAGCAGACCGCTAACTTGCATTGTATGTAGAGTGGTACTGTTATTTAAAGAGTGTTTAGTAACCAAATCTACAGGGTTATGGTTAGGGTAAGAGTTAGTGTTAACACATTCATGACTAAGAGTAGGACAGGGTAAACCTGGCACCATGATATATATGCCATGCCTTGTTGTTTAAACAGAGTTTAACCAAATTACATATGGATTGACATTTAATGCTTGTAATTTGTCTGTTATTCTCCTATGCAGAGTTGTGTGAAATGTCTTGACAAGACCAGGATAAGCATATACACCATTAGTCACCTAATGCTGCTGGTGTTGTGCAAGATTCAAAAAACAGAATCTCTCTCTCTCTATAATAAATCTGTACTCTTCCAAATCCCAGAATAGGTATGCTGATTCATTTTGCATATGTTGCCTTATGTCTTTTTTCCAGCTCAAACTGTTCAGGCTGATGGGTATATAATTGTCTGACTCTAATATATGCTCTCTTCAGTTTCTGAAATGGTACCACTACAGCCTGTCACCATAGGCCATGGACTTGCCCACTTGCCTGTGTGATTAAAAAGTGGATTATTTAAGTTTTCATTCATTCTGTATTGGATGCCTCATGGAATGTTGTTTAGACCCATGAAATGTATTTTTGTTATTTTACTTGTAGCAGTAGTTATCACATATACAGTTGTATAACCATTGTCTCTCTGTCTTTGAAGAAATCTGACACATGTTTTTGCTCATTCAGAAATTCGCACATATTTTTTTCTGCAATTGCCAGTTACATTTGCAGTTCTTCCATTTCATTTTCTGGTGCATTTAAAGAATGCTGTATTCATGCTTTCAGACTCTGAGATCAAATTCAGCTCTTGTTCAGATCTAGAAGATAACTTTATTAGCTGAGATGGGTTTTATGTTTTGTAAATTAAAGCATGGTTCATGAAACATGGATGTGGTTTTAGGTGTCTTGAACTATACTGAATATACGAGCTCTGGTTAGGTAATCTCTGCTCTTGCCTTGCAGGAAGAGGAGACTGTACAGGGAAGGGCAGCACTGTTACTAACTCTGCAGAGCCTGTGCTGGACTTTCTTTGGGAATGATAGGTTATGGTTATAGGACAGTTAAGCGACACTTTGTTTAAGTCAAAACAACTTCTGGTGAAATCTTTCTCTGGGATTCATTAATGCTTACACTAAGTTTTACTTCGTTCTGAGTGAACAGACAACACAAGCATAACTCACACCTTCTTATTCCTCCTTAATTTTAGTTTTCCTACTGATTTTCTTGCAGCTGTAAAATAAATGCACATCACAACACAAACACATAATGCTGCACACGGGAAAGAGGATGGAAGGACACCAAAACCACCAACCACCAAACTTAGTACTTAGCTAGATCCTAGTTAAGTTTTTAGCTTTTCTGCTTATGTTATTATGTTGCCTCATCTGTGCTTCAGTCATAAAATGTTGTCTTTGTTTTATTTTATTTTGTTTTATTCATCTTCCCCCTCCTTAATTCCTAGTAAAACTTAGAAGTCATACAGTGGGTTATCTAGTAAACAGTGAACTTTTAGTTTCCTTTTTTTAACTAGTTGTTCATCATGTTCAAACTCATATTAGTCCTCTTAGTGCCAACACATTCATTTTTTTTACTACTACAGAGGAGGCATGGAGCAAACCATCAGCTGCCTCTGGTACCTCTCCTCCATGTCCGACATGTGAAGTCACCCCTGACCTCTTGCACATAAACCAAGACCCTTTGCTACTTGAAAGGAGATTAAGGCATCCCAGTGTGACATCATAATCCTAGCCATAGGGATTTGCCCTAGTGCCCAGTGTGCATATTAAAAACCTGTCTCTCCTTGTGTTACGCAACCCCTTTGCCAAAATTACAATAATATGCCTACCTTAACTTTATATTGATGAATGTTCATGATTACTGACATGGGTTTTGTACTGTCTCCTTTTAGATTGTGGCATTCATATTCATGCACTACTTTTAGTTTTAATTTATAGACAATAAAAAAGGTTATTCAGGATTACTTTTACTAATGTTGCAATAAAATCCTCTATACTGTCACTTTTTACACTATCTTTAATTTCCTTTATCCAGAGAATTTGTACTCCTCAAACTCCTGTCCAGAGTAGGCATTTCATTATAATATGTTCATGTGTTTACATTTCTCAACAGCTGTGCTAGTATGTTGTGAGGCAACATCTGTTTTTGAGGTTCAGTCCTCTGTCTTTCTGCTTTCCCCGGTTAGGGGTCACCACAGCAGAACTCCGGTCCGCTAATGATTGGCAGTAGAGTTTTAAGTGCTGGCTTGCCGGGCCTAACGCACAACCTACCACGAAGGAACGCCCGTTCACGCATGTCACCACACAGAAAACGCCCTAACTGAGGATCGAACGGGCAACGTCTAACTGTGAGGAGACAACGCTACCGCAGCACCACCATCGCAGTTTTGAGGTTCAGTCCTATTTCTCATAATTTCTTTTATTTGATAGTTGTTTTTCTAAGCTGCAGGTTACTTTCTGCTACCATTTTGATTTTAAAAGTCTGTGTCTATTTGTGAAAGTGAAATGACTGTTCTTAAATATTCAGTTTAGTATTCTAAGGCCCAATACTTCTGGCTGAAGACCACTTCATCACTCTCCATTTTTCTACAGCCAGTTGTATGAGTTTCATTTTCTCTGAGTTTGAAGTAATTGCATCTGTTTCTTTAAGTTGCAGCAACTTCAGAGTCTTGCATGTTAAACAGGGGGTTCATGGGTCTTCAGTAAGGTGTGGGTGGTAAAGCCCCACCCACAGAAAACACTTTTATGTTTCAGTGAACTTTAGTTTGCAACTTAGGTGTGTTGGACAGGTATGATTCGCCAATGTATTGTGTACCTGGACAAGCTATATATATATATTCTTTGTACTGTCACCTCAGTGCATGCTTTTTGCTATACTGCTTATAGTTTCTATAATTTGTAGTTAATTGGACCTTGTTCTCTTGATTTTTCACAAATCCTTCTAATTGCCATCAGATTGTTTTACATTTTCTTTTGTTTTTTTTTGTAGGTTTTCCACACATAATGTTTTGTTGTGTTGTCTTATTACTGTTGCACTATACAGCTGCTGTCACACACGTCTTCTTTAACCATAAATTGTACCATATATTTCGTACACTGACGACTCTTGTTCCTCATATTTTTACAGCTAGTCCTTGTATGTGTGTCGCTGGCTGTACTGCACTTGACCTCACTATGTATATAAGTGTAAGAATGCCAGCTACTAGTTGTGTTGTCATGAAAGCATCACTGCTAAAGCAGCAAGAGAATTGTGTTTTGTCTTTGTGTACGTCTTACAACCATCGCCAGCAGCAGGGATAAAAAGACCACAAAGAGCGGAATGGTCATTCAATAAAATGAAAAGTTGTACTGTCTGCAGATGAATACTGAGGTACCAGAAACAACTTCATCTGTTTACAGAAGAAGACTTTTCACTCACCCTTGTCTTGCCATTTACACTGCTAGAAGTGCAAAAGCTACTTGTGAGTATGGTGCTGTTGTTGTTGTTATTGTTTTATCATATTGATTACTTTTCAGCTTCACTTAATGGCTACTGATAAGCTTTTCAAGCAATTTATGCTAGTTTGCTCAGTTGCTCAACAGCCTTTCCTGTAGACTGTGTCAGCGTTTGCAATCATATATGGATATGTGTATGAGCATGTGTCTCATATGTAAAGCATTGCTCATGCTGCTGCTATGTTCCAGTTCAGTGTATTATGACATAATTAATTCATGTCACCCTCCATTGACCACATGGGGCAGGTCAGAAGAAATACTAGAATATGATACAAAAGTCGAATTTTATGTGATTATACTAAAGCATCGTCATTCACATTAAAAAATTATAATTCCCAGTATCTTGCCATATTAATTATCCACACTCCTCATGCACAAATCACAGCTGTTAGTTTTGAACAGAGGAATTCAACTTTATTTGCAGTTTTCAATGTTCATTGACCCCGATACACTCTGCTGTTTTGTAGGGTCGTAGTAAAACCACCAGTCTGCTGCGTTAGGTCCAGCAGTGTCTAGCAAAGGCCATGTAGGAGTTGCAGTTTTTATTTGCAGTGCAGTAGTGATGTTGCAGAAGCCCAAACATCAGTGTCCCATACTTACTAGAATACCTGCTGCTGGTGTGGGCCAAGTCTTGGGAAAAGAAATTGAAGATTATTCCAGCAGTAAAAATTAGCAGACATAAAAATGTTACAAAGACATACATCTGGAGCGTTTCACCCCGGGCCAATGCAGAAAATTGGCTTCATTCCAAGTTGGACTTTCCCGGTAAGCACATGTTAAATGAATAAAAATAAATAAATAAAATAATAGCCCAGAGCTGTGCAAAAGTGAAACAACTCGGCAAGGGCTTCCACTTGCTGTTGTTAGGCAATGCAGTTTGGAAAGGTCTACATTTTAATGCTGACATTACAGAGATATTTTCTGTACTGCTGCAAAGGGCATGAACTCTGGATTTAATTGTGACAGTAGCCCTTCATCTTACAAGTGTCATAAATGAAATCACCTTTCATTCCCTTCTTAGGTCATGTAAGCAAATGTCAGTTAAAGTTTTAGTGTTCATACCTCAGCACTTTTAAATGACTAGTTTATGCAAACATTGTTTAAAGATTTACTAGGGAGAAAATGGAGAGCAGCCAAACTCAAACATTAACAGAATCAGCGTTCCCTTTGTGTTGCTTCAAAACACATTATTCCATGTTCATTACATGTTTTTGTTGTAGATCATTTGGGGATTATCTTATTACTTATGAATAGTCTAACCACCGCAAAGTATGTATTATAATCTTTAAGGACAATCATTAGGATTGTGCTTCATCTCACTGAGCTTCTGAATATGTGCTTTCCTCCTGTCTTTGCAAAATCCACTTCCTTACATTTCTTACTTTTAATCTTTATGCACATGTGGCAACAACAGGAAGACATTTGACAACTGGGATGCTTGACATCTAGAAAACTGCAAAACTTAAAACTGAAAGTCTCTCAAGAACAGCACAGCACCCTCAAACTACACATTTTTTTTATATATCACTTTTTTTAATTTTAATAAGCATTTCAAAACAAGGATTTGGAAGCTGACCAAACTGAAACAAATATTTATGTTAATAAAATTCCCTTGGACATTTTAAAAAAAAGATTTATTAAAATTTACAAAATAAGGTTCATGTAGACATCCACATGCCTTGAACTAGTCAGTGATTTTCAAAAACATATGCAGTGTTTGTAATGAATGAAATATGTGTACTACATCCATGACTTCTATTTTGGCAAGTAAAGAAAATACTTGAGATCCTCCAGATAGTATTCTATAACTAATCTTCTGGATTTTAACCAAACAATAAATATATTCTTACTTATTTTTAATACTAGGTCATTGTGTGTTTGAGCTAATGTGAAAAAATATGCTTTTTGAGAAATAAAAGGGAGTCATGGCAGCTAAGGATGTTTGGAAGAGACTAAACAAAAGATAATACAAAAACTGAGGCATTGGAAGCTGCTCTGTTATATGGATATGGATAGCAAGATACAAGCAGTTAAAATGTTTTTAGTCCCTTTAGTTTTATACACAGGTCAGGCATACTTGTATCAATCAGAGAAGTTGTGAATAGAAATTAATAATGAGCTGAAGGATTTTATCTGGGAGGGGAAGACCGCAAGAGTCAAGTGGGATAAGCCGATTCTTCCAATTGAACAAGGTGGTTTCGGATTACCCGATTTGAAGGGGTATTTCAGAACCATACAGTTAAGGCTCCTATACGTATCACAAGTAAAAACCTGTAATTCAAAGTGGAAAAGGATGATGATGAAACAAGGAGGAAACCCAGGAAACGAGGTGAGACTAGGTCTGTGGATGCAGATCTTTAAGGAGAATAACAATAACTATACAGAATATTATATTCATAAAGTAGCAGAAAGTATTCTAAGAATTAAAACAAGACGGGAATGGAGAAAGGTGATTTTGCCCATAGGGATGACTGCAATTAAGGATACAGACAATTGGCAAGAGGGGGCTTCAATTTATTGGAGAAAACTGGCAAAAGAATCAACATATTGGGAGCAAATAATTAGAGAGGGAAACTTAATAGGATGGGAGGAGGCCAAGAATTTATTTGGACCTGACTGTAGGCTAGAAAATGCCTTCTCTATCAAGGATTGATATCCGGGTATAGGCAAAGAAAAAGAAATGGGGGGATCCTAAGTGAAAGACCAGCCCTAGTAGAGTTTTTAGTAGAATCTAGAGCAGAGGTTGCTGTTAAAAAAGGAATAATTAGTAGAACATACAAAATATTGCATAACTGTAAGAATCAATCAGAGGATGTTATAAAGGATTGGAAAGAGAGATTGGCTAAGCAATTCACAAAGAACCAGTGGGAGGTATATGTATGTATGTCTTCCTTAGGTTTTTGTCTTGTTATTCTTCACCATTGCCCCCTACAATAAGTCTAGAAGATTTAGGATCTTTGCTTGGAAGTGTTTACATAGGTATTTTTATACCCTAAGTAGACTCCTAAGAATTTTTCCATAGGTAGCTAGCATATGTTGGAGGTATGATGGGGAAGAAAGAGCGATTTGGGTACAAATTGGGAACATAATTTACAGGAGTATAATGAGCTGACAGACTTTAAAGATTCCATCTATGTCAGAGATACTGGGTGAGCAAATTGATGTAACAAAGGAAACAATTTTTTTTAGCTATGATACAGAATTGGAATTGCTTAGACATAAGTCTAAACCAGCTTTACTAGAAGTAGTGAATATAGTAACAGAGATAAAACAACTGGAACTGGGATGTTTAGAAAAGGGTAGGAGCAAATTACATAGGAAAAAAAATGAGAATTGTGGGGGCAATACATACAGAGGAGGAGTGAGGTTTAGAAGAAGGCAGGATTTCAATTAGCTATGTAATGTTTGACTGACAATGACTGGATAGATTGTAAGTGATTTATAATGTTTGCAAGTAAAATTATGTCAATGTGGTTTGTGATGTATAATGTTCGCATGTCAAGTTATGCCAATATGGTTTGTTTTCATTAAAATAACTTACATGATAATTTAATATATATGATGTTATGTAGTCCAATCTCGCCTACATTCTTACCCATGGGTTCGGAGCCGAACCACGGCTCTGACTCGGCCATACTCTAGCTCAGAGTCTTTCAATTGGCTGGGCTAAGAGGTATCCCATGCTGCACTGCTGCCTTTCCCCAGATCTCATTTGCCGCTCGTAAAGCTCAGACGTTGTCTCGCTCTTGGCTGTGGCTAAGTATAACTTTTCTTCATCTTTGACCAAATTTGTTGCTCCAAAAGCTATTTTCATAGCTAGGTGTGTGTGTTTTTGGTTTGTGGAAGCTTTTTTGTGTGGCCTTTCATGGCCTTTGTCTTGGTATCCAGTTAGCTATCTCCCAACGGGCTAGGCCTGTTTCAGTTAGAGGACCTAGTCCTCCCCCTATTTGTTATCTGTTACCCTTCTGTGTTTGTTTTCTTCGGTACCCTATCCCTGCGGGCTAGGGCCGTTTAAGTTAGAGGACCTAGTCCTTCCCTTGTTTCCTGTCTGGGCCGTTTGAGTTAGAGGTCCTTGTGTGGTGTCTGCAGTTTGTTTAGTGTCTAGTTCCTGCCCTTTGTTGCTGGTGTCGGGTTTGTCAGTTGCGTTGTGTTTAGTGTCCTACCGATCATGTCCAAGGATACAAAAGAACACAAGCCTTCGGGCTTCAAGAAATGTAGTAAATGTGGATATAAGATGTCGATTACTAATGGGCACTCTATGTGCGTTTATTGTTTGGGGGCTATCCACCTTCAGGAATCTTGTACGTTCTGTCACGCATTCAGCCCTCATGTTCTTCAAGAAAGGAAGAACAAACTAATTTTGAAAGGATTACTGAAACCCTCCTTCGAGAAAGATCTGGAGAGGTCTTCTAGTGCTAAGTCCTCTCCCTCTAAAAAAGACAAAACCTCCAAAGCAAAAAAAAATGCTCTCTGGCTCCGTCAGTCTTATTGGAGCCTTTGGAGAAAGCTACTAAGTCTACTGTGCCATCCTCGGCTCCACTGGCTTCGGTGCCGAAGGAAGTTGGTGAATCGACATAACCTACATCAGCTCCCAGCCTCTCAGAGCCGGTGATGGAGATACTAGTTCGGAGCCGGTCTCCAGTTTTTAGACCGGTTTCTCCTCCTCGCAGGTCTCCTTCTGAGAGGAGGTCTAGATCTCCTACCTTATCGTCTAGGTCCTCAAGGACTTTCTCTGATGTGGATGTGGGTAGAGTGGTGCAGAGCCTGCTCCAATCACTGGTGCTGGCTAAATTGCTTTCTGCTCTAGCCCAGTCAGGCCCGGAGCCCGTCACCCATCCATCGTCGATAGATCCTCCTCTGAGCAAATCTCAGCCTTCGGAGCCCGAGTTGTCAGTGCCATCTGATGCTTCTAGGTGAGCTTCAGTAGCCCATCCTGTCTTCTCGGCTCTGACCCCGTCGGCTCCATTCGCGGGGTCCAGGACTCATGGTTCCCCGGTCGGACCTGAGGGGGGAGTCTCGGGACGCTCTTCGGCTCCTAGCCTCCCTCTCAGTGCTTCGGCTCAGGTGAGCCTGACCCTTGCTTTGGCTTCAGATCTTGTCCCTTCTGCTCCGAGGGCTTCCACAGTTGGTCGATCTCTTCGGAGCTGGGGGGACTAGCTTTAGAGGTCATGCAGAGCGTGCTGGCCAGCTCCTCAGCTGCATCATACAGCACTGACACTCTACCCCCACCAGCTCCGGTATCAGTCTTTGATTGCCCCCTATCCTTAGACAGCGGAGACCCTAGGCCTCAGGATACTTCCATGAGTGGTCCCCAACTTTCTGAGGGCCCCCCAGAGTTTTTGCCTGAGGAGCCACCCAGAAAAAGAACATGCAAGAGGAAGCACATCGACTCCCAGGAAGATTGTCTCACATCGGACACCGACCTCAAGGAATCAGAGGGGTCGTCCTCTGAGGATATCTCTTTCGCTGATATCCTAGAGATCTTGAAGCAGAGAGGCTACTGGCCCTCTAAATCCCCCTCTGAGGAGGAGTCTGTGTTCCTGATGGCCTTTGGGGCTCAACCCTCTGCCTCCCAGGTTTCTCCCCCCTTCAACGAACTCCTGGACCTGGTTTGTCAAAGGGTGTGGGAAACCCCTGACACTGTGGAACCAGTCCCCAGGAGACACAACAAATTTCTGTCCGCCCCCGCTGATAAAGAGTTTCTCATGAAGGGCATTCCAGTAGATGCCATGGTGGTGGCAGTGGCCACCAAGAAGGAACTGGCTGAGACTTCATCTACCGTCCATCCCCCTAACAAGGAGTCTAGGACCATGGACTGGTATGGGAAGCGTATGTTTTCTTCAGCGACCTTTACTCTGCGGTCGCTGAATTATTTGTCACATTTTACACAGCTCCAAAGAGATCTCCTGAAAGAGCTTGGAGATTCTCTGCAGGGTAATGTTTTTGATGCAGTGGCTCAGAAAGTCAGTTCTCAAATGTCTACCCTAAATTCTATTGCTAACTCCTCCATGAGGCTGATCTCTTACACAGTTGAAGGAGCGAGTAGGGCAGCGAGTTCCGGAGTTTCTCTCAGGAGGCAATCCTGGATGCACCTCTGTAATTTCGCAGAGGCCTTCAAGTCTACATTCAACAATGCCCTGTTTGGAACCAAGGTGAAGGACACTCTCACTAGGTGTGAGCAAGAGGGAAAAACTGTCTGCCATGGGAGTCCATTTTTCCATGCCTTCTAGACCTTATCCCAAGGGCCAGAAAAGTGGGAAAATGTGGTTCAAAAAATCTCAGAGGTTTTTTCATAACGCACAAAGTGATTTCCCCTCCAGAGGCAGGGGAGGGTGTGGTAACTCAGATAGACGCTGCCCTAGAGGCAGAGGTGACCTGCGTAACCAATGGAGACCGCGACTCCTTTCGTGGTTCTCCCTACAAATGCTCCTGATGGGAGGTCCGACTGTGCATCTCCAGAGCCAGTCGGGGGTCGCATTTCACTATATCCAGAAGCCTGGCAACACATCACCCAGGACCAGTGGGTATTAAAAATAGTTTCCGGAGGATATCACATTCCCTTCTCTTTTCCTCCCCCAGCAATAAAAAGAATCCCAGATGTTCCACCCAATCAAAGGGATTCCGCAGCTGCAGAAGTTCTAAAGCTGCTAGAAAAAGGAGCCATCCAGCATGTCCCCTCAAACCAGATCAGATTAGGGACTTACTCCAGATTCTTTTTGGTGCCGAAAAGAACAGGGGACCTGAGACCCATCTTGGATCTCAGCCATTTGAACCTCCATGTGAAGAAGTCCAAGTTCTGAATGGTCACATTGCAGTCTATTCTCCCATTGCTGGGAAAAGAAGTGTGGATGTGCTCCATCGACCTCAAGGATGCTTACTACCATATAAAAATGGACAGGGCATCCAGAAGTCATCTACGCTTCTGGCTGGGAGTCAGTCATTTTCAATTTCGTGCCCTGCCCTTTGGTCTCACCACAGCCCCTAGGGTGTTCACCAAATGTATGGCAGCGGTGACGGCTCACTTGAGACGTCAGGGATTCCAAGTGTTTCCATACCTGGATGACTGGCTCCTTTCTGCCACCAAGCAGGCATCTGCTACTACAGACCAGAGACGCCACTATCAAGCTGTGTCAACAATTGGGTATCACTCTAAACTGGGAAAAGTCTGCCTTGTTGCCCTCTTAGCATGTCACCTTTATAGGCGCTGAGTTAGACACTGTGCTCATGAGGGCATTTTTACCACAAGAAAGGATTCAGGGTTTGCAACAACAGGTATACGCGTTGCTCCCTCTGAAAAAAGTAAAGGCAAAAACGGTTCTCAAATTGTTAGGGACGATGGCTGCAACAATTATGCTGGTTCCTCTTGCGAGGCTACACATGAGGCTCCTTCAGTGGCTGCTCTTCGCCCAGTGGTCTCTACAACATCTTCTGCTTTCTCATCTTATAATGATCACAGACAAGTGCAAGCAAGATCTACGCTGGTGGCTTCACACCAGGAACCTCAATGTGGGAAAGCCCTTCATCCCACCCCTCCTGTTGCCGCAGTGACCACGGATGCCTCCCAGATTGGGTGGGGGGGCATTATCTCAGCAGGACAGTCCAAGGCATGTGGCAAGAACATGAGATACATTTGCATATCAATATCTTGGAGATGAGAGCAGTGCTACTAGCGTTGCAAGCACTTCAGAGCTTTCTTCCTCTCGGGACAGTTGCGATCCACTCAGACAATATGTTGGTGGTATGGTATCTGAACAAACAGGGAGGAACCAAGTCATACCCCCTTTGCAGAGAAGCCATTCGAGTGTGGCAGTCGGCAGTGTCTTCCCAATGTTTTCTTGTAGCAACGCACATTCCGGGGAAGTCCAACATGATTGCCGACAGGTTGAGCAGAGCTATTCTGTTGCCTCATGAGTAGTCCCTGAACAGTCAGGTTGCGGAGCAGATTTTCCACAGATAGGTTATTTGCCAGTCCCCTCAATACCAAGTTCAACAGCTACTTCACCCTTATCCCCCCTCAGGAGGAGTCACCCAGGGACACTCTAGTTCACGACTGGCCCTCCGGTCTACTTTATGCCTTTCCACCTGTTCCTCTGTTGACAAAGGTTATTCAGAAAGAGCAATCCTTGGGAAGCAGAATGATTCTGATTGTTCCACACTGGCCTCGTCAAATTTGGTTCCCCTTTCTCCATCCCTATCTCATGGATGACCCCTGGATTCTGGACCCACAGCCAGATCTATTGACTCATATGTCAGGGCAGTTCCATCCCTCTCTTCAGACCCTCCGGTTGACAGCCTTGGCTACTCCAGTTCCATCACTAGCCAGGCTTCATCATTTTTCTCCGGAAGTGGTTCATATTCTGTCTTCTTCAGATAAGCCTTCGACCAGAAAGATCTGTTCCATTAAATGGAAAAGATTCTCCATCTGGGCTCATGCAAGACAAATTGATCCTTATACAGCTCCAATTTTTTCAGTTCCGGAATTTCTCTCCATGCTTTCCAATCAGGGATCAGCAGCCGCAACCATTAAAGTTTAGTTGGTGGCTATTTCCACTTTTCATGTCGCTAATGAACCCAGTCTAATAGCGCATAGACTTTGTAAGGCATTCTTGAAGGGCACTATGCTGCTTCACCCTCCAGTCTTTGACCCTGGTCATGCCTTGGGACCTAAATTTTGTGCTACAATGTCTCACATCATTCCCCTTTGAGCCTGCAGCTATTTGTGAATTGAAATATTTGACTTGGAAGACAATCCTTTTGGTAGCCATCACTTCAGCTAGACGTGTCTCTAAGCTCCAAGCTTTGTCAATCAGACCGCCTTACTTGATATTTCGCAAGGACAGGGTTTCCCTCAGACCAAACCCTTCTTTTATGCCGAAGGTGACTTCGGTTATTAATCTCAACCAATCCATTGAACTGCCCGTATTTTTATTTCTAATAAGGCAGAATTTAAATGTCACCAGCTGGATGTTCATAGACAGTTGCGTTTTTATTTGCATAGAAGGAAGGATCTTAGAAGATCGGATTAGCTATTTGTCTCATTTTCAGACAATAGGATTGGGTCTCCTGTTTCCAAAGTGACCTTGTCTAGATGGCTCTCTAGTTGTATTTCCTTCATTTATGCCTCAGGTGGTAAGGAGTTACCATTTAGAGTGAAGGCTCATTCTACCCGATCGATGTCTACCTCTACAGCATTTCAGACCAGGATGTCTATGGATGATATTTGTGATGTGGCTACATGGGCATCTCCTCACACCTTTATTACTCACTACAAATTGGATTTGATATCCAGAGGCAGATCTTCCTTTGGTTCCACAGTGCTCAGGAGTATTTTTCATTGAGCCTCCCAGGGTTCAGGTGCTGGGGACGCTGTCCCATGGGTAAGAATGTAGGTGAGATTGGACTACATAACATCAAGAAGTTATGTACTCACCATAACATTCGATGTATGTAGCCCATCTCGCCTCACATTCTTACTTACCCCCCCCTGCCTTCCCCTCCTGGAGGGCCTAGAGGTTAGTTCTGGTTTCAGTACTCATTTTATTATTGGGCTGATTTTCCTTCTCTATGTGTTATGTGTATGGAAGGTGAGTGATTGAGCTTGCAGCAAACAAGATCTGGAGAAAGGGAGCAGTGCAGCATGGGATACCTCTTAGCTCAGCCAATTGAAAGATTCGAGCTAAAGTATGGTCAAATCGGAGCCGAGGTTCGGCTCCGAACCCACGGGTAAGAATGTGAGGCGAGATGGACTACATACATCGAATGCTATGGTGAGTACATGACTTCTTGTTTCGTTTTAAAAAAATGTAAAAGAGAGCATTGCAAAGGAGTTTAAATCATTGTAAATGTGTTTTGGTATTACATCCCTTAAAATACTGTTTAAAGTATTTTGTTCATTATGTCAAAACTAGATGATTAATCAACAATTGTGCAAGCCTAGTTTCACAGTGGTATTACTGTTGAATCATAACTGTGCAAATCCTTATACCTGTGCACTTCACTAAAAAGTGAAGAATTGTGAGGGCTAATGGGTTTAACTCTAAGATTCACTGTGTTGACCGGTGTCAGTAGCAGCCTTAGATTTTAATAATATAAAAGGGGTGTACCTCTACATTCCCAACATAAGGTTCTACTGTGGCAGAGCCCTTCCCACAGTCTAAAATTTGGTATTTCTTTTTGTAACATATACTTGTGCTTTGTACACATTTAATGGGGTATAATTTATTGTCAGCATCTGTATTTCAAAATTATTTACTTTTTAGTCCAATATAGACCCCAAATTGTTGACTGTCTCCATCAGTTGTTCCATATGCCTGTCCAGATCCGATATAAATAGCAGAATACCACCCTCATATATTGGTATCATAGCCTCCTCCTTTCTAATCACATATCCCTTTATTTGAGAGGACCTTAGTTTAATGGATAAACATTCCAAGTATTGGGTAAATAATAATGGAGACATGGGCATCCCTGATGTGCTGCACCTAGTACTCCAAATAATACTTAAACTCCACATTCATTTTCAAATAGGCCTTTGACCCCTCATACAAATTCTTCTTTATCTTTATGAATTTACTAGGAAATACATAATTCTTCAACAGTGTAAGGAGAACATCCTATGTTAATCTATCAAAATACTTTTTCAGCGCCATGCTGGCTATTAGCAATGGTTTTCCCATCCTATTTGCCTCCTGTATAACAATCAATGTTTTTATAATGTTATCAAATTTTGCCTGGTCTGCTTTAACCCACACTGATCAGTTTGAATTAATTCCTGCATCACTTCGGTCTGGTTTACATTAACAGACAGCTTATAACTCTGGTTTAGCCCAGAGTTAAGCCTATATGAGCTGACTTGCCTAATATCCTTTCCTGGCTTGAGAATTACTGACATGAATTCTCTTTTCCATGAGTAGGGAACTTCAAGAATTTGAATTATTTTATTAAATATTACTGTCAATTTCGGGGTAATCCTATCCTCCCTAATTTATATATTTTAGTCAGAATTCTTTCCAGTCCAGGGGGCTTACCATTTTTGAGCTTTAAGAGCTATGTCTGTATTTCATCTGTTGCTGTAGGTTTCGCTAACCTTTCTGCCTGTAAATGAAATATTACCAGCACTACCTCACTCCCCAAAAAAATTTCCACAGATGCCCCACATTAATCCCATGTATATTGTCTGCCTTATACAATTTGTGAAAATAAATTATGTGGAAGCAACCTATTATTTCATTAGAATCTTCTCTTATTTGCCCATTATCCAGGTCCATAATTTTAAACACCCAGCTCCATCTTTGCATCCCTTAGCCATAATGCTGGATTCCTATGAGCCCTAGGTGAGTTCCCCTTCTCAATTTCTTTGCAGCACTATACTTTTATATTACTTCTCCCTTTTTAAAATCAGTTATATCACCTGCATAGCTCTGTCCATCTCCCCATCCAGTTATTCTTCCCTTTGAATTTGTCTCTGTTGCATTTCCATCAACCAGCATTGCTACTGTTCTAATGCATATCTGTCATGCCATTTCTTGTCAATCACATACCCTCTCAGTTTTTTTCCCCAAGTTTCTTTCCTCTGGTCAGTTTGGTGTTGAGTAGACATCCTTTAAAATGCTACGATGAAACAGTTAAAATAATCTTCTTTATAGTGAGGAAACAGTTTGGTACTAACCTTGGACTCTAGGGGTCAACATTCCCTCTCCCAGTACTCATATGCCTTTGGCAAAGGCTTGGTATCTCCTTCGCATGCTGGTCCTATGTCTCTCTCTCTCTCTCTCTCTCTCTCTGTCTCTTTTTTTAAACACCTTTATTGAATTAACACTTAAGATGTAAGTAGATATATATTTATATAAAATACAACAAATCATGTTAAGATGTTCACAGTTACAAGCATTATACATCACATATATTCTTTCATACAAGTATCATCAATCAAAAATTACATACATTGCTCAATTCCTACCTTCTCTTAAACCTTACTCCTCCTCCAGTACATTATTCCGCATGTATTGTTCCTACAATTTCTATTTTTTTTTAAGATCCCACTTCCAGTTCTTTTATTTCTGTTACATTATGTACTACTTCAGACACCGTTGGTTTAGGTTTTTATTTCCAGTTTCTAGTAAGTGCTTTTCTGGCAGCCAACAGAATTAAATTTAGCAAGGTGTCACTATGTTGAGGCAATTCAGATCCTGTATCCCAAATCAAAAAATAATTTTCTTTCTACATCCATTTGCTTACCCAAAATTTCTGACAGAGTACTCTGTAGGAAACTTTTAAAGTCTGCCAACTCATTCTACTCCCAAATGTATGATGTTAAGTTGTCTATCTCGCCTTCATTCTTGCTGGATGGGTCCGGAGCCGACCTCGGCTCCGACTCGGCCACTCTAAAAGCTCGAGAGTTGGTTCCACCGGCTCGAGGCTCCCCTTATATCCCACAATGCTAGGCGTGAGTTACCTCAGATCTCGTTTGCCGCTACAGCGATCGAGGTGTGTGGTTTCTACCGGCTTCTTGGTGAGTTATTGTAGAGTAATTTTTAGTCTACTTAAACCCCTTTAGTTTAATTCTTAACAATTATTTCCCTTAGTTTAGTGGAATTTGTCCCTTTTTCTCTTCTATTATCCCCTTTTCCACAAAGAACTTATAAGTTCTTCCCTCGGGCCTTCGGGCCTTTGCCATCCCCTAGTAGTGTGTGTGAGTTTTTCTCAGGAATTTAAAAACTTTGATAGTGACTTTTAATTTTTGAGTTAAACTTGTATAGGGTGTAATCAGTGTGTTTGACTGTGTGTGTGTGGTTACACTTCTTCAATAATGTCTAAAGACTCAAAGGTCTCAGGCTTCAAGAAGTGTGACTCGTGCTGTCAGAAAATGTCTCTGACAGACGGTCACACTTCTTGTGTCTACTGCCTGGGACCTTTACACCTGCAGGACTCTTGTGCTGTATGCCATGGCTTCAGCCCCAGAGTCCTGCAGGAAAGAAAAAATAAACTTATTTTGAGAGGTTTACTTAAGCCTGAGGGTTCCCTTACTGTTCCTTCGGGAAAACCCTCCAAGGCTTCTAGGTCCTCGGCTCCAGCTTCTGAGCCGAGGCCTAAAGCTTCGAAACCTCCGTCTACATCGGCTCCGGCTGGAGCCGATGAGTCTCAGACTGCAGTTTCTGTGGTTTCCTCGGCTCCGGCTGGAGCCGAGGTATTGGAAATTCCTTTGTCGGTTCTGACTAGACCTTCGGAACCGACATCTAGAAAGAGGTTCAGGTCACCGTCCCTTGGCTCCGTTCATTCGGCTCCAGCATCTCCCTTGCTGTCTGAACGGAGCCATAGATCTCACTCCTTTAGGTCATCGAGGCTTTCGGACCATGACCTTCAGAGGGTAGTGAGTCGACTTCTTAAGTCCGAGGCACTGGCCCAAATGCTTCAGAGCCCGACTCATCAGTCGATGCCTGACCCTGTTCCCCATTATGTTCCTCCTCCGACTCCGTTGAGCTCGGAGCCGGGGCGTTTTGGAACCGAGACTGTGGTAGCGTCGGAGCCGATACAGATGTCTTCGGCTCCATCGTCGGCTCGATTTTCTTCCTTAGAAGAATCTCGGCGCCGGACTTCCCTCGTCGGCTCCGAGGGGGTGAGTGGCATCGGACCCTTGTCCGACCCCGCTCTCCCTCTCGGAGCTTCGGCGCTGGTGAGTTCGGCTCCGACATCGGCCTCGGAGCCATCACTGTCGGTGCCGAGGGAGGTTTTTAGCTCTTCGGAGCGGGGACCTCTGGCTCTGCCTGACAGGGGTGCGTTCGAGGTCATGCGGAGTGTGTTGGAACCTGGTTCAACTCCACAGTTGGCTCCGTCCGCCCCTCCCTCTTCGGTGCCTCAGGTCAAGTCGACTCACTCCCTCATCCCAGACCGCAGAGAGCCAGCTCCTCAAGAATCCCCTGTGGGGATCTCATCCTCTTCCGAGGCCTCTCCTGATTTGGCAGAAGAGCCCCCTCGGAAGAGAAAGTGTAAGAGGAAACACATAGACTCACCTGAGTCCGTCACCTCTGACACAGATTTAGAGGATTCCGAGGGTTCCCCCCGTTCCCCTTCTGAAGATGTCTCATTTGCAGACATTCTAGAAATCCTCAAGCAGAGGGGAAACTGGCCAGCCCTCAACCCTTCGGAGGATGAATCTGTGTACCTTGAGGCGTTTGGCTCTCGCCCTTCCACCTCCTGGGTGTCTCCCCCCTTTGACCCCCTCATGCAGGTGGTAGCAAAAAAGGCATGGACGGCTCCTGATTCAGTGGACCCCACTCCCAGGAGACCCTCAAAATTTATCACGGCACCAGCAGATAAACAATTTCTGACAAAAGGAGTTTTCTGTGGATGCTATGGTGGTTGCTGCTGCCACTAAGAAGGAACTAGCTGATCCTTCAGTGCCTGTCCATCCACCTAACAAGGAATCTAGGTCTATGGACAGGTACGGGAAGCGGATGTTCTCGTCAGCAACCTTTGCAATGCGGTCGCTGAACTACCTATGCCATTTTACTCGTCTTCAAAGAGACTTGATCAAAGAAGCGAGTGATATGTTGAAGGATCCTACAGCTGCGGGTTTTCAAGACAAGATGAACACTCAGCTGGCTACCCTGAACTCCATAGCTAACTCCTCCATGCGCCTCCTTTCGTATGCGGCTGATGGAGCGAGCAGGGCCGCAGCAACAGGAGTGGCCTTACGTAGGCATGCCTGGATGCGGTTATGCAACTTTGCGGACCCCTTTAAAACGTCGTTCACTAATTCCCCATTTGATGGATCATCTCTTTTTGGTCCTCAAGTGAAAGAAACCTTGACTAGGTGCGAGACTGATGGCAAGACTCTTTCTGCTGTCGGAGTCCATTTTTCTACTCCTTCTAGGCCTTACCCCAAAGGCCAGAAAAGTGGGAAAATGTGGTTCCGCAAACAATCTCAAGGGACTTCGCCTGACGCACAGAGTCGGTTCCCCGCCAGAGGCAGAGGGGGGAACAACAATGGTAGACGTCGCCCTAGAGGCAGGGGGGTCCGCAGAACCAGGGCAATCGAGAAACTTTCTCCGATAAGCCCTTTCAGCATCCCTGAGGTGTTGCCCGACTGTCCACCTTCGGAGCCAGTCGGGGGAAGATTGTCACTGTACCCAGAAGCCTGGCTATCCCTAACTCGAGACAAGTGGGTACAGTCCATCATTTCCGAAGGCTATTCCATTCCCTTCATTTGCATTCCAAACCGATCAAAAAAATCCCTTCCAGATGTTCCACCCGCTCAAAGGGATCTTGCAGCTTTGGAAGTTTCAAAGCTGCTTGCAAAAAGAGCAATTCAACCAGTTCCAGCAGACCAGCAAGGATCCGGAATCTACTCCATGTTCTTTTTAGTTCCAAAAAAAACAGGGGACTGGAGACCAATTTTGGATCTCAGTATCTTGAACAAGTCAGTCAAGAAAACACGATTTCGGATGGTCATGCTACAGTCCATCCTTCCCCTATTGGGAAGAAAAAACTGGATGTGCTCTATAGACCTTCAGGATGCGTACTATCATATAAAAATGAACAGATGCTCCAGAAGATTTCTCCGCTTCAGGCTGGGAACCAGTCATTTTCAATTCAGAGCCCTGCCCTTTGGACTCACCACTGCCCCCCCCCCCGGGTGTTTACCAAATGTATGGCAGTGGTAGCTTCTCACCTGAGACGTCAAGGATTCCAGGTGTTTCCATATTTGGATGACTGGCTCCTCACAGCTCTCACCAAGCATCTTCTTCTAAGGGCCAGGGACTACACCTTTCGCACTTGTCAAAACTTAGGCATTTCAATAAATTGCGAAAAGTCTGTTTTGTCGCCTTGTCGTGTTATTACCTTCATAGGCGCAATTCTAGACACAATCAACATGTCTGCGAGGCTAACAGATCAGAGAATAACAGACATACAAAAACTGGTCTCGCTCATCTTCAGCAGCAACAGAGTCAAAGCCAGGTTAGTTCTGAAAGTATTGGGGATTATGGCGGCTGCCATACCTTTGCTTCCATTAGCCAGATTCCACATGAGAATCCTTCAATGGATGCTCTTCACACAATGGTCATACCAGCAACTTCCGATGTCCCACACCATTATGATCACGCAAACATGCAGGAATCATCTTCTGTGGTGGATGTCTTCCCCTCAGCTCTTCTTGGGAAGACCCTTTGTTCCTCCCCCTCTGGTTGCTACTCTGACAACGGACGCCTCCCTGATCGGGTGGGGGGGGCATTATCAGGGCAGAACTGTCCAGGGCACATGGCAACCAGACGAATGCCACTTGCACATAAATGTTCTAGAGATGAGAGCAGTGCTTTTAGTGTTGCAAGCCCTTCAAGACTCTCTTCCCTTGGGAACGATAGCAATCCAGACGGACAATATGTCTGTAGTGCGGTATATCAACAAACAAGGCGGAACCAGGTCCTACCCCTTGTGTCGAGAAGCACTCAGACTGTGGCAATGGGCGATTTCTTCTCAGCGGTTTCTGATAGCAATGCACATCCCCGGGAAGTCCAATCAGATTGCAGACAAGTTGAGCAGAGCTATCCTCATGCCTCACGAGTGGTCTCTGAAAGACTCTGTTGTGAGAGAAATTTTTCTCAAGTGGGGTCAGCCTTGCTGCGACCTTTTTGCTACTCCCCAAAACAGCAAGTGCAGAGACTATTTCACCCTATTCCCTTTACCAGGCCAGCCCAGCAGAGATGCTCCAGTCCAAGTTTGGCCCCGGGACTTCTGTATGCATTTCCTCCCTTCCCACTAATCTCTCAAGTGATACAGAAAGCTATCGCTCAGAAGGCCTCGTTGATCCTCATTGCTCCTTACTGGCCTCGACAGGTTTGGTTCCCCTTTCTACATCATTTTCTGTTGGAGCGACCTTGGCATCTGGACCTACTTCCAGATCTTTTGATCCATCAGTCGGGTCAGTTTCATCGCTCCCTTCCCTCTCTGAACCTCACTGCTTGGTTCCTCCAATTCCAACATTAGCCAGGCTTCCTCAAATATCTCACTCTGTTCGAGATATTTTGATAGCTTCTCATAAATCTCCCACCCGAAAGATTTATTCGAGCAAGTGGAAACGTTTCGCCTATTGGGCTCAAGGCAGGGACGTAGATCCTTTCACTGCTCCCATCCAAATGGTCCTTGATTTTCTAGCTGAACTCTTCCATGCAGGTTCATCTCCTTCGACTCTTAAAGTTCAATTGGCAGCTATTTTTCATGTGGGCATTTCAGAGTCTGCCATAATGTCCCACAAGCTTTGCAAAGCCTTTTTGAAGGGAGTTTTTCTACTCAGACCTCCTATAAGAAATCCTCCTCCTCCTTGGGACCTAAATTTAATTCTTAGTTCTTTGATTCTTCCCCCTTTCGAACCTGCAGCCTCCTGTTCTTTAAAAATTGCTATCATGGAAGACTCTCTTTCTGGTAGCTATTACTTCAGCTAAAAGAGTTTCAGAACTTCATGCACTCAGCTATCGACCTCCTTATTTGTTTTTCCATAAAGACAGGGTATCCTTACGAACCAACCCGTCTTTTTTACCTAAGATAGCCTCGGCGTCTAACCTAAATCAAAGCATTGACCTCCCTGTGTTTTTTCCAGAATATCCTAACAGGTCTGAACAAAAATTGCATTGGCTAGATGTTCATCGTCAGTTAAGGTACTATTTGGATAGAACCAAACAATTCAGAAAATCTGACCAGCTGTTTGTCTCTTATGCAGAAGGCAGAAAAGGACTTTCAGTTTCAAAGGTATCATTATCTAGATGGCTAACATCTCTGATTTCCCTTGTTTATGAAATTAGACACCAAAAGCTGCCTAGCAAACCTAAAGCTCATTCCACCAGAGCTTTGGCTACTTCTATAGCCTTCCAAGACAGACTGCCTATTGACACCATTTGTGCAGCGGCTACTTGGGCTACTCCTCACACTTTCATTTCTCATTATAAGTTGGATTTAGCTTCTAGGCATAGAGCTAACTTTGGTTCCACTGTTCTCAGGAGTCTGTTCCGTTAGGCCACCCGGGACAAGGTGCTAGGGACGCGGTCCCATCCAGCAAGAAAGAAGGCGAGATAGACAACTTAACATATAGAAGTTATGTTCTTACCATAACGTTCCATGTTAGTTGTCTTCTTCTCACCTTCTTCTTAAACCCCACCCTCCTTCCCCCTGGCCTGGACAGACCTAGAGGAGTTTTGATTGTGACCTCTCTTTCTACCACCTCTTTACTTTAGGTATATGCTCTGCGGTGCATATTTTCCTGGATCAGGATGTAGGTCACCCTTCTCTTCTCCCTTGTTTATAGAGGTGGACTTTGTTTCTAGTTATTCTGCTACTGATATAAGCTGGGCCTAGCTTACAAACGAGATCTGAGGTAACTCACGCCTAGCATTGTGGGATATAAGGGGAGCCTCGAGCCGGTGGAACCAACTCTCGAGCTTTTAGAGTGGCCGAGTCAGAGCCGAGGTCGGCTCCGGACCCATCCAGCAAAAAGAAGGCGAGAAGAAGACAACTAACATGGAACGTTATGGTAAGAACATAACTTCTATTTTCCATTTACCTCTTTCTTCCCCATCACACCTCCAACATTTGCTATTTACCTAGGAAAAATTCTTTGGCATCTGCTTGGGGTATAAAACTAACAATGCAAACATTTCCAAGCAAAAATCCTAAATATTCTAGACTTTGTTGCACATTTGAGAGCCATACATGTTTCCTCCCATTGTTTCCTTGTGGATTGCTTATCCAGTCTCTCTTCCCAGTCTTTTTTAACCTCCTCTAATTGATTCTTATAGTTGTCATGCAATATTTATATGCTGTAACAATTATCCCTTTTTAACAGCAGCTTCTGTTCTCGATTCAGTTACAAACTCTACCAGAGCAGGTCATTCTTGTATGTTGTCCACTGCCAGCCACTAAATTATCTTTATACTAAAAAATAAAAAAAATGGTGTGGCCTTTGAAGTCAAACCACTGATAGTAAACAGATTAGTGGTCCATGTCTGTGTACCTTTTTAATACTGTAAACAACTCACAGAGTACATCTTGGTCTCAAGAGCATGCAGGAAATATGTACTCTTGCTCTGGATGCCTATACCATCCACATCCCAAAGCAGGCTTTATAGTGAACATCCTACAGATCAAGGACTTTGGTGTAGCTTGTCAGACTCCTTCACACCCCCCCATAAAAAACTGAATAGAGGAATCAGTTGAAGGGTTTGTGTTAGAAAAGGTTAGAAGGAGAAATTATAATAGGAGGGTATTCATACAGATGAGACTGATAAAAGGTATGGAAGGGCTTATGTGGCATTTAATTGCAGTTAAGGGCTTTGATCCAAAAATGGATTCAGGTTATTTTAAAGTATCACAAGAATATGGTTTTGGGTGCAGATTTAATAGAGGAGTAAGACAGATGGATCAGAACCCTAGTTATGGCTTATGGTGATTGGGTACCTCGGAAAAAAGGTAAAGACTGACTGGGGGTTAAACAAGGACTTTGTATAAATATAGTAATGAAGGACATTAAAGCTGTTAAGTGTAGGTTAATGGTGAGAGATAGGGACAGACTGAAATTTTCAGTTTGCTTACAAAGATGACATAACTATATGTGCAAGAAAAGGGATGGGAATGTAGAGAAAGGCACAAGATTAATAGAAAATGTTTTAAGAAAATTTGATTTGAAAATAAGAAATAGAAGTATATGCAGAAAGCTGATTTCATTTTTGATAAAGATTTTGTAAGTTTTAGTGATTTCAGACAGTGGACTGCAAACGAGCAGGGAAGCATGAGGTATTTATTACATTAGGTAAAACTAAAAAGGTAATTAAGCTCTGGCATTAGAATGAAAAAGTCAGTTTGGTTGAATCCATGTTATTGGTTCTAGTTTCACAGGAGTATCTGTATAATCTGAGCAGATGGAAGTTAGGATAATGAATTTGATTTTTCTTTACTATATCGGTATATAGGTTGAATTCAGGGAAGAGATGAATAATGTGTTTGGGAATTGATGAAGGAGGGTTTAATAAGATACAAACTGTTTAATTTTATTTTATTTTCAGTATGCATTTATGTATTTATTTATGTATGTAAGGAAGTTAAGTTCAGAAGGTTGTCAAAAAATTAGACAGGATTACTAGATGGGAGAAAATGGCCAATAAGATTTCAAGATGGTCTCTTTTTCAATCAGATTTAAAAAAGTTTAATGGGAGTATTTTGACAGAGTACTAAGAAAATAATGAGTGTATAGAATGTGACTCAAATAATGAGGGATTTTGTATGGCAAGCTGCACATTGAATATGTTTATAAGACAGTAGAAGGGAAATGCCTGACTAATAATTGTGAAAGAGAAGAATCTTGGACCTATGAGAATATGAGAAAGTAAGAGGCTGTTGTGAATTAACAGAAAGAAACTCCATCTACCACAACCTCAGACATAGTATGTACTTCCATTATTTGTTATTACAGGTCTGCTGCTCTGAGGATCTTACAATCTGTTCTTGGAACCAAATTTTCACTAGTGATCTGCAACAAAGGAGCAAGGTCATATAGTTGTCTTTATATCATTGCCCTTTTAGAGAATTGTTTTGTTGACTTCTGGCTATCTGTAAAAAAAAGGATAGTAAACCATACCCAACACTCCTAAAAGGGCTCAGGGATGCCTTTCCCTAAATGAGCCCATAACAGACAATTGATGCTAGATGAGTTTTTAGTTCTGAAGGTTTTCATAATAATAGCTAATAATAATAATAATAATAATAACAGTACCACAGTATGCTGATCTTTCGGTTTAGGCTGGCATCCAATGGTATATATGTTAACACAAGAGTTTAAATTCTTTACTTTGCTGATGATTTACATAAGTCTGACAACTGCTAATTGAGTGTAATATTTGTAAAATGTAGAACCACAAATAAGCAACGAATGACTTCCAAAACAGAGAATGCTTTAATGGTTAAGCGCTTTCATTCATACGAACTTCATCAGAACCATGTTAAAGTTAAAAACACACCCATTTATACCCCTTATGTAAAAATCACATGTTGCAATTCCACCAATACATTTTAGATGAAACAACTTTATACATTTACCCATTACATACCATAAAACTTCAATTTTAAAAGAGAACAGATTGAACAAAAATCATTCAAACCTGGGTGGTTACAGGCATTTAAAATCATCTGCCATTTTAATTCATTCTTTTCCAAATGCTCTTCTATGAACCACCCTTGTCCTTTCATTTTAATATGTTCTAAAAATCATAAAATTAAAAGTATGTTGTGTATGTTGTTCAACATGTCTATATAAAGCATTCACAGGGTGCTGTCTGTGAACAGTATGACTGGAAGGTAAACAATTTTAACAGTCAAACAAACCATTCTCATATAGTTCTTAACTCCTCTGGTCCACATATGTCTCTTGCAGAACAGTTAAAGAAATGTGAACACTTGTTGCATGAATACAAGAGACTACAGTTAGACAATACCTATTTGTTTAAAAATATTGAGACGGGACGGGTCCCCAAAGGTTTGCATATATGGCGCTATCCTAATGGCATTAATGGCAATGATGATTTTTTTGTCTGAACTACATACTTTATTTGACAAAACCGGCTGTGATTTAATGTGCCTTATCATCAAATACAATAGCATGTCCAAAGGTCAATTGTCAATCTCCTCTCTGGTCCAGCTGGTGAATCTGGGAATCTTGAGGCAATGTTACAACTGCCTCATGTACACAGACAACCCTCTCCTCCTCCCAACAAATTCCAACACATGTGAGAGATGCAACCATATAGCCAAACTGGAGGCTAAGCTCTCTCAACTCAGTACTGGCGTAGCCAGTCAGGAGGAGAAGGAAACCACACTCACTACAATTCCAGTCTCACATAGACCTACCACGACAGCAAACCAAACACATAAACACACAAAAACATACTCGGAGGCTCTAAATAAAAATCTGCCTAAGCAGCAGAGACCTCCAAAGCAGACACCCAAGCAACCGCTACCCCAAAACAAAACACGTGCAACACATAGCTCACAAAGCCAGTGTGCTGAACAGTCACAGCCCTTAAGGCTAAACAACACACGTGATACACTTGTAATAGGTGACTCTATCGTCAGGCACACTGACGTCCCGCTCACCAGGCTGAACAAGGAGAAGGTCATGGTTGATATTTTTGTTAACTTTAATTTGTATTTTGTAATACTGGAGCTTATTCTCCTCAGCCCCTTGTCTGAACTTTGTTTGTCATCTACTCAGACTAGTCCACAAAAACTGTATATTTTTTTGTATTTTGCCTTATTTTATTTGTTTGTTTATTAATTAATAATTAATCTCTTTAGTGTCTTAGTCTGATAGTGGAGCTTTTCTCCTCCTCCTCCCTCTGCTGAAAATGGACATCCAGCCAGCCTAGCTAGCCCTAAAAAAAAAAAAAATAAAATAAAATAAAAATAAATAAATAAAATGGTGAGCTGCCTGTCTGGCGCTAGGATCCGCCACATAACACAAGTACTCAGGTCACTCCAAGGCAAGTACAAATATGACTCAGTCATTGCCCATGCTGGTGTGAATGACCTGAGATGTACCTCCCTGGACTACATGAAAAGAGACATAGAGGAGCTCCCTGAGCATGTAGCCCAGGCCGGTATGACCCTGACCTTGAGTAGCATCTTACCCTCACCAAGAATGATGCCACAATATGAAGACAAGATGATCAATTTCAACAATTGGCTTAAGTATTGGTGTCATTCAAAGGAGATCCAATGCCTGTCAGCCTGGGATGACATGATCGACAAGCCACGATGCTTCGCTAGGGACGGCTTGCACCTGTCACCCCTGGGCTTTCGGATATTGGCAAAGGCTCTTGCTACCCCCATAGTGCCTTTTTTAGGCAAGGCTTAAAAGACAAACCCACCTCCATAGGTATCACAAGGGATAAGAAACTAAGAGTAATGCTACTCAACGCCAGAAGTCTAAACCTCAAGATGCATGCACTCGAAACTCTCCTTAGCATGGAGAACATCGATATCTGTGCAGTAACAGAAAACTGGTTCAAGGCTCCCGAGAGCACCCCAGCAGTACCAGGTTATACCTCATACCATGTTTTTCGGCCCCAAAACTTGGACCGAACCACAAAAGGAGGGGGAGTATCAAAATTCGTCAAAGATACCCACACCTCCAGGTTGGTGGCACAGCACGAAGCATCAGAGACTATCCATGTGCAACTAACAGTGGGTAAAACTGCCTTCCAGTTTATAGCCTGCTACAGACCACCCTCCCAAACCCAGGAACCCCACTTGGCCTTCCTGAGAACACTGGAAAATATGGAGGTCTCTCCAAACACCATTATATTGGGCGACTTCAACTACCCAAACATAGACTGGGAGCATTACTCTAGCTCCAACACCCTAGCCCAAAGGTTCCTAGAATTTATAAACTCAAATGCTATGGAACAACTTGTTACCACTCCCACAAGAGGGGAAAACATACTGGACTTGATCATCACCAACATGGGGACTCTGTGCTCCAGACCAGAAGTGTATCCCTCAGTGGTAAGATCAGACCATAAACTAATCTCACTGGATATTCACATCCTGACCCCACCCCCTACCCAGAAAACCACAGTGAAGAACTTCTCTAAAGCAAATTTCACACTCCTTAAAACTGAGGTGGAATCCTTCAAAGCCCCCGGGCCTGTGGAAAATACGGCCCAGACCGCAGAATCCTTTATAAACGCATTCTATGAACACCTTCAGGAATGCATGGATCATGCAATCCCAAATAAAACCAACACCCAATCCTCCAAAGGTAGACGTCCTGTCTGGTGGACTTCAGCCATAAACAATCTATACAATAGAAGGAGGAAGCTACTACATGATAGAGCAAAATCCCAAAAAGGGAAGGCATCTCTGATCAGTATTAGCAAAAAACTACGGGCACTCATAAAATCGTCTAAGGCCAGCTTCGAGAGAAAAATTGCACAGGACACTAAGGATAATCACAAGGCTTTCTTTAGTTATGTTAGTAACCTGGGTGGGAATTCCCAGATATGCTCAGAATTAGTCCAAAATGACAAAAAATACACCGAACCCACAGACATTGCCAACATCCTAGCTGACAGGTTCAGCACAAACTTCTCCCCTCCCACCAAAGGGCAAATATCTATCCCAGCAGAGTGCTGCCCCTGACATCTCAGATGCTCAGGTAAGAGCCGCCCTCTCCAAAGCAAAAAACACAGCATCAATGGGACCAGACAGTGTCCCAGGCTGCGTCCTACATGAACTCCAAGAAGAGCTAAACCCAAACATAAAACTACTGTTCAATCTCAGCCTTACTACAGGATATGTACCCAAAGAGTGGCGTACAGCAACAGTGGTCCCTCTTCACAAAGGTGGTGCCTCAACGGATCCTGGAAACTATCGCCCCATAAGCCTGACTAGCTTAGTCTGCAAAGCTATGGAAAGGATCATCATGGACCTCATAAATAAAGATATTGGGGACCTACAGACATTGGATCCTACCCAGTTCGGCTTTGTTAAGGGCAGATCCTGCCTCTTAAACTTGGTTGATTTCTTTGAAACAGTCACCAAGGCCATTGACGAGGGGAAGGTGGTCCACACAGCCTACCTGGACCTCGCAAAAGCCTTCGATACAATACCCCACTCGGGCATTATAGATAAGCTCACCAGCTTAAATATAAACCCCTATGTCACTAGATGGGTTGCAAACTGGCTCAAGGACAGAACCCACATGGTTAGAATTGCTGGAGCCATGTCAGACTCCAAACCAGTTACAAGTGGCATCCCACAAGGCTCAGTCCTGGGATCTCTCTTGTTCGGTATATATTTCTCGGAGGTACAGGCCAACACGGAAGGACTGTGGCTGACCAAGTTCGCAGATGACTGCAAACTGGGCACCATAATCGACTCTCCAGCCGACACAAGCATCCTCCAAAAGGGCCTCATAGAAACAGACAACTGGTGCCAGAGCCATGGCCTCAAGCTAAATGCCAAAAAGTGTATAGTCATCCCCTTTGGCAAAAACAAAGTGCCCACAAATTACCACATAGGTGGTAATCCATTAAGTAAAGAAGAAGTAATTAGGGACCTGGGGACCCAAGTTGATAGCAATCTCTCATTTGACAACCACGTGGCCAAAGTGGTTAGAAAAACATTTTATATAGCCCACCTAATCATGAAGGGATTCACATCTAGATCAGGGAGGTCATTGTGCCTCTTTACTCATCCCTCATCAGGCCCATAATTGAGTACAATGCCCCTTTTGGGATGTACCTTACCAGACACCTGCAGCAACTGGAAAGACCCCAAAAGTACCTCACCAAGAGGATCAAAGGGCTCAAACAGATGCCATATGCTGCCCGGTTAAAGAAACTCCAGCTCTACTCAGTGGCATACCGCCTGCTCAGAGGCGATCTGTGCCTGACGTATAAAGCCATGTCCAACCCGGAATTAATGGACATGCTGCACCTCAGAAAATCCAAATCCCATCGAGCTATGCGCTCGAGAGACTTGAACCTCAGCACAGAAATAAATAGGACATGCTGGAGGGACAGATTCATAACCCAGAGGCTCCCTTCACTCTGGAATAGAATCCCAGTCCAGGTTAGGCAGAGTCCCTCATTGACTCTCTTCAAGAGGAATCTTGATGAGTGGATGGGAGATCGTAGGTTTACCCCGGGTATCACTTCTGTGTCACTGTTAGACAGAGGCACAATATACTAACCTCAAAAAAGGGCATAGCAAAATTAATTTAAAATGGGTGGCGAAAGCCAAACAGACTCTGGCTAGGCTTATAAATGCCCTAGGGCAGATAGCCTAGTATGAACCTATGAACCTACTATACGCCTAGAACAATTGGACCATGAGTTGAACATGTTAAATAAGAATATTTGGGATGATTTATAATTCGAACAGTATATACCTCAGTTTAACAACATTATTTCTTCTGTTGATGCTTATTGGTTAAAGAATTTGGAACGAAAAGCTAAAAAACTACAAAGGGATTTTGATGCATATGGCAATAAAAAGGCGTAACCTTTACTGGCAAGTCCTCAAATCTCAAGGGCCAATCAAACACCTCATAATGAGCATGACATAAGCACGAACACCTCTGTAATTTCAAATGGAGCCGCCCCTTTAGAGCTAGAGGGGCCCTGCAGGTCGGAGCGGTTAAAGAACCAATGGAATCATCGACCTTCATGGCAACAACAAGGTACAAGGAATATATACATCCAACAGGGTGTGCGACCAAAGAGGACCAACAGTTACAACCGAAGATAGCTGGGGAGCCAAGTTTGAACGAATATGAGCAGATACATGTTTTTAAATTTTTTCCACAAACTGTTAATTTTTGGGCAACAACTCCTGATACCGCAGTGAAAGTTAGTCCATCCACCAATCCACATGGGACTGAAGTAGAGCTGCATACATCATTTGAAACAGTTGGTGAGTTCAATACACATAATTTTGACCAAGATAGTGTTGATAATGCGAGTAGTCAATTGTGGAAATATGGGTGTCAGTGAAACTGGAGGAATTTCATTTCCTATGTTAAATATTGGAAATGACACTGGTGATTACAAACTATACAACTACTCCTGTAAATCATTAAATATTGGTCATGCTAATATTTTATCAAAAGGAATGACATTTGTACCAGCTAAACGGGCCAGCATTTTTCAGACTTTATGTGACTTAAAACTTTATACTCGTAAGCTGAATTTCAACATGGTATTTTCTAATACAACTGAAAACAATGCGGCCAGTACTAATAGTTTACATCATGCTAGCACATTTAACCCGCCTTTAAATCCCTGTATACAGACCTTTGAGAAACTATGTGAGAGTGAAATAAGGTTCACTGTAGGTAAGAAATGTATGAATAAATATCACAGTGTTTCTACAGAGGAAATGATAATTTTAAATGAACTTACACATGATCGAAGTATAAGGGTTATGAAACCTGATAAAGGGGGCGGGGTTGTCATTATGGATTATTTTGATTATTTCAATAACATGAATTCTCTATTATTCAGTGACAAATATTGTGAGGTTTCTAGAAATGAAATCAATGTAGCTTTTCACAGTATTGATTTATTGCTGAATGATATGTTAATGCAGGGCGAGATTATGAAAAAAGATTATGATTTTATGCACAATGACAAACCAGCTTTGGCTAGTGTATTTGGTATACCCAAAATACACAAAGGCCTAGATAATCCACCCTTCAGACCCATAGTTGATGGTTCCAGGAGTAAAACCTATTTCATAGCCTAGTGGATTGATGAACATGTAAAAAGTGGCTTGATGAAATATCCACGTTTGCAAAGATTTGTGGCATTTTTTACAATTAATCAATGATATGCCATATGTTGCTACAGGGATATTTGTGACAACTGTTGTGCATGATTTGTTTTCTGTTATACCTCAAGACACAGGTGTTTCGTGGTTTGAAAAACAATTGTTCAGTACAAATGTCCTAAGTAACACTACCATTAGTGCCTGTGTCACATTAATGGAAGTTGTATTAAAAAACAATTTCATTTATTTTGAGGGACAAACTTACAGGCAGGTAACTGGAGTGGCAATGGGTGCTGCATGCGTCCCCAGTTTTGCTAATTACGTCATGATTAAGTGGGAGAATGATTACATTTTCTCCAGCCATTACGCAGGGTGTTGGTCACTTTACATCAGATTTTTGGACGATGTTTTCATTTTTGGACTGATGCTGTTGAAAACTGAAAGCATTTTTGGAGTATATTGATAATGCAGTTGATTTGTAAAAATTTTCTTCTAACTGTGATTTAAGAAAATTTTCCTTTTTAGATGTGGAGCTTGGCAAGGATACAGTAAATAATTGTTTTTACTCTACAGTTTTTCGAAAACCAACTTTTTCCAACACATACTTACATTATTCCACTTGGCACCCAAAATATCAGAAAAAATCAGTAGTTAAAGGCCAGTTAGTACGTATGGCCAGGATGTTGTCCAATTTGGATGAGTTTAATACAGAATGTAAGAAAGTTGTGGATATGTTTTTTAAAAAGAGGGTACCCCCAAACTTTCCTGGATGATATTTTAAATGAGGTGGTTAACAAAAGGATTAATGGAGTATACAGTCCTATTTTGGGACCACCTATAGAGAACAACTACATCAATGCACATACTTTACAGCAGGAAAGTAGTATTACACATAAGTATAAAAACAGTTTAATTACTACATTTACTGTGGATAGTTACCATATATATGATATGTTATGTAAAAACTGGAGTATTGTTTTTACTGAAACTGAATTCAGTGAGAAATTGGGTGTCATAACTGTCATGGTACATAAAAAAAAGAAATTCCATAAAAATATTGTAGAAAAAAGATATGTTGAGGGAATGAGTTGTATAGTTGGCACCAGGAAATGTAGCCATTGTTCCATTTGTCAATATGTCAACAGTAGTGATTCATTCACCATCAATGGCCACACTTGTTATATTAAATGTCAGTTTACTTGCAACACTGTTGGTATAGTATATTTAGCCCAGTGCAATTCCTGTACTGCTTTTTATGTAGGTAAAACCAAGAGACACTTTAAAAGAAGGGTGTATGAGCATATTTTAGACGTAAGAAATCAGAAAAGTACAAATGCTTTATATAGACATGTTGAACAGCACACTTTTAATTTTATGATTTTAGAACATATTAAAATGGATGGACAAGGGCGGTTCATAGAAGAACATTTGGAAAAGAAAGAATTAAAATGGCAGATGATTTTAAATGCCTGTAACCACCCAGGTTTGAATGATTCTTGTTCAATCAGATCTCTTTTAAAATTGAAGTTTAATGGTATGTAATGGGTTAATGTATAAAGTAGTTTCATCTAAAATGTATTGGTGGAACTACAACATGTGATTTTACATAAGGGATATAAATGGGTGTGTTTTAACATTAACATGGTTCTGATGAAGTTCTTATGAATGAAAGAGCTTAACCATTAAAGTATTCTTTGTTTTGGAAGTGATTCGTTGGTTATTTGTGGTTCTAAGTTTGCTATATTGGTGGAGTTTATTTGTAAAATGTAATTTATTTATGGACTATGTCCTCTAAACCCTGTATTTGTCATTCTTCATTTCATACCTTGACTGTTGTTCCTTTTGTCTTCCCTGAAAGTGTTCCTTGACCACTGGGATTTACTTATAAAATAACTACATACATACATACAAATATAGATATATAACTTAAGTAAAACTTTCTGATACTCGTTTACTTTACATTTCTGGGAAAAAAGTCTCTTTCGTTGTCAATACCTTTTCAGGCCAGCAGCTAACTATGTAATGTTTGCCATCATTCTCCAATTAACCTATAGTTATGCAACACAAAAACGGGCAGTGGCTAACTTGATAGTACAGCAAAAGAATTTCATCTCCTGCATCTGCTGTACTGACAACTCAGGTTTCATTAGCGGACAAGGTGAGGAGGGCACTGAAACTGACCCTTGGCCTACCATCTTGTCCCCAGCATCTCCACAGCAGTTTTTTGCCAGGCATATGCAACAGCTGGAGAGTCCTTAGAGAGTCCTCACAAAATGAAGACCCAAATGAACAAGAGAGATGGCACAGAGAAAAATAAAGGAATAATCAGGTACGTTATGCAAAATTAAAGAAGCATATCTAATTATCCTTTTATTTTCGCTGTCCCATCTCTCCTGTATGTTAAAAGTCTCTTGTTTTCTTTTTTTTTTAATTAAAAAAAGAAATGCAAAGGAGATCTTCCTTTCTCCTTTACTTCCAGTACACAACACTAGTGTACTACGTAAGCATGGGAACCTAAGTCCTATATGCATGCTCTGTACATCAGCAACGCTCCAGGATACCAAGGAAAAAACAGAAGAGCACCATAGTGCGATTATACGAAGATGTTATTTAACAAAATTAAGTAATTTTTTTCTTAAATATGTCATTGCATAATAGCAATAACTGACGACGTGGGTGTGGTATATTGAAGATTTGCCCATGGTTGGCTTTGTTTAATCACTCGGGCTTCATCCTCGTAATGAAACCACACCAACCTTGAGTAAATCTTTAGTATTCCATACCCACATCATCGGTTATTGCTGTAGTATTCTACTATGATACTATGATCTTTCCCCTGGGGTGGTTCTCTGGTTGTATGCTGCCTGATAGAAAACTCTCAAATGAGACTGGAGGAAGCATCAAAGATTTTGAAGCACTAACAAGCATATGTATTGTGGGTAAGAATGTGGAAGCATATGTACAGTAGTCACATTAACAGTTTGTGCATATTGGGGAAAGGGGATTGTGGGTAATCTGTAGTGAAAGAAGAAACCCATCTCCTCCTTGTTCTGATGGCTCTGGAACCTTGTTCTTCTACCCTCATCCATTACTAGGTATCTTGAATGGGCATCTGAACAGTCACTGAGAGTCCAGGTGGCTTGAGATCAGAAATAATCCAGAGGGGGAAAATGACTCATAGAATATTCAGAACTAACTCTTAAAGACACCCAGTACAAGGAAAAACACTAACATATTACCCAAGGAAAGAGAAGATAAAATCCATACATGCTGCAAAAGTTTGTAATGACGATCTACTATAAAAAAAGTACTTGTATAATTGAACTGTGGTATTGTAAAGTCTATTCAGTAAGCATTATATATAGCACAGAATTTCAAGGAATGCTTAAGGAAAACAAATGATGGAGGCCCCAAAGATTGTCATCAGTTCTGGGATTCCCTTCAGAATGTACAGGGAAGGTTGAAGGTCAAGGAAAGCAAGACACTTATTGTGCATACTAGGATGACAGCTACCCCCAAGAAGCAGCAAGTACAGAACTTGTTAATGCAAGCACAGTTACAGAGCCTTCTAAAATTAGTATGCAACCATTGGTGCTGCTGCTGTGGTATTGTGAGTAGAATGAAGTTCCTTATTGGAGGCAAGCATACAAACACACACACACACACACACACACACACACACACACACACACACACACACACACACCTTTGCTTACAGCATGTTCACACTTCTAGCTTGTTATGCATCATGCATAAGTGCGACTATCCTGTCTGTGGGCATCAGAGGCAGTCCATTCCCCAATTCAGTCACACTTTTTCATCACATACCCGCAACCAATCAGCTGCCTTCATGCAGCAGAGTGACACTGTCTACCACTGACAGCAAAAGCAGAATCAACTGGGAATGTCTTTGGGGTTTCTCTGAGTATCAGAGTTGTGAGCATTCATAGAAATATAGGATAGATGAGAGGAATCATTGCAGTATTCATTTAACTGCTGATATTTGTCTTTTTCATCTTCATCTATGGCTAAAGTGCTGCTCTCTCATTTTAAACCTAAACAGAAAGAAGGGAGAAATTAATTTTGCGCAGGTTAGAAGGTTTGTCACTGCATGTTAACAACTGCAGTTCAATTCCCATGTATTATAACCCAACAGCAGATTAATCATATAATGAAGGTTGGTTAAATTCATTTTCATTAATTATATTTTTAATGATTTTATAGTGTTACTTAATTTTGTTCCACATTACTAATTAACTTTGTGCGAACTGAATTATGCAAGTATGGTTATTTTACTTCTAACTTCTCAAATTGAATTGTTATACTTGTTCTTTGTTTATTAGTAAAGAAAGCCTGCCAGAGATTCCTGCCAGCCTTCCTGCCCCTCCCTTCCTTTCCCGTTCCTCTCCAGACTGACTGTACTTCCTAGCTGTCTAGTAGTCTGCATTACTTGGAAATGAAAATATTTTAAACAGACCTTGCTAACCTATAGCTACTCCCATATCTTCCCATGGTCGGACTGAAGTCCCACAGCTGCGTATTCCCACAAGCTTGTTTAGCAGGTGCAAACCATTCCTTTTGAGGAAACATGTAGTGTTCCCTATTCCCTTATCTCTTCCTGAGTCGGCTGTGTTTACTTTTGTTGAATCCATTCCATTCCACACTTATTTGCATGTGGCAAAGCTGATGCCGTCCACAGCAAGCTGGCAGATTCCGCAGTTTGTTCTAGTTTGACTTATTCCTGGTATGATAGTATCTCTGAGGAAGTTTCCTTTTTTTCCTCAGGAAATAAAAGCAGTTCTTTCACACAAACACAGCAAGTCAGCTGTATAGTAATATGCTTTTGTGATCGGTGGATTCCAAACTTTTACCATTTGTTCTCCTTATTATGACTGAGCATTATTATTCCAGACTCTCAAATAAGCACTTCTTTTTCCCTACAAATGAGAGCTTAGATTACAACCCCCACCATCCATTTTTATTATGCATGGATAGGGCATCTGATTGGAGTGTTCCAAGCCAATATTCACATATAATTTGGTAGCTGTGTCTATAGCATTTGGTTATTCTTTCAAAGTTTTGAACCAATAAAGAAATGTTTGTTTAATTTTAGAATTTTAAATCTAACAAACGATGTTTAGATTCCAACATTGTCAGTCAAGGCAGACCACAACCATACTTTCTATTTATCTTAATTTGTTTTCTGCTTAATTGTTCAAAAGATTACTTGAATTGAAGAAATCCCATTTGTTAGGGATGAAACTGCCCCTTTTTGTTTTCTTGTACTTGATTTGATAAAGAGAAAACTAATGGGATGCAGCTGTGACTTGTATTTGTTAATTTGTGTTAGTGACTTAGCCCCTAGGATTAATTTAGTGGAACACTAAGGCTTAACATGCTACCACATGTTGTCTGTCTGTCTATATATCTGTTTTTAATTACTGCCAATTTTGCTTTTTAATCATCCAAATTCCAGCGGGAAAAGCACTATACCTAAGCACTTGATTTTTATTTCTTGGTGATTTTTCTATAGGTTTTATTCAAGAGCATAATCTTTTCCCAAATTACACTTCTTTCTAGAGAAGGACAGAAGAAAAATAGACATCTCAAGTAGAATGTTTGGACCGTGAAGTGGGTCTCCTTGCACAGTGGGTCAGTTACTAGTATCCTGGGATAACTTGCCAAATGACAAAGGCAGCACTTGGCATTCAGTGACTTACAGTAGCATGCCCTTAGTGTTGACAGAGCAGCAAATGTTGAATTTGAAAAGGTACTTTGGTGCATATGAGTCTGTGTGTGCAAGACTTTTGTGAGAGGTAGAGAGGTCAGAAGCAGTGTGGATTCTAGTTAATTGGGGAACTATTAGGTAAGAAAGAAACGTTCTGAAAAATGATCCAAGGAACTATGACCATGTTGTTATTGAACTTTAGGCACATGCTGTCAAATTACTTAATTAAAGGGTAGTCCACTGACTATAAACAGTTTGAAAAGAACCACCATGTGTTCTGAGGCATGAAATAGAGGACTTTCCTACCACAATATTAAAAAAAGTGAGTATAGGTGGTTTATAGAAAAAAAAGAGCAATTACTTCTAGTAATAGGTTTATAGGTTAGTATTAGGCTAATTGCCCTTGTGGGCCATTTTTTTAAGCCTAGTGAATTACCCTATGTTAGAATCAAACCCTGCACCCTGTGTCTCCAAGGTAAACACCTTAACCATTATGCCATCCTCCCACCCAAAATATATATCTTCAATATGTAAAGCTCTTTCCAGTGGTGAGAATCAAACCTTGCACCTTGTGGTTGAAAGGCATACACTTTAACCACTGTACCACTTGGCCTTTCAGGTCATTGATCATTTTGGAGAAATATTAATATATTAGGAGTGGATCAAATTAACCAGTAAGAAACAAGTGCAAAAGAGATCTGATTACTAATTCCTTTTTAATGTGATTACCATTGGCCTAGAATTTATTTCGTTTACTTCCGCGTAACAAACAAAAAATGGAAGAATGTGGTGTAGCCTCGTATCACATACTTTGTATCTGCTTTAGTACAGCAGAAAATGTGAAGTGATTTTTACAAGTGCCACCATTTGATTGTGATTTGATGGGATCTTGAGGTCCTTTTTGCCTTTCTCCTTCTCAGTGACGTATGTATTACTGATGTAGATGAGAAATACTGATTAATTCCCCTCTCTAATCTTGACTGTATCTTCTCTTTCTGTTAAAGTAACTGCCAATGTCTTAACGTGAGTGTCTTTAGTTTATTATCCTCTTGTATTCCCTCATACATAACTAGTAACGTAGAATTATGTTTACTTCCATAGCAACAGAAATATATGCATAAATGAGACATCTTCAGGGAAGAGACATTTAGGGCTTGTGATTCATTTGCTGGATTCTTTTATAGATTGTAGGAGTGTTAAGAGATGCACATTGAGTAACACTACATCTGTAGAATAAATAATATTACACATAATATGAGCCAGCAGAGGAAAATACGCAGTAGAAGACTGTGCAGGGGTTATAATGAATGGAATCCTTAGAGATATTGGACTGCTAGATAGTGTGAAGAAATGGTGCCAGGAGGGTAAATAAGAATTATCCCTGTTACATACACTATTGCACATATAAAGAGTAATGAATGCTGATACTTTCTAAGGTAGAACAGTATGTATCACATATCTTGTTGAAGGCCAGAAATACCATCAGAAGAAAATGTCATAGTTCAGTGCTGTTCTCATTTATTCTGTTTTTGGTTTCATTTAGTGCAAACTGATGGCAAGTTCTGCTTAGATGCCAGTGGTGGTACAGAACAAAAACATGCATTGAGTTTTATAAACTACCAGTCTTAGAAGTGAATTTTCTGAGTATATATAAATGCACATACTGTATGGCATCCCATATCTGAATAAAGATTTCTGCAAGTTAATGATAGGACATGCACCATAGTATATAATAAGATCCACTTTGTTGTAATAAACAGAAAAAGAAGGCACTGTTATATATACTGTAGTATTTGTGTGTCCCATGCAGACAGGTTTATAATAATAAAAAAGAAACGTACCCCATCACCCCATTAGATAATTATGAGGAGTACAGAATGAAAATGTAAGTTGTATCAGGGGGTCCAACCTTTTGGCTTGCATGGGCTGCACTGAGTGAAGAGAGATCGTCTTGGGGCCCCATATAAAATATATAATATAATTAACTGTTTCGCTGCCACTGGTGACCAAATTCTACCTCCTGGCTCCACTCCAGGTGCATTCAAGCAATAAATGTAATCATGAATGAATAATAGTTACCTTAAACTTCTGATTCTTTAACATTTTAGTTACTGTTTTTTTTTTCAGATAAACAGATATGGAACCCTTCGAGCATAATTTGCGTAGCTGTTAATAGAAAGATACTATGCGCCTGCATATATTTGTTTTAAAACATTCAAGTGTTTCGTAAAAAAAACACAATGCTTCCCCACATTTGTAGAACTTCATTAGGCAACAAACAGTGTAGAAATGGAAGCTTAGGATGCATGTTTAAAGCACCAGTACAAATTCTCAAGACAAACCTGGGCAGCTCACATTGGATTATCTCTGCATTTCAAAGGGGCTTACTGAGTGTGTGTTCCAAAGTGAAGATAAAATGTAAAGTTTTTTTTTTTTGCCACTTTTTGTTGTAATACTGTTGTTCAACTATTCTCAGTCCTCTCCCCACCCAGAGAGAGGTTCCCCCCTCCAAAGTATGCAGAAACCCTTAAATAAATGACCCCTCCAGTAGTCTGGCCATGTATGCACAAGCAGTCATGACACCAAAACGAAATAATTCCCCCAAAGGCCTCTCCAAAAGATTGCCCATGTTTGTACAAGCACTTTGACATCAAAATAAAACCTTGCCCACAGGATTCCTCTGGCAGTGTGACTGTGCATACACTTCTTCTTCTTCTTCTTTCGGCTTTTAGGGGTCACCACAGCAGATCACCTGTCCGCTCATGATTGGCAGTGGAGTTTTTACAGTGTCGAGTTGCCAGCCCAGTGCCCAACCTTCCACAGAAGGCACACACACACACATGCACTCACACCTAGGGCCAATTTAGAGTGTCCAATCCACCTGCAGCATGTCTTTGGGATGTGGTAGGAAACTGGAGCACCCGGAGGAAACCCACGCGACCACAGGGAGGATATGCAGACTCTGCACAGAAGGCACCCCAGCTAAGGATCGAACCAGAGAACCTCTTGCTGTGAGGCGGCAATGCTAACCACTGCACCACTGTGGCCGCCCAGTGTGACTGTGCATGCACAAGCATTGAAATTACACCAAAATGAAGCATTAGCCCAAACAACCACTCCAGTAGTTTTTCCTTGCATCCACAAGCAGTTACATGATATCAAAATGAAACATTAGCTCAAATGAACCCTCTAGTAGTTTTCACTAGTATGCACAAACACTGAAATTACACCAAAATGAAACCTTTTCCCCAATGTCCCCTCCAATAGTTTGCCCATCTAGGTACAAACACATAATGACATGAACATGAAATGTTTCACCCAAAACCCCTCTATTAGTTCACTCATGTATGCACAAACTCTTAAATGACACCAAAATAAAGCATCAGCCCAAATGACCCCTGTGGTAGTTGCCTGTGAATGGACAAGCTAAAAATAATGGATGGACAAAGATCCAAAACCAGGGCAGTTTTTAATTGTTGCTCATATAAACTTAGAAATAACAAGTTGTGCCTTAGAATGTGTTTTCAGTATTATCCAAAGGCTCAGACTAAAAGTAACATCTGTCCATAATGTTTTGACACAAAAGTGCAAATTTAATGAGGAATGAACCAATAATATTAGGTAAAAATCCATGCAGTCTGCAACAATTCAGACGGTAGAGAAGCCAACCTTCCACACAGCTACTTCTTAAGGGAAATATAAAGAGAAACTTAGGAAGGGGCAAACAGCTCTCATTTTGAAGGATTAAAAGAAAAAAATGTAGAGCTATTCATACTTAATCTTGGCATCTTGGTAGGTGATTTGACTTAAGATATGGAAATGAAGGGATCAGTGTTCCTCGATGATCTTCAGACTTGAACACTGTAGCTGAACTTTTGAACTTGTATATTATAAAAAGGCACATCATTAAAGATATGGGGACAGTGGTCGACCACAATTTAAACACTGACCAGTATGTATTTGCCAAAGAAAGAATACAATATTGAATGTTTTATGTATTTCTGAAGGAATTTCTAAGCACTCAATGAAATTCATCCTGTCCATTAATGGATACAGTAGTCCATTCTATAGCATTCAAACAGACCACCTGAAACTACTTGGAATTGCACTGTGATTACTGACTAGAAAGTCCAAAGTGTTGGAAAACCTGAACTATTCAGAACAATTCAAAATTATATTTTGCTTCTTGCAGGTTACTTATTATGAGCGCTGCATGTGTATGTAAGGCAGTGTCTGACCAAATTTTCCAGCAACATTTCTGGCAAGTTAGTGTGAATGGTATATAGATTGGTTGACATACTTTGTGAAATGCTGACAGTAATTCGTTTTTCATTATGTTCTTTCTTATTGATAATGCCATAGTATGACTCTCTCATTTTAATAAAATTCTGTTTTTCATGGCATGGGATACAACTCAGAAAAGAGTGGATCCTTCTTCAGGTCTCCCCCTAGTAGATGCATTGCCTTGAAATTGCTTTAAAGGAGCCCTGTTTGTACCAGAAAATCATGGCAAGATTCCAAAACCCTTCTCTATTCTACTTTAAGTATTCCACTGTAATTCATATTTATAAAGCAACCTTACATCAGATTAGTTTGGGGTAGCTTAATTAGATTTTTTTTTTTATAATTCCACGCTGTACCCAGAATGTAGTCCTTGATAAAATGTCCAGGTGACCAAATGGCTGCGTAAAGTGCGCTCAAAGTCACAATAGTAGGTCATCTGTTTACATTGCTAGTGACCTAAGTTTGGGAATTGGCTTAGATCTTTGATAGTATCGACTGGGGGGGACAAAAGGCTTAGAGGAAACCACTACCTGTGTGACCTCTGGTGGACACCAGGAGTGTTACTTGTCGCCTATTTAACTGTGGAAGTGGCACAGTGTTCTGACATCATTGCATATGTCACTCCCCTTATCTGGGAACTTTGAGTGGCTGCCACATAAATAAAGTCTCCAAGTGCTGTGATCTGTAATGTGCCACATAATCCCTTCCTCCCCATGCACTACAAAGGAGTACCACATGGTTTAATCTCCAAGACACTGGGGAGGGGCCACTCAGGGAAAGGGTTGCATTACAAAAAGCGTGGGATGGAACAGTGGGGGAATCCATAAATGTGCAGGCATTCTAACAGTCATATGGCTAAATACAGAAGGGTGAGGAAGAGAGCATAAAAACAAATATCTGCTGTAGTGATAACCACAACTGAACTTTTCCTAGATTCATCAGTTACCACTTTCCAAGATGGATGGCTATGCCCATCATTAAGTGAAGTCTGACTGCCTCCTTTTACAAGAAACTAAAGCAATTAAGTTGCCATTAGAAAAAAACGGAATGTGCACCTGTCCTTGGCAAAAGAGAGTAGCAGATTATGTCCCTTTTTTATACTCTTCACTTACTGTGTAAATGCCTGATCAGTTTTTGAAAGTCTACAATTTGAGGAATTGTCTTTTTTTTTTTTAATGTTTAGACAGGAAATTAGATTGAGGAGGGTAGATCAGTTCAGTGTTCCTCATCTTTGGAACAAATCATTTGTCTTTCTTTTGCAAAAAGCTACACTGACTGCATAGTTTCAACAGTTGATCAATTTTATTTATCAGACCACTTTCCAGCATGACAAAAAAAATTTCCAAACTATCTAAACACTCCGAGGTGTTATATTTTACAGTTGGTATAGCTTATGTAATTGGCAGGAAAAAAAAAATCTCCATTGTGATGCACAGAGATGCCTCATTTAAGTAACTATTTCAAATTCTGGTATTTTTAAGTGTAAATCCCAGAACAGAGACACTGAATGTGCAAAATTTAGACCTACTTACACTAAGGTCAAAGTCACTGAGTTGTTCACCGAGTTATGAATGTCCTCCCTGTGTTTGCATGGGTTTCCTCTGGGTGCTCCAGATGTTCTTCGTGTTTCACTGTTGCAGTCATCACATTTGGGTTATCTGCCTGCAGGTAGCCCTCAGCTGGCCTGAATACCAGAGTCTTGGAGTCCTGTGTCGGATGCTGTCTCTTCTTCCATGACGTCAGGTCATCAGGGTTATAAAACATGCAACCGACGCCATTACATCAGTATTTCTTGCTGTGCGGTGCCCGAAGCAGAAGCAGTTCGCAAATGCCGGTCGGCCAACTCCTGAAATTTTCATTTTCGAGTTTCAGAACCGAAGTCTTCAAAAAAGCTAAGTACCCCATTGGGTGCTCTTAACCGATGTCAGTAAAAGTTAACAATTGTATTACCTGTGGAAAGCAAATACCTCATAAAAATTTTCATGCGTACTGCATTCCATGCTTAGGCCCAGACCACGACGTCCCTCGCTGTCGGTTTTGTGCCTTGTTCAACCCCCGAACTATTCGTCATTGGGCTATATTTGCAGCAAATTATTTTGGTACTCGGTATAACTATCCAGAAATGACTTCAGTAAGCCATCCGACTACCTATATTCCGAAAAAAAAGTAAGGATAAAGACAGAGACAGACTGCATAGGTCCAACACTGCCGACGATGCTTCCGTTAAGCTAGTCGCCAGTCCACCGGCACTCAGTGAGGCACTTTTGCGGTTCCCTGATACCCGCTACCTCAGATTCGTAGGCCTCTACTAAGACCCATTCAGAGTCCAGTATGCCGCGAGATGCTTCTTCGACTATGGAACCTGCGGATGTCTCTACCTTGGATGGGTCCGGAGCTGCTGTGCAGGCACCAGCTTCTGAGGGAGTATTCAGGCCTACAGACTTGCATTTTAAACCAACGCTATCGTCTTCATCCAGGCCTAAAACTCAACGCACGCCTAGAAAACCGACTTCCAGACCACATGCTCAGGCCCATATGCCTAAAAAACAAATGCTTAGAATGGCTGAAGACCTTATTACCTTAATTAGGGGAAGCCAGCCTTCCCCCTCTAAGAGACCTAGAACTGATTTTCCTTCTGATTCTTCTGATCAGGAATCTGATATTTCTGTTTCTTCTGATTACCAGGATTTGCCCTTATCTACCTATGAGGATTCTGATGCAGAGGATTCCATTCCCTCTGCTTCCCCTCCAGAAGATTTTTATTTTGGTGAATCCTTGCACACTCTTAGGGAGCATTTCCACTGGGAAAGCCAGGATTACTCTGATTCCAAAAAGAGGCTTAGGGAATTATTACTCCTCCCTCAACACAGGCCTTTAGCTATCCCTCTTGTTCTGGACATTGTAGATGATGCTTTCTTGGAATCTAGCCTTTCCCCAGACACTTTACCTCCAGCTACCAGGAAACCTGACAGGTATTACAGAGTACCTGACTCTCAGAAGTTCCTCTTCAAGTATCCTACCACAGATCCAGAGACCATTTCCCAAGGACCAAAGGGCATTAAGGCTACTGCTGCCAAAAACCTTACCCCTTCTGATAGAGATTCTAGAGCCTTGGACAGATGGGGTAAGAAGGTATATACTTCTGCAACTTTGGCCATTAGTACTAGCAGCATATTATGGGGCTAGTTAAACAGAGAATTATGTCGATTCCTGACTGTGCTGAACACAATTACAGGATTTAATGCATTCTGCAGAACAAGTTGGTAAACATACTTTGCAATGTGGTTTTGATTCTTTAGAAGCATCTTGCAGGGCTGCTGTCACTGGGTCTGTACTTAGAAGGCATGCCTGGCTTAAAGAGCAAAACTTGCCAGATCATGTTAAAGCTAAATTACTGGATGCTCCCTTAAACCAAGACCGCCTCTTCGGCAACAAAGCAGAAGAAGTCCTCAAAAAGATGGAGGAAAAAGCTAAATCTACGCAAACTGTTAAAGATTTCCTGCAGGTACAGCCTCCCAGATTTAGTAGGCATTGGCCTTCAAAGAATTGGTCCTTTCCAGCCTCTTCCAGGCCTTCTCAGTCCAAACCCAGGAACAGCAGACAACATAGGTTACAGTCTCAGGCTACACACAGGCCTAAACAGTGGAGGGCACCCACTTCCAAAGCAGGGAGTAGTAAGATACCCCCGTACGGAAAAATGGCACAATGACTTAACCTTAACCCTTCCAAGCCCTGCTCCACTGCCTTCTCCCTTAGGAGGAATGCTTGCCCTGCATGCAAAAAACTGGGAACTCATTACCCAGGACAAATGGGTTTTGAATATAGTTTCCCAAGGATACAGATTCCATTTCCACACCCTACCAACCCCAAAAGGTTGGCCAGGCCTACACCCATGTCAGTGGGCAGAGGCTCTACAGCAGGTTCTCTGTCTTCTGAGCATCAGGGCTATTCAGCCTGTCCCAGCAGAAGAAAGGAGGCAATGTTTTTATTCAAGACTTTTCCTGGTACCCAGAAAAGACAGCTCCTGGTATCCTCTCTGTTCTAAACACCTTTTTGGTAATCCCAAAATTCAAAATGCTAACACTTCATCATCTGCTTCGTATGCTAGGCAAAAATGCCTGGTTGGCAACCTTAGACTTAAAGGAAGCTTACCTGCACATTCCAATAAGGGAATCTTGCAGGAAATACCTACGCTTCAGGGCAGGCTCCAAGCACTATCAGTTCTCTGCACTTCCCTTTGGCTTATCTACTGCACCCAGGGTATTCACAAAGTGTCCAGCTCCAGCCATTGCATTTTGCATGCAGAGAAATATTCATATATACCCATACTTGGACGATTGTCTGATTCAGGCCGAAAGCCAGGATTTGCTATTAAAACACCTGGCATTAACCTCGCTGGAGTCAAATGAAAAGAAATCTCATCTAGTACCCTGCCAACGGATTGTATTCCTGGGATCAAGCTTGAACACAACTTCCCAGATGGCTTTCCTCACTACAGAGAAACAAGTTTATTTGACAACCTACTTCAAACTACTGGCCACAAAGACCCAGCTATATGCAAGGAAAATTCTGCAAGCCCTGGGGTTCATGACCTCTTGCATTTTACTAATTCCATATGCAAGACTGCATATCAACCAAAAAGAAATGTTAGCTATACAGAATTCCCTGACATCCTTCAAGGACCACATTCTTCAAGGACAATTATTTGTAAAGACAGACACCACAGTTAAGTGGTACATAAACAAGCAGGGGGGAACCCACTCGTACACTCTCTGCAGACTAGCCATGGCTCTGTGGAACACAGCCTTGACCTACCAAGTGCACTTACAGGCTCAGTTCCTGCCAGGCAAGCTAAACTCTCTGGCAGACGACCTAAGCAGAAATCTCATGGACCCACACGAATGAAAACTAAAACCAAAAATATTCAACCTCTTGAGGAACAAATGGGGGACTCCAGAGGTAGACCTGTTTGCCTCCCCTCAGAACTATCAATTGGACAAATTCTGCTCAAGGACCTCCCACAATCAAGCTTGGAAAGTGGATGCCCTGTCCTTTACCTGGGAAAGCCTCTCGGTTTATGCCTTCCCCCCTCTGCCTCTCCTCTCGAAGGTTCTGCTAAAGATCAAACAGGACTTGCCAAAGACAATACTGATTGCACCAGACTGGCCACACCAGCATTGTTACCCCCTCCTGCGCAGTATGACACTGCTGGAACCACGGCACCTGCCTCAGACTCCTTCCCTGCTGTCCCAGCAGGCAGGCAAAATTCTGCACCCTCAACTTCAAACCCTGAACCTTGCAGCCTGGCTTATTCCATGAGCTCTCCAATAGCATCTCTCAGTAAGCAGGTGCTAGATGTCATTCTGGAGGCAAGGTGGCCTAGTACTAGAAAATCCTATGCTGAGAAGTAGAAAATATAGTGCTCCTGGAGCCAGACTCAGGGGATGGGCACAATGGTGCCCAGCTTACCTCATATACTTAAGTACTTAACAGAAATGCTCCACAAGGGCCTATCCTTCTTGTCAAATAAAATTCATGCTTCTGCCATTTCAGCACATTATAATACTGAACCACCCCTCTTCTCTCACCCCCTGCTAAAGCAATTCCTCAGAGGGGCCAAAAAGTTGACCCCCCTGGAGAGCCCTTTCTCCAACCTGGGATCTTAACTTTGTATTGGAAAAGCTCACTGTCCCTCCCTTTGAGCCAGCTGCAACTGCAGAGTTGAAATTCCTTTCTTGGAAAACAGCCTTCCTTCTAGCCATCACTTCAGCAAGAAGAGTGTCTGAATTACAGGCCCTCATGGCTGTGGAGCCCTTCATTATCTTCCATGCAGACAGGGTTTCCCTCAGGACCAATCCTTCCTTTATGCCCAAGGTGGTGTCTAGTGTGGCCCTAAATCAGTCCATTCATTTGCCCACCTTTTTCCCAAATCCACAAAACAAAGGAGAACGAATACTGCACTCTTTGGACATGCAGAGACAACTTAGAGTTTATTTGGACAGGACTAAGCCTTTCAGGAAATCTGAACAGCTGCTAGTTGGCTTTGCTGCAGGGGCAGAGGGGAAGGTAATTTCAGAACAAACCATTTCTAAATGGATAGCCCATTGCATTCATTTCTGCTCTAAGCACCATGGAAAACCTACCCCACAGGGGATAAGATCACATTCCACCAGAGCTGCATCTACCTTTACAGCCTTTCTCAGAGGAGTCCCTACCAGGGGCATCCTAGAAGCTGCTACCTGGAGCTCTGTACATACCTTCACCAAGCATTACCACATGCCTATTTTTTCCAAATTCAGAGCTTGTTTTGCCACTGCAGTCTTGCAGGGCTTAATAGCTGGCCCTAATGCTCTCTAACTTCCTCCTCCCTTCCTCCTCCCTTCCTTAGCTTTGGGAATCAACCCAAATGTGATGACTGCAACAGTGAAACACGAAGAACATAGTACAGTTGTGTACACTTACCATAAATGTAGATGTTCAAGTGTATTCACTTTTGCAGTCCTGGTTATCCTCCCTCCAGCCCCCTGACTTCTCTTGGCTCTACCACTCCTTGTTTGGTGTAGTTAAGCTTTCTGGTGTATTTGCTTTTTGATTGAGGTGTACCATAACATATAATTGCTTCCCATTGTGGGGGCACCTGACATCTGGGGCAGGAAAACTAATGTAATGGCATCATTTGCATGTTTTATACCCCTGATGACCTGACATCATGGAACAAGAGACAGCATCCGACGCAGGAATCCAAGACTCTGGTATTCAGGCCGGCTGAGGGCTACCTGCAGGCAGATAACCCAAATGTGATGACTGCAACAGTGAATACACTCGAACATCTACATTTATGGTAAGTGTACACAACTGTACTTTTCCTCCCATATTCCAAAGACTTGCAGTAGGTGGACTGGACACACTAAATTGGACATAGGTGGGAGTATGGTGTGGAAGAACTACTGTAGCAGGGCTAGCCACCCGGCAGTGTAAACCTTGGCTCTAGGTGATTTTGACAGTTGAAGTGACACCCTGACACCATGTGCAAAAATGTAAAAAAAGGGGTTGTGGATGGATGGATGGTGATTTTGGACTTGGTATATATACATTGACCTGTGATTCCATTTTTTGTTTATAGCCCTTTTTGTACAGACTAATTTTTTTTTTTTTTTTTTTTACAAAGAATGTTAATTTCTGTCTGTTTTGTTGTGATTGTATTCCTCAGGGCTGTGACTGAAGTTGGTCCACTGTGATCAGTTTGCAGTGATAGTACACATGCATACATAAATAAATGGGTCTATATTACATGAATGAACAATCAAAACGCCGAGTACAACATACTTGACACACTTTGATCAATCATTCGTTCATGTAATCGAAACCTAAAAACCCTGAAAAATAAAACATCGAAAAATTTTGTTCATCCCACACCTTCCCTATACTAACATACAACACACACACATACAACCAATGCATACAAACCCCTACACACTCACATCATTCAAACACTTAAAAACCTGCACAAACACATCTACTCTTAAAACAGAGTGGGGAGCTTCACCCCCCCCCCCCCTACAAAGTATACCAACTCTGAGATCGTTGTACAGTGGGAAAAAGAGTAATTTCCCGGTAATCACAAAGCAACTTCTTACACAAGCGATTACAAGGAAATTGCCCTTTCCCCAATGTACAGCGATCTCGGAGTTGGTATATAAAAGAAAGCAGCCTCTTACCTAGCCATTCCGGACAGTGTAGCATGTTTACGTCACATGCTACACTTACTAGCAAGGCCGACTAAAACATTTTGGAACTCCACATTTCGACATTTAAAGTCTCTGATTACATGAACGTTTGATCAAAGTGTGTCGAGTATGTTGTACTCGACATTTTGATCGTTCGTTCATGTAATATAAACCCAAATAAATATGCATGTATGTAGCAAGAGTATGAGGTTGCAGCCTCATACTCTTGCTACATACATGCATATTTATGTATGTATGTATGTATGTATGTAGCAAGAGTATGAGGTTGCAGCCTCCCACTCACACAATGGGGATCACAAACGGGCTTGATTCTTGCAAAAAAGTCCTTGTAGTGGGGAGGGTTTTTTGCTACCATACTGCTCTTCCCTATTCCCATTATGGGATAGTATACAGTAATACTCATGTATGGGCTAGTGTACAGTAATACTCATGCAGCAGGTGTGTATACTTACAAACATAGGATTGAAGGCATCCATTAGTACCTCCCGTTACATGTGATACCACTTGTGGGAATAAGACCCTTGGCAACCAACAGAGAACCTAATGCAATGAAAAAATGCCTCATTCAATCTTCTTGAGTAAAAGAGGTGTGGGTAATATCATTTACCCCTCCCCCAAGTCCAGGAATGCAGGAGTCACAACTTCAACCAAGGTTAACACCCACACAGACAGGATCTTTCTGCTTCTCTTGTGGTGAATTGGCTGCAGGAGCACAGTCATGTAGGTGTTAATAACATATCCAAAGCAAAACAGGCAGTGCTTCTGAGCAGGTGGCTCTACTCTGGAGTACACAAGAGTACAGTGCAGCAAATATGCAACAGCCATAGCTGTATTGTAAGATACACAGAACTGCATCGTGGAATCCATAGAGCAGCTTCACACCACTTTGGGTGAACCTCTGCGTAACTGAAAATGTGAACTCATATGCCACTGCATCTTAAAATAGAGCAGTACGTATTGTGGCTATGGTGAGCATGCTAGCATGTGCATCAGACAGTGTGGCACAAAGGGGCGCATAAAGCTGTATAGTCATAAAGTAGGAGAATGGGGAAGGTAGATAGTGGTGCAGCACACAGAATGACAACTTACAGAACTGTGCAGGATGTAAAGCAGGCAACTGCAATGCTACTAATGAGCAGAATCACACACTAACTTGTCACTAACATGCTATGCCAGGCCAAGATAAAAGCATCTTTAATAGCAGCTGAGAGATCTACCACAGGGGAACCCACCCAAGCACCCAGGAGTAGTAGACTAACAGAACTGAAGGATTTTTCTGAAATTCCTGAGGACTACTGAGATCATCTGTGGAGGACTGGACTCTGGCATCCAGATGGAATAATCCATCATGTATCTCAGCGAGTGGTATGAGCCGGTTATTAATGGTTATAGCAGATTATTGAACAGTACCACTGCAGACATGGACAGCAGGTTAAGTACACAGTACACTGCTTAATATTTGTCACAGGAATATCAGGTATCCTTATCACTTCACAGCAGCGATGCAGGTAGCGAGGGATTGCATGGTAAATCTTGCATGGACACCCTTAGGATGAGTGCTACAGAGTCACAGTTGTATCACAGGTACACATTGTCACTGTGGTTATCTGTTGGTTTCTGACAAGCAGTCCACGCTGTGATACTGCCTGTAGAGACTAGAGACAACAACAGATGATAGCATGATTGCATGGTCTACTTTAGATAGCAAGATACATATATCTCAGTCACAGTTAGATGATGTGTCACTGCCTGTCTTCACCCTGGATGGCCATCCTCCCTAGAGCAGGGTGACAGTGTAGTCTTGCCCACAGATGAATCAAAGATCATACAGGATGAGTGCCTACCATTCTTAATTGGGGTGTCCCATTGCTGCAACACCAGTAATGCTCCCATTGTGGCCAGAAGCAGATAAGGTGATTACATTCAGTGTGGGTTTAACTACCATAACACGGCATCAAAAGGGTGTTTGATACCATCGTATGTTACATATGGTCATGACATGGGTGGCATTTGAGATCAACCTGCAGATTGCAGGACTGCCTTAAAAGCCCAGTCAGCAGATATGCAGTCCTTTATGAGGCTGACTGCTATGTTGATGGGCATTTATGAGGAAGTTGCCCAGCACTGACACCTGCTAAGTGAGGGCATAAGTTCATAGGATGCTACTAGGCTATTGGCTGTAGGGCCTTTATAAGCCTAGCCATGTTATACCCTTGTTCCCTTATTCAGTGGAAATCTATGATCAGCAACAACTGCCCTTACCCAAGAGGTTATGGTTAAATTGGGTCATTGAAGATCTCTGTTTTACTTGAATTGGGAGTTTGTTACAGAGGAGTGGCAGTCTCTGGGAGACATATAGTAAAGTCCTTTGAGCGTGTAAATACTGGTGTGATGAGCTGTGTGGTGGCAGACACCACTGGCATGATGAACTCCTTGTGACAGTGCTACTGCCTAGACTGGTGGTGGTGTCCATGATTGAGATATGGTATATACCATGAGTGGCCCTGTCAGGGGACATCATAGGTTATACAGTCCTCACCTATGTCAGGTAGTGTAAGACAGTCTGCCACCCTTTATTGCAGATGACAAAATCCAGTCTCCATTGGCCAGACACCTTTCTGGCAAACTCTATCCAGATGACAGTCTTGTGGTGGCACTTCATCACTCTCATGGGTATCCCCAAATTGTACTGCACCAGACCAGTGGCATTGCCTCAGGCCACAGTTATCTGGTGTTACCCCACTCACATCACAGGTGGCTGCAGACCCTGACACCGAGTCACAGGATAGCCATCACCTTGAGAGCCTTGTCTTCACTCCCTGTAATATTCCCCTCCACATGTTACACTGAGTCACAGAATAGCCATCACCTTGAGAGCCTTGTCTTCAATCCCTGTGATAGTCCCCTCCACATATTGTATAGATAGATGTGTTTTTATATCCCCAGGTACTTGGACATGTGATGATGATTGTAACCACCTCCATTTTCCCTCCTGAGTGGTGCACATTGGAATGTCTAGTTCACAGTGTGGCCAGACTATGTACTAAACAAAACAACCAGATATTGACACTGCATACATCATGTTGGTTCTGTTTTCCATAACACTGTCACTGTGTTCTTATTAGAACACATATTTCTGGACTAGAGAATACCGCTTCACCTGTACTGGGATCTATTCTGCTTGTGACAGTCAGGTGGGGAGGGAGTTGTACTGCTGCTAGTTGTTGCCATTCCATTTCACTCTTATTCGGTGATGTTGTTAATGTGCCTTTCCTGCTGGCCTTGTGTATGTGCACTTCAGCTGAATGGTATCATGGAGTCGCCCTGCCTGTTTCCTCAACAGCATGTTATGTAGTATGTAATGTGTTAGGAACATCCAACAAGCTGTGGCAGAGTGATATCGGGGTACCTTGTCCAGACCTATCAAGACAATAGAAGCAGACTTTGACCTGGCTGAACACATACAGACCAGTGCTGTGAGTTTTTGTCTGTGTGAGTTGTATTACAGTTTGGCCACATTCTGTGGGTTCCATGTGGGTGTCATTAGCCCAGACTTAGCAGTTGTCTAACATCACCTGCAAAACATTGTCAACTTGTTGGGGAGTTACTACATTTAGGCACACTATAAAAATAGCTTTATACATTAACATTAGCCACTGTGCCTGCACTTAGCAAATGGAATGCCACCGTGCAAATAGCAATGATGTAGCACACATCTATGCCATATATGTGAACCATGCAAACTGCCCGGGTGCTGTGCAGACACACTGGTTATTATCTCATGTGCACTACACATACACACACTACATAACAGTTCATGGAATGACAGTCCTTTCTGTTCACAAATTTCTGTTACTGTGAGTCATTTGGTGCCTTTATGTCACATGTGTGCAACCTATGACGTCTAGTACCTAAAGAAGATGGGGAATGTCATAGGAGGCTCTTAGGGGTGGTGGATCTCTCATATGATATGGTAGGAAGTCATATATGATCATCCACATTTAGAAGCATTGCACTAAGGAAATTGTTGAGTGAGTACTGTAGAGTCAGAGGCCTGAGAAAAACCCATCATGTATTTTATTGCTATCTGAAAGGTCACTGTAGTTGGATAACAAAGAGTTGTACTTATCTAGGTGTCCACAGACATGAAAAGCTATTCATTCCTAGAAATTCTATATATAGGCAATACATGTCAGCCAAGGCCAGTACAATGACCTGATCTACTAAGATCCAAGCAGCAAACTCCTACTGAATAAAGTTGTGATGTGGCACCCATGAACAGTACCATTTCCTTTAGTGCTGGATGCTGTCTTGCATGTGCTAGCAGGAAGTGGCTACTTTATGCTTGGACACAAGGGATACTGTTAAGCCTAGCACTCTTACTCCCTGAAATGCCACTATTCTTGTTGTGCTTTACCCTTTCATATTCAAACTCACAGTAGTATTCAGTTCCTCGTGCAACATGTGTGTGAATCACAACCAGCCTGCACATGCCCAGTTCCTATGCAACCTTGCACTACTTACTACTCAACTTGTCTATGAATCCCAGCCTGTGCGCTACCTTCACTTAGCTCCAGAGACACCATGCCATGCCTGGTCTGCTCTCTTCAACATTCCCATCATTAGTTCCTCCTGCCCTTCAGAACTGAGTTGTCTGGTGTCATCAGGGTTTAGACAGCCAGTTGGAGTGGTTCAAGGGAACTGTTTAGTAACCTGCTTCATATTGCATATCCTGACAGTTTTGTTTTATACAGCCTACCTCTCCCTTTTCTACAGTGTGCCCAATTCCAGAAGATACATATCTGCTTTCACATATCTCTGGTATCCAGTTTAAAACCACCAACATGTGGCCGGACCCTGGTGTACATTTATTTACTTGTACAAGGATATCCCCTGCCATCCAATTGATGCTACTATGGCAACACTTCCAGTAGTTCCCTCCTCTTTCCTCTAGAATTTGAAACCTGATCATCTGCCACTCAATCCCGTCCCTTCCTTAGCTGGTTTTCTATCTCCAGGCCGACTTCCCAGACACAGAAGTTCTTTAGCACAGTCTGGAACTTTGGTAGAATCAGTGAATCCTTTACTTCTTCTGAGGATAATGAAATACCTTTATATGGATAAAAATACCCATTACCAGTTTAACAATTATTTTGTTGACTACATATTCAAATGGGAGTTTTGTCTCTCTCATTTATCTTAATTTCTCTGTGGGTCTCTGCCTAGCCAACACCTTTTTCCATATGTTTTAATTGACTTGGATATCATTCTAGAAGTAAGAGACTTCCACAATGTTTATGTTTTGCTGCTGTTTGTACTTCTGCTTGAGGTATATACAGTTATATCATTCAGAATCCACACATATTTTAATTCATGCGAAGATTAGCTTAGTATGTGTTATCGTTGTTCTTATCTAATTAAGAACCACCCACTTGTGTGTCTCCATGGATACAGTCAAAGATGTAAGGTATCCCAGCATTTGTCTCAGGCAAGAGTTTATGTCTCCTCAAGAAGACAATATGGTGGCTAATCTTATAGAAAGGACTTAACGCTTTTTACATTAGAACCTCTGGCACAAATTGCTTTCTTATTCTTTCAAAAGGCATTATAGCATTCTAATCTGTCTGTTAAACATCTTGAAGTAAGTTACACTGATTGTTTTTGATTACAAAAATGTGTATAAAAGGCAGTAGGTCAGAAAAGTGAGAATAAGATGGCTGGCTCACTGTAACATTGTCATTATATTTCTTTTCCAAATTTTAAAGATTTTCTTTGATTATTTTTATTTTAATTTGAGAAGACTGTCATTAAAGCACATTGCATTATTTAGCAAGTAAATAATTGTTGATGGAAAAAATACAAGATGACTTAGTGGTTGGCCATTTACTCTGCAATGAACATCCTGTAAGCAACCTTGCCCATGCTCCCCCCCCCCCCATCTATCCTAGGAGACCTTGAAGGCATATTCCTTCTATCCACATCTTAATATAAAAACCAACCCTGTGGGACCCCAGTGACCACTTAATTGCTTTGTCAGTGTCCTAATTACTAGCTTTGTAGTAATTGTTTTCTGTCACTTACCCAATCTTCCATACATTTTGGTAACTTTTCCACTACTTCAAGCCTCTTCAACTTTGCTACCAGCATCTTGTGTGGAATTGAGTCCTACACCTTACTAAAATCTAAATGTATCACATCCACTGGGCTTCCTTTGCGTAGTTCAGCAAAAAACTGCATCATGTTAGAGTAATATGACCTATCACAACAAGACTATTTTTTTTCTATAAATTGCTTACATCTAGGAAAAAACTAGCCTTTGCCTCAGATACTTCTCTATAACCTTCCCTACTTCAGAGGTGAGGTTTTAGAACTCCTGTTTTCTAAGCCAGTTTTTGTGCTACTTTTGTGGATTGGTACTATTGCAGCATCCCTGCACTCCTCCATAATCGCTTCAAATCCAACCATCCAGATTAAGAATTGTCTGATGAGTGTGAGGTCAGCAAAATTATCGTGTGCTAATAATGGATAGAGGCAGCTCCTAAATGTTTTATCCTAAGCACAGGTTCCCTCAAATTATCTGTGGTATTATCCCAATTATTCTTACTAGGATTAATATATAATTATCATTCTGGATGGGTAAGACCAGTCTTACACCGAACAGGATAGGTTCATTCAAGAACCAAAGGGGAAACTGGCTAGGCTTAAAATGACCCACACGGCAGCTAGTCTAATACTTTCCTATGAACCTATGAACTTGTCTTTTGCTAGTATTACTTTGCTAACTGGGATGGTTAAATCTTTGAGAAACAACAATGTTTTTGTTCTTTCTATGAGCAGGTGCAAGCTTGAAGTATATATAAAAGTACTTTTATTGACATTTTTGTGGGTAGTTTCTGTTCCAGACCTATTACCTTTCATAGCAGTACTGCCACTGTCTAATTTCACTGCATTGCATTTTATTGTGGCATTATTTACCCATGAGAACCACCTCAAAGCTCTGTACGTGATGACTGAGTTCCCTGGTGATATGTAAAATATAACATGGGACTTCTGTATACCTGCAAAGAGTTAATGGCACAAGACACAAAAAAAGTTTGATTTTAATGCAAGCTTTTGGTCCCAGTGACAGGATGAAACATGAAAGAAAGTTAAGAAGTAAACACGTATTTAACTTTTGGAGAGATGGCGGGTTGATTGCTAAATGTTCTAGTCTAGTCAGCATGGTGCTTACAAGAAAGACTGGTGATTTCAAGCAAGTATGAAAGAGTTAGAAAACATACTGACTGCAGAGTTAACAAGAAAAACTGTAACCACAGTAGGTCCCAGAGTTCCAGAGGGAAATTAAATACAAATGAAGTGCTTTTTACGTATGGTGTTGAGTAATAACATTATTGGGTCAACATCTTGTTTTGCATTGCTGTAGTAGACTGATATTTGAAGTTGCATAATAATCTCTGGTATTGTTAGAAAACATTTTAATGGAGTTGCCTTCTGGCAGAGTGATTGGATTTCATTCCTTAATGTTAGTGTCTCAGACTTAATGACAATCAGATGGTCAGTTAGAATGACATTGCAGAAATAGTTTACTTTCCCACTGAAGAGAGTTGGAGGACTGAGAACATCATCTGACTGTACCCTGCTGTAGGTTGGAAGTACACGTGGCAGATTAGAAGACAGGATAATTCGTGGTAGTAGCAAACATCCACAGGCCACATTCAGAAACACAAATTTTAAATTTCTCAGCGTCCTGACCTAACTATGCCTCCTTCCAAAAACACCAGAAAAGTTCTTCACAAAGAAGATGAGGTCAGGGTAGTCAAGCAGACAGCGGATGTGTGTCACAAAGAAACAGACGAGCAAACAACTGAAAAGTATGAAAGCAAAATACAGTATTTTTTCAAGCACCTTTATTAAATTATCACTTGTGACATAGGCAAATTTACATTTATATAAAAGTAATCAAACTATAGTAACATAAACGTTACACTTCACATATATTGCTACATATCATATAAGCTAAGTAATACTACATAAATTATTCAATTCCTGCCTTTTTTAACAAGACAAGTCTTTATTAAACCATTATTTACTACTTAGGCAAGCATGCATTCATCCCTGGTTTGGCACCTATGAATCTAATGAACACAGGTAACCTGTAAATGGTTCCTCTCCCAAACTCATGCTTACAGTTATCAAGGGTATCAGAACTTGTCAGAGAGTTGGGATGCATGGCTAGGCTTAAAAAGGCCCTTGTGGTCGGTAAGCTAGTAAATACCTATGAACCTATAAAACAAACCACACCAACCCAATCCTAGTTGCAAGCATTTTACATCACAGACCATACGGAAACACTTCCCAGTCGCAAACATTATACATCACTTGTAATCTACCCAATTTTTCTCAGTCAAACATTACATGGCTCATTTAAGTCCTGCTGCCTTTTAAACCTCATTCCTCCCTTGGATGTATTGTTCTCACAATTCCAATTTTTCCTGTGTAGTTTGCTCCTACCCTTTTCTAAAGATATAATTTCCAGTTGTTTTATCTCTGTTGCTCTATTCACTACTTCCACTATAGTTGAGTTACATTTTAATTTCCATTTTCTAGTAATTGCTTTTTTGGCAGCTACCATTATTAGACACAGCAAGGCCTTACCATATCTAGGCAATTTTGATTCTGTATCATAGCTCAAAAAAGTAATCTCCCTCATTAGACCAATCTGCACACCCAGCATCTCCAGCTGTGCATCCTGCAGGGAATCCCTAAAGTCTGCCAACCCATCAAACTCCCAGAAAATATGTTCCCAAGCACCTCTTTCTTCCCAATCACACCTCCAACATTTGCTGTCTACCTAAGGAAAAATTCTCTGGAGTCTGCTTGGGGTATAAAAATTTCTATGTATACATTTCCAGTCAAAAATCCTAAATCTTCCTGATTTTGTTGCATATTTGGGAGACATACATATATCCTGCCATTGTTTCTTTGTGAATTGTTTATTCACTCTCTCTTCCCAATGCAGTATTGACTAAACATACCACTGTGCAATATCACTGTTGATATTACATTTGTCTGGCTGTGCCTTTGAGCTGTCCCTGATTTTTTCAGGGATGTCTTTAATTTTGCTTCATGTGTAATGTATCTTTCTCCATTTAAGGGATTGTCTTAATGTCAAAACATGAAATATGTAAATCACAGAATCCTTCTTTTAGAGTTGTGGATTTGTTCCTCAAAGAAAAGTGCATTAACAGTTATTTTGTCATCTTTCTGAATGAATAATCATTTTAAAGTTGTATCTGTTACTTAGGTAGGCATCCTTGTCTCCAGTTTCCTTAAATTGTGCCTGACAAATATGGGAGATACATTCACAAGTATTTTTGGTGTGTGGACAGTTCCTGTATGACTTCAGTGCTGTGACTAGGGAAGCATTTAGAATGGAAGATATGTTTAATGTATGCTATAGTTTTAGTTATAAACTAATAAATAGATTGCACATTCATTCAATGAACTGCAGTTACTGTTTAGAATCATAAATCCTCACAGGACATGCAGAATACCCGACAACAGGGTTTGTTTATGGTGTGTCTGCCAGAGAATTATATATATGCCAATATACATGCAGTATGTTTCTACAGTGTGTTTTCTGAAAGGCTAAATGCTGAAATCAAACCATTTCTTATGAGAAATAATGAAACCTCTTTGTTGCAGTGTGATAAAGGCTCAGTGCTTCGGTTTCTACAATAAATGTGGCAGGTAAGGGCAAATAAGGCTGCAGAGAATTCTAATACAGTTCTAAGAACTCATTAATATTTAATATTCAGCAGTTACCTAGTGACTACTAAACATATGTGTCATTTAGCAATTAACTCTGTCATTTTTCAGAGTTAATCAGAAACGTTTCATATCCATATTTTAATTTTTATTAAATGTTATTAAAATGTCATATGTTTTCAAAGTTTATTATTTCATGCAAGTTAACAGTATTCCAGTAACGCTCTAAACTGACTGTACTGAAATTCAACACAATCTTTTTCCTTAGGCCTGTCAGAAAGAAATGTCTTTGTGATAAATAGGTTTGTAGTAATACAGTAAACTCTCAGTTAACCGGCACCCATGGGGATTGGTAGATGCCGGATAAGGGTAGTTTCTGGTTGCTTGAGAGTTACTATTAAAAATAGACCTGACAAATACTGTATCATATTATACCATAAACATTGTATTGATTTGATTTTAATATTGAAATACAGTAATTAAAAGCCTGGCTGGAATAATATTTGGAACTTATATTTCTGCTAGAAAACATACCACACGAAATGTTTTTCAGTGGCATGTTGAGTAGATTGGAATTGAATTAATTGAATAGCAAGAGAGAGTGAATGCATGTATGAAAGTGGAAGCGACTGTGTGTGAGAGATCGGAGAGATGCATGAAAGCTGAAGAGACTGTGTGTGTGAGAGACTGGAGCAAGAATGTGCAATCTGATCAAAATGACTGAGTGAATATAGAGCGAGTGTTGACATTTTAGCGATTTGATTTGTTTGGTTTGACTCAGACCTCCCAACCGTTCCGAATTACTCGGTTTTTACTGAGTTTTGGGGTCCAAATGAAGGGGTGCCACGTTCCTGAGTGGCACCCCTTCATTTCCAATTTTTCTTTACATTTTTAAAATTTTCGCGCTGTCGGAGCTGACGTCATCACGTGTGCAATGACGTCAGCTCCGCCAGGCTACCAGCCAGTCGGAATTGAGCTGAAGGAGCTCACATCATCATTTCCAGCTGGCTGAAATGGCAGGAATTTGAGCCGGGATTAATGGCGGTGGCTGGGCAGCAACACTAGGAGGAAGCTGAGCAGCCGGGATTAATGGAGCAGTTCGCCTGAAAGCTGAGCAGCCGGGATTAATGGCGCGAACGAACAGAGGAAGGACTTGTAGTTCATCCGTCAAGCCAAACAAACTACTCAGGCAGGGATATACCCCAGGTTATTTTCTTGTTTTACTTACGATACGAACAAACAAAACAAATGTCCAAAAAACCACGGACCCCCAAGTAAAAACTAAAATTTTAATATAACCAAATACAGGTAAGCGCTTTTGTTCTGTAATTTCAAAACTTCATGAGATCTCTTTTTTTTTCCTTGTGATGTGATGGTATATTGTACAGAGGGAATAAAAGCTATTTACACAGGACAGGCACATCTAAGCAAGAAGATTTCTGTAACCAGAAGACAACCTAAGAATGCAAATATGTAGAAGAGTTGTGTGAGAATGCAGAATTGGAAGGAAAGAATCATGCAAGCAGAAATATATTACGAAGAAGATAAGTAACATGCAAAGATGGAAAGTTGCAAAAGTGATATTTGCATCTTAGAGTTCTTTATGGTTTAAAATGTGATCAGAGATGCATATGGAAACAATTCTAAATATGCAAACTGAAAGCATATGAATGCAGAACTGCATCATATGCATAATATATTGTTTTTATGTATAGAAAGGGATAAGTACAACTTTAAGAAATATTTAACCTTCTTAGGCACTGCAGTACTTTAATGCCACAATGCAGATCTCTAAGAAGATTGATGAAACATCCACATTGTGGTGTCATCTGAAAGCATCCTGATTAGCAGCATGAATGTTACAAAGGTGGCATAGCATTAACTGACAGCTGGTCCTTAAATATCAGTTGATGTAAAGGATCACACTAAAATGTTCCATTGTGGATAAAAATTCCAGATTGCTGCTGCCATAAGTGATAAATGGTGGCAGTGGTGAAGTAGAGGAACCCCACAGAGTAGAATGCACTGTCAGACTTCAGCCCTGGAGATGTTGAGCTTTAACTAACTACAACATTGCTACTGATGTTTGGCCTACAGACTGCCACAGAATACAAACTTGCCTTATTCTCCTGCGAGAAGTAGAGGACAATGTTCACTTTTGGCATGTGGTGGAGCTCTCTAAATGATTTGTTTAACTGCATGTTATGCAAGATTCTGTAGTGCAAGTGCTTGGCTACATGACCCAATTTTATGTGTAGTATTTACTGTTAAGTCCATTGGTACGGAGGGCTAGTGACCCACTTAACCCCCACTCCAGTCTAGTTTTAAAGGTGGAAGAGGTTAAAGAGACTGCCAGCCAGCCCTTACCAATGGATTAATGATAAATTAACAAGGAAATGTCAAAGAATATTCAGCTATTGGGCTGCATAACAAGTTTAGAAGAGCATTTGGTGACTGTATGGAAGAATACTGGAGTAGCGGGAACTCTGCTTACCTGGATAGGTCAAGCAAAAAGAGACTAAACTGAGTAATGGTAAGAGACATATGTGTCTTCTAGCAATCATTGGTACTATCTGCTGCATTGTTGCCTTTGTAAATGGGTAGGAACAGTGTTTTTTCATGTAAACTCAAAGAAGGATACTGAAATGTGGAAGTGCATACTTGCCCCTGTTTAAATGGAGCTTTTAGACAAATGCTGTTGTGGAAATTGTTGTCTACACAGCCAGTGGGCTTAACTTATCTTAGTATTGTCATATGGAATGAATGCAGACGAGTTACTCCTGCCTACTACATGTCAGTTATGCCAGGGAGAGGTACAACTGTGTGCATTATTAGTATGATAATAATAGCTCAAACCTGTCCTTCTAATATAATTTCTGTAAGGGCAGTGAACATTTTAAATATTTAAATAGCCCACAGTCTCCATAGATCAAGTGTTAAAGGCCCTATCCAAAGTGTAGAACACAGCTTCCATGGGATCTGATAGTATCCCAGGCTGTATTCTGCACCAAGCACCATCTACAGCAAGAACTAGCTTCGCCATTGAGCACCCTATTCAACCACAGCCTAAATATAGGCTTCATTCCAGCAGAGTGGAGAACTGCCATTGTCAGCCCCTTGCACAAAGATAGTGCCACTACTGACCCTGGAAACTATTGCCCCATTATCTTGACAAGTCAGATCCGTAAAGCCATAGAGCACATTATTATGGGTCTCATAAACAGGGACATAGGCAATCTCCAAGCACTTGACCCCACCCAGTTTGGATTCGTGAAGGGTAGATCTTGCCTGTTGAACCTGGTTGACTTCTCTGAGATATTTCAATAATAATTTACCCCACAGGACTGACCAGAGATATTCCTCACCCTAGAATATACATCTGCCACACTTGAACATACCTATCTGAGTGTTCAACAACCTCTTCTTTTTATATCTAAGAGCTTCCTTAAGGTTCCCAAATCTACCATATGAAAAAGTAACCTTTTTTGGGAATAAATGTTCTAATTCGGCATCATAACACACAATAGGCCACAAACTATCAACTAGACCTTTCAAAATGCTAATATTAATAGGAAAAAGTTTGTGATTACTGACAGGTTTGACTGTCGGTCTTGTGGGATAGTCTATATTTTGGGCTGTGGATGTTCCCCTCCTAAGTGGTATATTGACCAGACTAAACGTATGATTGAGGTTCGTGTGTTGGAACATTTGGGAGACATCTGAAACAGACATTTAGGCAGGTAAGGACAGAAGTGTGTGTGTGTGTGTGTGTGTGTGTGTGTGTGTGTGTGTGTGTGTGTGTGTGTGTGTGTCTGTGTGAAAATGCCCCCATATAATACACTTGGTGGCTAGAGGTATTCAGGTTCAAACCATGTACCTTTAGTACAGGGTAAAAAGAGCCTACTATCCCTAGCCACCACCATTTCTGAGTGAGTTGAGAGCTTTTTTCTCTAACAGTTGAAAGTTATGTTCTGAGCTTTGTCCAGATTTTTTTTTTTTTGTACTAAGAGTTCAGAAAGCTATGATGAGAAGTAAGAACATTTTTGTGCTAACAGTTCAGAGATATGGTGAGTCAGTGAGAAGTGAGAATTGAATTTGTATTCCCCCATTATTGGCTTTGTTGTTTGTCCATGTTTTTTGTGTTGAGGTTAAGAGCTATGTTGAGAAGTGAGAAATGAATTCACTAAATGATTTCAGTCTTCCTGTTTTTCAGGCAGCCGCTGATTTGGGATATAGTGGTATGTTGTTCTGAATGTAGTGCATAGAGTCCTGGGTTCAAAACCTGCCAGTGAAATGCATGATGGTAGCAGAGCATTTTATTCTAGCAACTGTACAAAATTATACAAGCAATGTTTAAAATGTGTCCCTGGTTTTTGACCTTTTGTCCCCCCCAAAAAAAAAATGAAATTGAAAATAAGTGCGAGACACTGTGCAAGATGCCTGTGGCTTACACTACTGTCATTCTATTTATAGTGTGGGTGTGGAAGCAGACTTTTGTGATGGAAAAGTTCTGAATTGGGCAGTTTTATCATTATTGGTTCATGTGTTTTTGTTTCATTGCCTACAGTACAGATTACTGGTAAAATGTTCAAACAATAAATTTAAAATGCGCTCTAATGTGTGTTGTATTATACAAGGAATATAATTTAATAAAGTTAGGAAGGTGTATAAAGAAAAGAACACATGTATGTTTCTTGTTTTATGTGCAAGGGGCCAATGATTTGAAAACAGCCCAAAGGTAATGCATTTTCTTTGGATGTGGTGTGTGTGGGTTTCAATGCTGTTTCAATGAATGTGAGTTTCAAGGGCAAAGTTTAATGTCAAGCCTATTTTTTCATTGTGAGACAGTATTGCTTTGTTTACCAGATGATGTCTTTTAGTGTTTCTGCATTGTTGTGCTGTAAAATGTAAAAATAAAATTCAGATCATTGTAGAAGTAAAGCAGTATGCATACATTAGTAGTGTTTATGGTAAATGGGGCAAAATAGCCAGGTAACAGGACACTGGAATGGCTGCAGGGGGACTCTGGTGCCATGTTTTGGTTGTCTGTTCAATTTGCGTTCGAAAGTTGGTATCTCACAATTCCACTGGAGTGGGTGGGGTTACATAATTATGTATGCAAATTAGATGTTAATCAGCATACAGATTTGTACCTATTTTTCATGGGCCTTGTCCAGATTTTTGATGTCTCCAGGTTGAGAGGTATGGTTTGACTTGTTCTCAGACTGGGGAGAGGGAATTTATTTGTGTCTTCCTTTTTAAAACTCTAAAAACGTAAGGTATGTTTCTGCAGGGGGAAAACAAAGTGCAACACATGAAAACCTGAATTGTTCATACTGTACTGTATTTCTTTGTTTTTTTTTTCTGGTTGCTTGAGAGATCTGGTTACTTGAGTTCCGGTTAACTGAGAGTTTACTGTACTGACAGCAGAATTTGTTTGCCTTATCATACCTGTCCATCTTAGAAGAAGCACTGCAACTTCAGTGTTGGCAGACTGTTTCCTATTTTAATTGTCTCAGAGACATGACCAAATGCTGCCAAAATTAAAGAATTATTGATAGTTTGCCAAGTAATAATTTTGTGAATAAGCATAATATGGATCATATATTAACAAGCTGAGAATTTGAGGTTTCTTACAGGACTGGCTGTAGTTCACATTCCTTAAGTAATTACACATACTTCTGCAAATTAAGCATACTAAGTGAGAGATAATTTCATTCCAGAGAAGGTTAACATCTGTATCTGCAGCAGTTGCATTTGTCAAAATTGCTCTTCTTTTTGGCATGCATGGCATATATAGACCTCACAACTGTTCCCACTTTGGAAGAATATTCTTATTTTCAGGCTTAATTTACCCTGGTACATGTTGTACTTACCTTTGGAGGTATGTGCGTATTTCCAGGCTTGATTTACCCATTCAAACAATTTTCTGAATCCCCCTCATCACACATGATTTTTGAAGCTGTACAGTACACAGGAAACTTCACTACATAACCAACACACTAGTGGCACCAATAATTTAAATAAAGAAGATGCACATTTTACATCTTTTTCCAGAAGCAAAAATAAATGGCCTTGTGTGGCAGAATTTTGCAGTACAGTTCATAAACATCTACAGATGATTTTACACAGTCTCTTTAATAGTGTGTTTAAATTTTTCCTGTATTTTTGTCACTGATTTTTTAAACGTGTTTCTGAGTAGTATCCCACATTCCTACTGAAAGCAAGAAGAGTTATGTGCTATTTGGTATTTGGGTTTTCTGATAGTTATGTATCCAGATTTTTGGCTGGATATACCTACTTTTCAAGGGTCTTTGTTCCTATTTTCAGTGCCTGTAGGTTGAGAGGTATGGATATATGGATGGAGTACAGAAAATCCTTAACATTAAGGATGCCATTAAGGCTATTTTTTAGCATTATCAGGGGTTCTCGTAATGACGTGGACTTTACAATTGCACACATCACAATCAATAAAACTTCAAAAAGTGATGCAGAGAGATATGACTGCCCTTGTGGATGTCCATACCGAAACCAGTAAATCTTTTGTAGTTAGCAAGAGCCTGCCTTCCTTCACAAGGGATGACACCTAAATATGTAGAAAACCTTATTCACTTCAACTGTTTGCTTATATCATGTGTTCATTCCAGGGATTCAATACCTCTTTACCTGGGAGGAAGTATGTGGGGTCTTACCCTTCTTTACAAAGGATGGGCTGCACACCTCTTCAAAATGCATCAGTTTACTGAACAGACTTTTTTTTTTTTTTTTACCCTTATGCCTTTTCTGGCAGGACCAGATTAATGGACATTTCAAACTAAAATCCTCCACAGATAACAGTGAGGTGAAGGTAGGCCTCCCCAGTACCAACAGGCTAAATGAAAAACTAAGTTGCTGAGAAGTTTATCTTGCTTTAGGGAAAATGAAAGTATATGGTGTCACAGAGACATGGCTCAAATACTTGTTCTGCACAAATAGCAGGTTATATATTTCTTCCCCTCATTCCGCATTACTGAATAAGAGGTGATTTGTCAATTTTCATATGTCAGTCCATTAAAAGTAGAGAAAAGGAACAAATTACTTCCTTGATAAAATTATACCCCTCTCCACAAGTAAAGAAAAATATTTTCTAATTCATGAGGTAAATTATTGCTCTACTGATAATGTATGCCTCAACAAATAATTGGGTGAAAATAACTACTAGACTGCATAAACTTTAACATTCTCAAACAAATTATAAAAATGTCAACAAGGGGAAACGCATATCCTGACATGCATCCCTGTCAACTGTGCTACACTAAATGTTGCCCCCTCTTTACTCTGACATCACAATGCTGTGACATTCCTCACGTACATCAAACCAAACTAATAAAAAGTACTATCTTCTAGGATTTTTCAAATGGCAACTATGGTACCTGATCACTTGACTTGTGCCAAATAACAGAGGTAGTATATTAGGCCCCATTCATAATCTTCATGAGGCATGAATGTAAAGAAAGACTTTGCAAAAAAAAAATAATTGTTGGAGTTACAAATTCAGGAAATTCTTAAAGCAAAATAATAGTATACAAAACTTTCAAACTTTAGACAACCCAACACAGCAAGGCTAAGGTTGACTTCATCTAAAAATGTACTCACTAAAACATTCAAAAGAAGCAAAGCTTCATTTATGGTAAAAATTGCCCTCAGGACAGGTGGCAATAAAAAAGGTGCCTATAACTACATTTGAAAAGGAAGAGGGAGAAGCAAGAATGTGATGTGCTAGAACAAAATTGTGTCACTATGTGAGAGCTAACAGGTATAACAAATACACTACCATACAGATTTCAAACAAATTCCAGGCTACATCGGGTACTTTGGACATTTTTCCTCCTTACAACTTAATCCATCTGAAATTATATCTGAAATGGTCACCTTTGCTGTCATTAAGGTCAGAAACACCAGCTGCATGGAACCAGGCGAGATACTCGGAAGTTTAATTTGTTCACTCAGAATAGGCTAGTATACTCCCGTAAAAGAGAATTAAATGCTGAATATGTGTCTCTTATCTAGAATCAGGCTTTTGCGGTCCCAGCCCTCAAGGAGGGCCTTTCTACGGACTTAATACGTACAGATCAGTCAGTCTCACAAGCATCTTGTGCAAGGTGGTGGAGAGAATCATCATGATGGAACCGTATGCAGTTTTGTCAACAGTAAAGCTTGTATGCTTAACCTCATATTTATTTATTTATTTATTTATTTATTTTTTTTTTGTGTAATCAGTGTCCTGGAGGAACTGTCCATGCAGCTTATCTCAGTCTGGCTAAAGCATTTGTCAATATACCTCATGAAGAAATCCTATAGTAAGGGATCTAAAGGTAAATGACGGCATAATAACCTGGGTTTACAACTAGCTAAATGATCATACACAACAGGAAAGTAAAGAATATTCATGTCCTCAGCATTCCCTGTCACCAAGGGAGATCTTTGGTGCTCGGTCTTGAGCCACTCATTTTTGGCATCTTTGTTAGATGTCAAAATTAATTTCCTTGTCTGTTTCATCAAATGTAGACATGACTGCAAACATGGCAGCATTTTTCTTAGCCCTGCTCATACCACATGCCTTCAAACAGCACTTAACATTATACACATAAAGTACAGTAGAAATAACTATTCATTTAGTGTTAAAAAACAGCTTTAGACGACTACTAAAAGCTGAAAAAAGAGCAAAAGACTTTGGACTCCTTGTAGATGATGACCTTTTATTTGATGTATACATAGCCAGTACTGTTCAGTAAGCATACACAGCTGTTCATGATTGCAGGTATAACAGAATGAAAAAAAATGCAGTTTACACCACACATGAAGAGCTAAATGGCATTCATTTCTGAACCCTGGTACTGCATTACCAAGTGATCTGCATCTGCCAGTCATACACCCTAGCACCCTGCTCCAAAGAAGGTTAACCCCATTGCCCACCATAGCTACATTTCTGTTGAGAGCTGTGCCACATAGGTAGTTGCATGTCTTTTACAAAACTTCTCAGACCATTTATACGGTACTGTACCCTGTTCTGTACTTTACTTGCACACCATCTAGTGAATTTTGAAAAGGCAGTAAGATTCCTTTCAAAGAGAATTAAAGGGCTTGTTGTATTGCCAAAAACTACAGTAACTTTCTTTCTTCTCTGTATCTTATTATCTTTGTACAGGAGATATGTGCCTGGCGTACAGAGTATCAAAGGATCCCTTACTATTTGAAATCTTTTGTCATTGCCTTTTGAAGGCTGCGGCAGAATTACCAGCTTTTTTAAAGTAGCAGATTAAACAAAGAAGCATGTGCCTGTCTGAATAAGTTCCATAATGAGACTCTCCACCTTCCTGCTAACCACAGCATAAAAGGGCATTCAACTTCAGTAAAAAATAACATTAGCCATTCTGTGAAATGTGACAACTTCATAGCAAAAAGACTCTTACAGCAAAATAATAAATTACCCCTCTCAGTTATGTTAAGAATAGCACTTCATTCCTTCAAGAAGGAACTAGATAACTATGTGGGCACCCATAAATTCCACCATGGGATCTGAAACCTTAAACCCCTCAATGGCCACGTGGAAACATAAGCTTATGAATCTATGAAATCAACTCTCTTCTAATTTAAGTTGTTTGTAACAGAATACACTGCCCTTTCATGGCCACTGTCCTTCTGCTACATACTGTAAGCTCAAAGCCAGCGAATCTGTGCCTGAAGTCCATGTAAACCGTGAACCACATAAGTATGGTGACTTCTGAGTGACAAAAGTTGGAGAAGATATGTTTGCTGTTTATTAAAAGTCACAGATAAATGATACTTATTTTTATACCACTTACACTAGATCACAAATAATGCCTGAGTTTTTTGTAATATTTTCGAGTCTGTTCATAGGCAGTTCATAGCTTTCTGAATTGGGCTCATTTGTTTTTTTCTTTAGTCACAAAGTGATTTGCTGTTGTGTTAGCTGATAAGACACGTTATGGACTGATAATTTATAAGCTTCTCTCTTTTTTTTTTATCCCCCACTGCATACTACCATCAACCTTTCTGCAATCATTCAGTCCATTTGTTCCTCTGAGAGTTGAGAGCTGATCTCAGGAGGCCACCATTTAGATAGATATCAGGTGTTTTTCCTAATTTTATAATGTAACCCATCTTCTCAGTTGGTTGAAGTCTATGCTTTCAAATGCATGGTCTCCACAGTGACTTCCCCTCTGGGTGACCATATTCTTACACATGCCTCATAAAGGCAACCATGTGAACATGGCTTGGCAGAACCAAGCGGATGCCCCACCTCATCGCTGCATACCATGCATCTTGCATTCCAGTAATGGCAGTAAAGCAGAAACTTATGCCACCTCCCCTCAAGAAGGGCAAGTGGCAGTGGCCATTAACTCTTATCCTCCCCTGCTTGGCTCTTACTGCTCCCAAGCAGCTAGTCAGTCTCTGATCATCTGGATCAGCACCAGAGCCCCATCACTTTATGCCTTGGACCCTGGATAAGTTACTGAATTCTTAAAAAATTTGTTGTTTGAAAGGAACAGCTACAAGGGGGGGGCTTGCATTTTGGTCTTCTTTAGCAGACTCTGATGTGTCTGTGTTTCATCATAAATACTCAGAAAACTGTGAAGAATTTGTAGCCTTTTCCCTGGCTGTTGTTTTAATCCATACTTTGCTTAAAGTGTCCCTGCATTTTTAGTTTTGCTGCTGATTACTACTCAGGCCTGTAGCAGTCTCAACTAAACCCATTTCTAAGTAAGAGTGAGCAGAGAAATTCTCTTGGGTGCTCAGGTGATTAATACCATTTATTTTAGTATTCAAGTACCCCACAGTAGTTTTAGTTTCTAAGATTATCCAGTCATTGACACTGTTGTAAAGTTTTGACTAGACTGGAGTCCTTTGCTCTTTACTGAAAACAAATGTCTAGTAAGTCTGTGAATGTGACTGTATGCTCTGTTTTATAATGGAAGCTGGACTTTGGAGATGGTCCAATGTCATATTATCCCAATATCACTTGACTATACACCCATCCTTTCACCTGTCTTCTTGCCTCTGGGTCATATTGTCTACCAACTGATAGCTGCAGCAGCAGTCAGTGGTAAAATTTATTAGAGGATTGGTGGGTTTTATATCTGTCTGTGCTCAAGGCAGCATCGAAAGTGGAAGGAGAGAGAGATTCCTGTAAAGGACTTCACTCAAGTGCTGGTGTCTTTATGCTAGTGATAGGCATGGGTAACTGAAATTCTACTTTGTCTTATCATTTTAAATCCACACAGAATGAAAGTGTAAAGTTATTCCTGTGCAAGCTACAGGTGTGGATTGTCATTGGCTACGAGTATAGATTATCATTGCATTTTGAAGGCTGGGGCAGAACAACCAGCTTTTTTAAGCTACGGGTATGGATTGTCATTAGCTATGAGTATGGATTGTCATTGGCTACTAGTGTGGCTTGTCATTGGCTACGAGTGTGGATTGTCATCAGCTTTTGATAGCTGTGGCAGAATAACCAGCTTTTTTAAGCTACTGGTGTGGATTGCCATCACCTTTTGATAGCTGCGGCAGAATAACCAGCTTTTTTAAGCTACGGGTATGGATTGTCATCACCTTTTGATAGCTGCAGCAGAATAACCAGCTTTTTTAAGCTACAGGTGTGGATTGTCATCGCCTTTTGATAGCTAAGGCAGAATAACCAGCTTTTTAAAGCTACGAGTGTGGATTGTCATCGCCTTTTGATAGCTGCAGCAAAATAACCAGCTTTTTTAAGCTACGGGTGTAGATTTTCATCAGCTTTTGACAGCTGCAGTAGAATAACCAGCTTTTTTAAGCTACGGGTGTGGATTGTCATCGCCTTTTGATAGTTGCAGCAGAATAACCAGCTTCTTTAAAGTAGCAGATTAAACAGAGGAAGGTCAGGTAAATTCATTTTTATTGATTATGTAGTTGGTAATTTTATGAAATCACAACATTTTGCAGCCAACTACTAATGTAGTCTTGACAAATAATTCTAAATGATTGTTTCACTTCTTACTTCTGGAAATAGTCTTGTACTTCTGCTGTGTCTTAGAAGGCAGTTATGAATACAGACATCTTGTCAGACATTCCTTCTAGCCTTTCTAGTCCCTCCCGCCTTTCTTTCCCATACTTCACCATACCAGTTATACCTCCTAGTGGTTCTAAAGGGGAAAATATACAAGTCTAACTTAAGTTCAGTCAGGTTACAGTTAGACAAGTGATAGCAAACCTTTTGGGTTCAGAGTATCAAAAATTCTGAAAATGCCTAACTTGACTCTGTTTATGTGTCACCCCCTCCCAAACAAAAATAAATAAATAAAAATAAATAAAACAGCATGGCTGTCAGTACATCAGGGATAAATCTCGACAGAGTCAGTGACAAATCTAGAAGTAAGAGACATGGACAGTTTTAAACCACTAGTACTATTAATTTGAGACACTGACAGAAAAAAATGAATGTGAATTAATATACATTTTCTGAAGTAAAATTAGTCTATATATCTAATTACTGTCATTAATAAGTTTAAAAAGTTGCCAGTTTTAGAAGGGATTAAGAGGAACAGTTGAGAGGAATGTAAAAGAGCAAACTCCTAGAAATGCAGACTACTTGCCCTTTGCAGAAGTGTAACCATGAAGAGAAAACAATGTCAGCACTGCCCTTTGCAGATTCTATCGAGACAGTATACTGAAATAGTCTTTGAAGTTAATAACTTCCTTACCTCTGCAGCAGTGCTGTTGAACTGGCTCCTGGCACAAAATAATTCAATGCACTTCACAGAAGCAACAAATGCAAAAGCAGTTGCGTTGGTAACTAAGGTGTTGATGAACGCCGGTGTGTCACCAAAAATGTTGTGGCATGTCACCTTTGACATGCGTGTCATAGGTTCGCCATCACTGAGTTAGACTGTATTTTGTTGTATTACAAGGAAGTGAAACTGTCCTGAAACAGTAATGTAACTCCTCCCATGGTGTGAATCATGAATCAGTATGTTTAACCTTTTTCAGTTTTTAATGTTACTGTTTCTAATTACTGTGATTCAAGTAAAAAAATAAAACACTGTATCAAACCACTCAATTCTTAAACATTTCTTGGATCGGTACCCAAATTACATCTTAGTAATGCAAACTGCTCCACAATTACACCACTGGCTGGAAAGGGATTTGGTCGGCTTGTGCTGTTCCTTTGCTGGGCAGAGTATTTCCCTTTGGGGGAAAAAAATCTTCCATTCAATAGTATTTGTTTTTTATTAATACTCTCCTCTTAAGGGACATTATTTTAAAGCTAGGGGTTTGCATTGTAACAGACTGCCACAAGACTGGATGTACGGTACTTTTAAACAGGAGCACTCTTTTTTCCATTCAGTTTAAAAGTTGTTTAAAGTAACTGAAAAACATTTTTTCTCTGGAGAAATTGTGTTTATTTTACTTTGTGGGACTGGCAGTGTTTTAAAATGCTTTTTACTGTGTCTGACTTTGAAAAAAGGGACTTTTAAAGACTTAGTTTTTATCGGCATTTGCTGCTTGTTTTTCCTCGGAAAGAGGCACCATTTCTGGCTTGACCATGTAACAAACTACCAGTCCCATGGTTGGTCCTTTTTCCTACCACAAAAAGAAAAAATTAAGCAAATAGCCTTTGCCACGGCAGCAGGCTAGCAGTTTGCCTCAGCCACAGGTGGGTAATTCCACTGTGGTCATTATTTGTACCTCAGACCCTCATGTGTTACCCCGAATCCCTCTGGTGTAGCACCTACAATCACTATGGACTACGGATAGTCATGTCTTCTGCGGCTGTTGGGGTCCTCTCATTTGCAGTGGTGAGCAATTCTTTATGGTCCTGGGAGAGGTAAACAGGGAAGTTTACACAGAATATTGTGCTTATCCCCGAAGAACCTGCTGTTGGACCCAGTTTTCCTATCAAAAAAAGAAAAGTAAGCATGTATCTACCCCTCCTCAAATTTCCATAGATAGGAGTAGTTTACTGGGTCTGGCTCAGGGTTTAATTCAAGCTATTGATCCTTCTTGTAAAGTAGTTTCTGGTAAAAGAAAAAGGGATACTTCTTTTTTGTCTCCTTCTCACAGGATTGTGTTTCAGAAATGGTAACTAGACACCATAGCTCAAAGAGCTTTTCTTCTACAGAAAAAATATATTTGTTTCCTGGGTTTTCCACTCAGACTTCAGTCACTGATAGGGAATACCTCAGGAGTTTGGGTCTCATGGCTTCTATGATTCTCATGAGCCCTGGCAAGACTCCACAAGAGAAAGATACAGTGGCGCAGTATCTGAAGTGTCCTTGTTCCCAGCACCTCTTGTCTTTTCAGATCCCAGTACTGGGGTTTGTCAGAAGGGAAATCACTTGATAGAGACAACATTATCCCTAAATCCAAGTCTTCCCTTCTCCCTGCCCTGTTCCAAAGCAGTCAGTCACCACACACCTCAGACTTTGCTTGGAGAGCAGTTTCAAGAGGAATAAAAGTGCAAGATGTGTGGGACACCAAGGCCAGAAACAAGCACACATACATAAAAGCGATACTTGCCTTAATCAAGGAACTCAACTCCATGAATCATCCTTGGTCCCCAGTACCTCTTCTGGTTGTTACAGACAATACCACAGTCATGTAATACATCAACAAGCAAGGGGGAAATGGGTTGTACCACCTCTGCAGACTACCCATGTTAACTTGGGATGTAACTTCACAGCAAAATCTAACTCTACAGGTATCCTACATTCTGTCAGAGTAAAACTTGTATGGCAGACAGTTTGAGCAGGACAAGGGCAGACACTCATGAATGGAAACTAGATCAGTGGGTCTTCCATAATTTGATCCATTTATGGGGAGTTCCTCAAGCAGACCTCTTTTCCTGCTCTGAATAATCAGCTGGCAAGATTCTGAACTAGGACTTCATGCAAGAAGGTCTGGAAGACAAATACATTTTATTTTCCTTGGACAGGAGTGTTTCTGTATGCTTTTAGACCTTTTCCACTAATATCCAGGCTACTTCTGAAGATTCAGAAGGAATCCTCCAAGATCATTGTGACTTCCTTCGGGCCAAGAAAGCCATGGTTCTCTCTTCTTTTGGAAGTCACCATGGGCAATTAGCACAAGCTTCCTCACAGACTGGATATACTAACACAAGAACAGGGATGTTTGGTACACCCCGAAACAAATCAGCTTCATTTCACTGCCTGGATGATCGGGTCTTAATTCCCTCTAGGCACTTGTTTACTTAGGATGTGCAGCAGGTACTAATGGAGACAAGAAAGCCTTCTACTAGAAAATCATATATTTGCAAATGCGAAAGATTTTCTAGTTGGTGCCAATAACATAGCCAGCATCCAAAAAGTGTTAGTTGTTCGCTGGTTTTACAATGATTGTGTGATTTAATATCCTGTGGTCTTTCCTACTTCTCTTTCATGATTCATTCATCAGCCATTTTATCATGTGGATCCCCCTCTTTTAGTGCATTACCATGTCAACATGTTTTTGAAAAGGGTTTTGCATAAGAGACTTCCAAGAAAACCTCTGGCCCCTCCTTGAGGTCTTAATTTTGTGTTAAGCTAACAATTGCTCCATTTCAACCAGCACACCAGGTCTTGAGGGTTTTAACATGGCAAACAATTTTACTGATTGCTCTGACCTCTACAAGAAGAGTATCTGAATTGGAAGCTATTATGGTAAGTCAACCCTATCGCATTTTCCACAGGGGCAATGTTTCTTTGAGACGTAATCCTTTGACGCCTAAAATGGACTCTGAGTTTACTTTAAACCATGCAACCCATCATCCCATTTTCTTTTCTGAACCCAGAAATGAGGGAGAAAACATACATCGTAGCTTGGATGCCCACAGACAACTCTGGTACTATCTTGATAGAACTAAATCTTTCAGATCTTCAGATCAGTTGTTCATTTCTTGTGAAGGTAAAAAGAAGGAACAATTTGTGTCACAACAGACTATTTCCAAATGGTTGTCTGTGGTTATTACCCTTTGCTATACTCACAACAACAAAACTATTCCAGGCAGGGTCAAGGCCCAATCTGCCAGTGCCTTGGCTTCATCTATGGCTTTTTGGAAGTGGTTAGTTTCTAGAAGTATTCTAGAAGTTGCTACTTGGTCCTCTGTACATACTTTTACAAAGCACTATAAGCTTGATTCCCTCTCTAGGTCTAGATCAGGCTTTGCAAGGACTATTCTCAGGGGCTGTTGGACTCTTCCACTGCCCACATGTAGTAAGCTATGGTAATATACCCATATAGCTAAGGCTACTTTAAGCAGTGATCAATATTTTGAACATACTACAGTTGTGTAATTTCATAGGTGTATACTAGGCTAATGGCCATTAGTGTGCTTAGCTGTGCAACCTGAATGTGACCTACAAATTTGATTTATTTAGGGGTGTTTTACTGACTGCAGATTTTTATCAGAGATATAGGCATTGGACCAGGGGATGATTTTCTGATTACCCATTTATTGGTTCAAGTTACTCTTAAATAGGGTTAAGAAGGAACTCTGCTTCGTATGGATGGGGAGCCTGTTCCAGACAATGGGAGTTCACTGAGAAACATATCTGCCTCTCCAACATGACCTATTCATGTAGCAAAACAAAATTTACATCTTTTCATCTTGTAGGTCTGATGGTGTTTTTTTGGTGGATGTACAAAAGTTTCATCTAAACAAGGTCCAGGGATGCCTTGTATGCCAGGTAAAGATCACCTCTCAGAAGTCTGTATCACACTGAGTAAAGAGACAGGCTTTGATGAGTTCAGTGCTGAGCATTGTGTTTACTCCCTTCATTTTTCTGTAGGGAACCTTTGTGGATGTCACATTTGCTGTATGTGTTTGGTCAGGTACATATCAAAGGAGGCATTATACTCTATGATGGGTCTGATGAGGGATGAGTGCAGTAGTACGATGACTTTTCTGGACCTAAGTGCCATGCTCTTACATATAAGTTGAGCAATATAAAACACTTTTCTTATTACCTTGCACACATGTTGGTCGAAGGCTAGGTTACTGTCTGCATGAGTTCCCTGATCCCAGACTAGTGACAACTTTTAGAGATTTTTTATTGATGACATAGTTAGCCGATTTCCCACAAGGTACTATAGTACATTTCTTGGTATTGAGTTTTAAGCAGTTTGCTTTGGCACCGAGTATTTGTATGTGTTAGCCCTTCCTGAAGGGTGTTCTTATCTTGGGGGGGATTCAGTGATTGCCCCCAGTTTGCAATCATCTGCAAATTTGGTCAGCCAGAGGCCTTTGATATTGTCAAAGATGTAGCTACCAATGAGGAGTGGAGCTGGTCCAGCACAGAGCCCTGAGGGACTCCATGGTAACAGGCCTCTTTTTAGAGGTGGCTTCACTGATCCTAATCTCTTTGGTCCAATTAATGAGCTGGCTAGCTCTCTAGCATGTTATAAAGGGGTTTATGCCTAGTTCCATAAGAAGACATTATAATGTGAATGTATATCTATATTTTTTAACATTAGCAATTTATTATCTGTTTTTTTTTTAAAGTTAATTGACAAAGTATTTGTATTTGGCCAAAATCTTATTATAAGTAAATGTATGTTGTATTTTGTATGTTGTTCTGGCTTCGGTTATGAATTGAAAACCCTATTAAACACTTGGTTTTAATTTTATATTGGCATTCATCTTTAGTGCTGAGTTTACTGTGTGAGGAGGCAGTGTGCTTGTTGGATTACTGCCGTACTGTGTTTTGCATATAGTTCCATAAGTTTGTTGATGATGTCCGAGTGGGGTACTCAATCAAATGCTTTAACCAGATCTAAGTAGGCAGGCACCACTTTCTCCTCATCCATTGCCTTAGTGATATTTTCAAAGAAGTCCACCACTGTCACTAAGCATGACATTTCTTTGATAAAGCCAAACTAGGATGGATCTGGTGTCTGGAGGTCTCCTATGTCCTTCTTGAAAATTTTCATGATAATTCTTTCCATGACTTTGCAAATAAGCTAGATAGATTACTTAAAAAAAGACTAGTCAAATAAGGGGGCTGTAGTTCCCAGGATCTGTTGAATGTCCTCTGTTATGAAAGGGGTTGACCATAGCAGTCCTTTATTCCCATGGCAAAAGCCTGTTTTAAGACTGTAAATAGTGACACCAGGGGTCCTTATAAGTCGTATTTGAGATTGTTCAGAGGCATCTCTGGATGTTATTGGAGCCCATTGAGGCTGTGTTCTTAGCCTTAATGAGTGCAGTCGGTACATGCTTCTTAGTTATAGTTGGAAGGGTTATGTTTGAGGGTATTTCTTGAGGAATGGTTGGGGAGAGATGGGGATAAAGTTGGAACTGAATTTTTCCACGGACAGGTTTGCTATATTGCCAGAATCAGTGAATGTGACACCATTAACCACCAGTTAAGCACATTACTGTGTGCTGCCCTTGAGGTTTCTGACATAGCTGAAGAAAATGCTATGGTTATCTTTCACTTGGGAGGCTATCTTAACCTCATGGTTGGCTTTATTTGACACAATTAGCCCTCTTGGCTGCCTGTTTGATGAGTGTTTTTATCTTTATGGGAATTACCCTTCCTGATTTTTGACATAATTTTTTTTTTCATTTTGTTGTATGTCCTGTTTAATTTGGGATGCCACCAGGAAAGTTTGTTTCTGGGATTAGTTCTAGGCTTACTACTGGTAGATACAGCAACCTCTATGCAGCCAAAATTCAGGTTAGGCCTCTGCTTTCTTGGGTTTTGGAGAGGCATGACAATTTGCAAACCATCACTTAATAAAAGGTAGTTTGCCTTTGGATAGTTCCTAACTTTTACTGGTTTTACTGGGGTTATGGAGTTTATTTTGATTTTGAAGGATGCAACTCTATGGTCGGACTTTACCAACATTGGGGAGGGTGCAGTATTGTCCCATATTAGTGAGAACAAGGTCCAGTATGTTGGAGCCTCAAGTGAGCATATTCACTATTTGGTCAAGCATGGTTGTATTTATGAAATCCAGGAATCTCTGTGCCTGTATATTTGAGGTTGTGTAGGATTTTTAGTCTATAGAGGGGTAATTAAAGTCTCCTATGAGTAGGATGTTAAGCTGGATGATAATTGTCTACAAGTAAGTCCAAGTGTGCATTGTTAGCTTTTCGGGACATGGAGGGTGACCTATAAATGGCTAGGTTATGGTGCAGGATTTTGTCTATGGTGATCTGCATGTGAAGGAACTTGCATAATCTTGGTTGACCAACTTAGAGGTATGCTTGTTATTGATGTATATCGAGACATCTCCACACTTAGCCCTTGTCTGCTGCTACTAGTCTGAAAGTGTGGAAGGCACCAAAACCCTGCACAGTTTGGGTACTGTCAGCAGCTATAAACCATTTGTATATAACTGCACAGGTGTCTGTATTCTTTAGGGTGAGGAGGGCTTTTAGAGAGTTTAGCTTTTTATTTAGGCTCCTGGCATTTAGCAGTAAGACCTTTAGGTCCATTTGAGTTGATTTTGCTGTCAGTAGGTTTGTCAGTTTGGCTTAGCCTAAACATGACACTGTGAGGGTAGATGAAGTTTTAGCCAATATCTGAATACCTAAATGGGACAAGTGCAGACCATCCTTGGCAGAGCAATGTGATCTGCTAACCATGTTATTATCCTGTATAATGATAAATAATGGATCCCCTTAGAATGACAATGGAAACTCAGCCAATTGTAAAATCAATCATCTTTTACTCATATCGTGGCATTATCTTCAGTGATGGTAACAGTGCTTCCCGATCTCAATACCGGGCTCATACCAGCCTGAGACACACAGTTTGAGAGCGCCATAGTATCTTTCTTCTTATAATCATATAGTCCAGGTAGGTACATCTCAGATCATTTATACCTACATTAACTGTGATGGAATCATACTGGTACCTGTGATGTAATGACTTGAGTGCATGTATGATTTGGAGGATCCTGGCTCCGGTTAACTAACCTTTATCTTCTCAAATTTCAGTCTGGTTAGAGGGGCCTCAGTATGCCTTACAGTGGAGTCCCCTGTGACAAGAGTCCTGCGAAGTGCGATTGCTTCCCATAGGGGCTTAGTGTTTGGGGCTCCATTGTGAGTGACTGCATGTGTGATGTCAGGAGTTGTTTTTTCCGAGTGCCTTTGGGCTTGCTGAGGAATAACTTTGCCAGCAGACAGTTTAGGTAATCTTTGTCATTTCAGAAGATTGCTTTTAAATCTCTCAGTGTACATTTATTTATGTGTGTGTTGTGTACTGTGTGAGTTGTGTGTTGTGTGCATGGTTTCAACAACCTGATATGTGTTTGTATGCAAGAGTTTAGCCTCCAGTGTCATTGCGTAAGTACACATCTCGCATACTGTGTCTGCTTCTTTAAAGATTATTTGGATGTCAATAAACAGGAGACAATTACTTCATTGTTTCAAGGTGTCCACAAGCTGGCTACAGAGAAGTTAGTAAACTACATAACCATGCTATTCAGTCCTTTGATTTTTGAGCTACATGGGAGTGGTGTTTTGGGGTAGGAAGGCTATTAAGGGTGCTTTGTCGGTGCAGACTAATAAGGCTGCTTTATTGGAGCAGATTATGCTAAATGGTACTAAATTCTACTAACTTTAATGTTTACACATTACTGAGTTTTACTAAATTATATAGGCATTATCACTCAACACCCAACTAGCTGCTCTAAGCTTGTCATCATGCAAGGTATTTTGCTCTGTATTTACTGCTTTACAAGGTGCGGTTTCTATAGGGAAATGATTACTGCTGCAGTAGCCAATCCCTCCCTCTATCCCCTTTGTTTTTTGGTGTGTTGTTTATGCCAGGGTGTGGTTATTTATTTTTTTGTTCTTCCAAGCATTGTCCTTTCAGGGTTTGTCCTCCCTGTCTTTGTTGGAATGAAAGCTCTGAAGGGCTTGATGCCATTAGTTAACTTAGCTCAAGTTGACAGACAGTTTGGGTGCATGGAAGGTGCCCTGAAATTTATGAAGCTGGCCAACTGTTACAGACTTGTCAGGATATAACACATATAGCTAAGGCTACTGCAGCAGTGATCATCTGACAATCTACTATTATGGTAAGTTTACTTAAACAACTGTACTTTCCATATGACATGGACTGCAGTCTTTCACAAAATTATTTTCTTGTAAGGTGGGACTTTACTAAGCAAGGAGTCAGCTTGAAACCTGAAACACTTTGTCAATGAAAAAGCATCCAACAGCAATGGGCATGGATTTTAGTTTTCAATAAACATGTTAACTATATCAGTATACTGTGAATTTCACTGAGCCCTTTGAAGCATACGTCTTGCAAGTCTTTGTGAAGGGCAGGAGTTCAGAAGCAAAGCGAGCTCAATACATGTTAACTGGTTATATTATACCATGACCCCCCCAAAACGTGCACGCTGATTGGCCAGTGTGCACATTGTAAATCGAGTTATACTAATGGAAAAAGGTCCGTCGCCGTCGGACTTTTTCCATTAGTATAACTCTACACAAAACACTGTCTGCTATGTTAAATGGGTTTAACATAGCGAGACAGATCTCCGTTGCTTATTTTAAAGCAGTCTCGCTATGCTAAACCCATTTAACATAGCAAGACAGGTTTTAAAAAGCAACGGAGAAAGCAAGATCTCCGTTGCTTTTTCGCTATGTTAAATGGGTTTAACATAGCGAGACAGTTTAAAATAAGCAACGGACATCTCCGTTGCTTATTTTAAAACAATAAAAAAGCAACTGAGATCTTGCTTTCTCCGTTGCTTTTGCTGATGGCAGTACATCAGAACGATGCCAGACATCTGCGGAAGGGCAGTAAACAGGCATTATACTATGCCATTATTTAAGAAAAGTACAGTTTCTTTTCTTAAATAATGTCATGTTATAATAGCAATAACCACTTCTGGGTGTGGGTAATGCTGTATTTACCCACGGTTGGCTTTGTTTGGTCCGACCAAACCACGCCAACTGTGGGTAAATCCCCACACCCAGGCGTGGGTTATTGCTATAATAACAGGTGAAAAAGCTCACTGAAAAAAAAAAAAAACAGTATTGTCAGACTTGTAAAGAACATAAGATAATTGATTTTAAGTATAAAATAAAAAAATATCCTTTGATAATGGACATAGGTAAATGGTAAAAATTTTGATTATTTATTTAAGGGGTATACCATTGCATTTGAGCAGTTGTCAGATACTGGATATGGGTTCTAAGGTACAAAATGAAGGACTTTGATATATAATATGGAAACTGATGTGAGAGCAGGTTCTTTGTAGCAAAAAAATGTCAATTATTTTTAATTCTGAACATTTTCAGGATATGTATTAATAGATCTGGAACAGATGAAAATGATCCACTAAATAAACAGGCAAAATTTGTCTGATATCTTAAAAGGAATTAATTTTTAAAGTACCTGTCTTAGGCTCATAAGGTCATTCAACTTAGCAGTACAGAAATTTGGAAGAATGATTCCTAGCTCTGTTCCTGCGATAAGTACAGTCACATTATATCAGTATGTGGGATATAATTTTTAAAGGTAATTATCTGAATGAAATATAATTTTAAGGTCCTTCTGTCATTTCTCGTTTTCATGGAGGTGCCCTGCCCTCACGTTTATTGAGAGAGAATAATTAGTTATTGGAGTCTTGACCATATTTCTCCTTTCAGTTATATATGTACAAGTGTTTTAACCAAAGAGCTTTTGTATAGTTTAATATTCCAACACCCATAGCAGCAAAACGGAAGGTTCATTCTTTTATCTTCAGAAAGGAACACATACAGCAAGACAAATGCAATGAAAGACAGACATAACCCATAACAAAATATACATAATTCCTGTTGCTTTATATTTGTGTCAATTTTTTATTTGTTTTAACAAGACCCACATAAGTGAGCCCATTCCTTTGAATGAATTCAGTTGTAGATTTTAACTCACCCTAAAGGTGCATAACATCAGATTAAGTCACAGTAGTCAAGGAAGTGCATACATCTTGTGATGGCCTTTCTCCTCTTCATCCAACATTTGACGAATTAGTCTCGCTGAAGTTTCATTTTAAAGCAGAGTGATTTTATAAACCAAATTCTTATCTTTTATTGTAGGGCTACTAAGAATTACAGAGTGAGAAATTCTGAACCTCTAGAATATGCATGGCCAGCTATTGCAGAGCAGTTGAATGAGACAGACAATGGAAGGGTGTGCAGATACTAACATTAATGGTGCTCAGTGAAATGTTAGATCATTGGCAGCATGAAAAGACAGACTCAAACAGGTAAATCAGAAGTTTACCTGTTACTCTTAACTAGTAGGGATTTGGGGGACAGAGAAAAAAAATTCCTGAAAGTGTAATGAACATTAATGCTTCTTATAACAGCACCCAATATTGCTAAACAGCAGAAATGCCACCATCTGAAAAGGTCTTAATGCAGTGTGCTACCCCCATCCATGTAAGCCCTTGATTTCCATTGAAGTGAAATTAATGCAATTTATCTTTAGATGAAATTGGGAGTGGGGGTGGGCCTGAACAAAAATATGCTCTAGGTTTCAAATGCCAACATTTTAAGAGTTATAATACTGAGTGTAGATACAGTGCAGATTTAATGGACAGTCTGGAGAATGGTGTTTTTATAGTGTTAAATACCAGAAAGTTGTTATAATAAAGAATCAGTGAGTGATGTACTTAGTGTTATAGAACAATAAGGCACTGTTGTATGCATTGTTAGATTTACCTACTCCCCAATGATGTCATTTTTCAACACACCGTTCATCAAAAGATACAAATCAAAAGCTGTGAGTAGAAAAATGTATGAAACATCTTTTTTGCAGTGGGGCATGCCTACTGCCCCCGCCAACTCCCATCATGGGGGGGCTGTCCACACCCTCCTAAACTATATATGTTAACTTCATGGTAGCAACACAGTGCAGAAAAGGGGGGAACCCCCAAAAAGTGCTCTGCTGCCTCACACAGTAAAACTCACTATGACGCTAAATTCCCCATCAGAAAAAAACAGCAATGGCATAACACACTGTAGTGAAACTCATCATGAAATTAAACTCCCTGTCAGAAAAAAGTGACAACTCATAATGTATGTCATGGTGTTATATTAATGAGCTGCATGCAGTCAGGATTTTGGTAACAATATAAGGAAAAGTTCCTCCCGATTAGATAGCTCTAGGAGGCACAGAATGGAGATACATGCTCTACAGTTATGGCGCCACACCTTCTGCTGGAACTAACAAGTGGACGTTCAAGAATACTTTGTGTAAACGTTAGGAACATTTGTACATTTATGTGACAAATGTCATAAAACTTAAATAAACAGCAGTTTTCATTCTGGGACAACTGAAATTGTCAAAATAACAGCTGTAAGAACTGAAATGACACATTTTTACCTAATATGGAATAGTTGAGACATATGGTTGTGAATTATGGGGAAGGTGATTCAGTTTCTTACTGCCAAGCAAAGCATATTCTCTTTTCACAAACAATGAAAACAAATGAATTGTTGGTGAAAAATATAGATACCTTAGCCAAACTGTAACCCTTGAAAAATTATTACTAGAGACTTTCTGATAAATATAATATGAAATGAAGGGCATTCCTCATAATGGAAGGTTATTAAAGCTTATTTGCTGTTGAGGGCTTTCATTTTTACTCAGTGGGCTAGATTTCAAAAGACTCGGTGTCAGTGTAGGTGATCATTTACACAGAGAGCAGGTCTTTTGGAATCTCTTCTCCCATGTAAGCCTGTTTATAGATGGACCTTACCTGAAAGTACCTCACTTAAACCGAGAGCAAATCTTTCAGAATTTCAGTTTATATTTTATTAAGTCTAATAATGGAGTCCTTCTGTAGAAGCCTAAACATTTAAAACAACATTTTGAAGAAACAGGTACTCCCAGCATCATGACTTGCACTCTTGCACTTTAGTGGCTGGGCTGCGGTTGTCAGTAGATAGGGGGTTGTACAATTTGATAAAATACTAAACAGGGCTGTCTTTTAAAAGCTGAAGCACGGTGTTTGCCTTTGAACTGTAGTGGCTGTACTGATGACAAGACTGTTTCATGGCACTTCTAGCCTGTCGGAGAACTAAGATAAAAGTAAAAAGTAGTTTTGTTTCTTTTAACAGAAATCTGAAAACATAAGTTTATAAAGTTGTGAAAGATAGGTATAATACTGAGTGAGTCTCAACCCTTGCATTATTTCAGTCTTCAGGAACAAAGAAGTGTGAAATTTACTACTAGCTCCCCACTTAGTAAATTATCATTTGAATTAACTAAAAAGAAGAGAACTTCAGTAGTTGACAGATTTGCATCTGCTAAGTCTGGAAAAACCATTGTACATGAAGTGTATGTGTCAGGATCTGATTAAGTGAAATGGATGATGTAGTTTTGAATAAATGAAAGAGACCAGGAAAACTGCCGGTTTGAAACAAGAATGAGAGAAGCGGTTTAGTGTCAAAGTGAAACAAAATTTATGAACTGTGTGATGGGCTGGAGTGGGTCACCACAACACATGGTTTTCCTGGGCATTTTTTGGCTGTGTGTCTTCTGTGCAGACTTTTCATGCTCTTACTGTGCTGTGCTTGTGTGAATTTTTCCTGGCTGTTTGTGTTTCCTAATCACAAATTTACGTTATAGAACCATGGGGCCTTCAAATTGCCCAGAGGTGTGAATATGGTGAGCTTGTGTAGACATCCTGTGACTCCACAAGTATTAACTTTATGCCTCGCACCTACTTCAGGAGGTTCTGGCTGCCCATGACCCAGAATGAGCTTAAACAAGCAGATCGACCTCAGTCAGTCAAGTAGTAAATAAAACAAGTGAAATTTAACAAACCTAAGAGCAGTCTCCTTGAAGCATAGAACTGAGGTAGTGTTGATGTAGTCAGGTTTCATCACTGTGTAGATTACAGGTTTTCTGTATTTTGAAGAAACCTTTTAGTGAACTTATATATGAGACTTAATCTGTATTGACATTCTAAGCATTTTGTTTTAATGCATTGAACACTATTCTATATTCAAGTTTTAAATATTTTATTGTTTTAATTTTAAGTCTTTCACACACTGATAAACTTGGTGAAACTATTGCTCAGAGCCCTTCCTGTGTGTTTGTGTAAGGAATTAATTTGTGTGTTTGTGGGGACTGTTTGTGTTCTATCCTTAAGGATGGCTATTTTTCATGAAGGCAATGTGAATGGACAGGGCTTCAAGCTTTGTGACCAAAGTGCTCAGAGACTGTGACCAGGCTGAATATTGGTCACACTGTAACTTTTTTAAGCCTGGTTTGCACAGTGACTGTGTATGTGATTTAGCTGCAGGCCTGTGCTTTGTGTCATGCTTTTAGCCAGAGAGTCTATGTACACAAGGACAATTTAAACTCATCCTAGCAGGATTGCAGATTAGCTTCCACAGGTTCTCCTCCCAAATCAGGGTCAGGAAACCTCACTGCTCTGCTCATAAGCCAACCTGTGCCTGGCTCAGGCTACAGTGTCCAAGCCTCCAGTTGTGGCTAGAGTTAAAGTGAACCAGTGCTGAGCTTAGAGGATGTATGTGCCTCGGCTGGACCTTCATGAGGCAATAAGTAGTGGAGTTCGATGGCTGCCGAGTATTAAACACATACTTTCTGCTGCTCCTGTTCCAGCTGACTTTATCTGCTCAGCCTGCATCTGGCTTTAAAAGTCCTCGGCTCCATCTGGGGGTTCAAGGGACTTCTCCGATGGCTTCGACCCGTAGAGATCCCGGTCCCCTCTATTTTGAGTATTCACTCGGCTCCGGGATCTCCTCTTTGTCGGGCCGGAGCCATCGAGCCGATCTTCGAGATCTTCCAGGCTGTCTGACCACGACTTGGAGAGGGTGGTAAGCAGGCTGTTGAAGTCTCAGGCACTGGCCCAAATGCTCCATAGCCCGTCTCCAACAGACTTCTATAGCCCGAATTCTTGAACTTCCTCCTCCGACTCCACACCAGAGTTCGGAGCTGGAGCTTCTTGGGACAGCGACTGTTTCGATGCTGGAGCCGATACATCCTTCGGCTCTGTCGTCATCGGCTCCGATCTCCTCCTTGAGACCTTCCTTGGAGGGATCCGGTCGTCGGGTTTCCACTGTCGGCCCGAGGGGCTAGTGGCATCGGACCCTTGTCCGACCCGCTCTCCCTCTCGGGCCTCGGCTGGTAAGCTCGGCGCCGACATCGACCTCGGAGCCTTCTCTCTCTTTGGAGCCGACCATTCCTGTCTCTTCGGCCGGGTATGTTCCGGCCTCCCGGGGAGAGGCCTTTGAGGTGATGAGGAGTGTCCTGGCCTCTGAGCCCGGGCAGCGGTCCATCCCTCTAGCTCCTCCCTCATCAGTGCCTGCAGATGCCTCTTGCCAGCCTCTTGCTCTCAGGCCCAGGGATCCATTGCCCCAGGTTTCCCCACTGGGAATTTCCTCCTCTTCCGAGGTTTCTCCTGACCCTGCAGGGGAACCCTCGGAAGAGGGCGGTAAGAGGAAACGCACAGACTCCCTGAGTCTACTACATCTGATACCGACTTAGATGAGTCGGAGGGTTCCCACGGTCCCCTCTGAGGATGTCTCCTTTTCAGACATCCTTGAGCTCCTCAAACAGAGGGGGAATTGGCCCTCCATTGACCCCTCCGAGGATGAGTCGGTATACCTGGAGGCTTTTGGATCCCGACCCTCCACCTCCTGGTGTCTCCGCCTTCGACCCACTTATGCAGGTAGTGGCTCGGAAGGCGTGGGCTGCTCCAGATTCTGTGGAACCTGTCCCCAGAAGACCATCCAAGTTCATTACGGCCCCGTCGGATAAACAGTTCCTTTCCAAAGGTGTCTCTGTGGATGCTATGGTGGTGGCGGCGGCCACTAAGAAGGAACTGGTGGATCCTTCAGTACCTGTCCATCCTCCTAACAAGGATTCTAGGACCATGGACAGGTATGGAAAGCGGATGTTTTCTTCAGCGACCTTTGCTATGCTCGTTAAGCTGAATTACCTTTGTCACTTCACCAGGCTTCCAGATATTCTCAAGGAACTGGGTGAAGTAGTCCAGGATCCTTCTGCTGCTGGGGCTCAGGAAAAGATTGCCTCACAGCTTGCTATCCTGAATTCCATATCTAACTCCTCCATGTGGCTCATATCTTATGCGGCCGATGGAGCGAGCAGGGCTCAACAGGCACAGGAGTTGCTCTTAGGCGCCAAGCCTGGATGCGGCTGTGTAATTTTGCGGACCCCTTTAAGGTGTCCTTCACTAATACCCCTTTGATGGTTCGGCTTTGTTCGGACCTCAAGTGAAGGATACCTTGACCAGGTGTGAGCAGGACGGTAAAACTCTTTCTGCCGTTGGAGTCCAGTTTTCCGCTCCTTCTAGACCATATCCCAAGGGTCAGAAAGGGGAAGATGTGGTTCCGTAAAGCCCAAGGAGCTACACGGACACATGTGGTCAGTTTTCCCCCAGAGGCAGAGGGGGTAACAATAATAGATGCCGCCCTAGAGGCAGGGGGGGGTCCTCAGAACCAGGGCAACAGGGAGTCTCTTCCTGAGAAGCCTTTTCAGCATCCCTGGTGTTGCCCGACTGTCCACCCTTGGAGGCAGTCGGGGGAAGGATTTCACTGTACCCAGTAGCCTGGCAATCCCTATCCCAAGAGAAGTGGGTACAGTCGATTATATCCGAGGGTTACAAGATCCCCTTCGTAAGGTTTCCCGTACCTCCACAATCCCTTCCAGACATCTCACCCAGTCAAAGGGATTTGGCAGAACAGGAGGTTTCAAAACTCCTAGAAAAAAGAGCCGTCCAGACATTACCGGCAGACCAAGTAGGATCCGGCGTCTACTCAAGATTCTTTTTGGTCCCCAAAAGGACGGGAGATTGGAGACCAATATTAGACCTGAGCAATCTGAACAGATTTGTCAAAAAGGCAAGATTCCGGATGGTCACGCTTCAGTCCATTCTGCCTTTTCTGGGCAAGGACAACTGGATGTGCTCTATAGACCTTCAGGATGCGTACTATCACATAAAGATTCACAGGCGCTCCAGGAGGTTTCTCCACTTTCGGCTAGGGACCAGTCATTACCAATTCCGAGCCCTGCCCTTTGGCCTCACTTCAGCCCCCAGAGTGTTTACCAAATGCATAGCAGTGGTCACAGCTCATCTGAGACGTCTAGGATTCCAGGTGTTTCCTTATTTGGACGACTGGCTCCTCTCCGCCACCACCAAGTGTCAGCTTCTTCAGTCCAGAGACTACACCCTTCAGCTTTGCAAGAATCTGGGAATTTCAGTAAATTTCGTAAAATCTTCTCTGCTGCCTTGCCAATCTATCACCTTTATAGGCGCAGAGTTAAATACCGTCAAAATGTTAGCCAGACTAACAGATCAAAGAATTCTGGACATCCAAAAATTTGTTCGGCTTCTGTTACAAAGCAACAAGATCAAAGCCAGATTTGTCCTGAAAGTTCTAGGCCTAATGGCTGCGGCCATTGTTCTTTTACCACTGGCTCGCTTTCACATGCGTCTCCTGCAGTGGATGCTTTTCACGCAGTGGTCATATCACAATCTTCCGATGAGACACGAAATCTTAGTAACACAGTCGTGCAGGGCTCATCTGGGCTGGTGGATATCTTCCCCTCTTCTTCATCAGGGCCGACCCTTTGTTCCCCCTCCTCCAGTTGCCACAGTCACCACGGATGCCTCTCTGATCGGGTGGGGGGGGGCATTATCAGGGCAGGATGGTCCACGGGACGTGGCAACCCATAGAATACCATCTGCACATAAATGTCCTGGAGATGAGAGCAGTGCTTTTAACGTTGCAAGCCCTCGACGACTTTCTTCCCAGGGGGACTATTGCAGTACAGACGGACAACATGTCCATGGTCTGGTACATCAACAAACAGGGCGGAACCAGGTCCTATCCCTTATGTCGAGAAGCTCTCAGACTTTGGCAATGGGCGATCTCTTCTCAGCGGTTTCTGATAGCAACGCACATCCCCGGCAGGTCCAACCTATTGGCGGACAGGCTAAGCAGATCTATTCTGATGCCTCACGAGTGGTCTCTCAATCAATCTGTAGTGGATCAGATTTTTCTGAAGTGGGGCACTCCTTGTTGCGATCTTTTCATTACCCCTCAAAACAACAAGTGCCCAGACTATTTCACTCTATTTCCCCTTCCAGGCCAACCCCTGAGAGACTCTCTAACCCAGGATTGGCCTCGGGACTTCTTTATGCTTTTCCTCCCTTTCCATTGATTCCACAAGTCATTCAGAAAGCCACCGTTTTGAGAGCCAAATTGATCCTCATTGCTCCTTTTTGGCCTCGACAGATTTGGTTTCCGTCTCTGCATCGTCACCTTCTGGTGCAGCCCTGGCATCTGGACCCAGTTCCGGATCTTTTGATCCATCAGTCGGGTCAGCAGCACCGGGCCATTCATTCTCTCAACCTCACTGCTTGGTTGCTCCACTTCCTTCCCTAGCCAGGCTACCAATGATTTCTGACTCAGTCAGAGACATTTTAGTGTCTTCTTTGAAGTCGTCCACTAGGACTATTTATGCTAGCAAGTGGCGACGGTTTTCAATATGGGCAAACTCCAGAAATAGTGATCCTTTTACTGCTCCCGTACATTCTGTTTTAGATTTCCTAGCGGAGGTTTTTCATTCGGGATCCTCGTCATCCACAGTCAAAGTACAACTGGCTGCCATTTCCAGTTGGCTTGCATGACAATAACATCATGTCTCATAGATTATGCAAGGCCTTTTTGAGAGGAGTTTTTCTCCTAAAACCACCTATAAAGCATCCTCCTCCGCAATGGGATCTAAACTTAATGTTAGCATCCTTGATACTACCTCTTTCGAACCGTCTGCTTCATGTTCTTTGAAGTTATTGACGTGGAAAACTATATTTTTACTGGCTGTCACTTCTGCAAGAAGGGTTTCAGATTCAGGCTCTCTGTATTACGTTCACCTTATTTGTTTTTCATAAGGCCAGGGTATCGTTAAGAACTAACCCTTCCTTTCTCCCCAAGGTTGTATCTCAAACCAATATTAACCAATCTATAGATTTACCAGTCTTTTTCCCTAAATATTCTGACAGAGCTGAACAGAAATTGCATTTTTTGGATGTCCATCGTCAGCTCAGGTACTACTTGCATAGGACCAAACAAATTAGAAAATCGGACCAATTGTTTGTCTCTTATGCAGAAAACAGGTTAGGTCTTCCAGTTTCTAAAGTGACCTTATCCAGATGGTTGACTTCCACCATTTCCTATGTGTACTCTCTCAGAGGCAAACAACTACCTTCTAAGCCAAAAGCACACTTTCGACCAGGAGTCTATCCACTTCTGCAGCTTTTCAGGATAGACTTCCCATTGATACCATTTGTGCAGCAGCTACTTGGGCCACGCCTCATACCTTTGTTTCTCATTACAAGTTGGATTTGGCCTCCAGAGATAGGGCCAGTTTTGGTTCCACAGTTCTCAAGAGCCTGTGCCATTGTGCCACCGGGATACAGGTGCTAGGGATGCGGTCCCATCCAGCAAGAATGAAGGCGAGATTGACAACAACATTTAGAAGTTATGTACCTACCATAACGTTCCATGTTAGTTGTCTTCTCTCGCCTTCTTTCTTCGTGCCTCCTTCCCCTGGCCTGGACAGATCTTGAAGAGTTCCTATTAGTTTGTTTCCTCTGGATCTTTGTTATGAGGACTTCTTTTAGGAAACTTTGTTCCTAATTTGGTTAGGATAACCTTTAGCAGGGTGAGTTAGCTGCCAAAGCGAGATCTGAGGTAGTTCCGCCTTGCATCATGGGATATAGGGTTGCCTCGAGCTGGTAAAAGGAGTTCTCGAGCTAAAGCAAGTGCCGAGTGAGCCGAGGCGGCTCCGAACCCATCCAGCAAGAAAGAAGGCGAGAAGACAACTAACATGGAACGTTATGGTAGGTACATAACTTCTAATTATAGAACCATGGGGCCTTCAAATTGCCCAGAGGTGTGAATATGGTGAGCTTGTGTAGACATCCTGTCATAGACTACCACCCCACAAGTATTAATTTTTATGCCTTGCACCTACTGAATGTCAGGAGAGGTTCTGGCTGCCCATGACCCAGAATGAGCTTAAACAAGCAGATCGATCAGTCAGTCAGTAAGTAAATAAACAAGTGAATAAGTGCTTAAATGATGAGTAATGAAGCTTCAAATGGAAGCAAAATATTATTTTTCTGAAAGGGTATAAGGTCTGTAAAACATTCTGTCAGCTGTTAAAGTGAGTAAATAAGACGTAGACATGACAAGTGTACCAGGATGGTGTGCTCTGACAAAGCAGAATGAGTGTAAATAGATTGTATTACACTCCTAAATAGAAACAGATCCCATATTGAATTGTGTTTTAGACATAATTGAAGGAGCACATTTGTTTACAGCAGTACTTTTACAGTCTAGCCAAATATCTGATGTAAGAATTTTGTTCTAGTCAGTGCCATGGAGGTTTAATTAACAAACCTAAGAGCAAGGGGTATCCTTGAAGCATAGAACTGAGGTACCCTGTGTTGATGTAGTCAGGTTTCATCACTGTGAAAGATTACAGGTTTTCTGCCACTATTATTGAAGAAACCTTTTAGGAATTGAACTTATATATGAGACTTAATCCTGTATTGACATTCTAAGCATTTTGTTTTAATGCATTGAACACTATTCTATATTGAAGTTTTAAATATTTGGTATTGTTTTTCACCTCTGTGTGTAAGCAATTTTAATGTCTTTCACACACTGATAAACTTGGTGAAACTATTGCTCAGAGCTCTTTGCAGTATATTTTGTGTAAAATAGTGCTAATCAGGTGTAAATTGTATGACATACCTTTTGAAATAACCACAATGCCTACATTCTTGCTGTGGTGAAGCATGCAATGACTGTAATGTGGCTTTCCTTAATTTTATGGAATGGCTATTTTTCATGGTAAGGGTGCAATGTGAATGGACAGGGATTGCTTTTTCAAGCTTTGCTCTTCGAGCCAAATTACTCAGAGACTGCTCTTATACTAAAGCTAATAGTTCTATTGCTGTGCTATTTTCAAAGAGAGCTGAGTATACACTGTTATGGTTCGTAATTCTGTGGATGGAATTTATTTGATTAGGTGAGAACAAAAGATTAGATACCTTCCAAAGACCCCCCCAACCTTGCACCCTTCTGTGGCTATTTATTGTATTCTTATTGAAGTGCAATTTGGCTTTGCTAGTCAGTATTTAAAGTCACAGAAACCTGATTAAGAATCCATTTGCAGTCCAGTAACATCACTGAATTAAATAATTGGACTTTTTTTTTCTTTTTGATTTCGGCTAATGTCTCCTAAAAGGTAGCAATCATGACCAGTGGCTGAATATTGTGTGTCCCACTGTAACTAAATGTTTTTTAAGCCAGGAACGGTAAAGGATTTGATCTGCACAGTGACTGTGTATGTGATCTATTTGGGTAGCTACCATAGGCCTGTATTATGTATGCACTGTGCTAGCAGAATTTAAAGGGAGTCTATGTACACAAACAATTTTTTTTTAAAGCATGCCTAGCATGATTGCAGATTGGCTTCCACAGGTATTGCTCCTAGTGCATTTTGGCCCAAAGCTCAGTGGCAATTAAGTGAAACCTCACTGCTCTGCTCATTATTAATCCAACCTGTGCCTGGAGCAGGACCTGTGAGAAGGGAAAGAGAAGTCTACAGTTGTGGCTAGAGAGTTAGGCGAAAAACAGTGCTGAGCTTAGAGGATGTATGTGCCTCAACGCAAAACCACTCATGAGACAGAATACAAGAAAAGTAGCATGCTGAGGAGTTCAAGATGGCTGCCGAGTATTAAACACATACTTTCTGCTGCTCCTGTTCCAGCTAAGTTTATCTGCTCAAAATAACCTGCATCTGGCTTTAAAAGTCAAAAGAAAGGAGTATTTCTGCTAAAATACATCGAAAGGATTGGATCTACAGCGGCATTTTGGATAAATTTTAAACCTTACTTTCTTCTAAGTATTTACCTGAACTCATTCTGGGCAAGGCAAAGGCCGCATGATAATATCCTTCTCTGCATATAACAGTATTTCAAATAAGAGATGGCTACTAAGCAAGAAACCATGAATTCTACAACTACAAAAACTAAACTTTCCTCTATAATTACCCTTGAGAAGGATGTAATATCCAAGAGACAAAAAATAAATAAATCAACGCAAGAGCTGAACAAAGGGCCTACTAAAACCAAAGCTGAATCTGCACTTTCACTTGAAGATATTAAGTCAGCATTACAACCATTGCAAGATGAGTTCAAGTTATTTTCAGATAAGCTAAATTCCTTCGGTTCAGTCCTGGATCAAATCATAACAAGAATAAACACAATAGAAAATAAAACTGAGGAGAACTCAAAGCAGATACAGGATTTACAAGCGAAGGTAAATGCAAATGGAAAAATAATCAATGACTTACAACAAAAAATAACTGACTTAGAAGCTCGAAGTAGGAGAAATAATATCTTAATACGTGGCATTCCGGAGAAGTTTGATCAACCCCAACTACCTGTAATATTAACAGAGACCTTTGAACTAGTAACTGAAGATAAATCTCTTGCAAAAGAAATTACTGTGGAAAGAGTTCATAGAGCGCTATGGAAAACTCAAAATGAAGCTAACCCGACAGATCTGTGCAAAACTACTTAATGCTGTACATGTTAATTTACTGCTAATGGATGCAGAGAAGAAAAAAAACATCTCATGGAGAGGCTACAGGATCTCATTATCACAAGACTTACCTCAGCCCATTAAAGTACAGAGACAAGCTCTAGCCCCTTTCTGTGCTTTGCTAATAAAAAAAATATTCGTTTCCAAATGAAATACCCAGCCACTCTTTCTTTAACTATAAAGACCAAAAGCACTTTATACAGTCTGTGGAGGAGGCAAAGAAAACATTTATGCAAGTTTTCAAGGAAGTACCAGTTATTCAAAACTTATGGCAAAGCTATTTAAAATAAAATAAAGAAAAATGTACTGCTTTAAAAAAAAATGCAGCTTCTCTCTGAAGATAGGTCTGGAAACACTAGCAGAAGCTGGAAATACTATCAGAAGAAATTACTTCCTACAGAAATGGTAATTTTTACTTTCTCAGATCTGTAAAGAAAGAAAGGAAGCTAACTGAGCTAATCATACCTGATTTAATGTCCTGTTGTTTTTTCTGTCACTCTCTGGACATTCTGGAAATATTCCTGTCATTTTTTTATCTTTTTTTCTCAAATTTATTTACTTCTGCTTTAAATTACTCCATTTTCTGGGACTTGTGTTGCTTCCTGAGGACTGGGGAGGCCTACATAACAGCTCCATGAGGGTTTCTTTTGTCTGCTGGACTGTTTCTACACTCCATATCCCAGAATTCAACGAAAACATTGGCCGATGATGTCACGAGGTCAGAGAGCGTGGGAAAAGAAGTAAAGAAGCAAAGCATTACTGGGAAAGCTAAAAATCACAAAATACGTAATATTTATGAAGAAATTAACTGTATTTTTACAGTTTGGGTTCTGTGTGATGCTGAAAATGTAAGAACATTTAAGGATTTCGTTCAGGGTAATGTTGTAACATTATTATTTAATTTAACAAGCATTATGTCAGTGTGTGCTATATTTAGTTAAGGAATGTTATATATATATTTCTCTAGTTTATTAACATGCCTGCCAAATATTAATTGATTAGTATTTAGTTTTATGTTGTAGTATTAGTTAAATTGCTAATATGGTAATTAAGTATTAATTTAATCTCTTGCAAAAGAAATTACTGTGGAAAGAGTTCATAGAGCTAGAAAACTCAAAATGAAGCTAACGACAGATCTGTGCAAAACTACTTAATGCTGCACAGTTAATTTACTCTAAAGGCAAGATAAAAAAACATCTCAGCATTCGCTTGGGCAAGGACAACTGGATGTGCTCTATAGACCTTCAAGAGAGTACTATCACATAAAGATTCACAGTGTTCCAGGAGGTTTCTCTCACTTTCGGCTAGGGACCAGTCATTACCAATTCAGAGCCCTGCCCTTTGGCCTCACTTCAGCCCAGAGTGTTTACCAAATGCATGGCAGTGGTCACAGCTCATCTGAGCGCTAGGATTCCAGGTGTTTCCTTATTTGGACGACTGGCTCCTCTCCGCCACCACCAAGTGTCAGCTTCTTCAGTCCAGAGACTACACCCTTCAGCTTTGCAAATCTGGGAATTTCAGTAAATTTAAAAATTCTCTGCTGCCTTGCCAATCTATCACCTTTATATGCGCAGAGTTAAATAAAGAAAATGTTAGCCAGACTAACAGATCAAAGAATTCTGGACATCCAAAAATTTGTTCGGCTTCTGTTACAAAGCAACAAGATCAAAGCCAGATTTGTCCTGAAAGTTCTAGGCCTATGGCTGCTCATTGTTCTTCTACCACTGGCTCGCTTTCATGCTCTCCTGCAGTGGATGCTTTACGAGTGTCATAAATCTTCCGATGAGACCGAAATCTTAGTAACACAGTCGCAGGGCTCATCTGGGCTGGTGGATATCTTCCCTCTTCTTCATCAGGGCCGACTTTGTTCCCCTCCTCCAGTTGCCACAGTCACCACGGATGCCTCTAATGATCGGGTGGGGAGCATTATCAGGGCAGGATGGTCCACGGGCGTGGCAACCCATAGAATACCATCTGCACATAAATGTCCTGGAGATGAGAGCAGTGCTTTTAACGTTTGCAAGCCCTAACGACTTTCTCCCCAGGGGGACTATTGCAGTACAGACGGACAACATGTCCATGGTCTGGTACATCAACAAACAGGGCGGAACCAGGTCCTATCCCTTATGTCGAGAAGCTCTCAGACTTTGGCAATGGGGATCTCTTCTCAGCGGTTTCTGATAGCAACGCACATCCCGCAGGTCCAACCTATTGGCGGACAGGCTAAGCAGATCTATTCTGATGCCTCACGAGTGGTCTCTCAATCAATCTGTAGTGGATCAGATTTTTCTGAAGTGGGGCACTCCTTGTTGCGATCTTTTTACCTCAAAACAACAAGTGCCCAGACTATTTCACTCTATTTCCTTCCAGGCCAACCCCTGAGAGACTCTCTAACCCAGGATTGGCCTCAGGACTTCTTTATGCTTTTCCTCCCTTTCCATTGATTCCACAAGTCATTCAGAAAGCCACCGCTTTGAGAGCCAAATTGATCCTCATTGTCCTTTTTGGCCTCGACAAATTTGGTTTCCGTCTCTGCATCGTCACCTTCTGGTGCAGCCCTGGCTTCTGGACCCAGTTCCGGATCTTTTGATCCACCAGTCGGGTCAGCAGCACCGGGCCATTCATTCTCTCAACCTCACTGCTTGGTTGCTCCACTTCCTTCCCTAGCCAGGCTACCAATGATTTCTGACTCAGTCAGAGACATTTTAGTGTCTTCTTTGAAGTCGTCCACTAGGACTATTTATGCTAGCAAGTGGCGTTTTCAATATGGGCAAACTCCAGAAATAGTGATCCTTTTACTGCTCCCGTACATTCTGTTTTAGATTTCCTAGCGGAGGTTTTTCATTCGGGATCCTCGTCATCCACAGTCAAAGTACAACTGGCTGCCATTTCCAGTTGGCTTGCATGACAATAACATCATGTCTCATAGATTATGCAAGGCCTTTTTGAGAGGAGTTTTTCTCCTAAAACCACCTATAAAGCATCCTCCTCCGCAATGGGATCTAAACTTAATGTTAGCATCCTTGATACTACCTCCTTTCGAACCGTCTGCTTCATGTTCTTTGAAGTTATTGACGTGGAAAACTATATTTTTACTGGCTGTCACTTCTGCAAGAAGGGTTTCCGAGATTCAGGCTCTCTGTATTCGTTCACCTTATTTGTTTTTTCATAAGGACAGGGTATCGTTAAGAACTAACCCTTCCTTTCTCCCCAAGGTTGTATCTCAAACCAATATTAACCAATCTATAGATTTACCAGTCTTTTTCCCTAAATATTCTGACAGAGCTGAACAGAAATTGCATTTTTTGGATGTCCATCGTCAGCTCAGGTACTACTTGCATAGGACCAAACAAATTAGAAAATCGGACCAATTGTTTGTCTCTTATGCAGAAAACAGGTTAGGTCTTCCAGTTTCTAAAGTGACCTTATCCAGATGGTTGACTTCCACCATTTCCTATGTGTACTCTCTCAGAGGCAAACAACTACCTTCTAAGCCAAAAGCACACTCGACCAGGAGTCTATCCACTTCTGCAGCTTTTCAGGATAGACTTCCCATTGATACCATTTGTGCAGCAGCTACTTGGGCCACGCCTCATACCTTTGTTTCTCATTACAAGTTGGATTTGGCCTCCAGAGATAGGGCCAGTTTTGGTTCCACAGTTCTCAAGAGTCTGTTCCATTGAGCCACCCGGGATACAGGTGCTAGGGACGCGGTCCCATCCAGCAAGAATGAAGGCGAGATTGACAACTTAACATTTAGAAGTTATGTACCTACCATAACGTTCCATGTTAGTTGTCTTCTCTCGCCTTCTTTCTTGCGTGCCTCCCTCCTTCCCCCTGGCCTGGACAGATCTTGAAGAGTTCCTATTAGTTTGTTTCCTCTGGATCTTTGTTATGAGGACTTCTTTTAGGAAACTTTGTTCCTAATTTGGTTAGGATAACCTTTAGCAGGGTGAGTTAGCTGCCAAACGAGATCTGAGGTAGTTCCGCCTTGCATCATGGGATATAGGGTTGCCTCGAGCTGGTAAAAGGAGTTCTCGAGCTAAAGCAAGTGCCGAGTCGGAGCCGAGGAACGGCTCCGAACCCATCCAGCAAGAAAGAAGGCGAGAGAAGACAACTAACATGGAACGTTATGGTAGGTACATAACTTCTAATTATAGAACCATGGGGCCTTCAAATTGCCCAGAGGTTTGAATATGGTGAGCTTGTGTAGACATCCTGTCATAGACTACCACCCCACCAGTATTAATTTTTATGCCTTGCACCTACTGAATGTCAGGAGAGGTTCTGGCTGCCCATGACCCAGAATGAGCTTAAACAAGCAGATCGATCAGTCAGTCAGTAAGTAAATAAACAAGTGAATAAGTGCTTAAATGATGAGTAATGAAGCTTCAAATGGAAGCAAAATATTATTTTTCTGAAAGGGTATAAGGTCTGTAAAACATTCTGTCAGCTGTTAAAGTGAGTAAATAAGACGTAGACATGACAAGTGTACCAGGATGGTGTGCTCTGACAAAGCAGAATGAGTGTAAATAGATTGTATTACACTCCTAAATAGAAACAGATCCCATATTGAATTGTGTTTTTTAGACATAATTGAAGGAGCACATTTGTTTACAGCAGTACTTTTACAGTCTAGCCAAATATCTGATGTAAGAATTTTGTTCTAGTCAGTGCCATGGAGGTTTAATTAACAAACCTAAGAGCAAGGGGTATCCTTGAAGCATAGAACTGAGGTACCCTGTGTTGATGTAGTCAGGTTTCATCACTGTGAAAGATTACAGGTTTTCTGCCACTATTATTGAAGAAACCTTTTAGGAATTGAACTTATATATGAGACTTAATCCTGTATTGACATTCTAAGCATTTTGTTTTAATGCATTGAACACTATTCTATATTGAAGTTTTAAATATTTGGTATTGTTTTTCACCTCTGTGTGTAAGCAATTTTAATGTCTTTCACACACTGATAAACTTGGTGAAACTATTGCTCAGAGCTCTTTGCAGTATATTTTGTGTAAAATAGTGCTAATCAGGTGTAAATTGTATGACATACCTTTTGAAATAACCACAATGCCTACATTCTTGCTGTGGTGAAGCATGCGATGACTGTAATGTGGCTTTCCTTAATTTTATGGAATGGCTATTTTTCATGGTAAGGGTGCAATGTGAATGGACAGGGATTGCTTTTTCAAGCTTTGCTCTTCGAGCCAAATTACTCAGAGACTGCTCTTATACTAAAGCTAATAGTTCTATTGCTGTGCTATTTTCAAAGAGAGCTGAGAATACACTCTTATGGTTTGTAATTCTGTGGATGGAATTTATTTGATTAGGTGAGAACAAAAGATTGGATACCTTCCAAAGACCCCCAACCTGGAGACGTGCGTGAATGGGCATACCTTCGTCGAAGGTTGTGCATCAGGGCTGGCAACTCAGCATGTAAAAATCTACTGCCAATCATTAGTGGACCGGAGTTCCGCTCTGGCAACCCCTAACCGTGAAAAGCCAAAAGACACAACAACAACATAGATACTCAGAATGGGCTCAAACTCCATCCAAGATTCTAGCAAAACTAATAAATATCAAAGAAGGATCAAACTATACAAAGGACATAAAGTACAAAGGGAAAATACTGTATAGAAATAGTGACATTGTAAATTCATTTGTAGATATTTACATGGAAATCTACAATCCCAAAACTCATTTCCAAAAAGAAGAATACATAGACTTCCTCAATAAGCTTAATGTCCCAAAACTATCTTCCACACAAATTACCCAGTTAAAAGCCCCTTTAACACTAAATGAAATAACTGCAGCTATTAAAAAACTGAAACCTAATAAGGCGCCAGGCCCTGATAGATTTACAGATGAATTTTACAAAATTTTATGTAGTAATCTTACAAAAATCCTACATAGCATGTATAATCATATCATATCAGAAGGGATTACGGACAAGTATATGAATAATTCCAAAACTGTTTTCATCCCAAAACCGAACTCTGACAAATCAAACCCTCTTAACTATATTGCCCTTATAAATGTAGATATTAAAATTTTATCTACCATTTTTGCAAATAGAATTCAGAAAGTGATGGCGTCAATTATTTCTCCAGAGCAATTGGGTTTTATAAAGCAAAGACAACTTTGTGATAATACTCTCACTCTGCATACATTATTAATGTTCCTTGAAAAGGATAATCATCCAAGATAGGCTTTAAAGTTAGATGCAACTAAGGCCTTTGATAATGTGGATCTCAACTTCTTATATGTAACAATGGAATACTTTAATTTCCCAGATATGGTCATTAATACTATTAGGATGATGTATAAAAATGCCTCTACTTCCCTTTATATAAATAAAACATTATCAAATCCTATTAAAATTACAAATGCTACCAGACAGGGGTGTCCACTATCACCCTATCTTTTTAACTTGTATCTTGAACCTTTTCTTATCTGGATCTAATAGATGACCTGTCATCATATCCCAAAAATCTATAACATCGAAATAAAGTACTCGGCGTTTGCAGATGACCTTAACATTTACTTTGAGCTTCCTAACACAGACCTCCAGAAAATTCAAAACTCTATTGATCTCTTTTCTAAAGTTGCTAACTATAAGCTTAACCCCACCAAATCATCCTGTTTTCCATTGAATCCTAAGAAGCATTTAGAATACTACTTCCCCCTTTCTGACATACCTCTTAAATATTCAGTAAAGTATCTGGGTATAAACTTCACGCACTGTCATCTAGAACTTATGAAAACTAATCTTTATAAAGTTTGGAATCAAATAAACAATGATCTAACCAGATGGAAAAATATTAACCTTTCACTGTTATCAAAATCTGCTATTATCAAGATGAATATTCTACCTAGAATTCTTTTCCATTTAAACTCTGTTTTTCTTAATATACCAAAAAACTTCTTTTGTAAAATGGAGACCACAATTTCTAAATTCTTATGGTTCCTTAAATCAACCAGAATAGCATATAGGAAATTAACTATCCCAAAAGTTAAGGGTGGATTAAGTCTTCCAGATTTCAGTCTTTATTATGAAATAATTACCTCAAGTCGGTTAATAAAAATAGCCAGTTTTGATCCATATGACAAATCTTGGTCTCCAATATGGGTCAAGATCTGGTATAAATATATACGTTCATTCAAAATTAATCCTCAATCTATCCCATTTCTCACACCTGTTGGTGAATTTAACATTAAGTTTTTGCCTCTTCTAAAAACAAAATTCTTATTTTTCATGATCTGATGAAATCCCTTAATTTGCAAAATACAATCCCCATTCTTCAACCCATACATCTGAATCCAAATTTAAAAATCAATAATAAAATGATTGACCTGTCTAACTTTCCTATTATCAAGAAGGCTACAGTCTGGTATTTTTATAGTACAAAACATGCAGCAGAGGTTAAAACTTTATTTGGGGCTCCTAATAAATATGACCCTATTTTAAGACAATTCAGCTCACTTATAAAACAAAAGTTCCTTAAATACAGAGTTATGGAACAAGGTATTCAGTTAACACAATCAATCATCAATTCGCTCTTCCTAAAAAAACAAAATTATCTCACATACTTAGAAACTTGTGTTGTCCATTATACATAGTCATTAACTTTTATTTTCCAAATACTGGGATTCAAAGCAGGATGAAATCTCTATCGAATCTAAGTATGAAGCAATCAGAAATACACTAAGCTTGACCCCCTTCAAAAATCTAATTTACACACAGCTAATGATAAATAATAACTCTTACTACACTCCAGTTGTTTTACAAAAATTTGGATGTAATAAAAACTTAAGCTGTTCTTTCTGCACTCTCCCTCATGTTGACATGATACACATGTTCTGGAGTTGTAAGACCATCTATAAACTCTGGTGCTCCCTCAGAATTCAGTTAGAAAACATGGGGTACGAGAAAACTACATTTTCTTGGCAAACTATGATCCTTAATATTGTTCCTATTCAAATCAAAGGTATTCGCCATCATGTTCTTGTCTCAGTTTGTGCTCTCCTTAAATACTTTATTACTAAAAATTGGATCAACCCCTCAGCAATTTCATTGGAAAACTTTAAGGATATGGCAATAAAATATATATCAGCGCACAAAATCTGCACGAATAGCAAAAAGAATTATTTTTAAAAATATTGGGAAAATCTCTTTGATCTAATCCGGAATAAGTAAAATCCAGCAAAATTTATTCTTATACATTTGTATTACAAGCTGGATCCTTTTTGTACTAGGTACAGTCCAAAATTATTTGATAATGTAAAAATTACATTTTACTAATTGTCTTATGTCATTTTATTCGGAGAGATCCTCTGACATCCATGATGTAAATATATTGCAAATATTGTGTAAATAGGTTTTTGGGACATGTATAGTTTACTTTAGGTGGTGTACCCCCAAAATAGTTAATAGTTTATACTTTATCTAATAGTATGTTATCTGATTAAAGTTATCCTCCTTTTGGGAGGCCTGATTTCTATTTGTATTATATTTTTCTGGGGCACCCTAGCGAATGGTTTACCCATTCAGGAGTAAGGTACTTGCTACAATAACTGCTTGTCTATAAATCAAAACTTGTTGTTTACTATTTGTATTAATTTAGAATGTACTTTACTTTCTTTTTCTTGGTTTGATGTACCTTACAAGTTCCTTATCTTGTATTTAGTTTCATTTCTTTTTTGTAAAAGTTTTAAAACTAATAAAAATATTTTTGAAGAAAAAAAAAGAAAAGTAGCATGTTGCTTTAAAGGGGCCAGTTCACTGATTAAATCTGTTTTGTTTTTTTTACCATACTAAGGGGCAAAAGTGAGAGTGTAGGACAGTAAGAAAAAGGGGGGCAGTAAGCAAAGGAAAAATACACAAGGGAAATGGAGGGTAAGAATGGGAGGGGTGGAGAGATGGTACAAGTCTTTATGGAATAGATGACCATTTTTTCAAGAGAGAAAGCTGGGAAAGGATGCAAGGGAATGTAAAGATTTGGTAAGAGGTTGGGAATAGGTAGCAGGGGTAAACACAAACACCTAAGAGAAACTAAAAACTGAGAGGAGAGGTACTGACATACTGAAGGAGATGATGGACAGTGGAGTCGGAGACATAATCCAAAAAGTGAATATTGGTGATGATGAGGATTGAACAACAAATGGGAGGGCATTGACACAAAATGGAGTCAGGATAGGTGCATATGGTGGGTATAGTCTTCTGTCTTGAACTTTGAACTTTTAAATGTGAGGTGGAAGATGGGCAATACTATGATGCTGTGAGTAAAAAAATGGAGTTTTGGGTACACCCCTGGCCACAGAATTAATAAGGCAGGTCTTCAAATCTCCATACATTGTAATGAAAATAAATTTGAGAAGGCAATAAGGTAGAAGCAACAGGTTAAAGTGGAACATGGGCCAACTGTCCTAAAAGAGGAAAGGTAATCCTACAGAAAAAAAGATAGAAAGAGCCAAATAACTTTAGTTATAATAAGACTGCAAAGAGTAGAAATGTCAGACTAGACTCAACCTAGAGGCTTGGGAATTTAGAAAAGTATATTCTACCAAAGACCCCAGGCTTCAGCATAATCATGGCTCATAATATGCATGCAGTACACAAAATAGTTAATGGCATAAGTGCACTACATTTGATAATGCTGTTTCAAGAGAAGAAAATAATTACTAATGCAAGCCACTGATAAAAAGACATAGCTTTCAGTAATGTAAACCAAAGACAAGCTTTTAGTTCCTCCAATATTTCTTCATAGGAAGTAACATTTCAAGTGTACTGCAGTTAATTAATGCAACAGACTTGCTCACTTTACATTGGAGTTGCTTTTATTACGTTATTTTATTTTATGTGTTTGAAAACCAGATGGAAGGGTTCATTCACTGGGGAATATTTTTACTCATTTCTTTGATTTAAAAAATGAAATACAAAGAATGCAAGTCATAAAGACGCCTACGTTCCATAGCTGATTGCTGCACCAAGTTGTACATTTGTGCTGTGTACTGTAGTACCTAGCAGAACAGCACATGAGACATTTATCTTTTCCTCTCCGCTGTCAGATGAAGGTCTGTGGTGTACGTGGACACCCATGTTTCACAGTAATTACAAGACTTGACAACACTGGGCTGCCTGGCTTAAGTGCATTTTTAGAAGTAAGCACTATATAGAAAAATAAGTATAAGAACTGTCAAATTTATTGTTAAAACAATGCCACAGTACTCTAAAGCAGATAGTTATCAGATATATGTCCTAAAGAACAGAATTTTAAATACTGACACAAAATAACATTAGTGATGCATTTTGGAGGACTTAAATGTGATAACTGAGAATATCTGCAAAAACATTGTCACTAAGGGTTTTTAGTAATGAAGTCATATGTAGAAGAAAGGTATTTTTACCTTTGTGTATATGGATATAACACACATAATGAGTAAGAAACACCCTAAGTTAGATGGATATAACATAAATATTGAGTAGGAGACTATTTTCAAAAACTTACTATACCATTTTCTGCAGTGTAGATGTTTTGAGAATCACTTGAGTCATTCCTGCCATTTAAGTCTGAAAGACTCTCAGTGGACATAGTCTGATAGCTGTAGTGGTACATTATACCATGAATGAAGTTATGAGAGAGTATGTGATAAAGAGCTGTTTTTAAGGTTCAAGAAAGCAAAGGTGAATGATGTCAGGCAAAAATATTTGTTTGTAGTAATAACAGGCTTAGTGAAATTGCAACACCCTTTACATTAAATAAATATGCAGACAATCTGTAAGCTGAACTGCATATATTTTTATAAAAATGTGGTTTATTTCATCCAATGAATCTTAAATCTCTAGAATGTACAATGCACACAATGTAATTAAGGTTCGCTGCAGAGATTATGCAACTGCTTTCAGTGAATATGCAACACAGTTGTGAAATGGCAATACTGGCTTCTCAAATATGTACATATTTGTAGTACCATAAGCTCATGCTCTTTGAAGTGTTATTTTATGATAAATGATGCATTCACCATATTTGGATTAGCTTCATCCCAGATAAGTGCTTGTGGAAGAAGAGCATTTTACCTTCAGAATTAAAGCAAATCAGTAAATACATTAATGCAGATCTCTTTAAGCAGAGAGAATACAGTTAAGTGTTGGTGTTTTTGCCTTGCTTTTGGAGTGTGAGTAAGGAACTACAGCTCTGAAACAGAAGCTCAGGTCTGGATTCATTTGTCTTTGAGACAATGACACTGATGTGTATACATTTATAAGTCAGAGATAAACAGATTAATTAGGTAAAATCTTTAGCTGCTAGCAGCGTTAGGACCAGATAATCATCTAGTAACATTGTTTCAGTATGCCATCTGTCTTAAAACCCATTTATTTTGCATTTATTTGTATAAGCATACAGTTGCTTGTATGTTTAATTGTACTGAGTAAATTGCTTAATTTTACTAATTTCTGATAAAGAGTTTCATTAGTTTAGTTTCAGAAGTATGTGGCTGGTGATTTATCAATATAAGGGTATGTGGTAGACCCGGTTAAAGAGTTGCTCCTTGAAGCTGTTGCTATCACTTAAATATTTAATGGTTTGTTTATTTTAAGGTTAAATAGTAATAGTGTTTTTGGTGTGCCATGTTGGTCTTACCCAATGCCACCAGTTCATATGTGACAACATAAGATGTAAATTTGCAGTACTTGTACCAATTAATATGTAAAACATGAGTGGCCTTAAGAGCATATGTTAAGTGTGCACTGCTGCTTTCAGTAATGATCATACCTGGGCTGTACCTCCAAATGGTCTGTTATGATCAGTGTATTACCCTGATAAACTAAATAAAAAAATTAATCAACACCTGCCACACCCAAAGAAGTTTACATCCATTCAGCTGCAGGTCAGAGTTATAATCACTTGCTCCTCAGGATTTTACCTCCCTTATCCTGACCCCGTTACATCCCCATGCAGTCGTATATCAGTAATTGAAACATGACCAACATTTTGTGTACAAACATGCACAAAATATCTTCCAGGACAAGTTAACGCATACCTGTTCAGTACCAATATCTCCTTTCCTGTCTTTATGATAATGTTACTATAGTCTAGATTGCACTAGAATACAAAACATGCAATTATTTTTTACTCCAAAAATAAGCCAACCATTATATAACTGTATAGTAGTAATAGCTTGAATAGTTCCTCTCAGAAGGAGTGAAGCCAACAGTTATTAGTACACAACTCCACTACACATAACCTTAAATTAGTAATAGTTAACCAACCACAAGTAATTAATTTTGAATAATGAAACTCTTTAGTTTAAATAGATAAACATAAACATGCATGCGAGAAAAGTTGTTTTTACATTTAATTTTACATCGTGCAAAGAAAATGCAAAATAAATGTGTGTAGGCATTGCAGACGGCATAAAGAGGAATTATAACTAACAAGCTTATCTGGATCTATCACTAGTGGTATTAAGGAGATATCCTGAATTCTTATCTACATTTGACTTAGATGTCCAGACAATAGTTTGCATAATTCCACAAACACATATAATGTAGCTTGAACTCCATTTCAAGTATACATTCCATTGTTGACAGTCTATAAGTAAGGTAGTAACACAATTCTCAGTTGTTTTCTCTTTCTGTAAAACAGTTGATGTATTCCTTCCAGTCTGAAATAAAAATCTGGATGGTGCTTTTTCCAGAGGGATGAGGCTGAGGGTCAGCAAGCTAGTGTCCAAATAAAGAAATGTATTTTTAAGTTGAAAGCACTGCACATTTGGCACAACTAAGAAGAAAATTTAGTTTCAGTTCCTAAAGGAAAGTCGTAACTTAATACAACTTCGCTAGAGCTATTGTATATGTGTTGGTATTTGTTTATAGCTATTACACCAGAAGTGAAATTAAGTTTGTGCCAACTCTCTATATTTCCTTTTTTTCTGGATTTGCTGTTGTCTTTTTAAATCTGAATTTCTGTTTGTCTTGTGGAACCCAAAGAATTTTCATATCAGAACAGATGCCCATCATTAATTTGTGCTTCTTAAGAAAAAAAAAGATGTGTTTTGCAACATGGATAATGCTACATTTCCTCTAGTTAGTATGAATACCACCCCCATTCTCCATGAAAAGAGGCCATTGGCCTACTGGTACTAACCTGTCAACAAAGTGTAAATTAAAATAAATAAATAGTTTTACGACCACTTAGCAACATGAATAATGCCTTTAGACATATATATTATACTGACTAGAAATATGCATCTCCCAAGACATTATAATTAAAAATCTCTACAAAAATTTGAAAAGTTTAGTATGAATGGAAGGACATCATTTTGCAACTGATGTATCTTTTTCTCTGTCCAATATCCACTGTTTTGTTTGCCTTTTGCTGAATGTGGTAGTGTTATTTGTTTGGGAACAAGAATCTAAAAGTGAAAAGATAGTTTAAACATACTAGGCATTTTATTGTTATGCTTGCTGCTTGAGTAGTTTAGATCAGTAAATTTAACTTTTTGTGATAACAGGGTTAATAAGATTTATTTTATTTTATTTAAAAATTGTTGACTTGGAAAGTCCTTCTAGGACATAGCCTATTTTCACTGAAGGCCTGGGGAGAAATGCTCCAGATGCATGTCTTTGGAAGACGATAAACAGTGCATTGCCTACAGAAATAATAAATGTGGAAGTGTGATATTGCTGTTCTATTTTAAAGAAGCCAGAAGGAGCTATTGGATAGAGCTAATTCAGTTTTATGACTGTATTGCAAGACTTGATAAAGAAGTTTTCACATATGTAGTCTATCTGCCCTTCCACAAGGCCTTTTGAGTCTGTTCCACTTAGGCACTGGTTAAGAAAACTGTAGTGCAGAGGGTTAAGAAGGTGAGCTGTAGTTCCTGTGGTACAGGGTTTGATTCCAACAGCCCTAATTTACCTACTGTGTGGCCTAGAGCAAATCATTTAACCAGAAATTGCTCCCAGGTTGCCCCTGAAAACTGTGTGCCTAGTGATGCCTACTAGGTTAACAAATAGGTATAATAATAATAATAATAATAATAATTATTATTATTATTATTATTATTATTATTATATAACCATTGAGGATGAGGTAATGGAATGATTTGGCAAGCCAGACAAAGTCACAAAGTCAGCCAAGCAGCAGCAGTTGAGGTTCAGTACAAATCAGTGGAAAGTACTGCCTTTGGAAGATCACAATTTGTGTGTGAATTATCAACTGGAGGTGTGGAACTGCTAGAACAGAGTATCTGGCCTGGACTAACAATAGCCAACAGAATTCAAGAGTATATCCTCATGGGATAGACCCCAGAAGCAGAGGTTTTGCCAACACTGTATGGTTACTGGTCAGGCCACATCGTGAATGCCATATGCATTTCTGGAGGCTGTACAAGGAGTAGAATATCAGGGTGCTGGAAAGAGTCCAGAAGAAAACCACCAGGAGGGTGCTTGTGATGGAAGAGAAGAGATATGACCCGAGACTAGAAGAGTTAAATCTTTCATTCTTTAGATATTCATTTGTTACCTGGGTGACTGAGTTGGTCATCCTGAACATTTTTCAGCCATTATGTATGCCATGAGGGCATATGCAGTATACGTGGACCATTTAGATAAAATCCATGCAGAGAAGAGGATAAGATGCATTCTCCATGCAGACAGTAAGAGGACATCAGGACTGCGCCCCAGGCCATGGAGCTATAAGGCTACTCATAGTGATTACGGGTATATAGTACTATTAAAGACAGTATTATATTCATTTAATGTATAAACATGCAAAAAGTAGCAGAACTCTGAAAAGAGAGCACTCAGTGCTTGAGGTCCTGAATATTTCGTAGCTGTAGCTGTTTTACCATAGTACTTTCCAAACTCATTAAAAGGCTCCTAAGCAAACTCATTATAAGGAGTTTTAAATTAGCCCATGGGCATTAATGCAGTGGGATCTGCTTGCAGTGTTATGGTTAGACATTTCTGTTACAATTTTTATTTCATTTGGGGGTGGGCATTCATATCCTATAATTTTGTTGCAAGGACTGTTTATGTTTCTTGACCTGTTTTTTTTCTGCAATCCTGCAGCTGAATGTTGTTGGAATACTCTTTTTCTCCTGGGAGCATGGTTCATTGTCCTTGATAACAGTGAGGCACTTGGTGACCCCGTGAACATAATCGACAGCCTACATTTAAAGTGATTAGAGAACAGTGCACAAAAATAACTCTGATTGCTAAAAAGTGGAGCATTTTGAACCAAGGGTATTGAACATTGATGTCCAGTTGCTCTGTCTACCTAAATTAGCAAAACAAAGGAAGATTTCCTCTCATAGTGAGTTTCCTGGCCTGAGTCTGAAAATGGTCCATGTTCTACCTTGGATAACAAATGAAAATGTAATAATTTCCATCTCCCTATTTCCCTCCTGCAGGGCATTCTGCAACTGCACAGAGCAGAGTGACTGCATGTGGTGGCATCTTTGTCTTTGACTAAGCGCTATAGATGAAATGCAACATAATGACATAAAGTGTGTATTAGAAGCTTTCCTAATAGGATCATCTCACTCACAATCAAAATGAGGTTTGCTGACAGCTAGAGTTTTGGAAAGAATTGTAGTTGGTAGATGGCTAGTTGAGCTGGAAAGATCTGGGCATTATTAGGAACTCTCCTTTCCTAGTGGAGGTAAAGTTTGATGTTTATTATGACATCTGGATAGTACCCCACTGGACTGCCAAAAATAACGTGATGTCCCTTACTGTCCTGGGTCAGTAACTAAGGAGCTTCAATCCTCACTACTGACTCCAGTAAGAGACCTTCACTTAAACAGGAGTAATATTTCACAGTTTTCCTCTAAGAGCACAACAGGAACACACTCTATAACCTTGGACTGGACTGTGCACTTCTGGCTGCGCTTAATGTAACTCCTTATTACACACGTCAGAGCAATGTGTCCCAGTTTAAGACCTCTGATACACTCACACTTAAATAAATTAAATGTCGTACATCCAGACATTTCGGGAAAAGCCTGACACAGATTTCCAGGGTCTATATTAAATCAGCGAATGCTTAAAAAAAAAAAAAGAACACTGATTTATCGAACCCATGTAAGTGAAAGCTTACAATCTCGAACACTCGGGAACAGTGATTTTTTTTCCCAGGGGAAAAAAAAAAGTCACTGTTCCACAAAAATAAATAATAAAAATAAAAACTTCAAAACATTAGTTAAAGTCAGGGGCTTCACCCCCCACAACCTCAGATGTGGGGGGCTGTGCCCCCACACACCCCTACTTAAATATATCACACTGAGATCACACTACAGTGATGAAAACGGCAAAGTAATGGATGCGGCCAAGCAATTTCTTTCCCAGGGAAAGAAAATGCTTATATGCCATTTTGCTATTTTGCTGTTTTGTGCTTTCAAGTTCAATCAAGACGCATTTGAAGGATTGCATCTTCAATTATACAATAGGAACCTGATTTCCAGCTGTTTCCCTTCCCCAAAATAATACGGTTCATAGATTGGTACTAGGCTATCGGCCCTAGGGCCTATACAAGCCTAGCCATAACAATTCTCTGGATATTTCTTCCCACAGTGTTTACTTCTTTGGACCCCTGTCTAGCAGGGTGACTGGCATGATCCCCGGGGTGAATTTCCCATCTCCCATCCAATCATCAAGGTTCCTTTTGAAGAGGGCCTAGGAGGCGCTGTGCTTGACATGTATGGGCAGTCTATTCCAGGGTATGGGGAAACATGCTGCCACCAATCAGAGAGCCTTCATACCCTTTTAAAGGGGTGTCCAATTATGAAAATTATATATTAAAACAAATGATAGCAAATGACCTAAAGTAGCCAGACTTTTGGAGTGGCCTGGGAAGTTATTCAAACCAGTATAAACATTCTCGAATCACTAAAGAAAACACTGATTAACTACCCACAATGTAAGTTAATAAAATATTTAATACTGAGTAAAATAATTAAAAATATAAAACAGTAATGTCCAATAAACAAATAGAACTCAATCACAGGAAAATGAAATCAGTACTGAAGGATAGAAAACCAACATTCAGAAAAACTCTAACTGATTAGTTATAATTTTCCTATCTGACTAAATAACACTGTCCCTAATCTAAACTAAATTATTACAACAGAGCAAAGGCAAGCTTACAATTCTTGGTGCGTCCTTTTGGGTATTCACTGCACAGTACAACTGTGAACAATGTAACTGGCTGTTAACTGACAACAACTGACTTTAAACTGTCTTCAGCAGGCTCTTTTATAGACTAGCCTGTCATAACTGTTCCAGTTATAATTTTCATTTCATATTTTGAAAATCGACTGACAGCTGCTTACTAAAGTTCCTCCCTGTCTTTCAGCCTCTGACAGTAACACATAGCAACTGTCAACATTCCAATGACATAATTTGCAGTTCAGCTGATTCTGAGACAATCTGCATTTAGAATTTTCTTCACAAATATGAGCAGTTAGAAATGTAAAAGGACACTGTCCAAGTCTTTAAAACATTCAGTACAAACAGATTACAAATCAACATATAAGAACTTATTTACAATATCATAGCTAGTCAGGCTGGCATATAATACACAGGTTAATCTGAAATGTATGTACAAAACCTCAGCCAGACATGCTAACACAAATGAGTGTCTGATTTCTTCCCAGTTATTAACAATTGTAAATTCTAGGAAAGGAGTTCACTTCCTAATGGAATGATTAGAATGTATGGAAGGGAAGAAAAGCATATCCTAAAGAGACCTCTACATTTCTGGGCAAATGAAGGGGTGGATGACAGGGATCAGTTAGCATCCCACAGAGAGATTTACTTTATGTGTTTGTGTATTTATTAACTGGGTAAATGGGCTGTTCCAAAGGTAATTTTTACCTATGACTCAGGCAAGATACAAGAGATGGCAGTACAATATTTAATCAAATCACCAGCGGTGGTGGTGCTGCGGTAGCGTTGTCGCCTCACAGTAATACGCTGTCCGGTTTGATTCTCAGCTAGAGCGTCTTCTGCATGGAGACATGCGTGAATGGGCATACCTTCGTTGAAGGTTGTGCGTCAGGGCTGGTAACTCGGCACGTAAAAATCAACTACCAATCATTAGCAGACCGAAGTTCTGCTGTGGCAACCCCTAACCGGGAAAAGCCGAAAGACACAACAACAACAAGTACAAAAGAAAAGTACAAAAAATAGCTTAATTATTGAAATAAATACAATGGGCTTTAGAAATGTCTGCAATAGTTTGAAAAAAGAAAAATTGCTGTGAGAAATTTTGAAAGATTATAAAATATAAAGTTGTTTCCTTTCCTGGGAGAAGACGGAGTTGTATAGGAATTCTCATCTTTCTTGGGGGAACTGAAGGCATATGGCAATAAAGGACTGTGCATCCTAGGAAGAAGTACCTTTTCCCAAGGAAAGATGAGAAAGATGGCTGGAAAAGGCCTAACATCCAATGGAGGGGCACCTCTCCTGAAGAGGATGGGAGTTTATGGAAAGCAGGAAATATGTTTCCTGAGGAGACTCACTTTTCCAGGGGAAAGGCAGGATGAATGGAATTGAAAGTGCATGAGTTCTAAAGATACCTCTCATGTGGTCATCATATTGATCACTGCTGCATTAGCCTTAGCTGTATGGGTTATATTCTGCCAAGGATGTACCACCCAGCTAGCTTCTAAAGCTTCAAGGTGCCTTCCACATGCCCAGATTGTAAGGCATGTCAAGCTAAGCTAACTAAAAGAAAAGTTTGGGGGCCAAGCCCTTCAAGGTTTTTTTGCAGCTGAAGAGTACATTCCCCTAATGCTTTTAAGGAGTGATGGTTAGCTTATGCTGTTCCTTTACTGAGCTGATGAGGTTTCCTTTGGGGAAAACCTTCCATTTTAAAATTATTGTTTGTGTTTTATCGCTTACATCTTCAGGAAAGTTATTTTAAAGCTAGAAGTTTTTTTTTAGTGGACTGTCACAAGAATGTATTGTACTTTTAATTGGGAGCACTCTTTTTTTTCCTGTTGGTTTAAAAGTTGTTTAAAGTAATCAAAAACCATTTTTCTGTGGAGAAATTGTGCCTGTTTTACATTGCTTGGTTGGCAAAGTGTACTAAGGTGCTTTTTACTGTGCTTTTCTGTGAAAAAAGTGAATTTTAAAGGCTTTTAGTTTTTGTTTGCATTTGCTGCTTGTCTTCCATGGGAAAGAGGCACCATTTTTGGCTTGGAACAAATTATAGATCCCATAGTTGGTCTTCCTTCCAGCCACAAAAAAAAAAAAAAAAAAAAAAAACAGCTTTTGCCACTACAGCAGGCTAGGAATTTGCCTCAGACACAGATGGGTAACTGTGCTTTAGCCATTGGTACCTCAGAGTACTCATCCTTTATCCCTCTGGTGTAGAACCTACAGTCACTATGGACCAGGGGTTAGCTAAGTCTGCTGCAGCTGTTAAGGTGTCCTCAGTGGGAAGGGAGAGCCACTCTTGTTGGTCCTGAGAGAGGGAACAGAGAAGGCTTGCTTGTTATGCCAAAATGCTCTGCTCATACCTGGGGAAGCTGCTCCTCCCGTTAGTAACACTGCTGGCCCAATCTTTCCTATCAAAAAAGAATTTGAAAGCTAAGCTTGTTTGTACTACTCTTAGTTTCATAGATTCATAGATATATATACTAGGCTCATGACCACTGGGGCCTTTAAAAGTCTAGCCACGTAATTCAAATGTATCCCACAAGTCATTTTGCCTTAGAGGTTATTTTAAGAATTGTATGTTAATTAGGGTATGATTTAACAGCTAACTGTTCAGGGACATAGGTGTCATACCAAGGGTGAATTTCCGATTTCCTATCCACTAGTCCAGGTTGTGCCTGAATACAGATAGGGAAGGGCTTTCCTCCACATGGATGGGAAGCCTATTACAGAGAATGTGGTTTGTCTGAGATAGACACATACCTGTCCCTTCAAAGTGTCCTATTTAAGTAGCAAGCAAGGCTTAAATCCTTAGACCTAGTAGTTCTACTGCTGTTCATTTTGTGGATATGCAAAATGTTTATAAGAGCAGGATCCAAGGATGTCTTGTATTTGAGGCATAAATTGCCTCTCAGCAGTCTGTAGGAAGCAGTATAAAGATAGGGCTTTGAGGCAATTTGCCCAGATCCTTGTGTTTACACCATGTAAAATAGGACTTCTTGCTCTGAATACATAAGCTACTTTAATGACATATACCTCTTTTACTTCATTTAGTGTACCTACTTGACTGAACTTTCAGTGAACTGATATTAACTGTGGCATTAAAACATTATGGTATGGATCCTGTACCCTTCAGCTGTAGGGTTTCACTACACTAGAGTTGAGCTGTTCCATCAATCAAAGAGGTGTATCCCACAATCAGAGAGCTTTGCAAGGACACAACATATGATGTTAAAAAGGAAAATGAGCCAATATTACTTAAATGCTTTTTGCATTAATAAAGTATCAAAATTACAACAGGAAATGAAACAGCATCTGAAGAAATCAGCTTATATGAAATCCTTAGAGATTAATTTATATTTTCTTTAATGGTCATCCGTCATTTTGCCCATTAAGTCTGTGTCATTTCCTATCTAATCAGAGCAGTAGGGAGGAGACAATCTTCCTGCTCAAATTTCCTTAGACAGAAGTAGATTATTGGGACTGGCTGAGGGTTTAATGCAGGTTATTGATCCTTCTTGTAAAGTAGTTTCTGATAAAAGAAAGAGGAATACCGCTTTTCCTGAAGAGATTCAAGATTCTGAATGTGGACAGGAAGCTTAAGGGACAGATACAGGGTTTTCTCCTCATATCTGATTCAGACTCCAAGGAGAGCTCAATTTCTGATTCTGTCTGTGGGGATTTCTCTTTCTTTGAGACTATTTCCAGAGTGTTCCAGTGTTTTCAGTGAGAGAACACTGAGGCTTCTCCATCCCCCAGAAAATATTATGAGTTGTTATAGAAAAAAAATTCCAGAACATTCACCCATTCCTCCAGTTCTGCCTGCTTTAGAGAATGTGTATGTTACTGCCTACAATGTTCGTGATAATCAGCCAGGCAGATAGAATGTATAAAGTGCCTCAGTGTTTTAAGTGTTTACACACGCTTCCTAAACCTGACCCAGCAGCTACAATTTTAGTTAATCCTTCAACTGCTAAACACTTAGTTAATTCCAATCCAGCTCTTTCTGATAAGGATGGGAAGGTTATTGATAAGTATGGAAAAAAAGTGTATGCTTTTGCAACTTTGATTTTCAGAATTTTGAGTGGTTAGGCTCATATGTTAAAATTTGCTCTAATTGTGAAAGTATGAGAAATGTTTTATCTGCAATTTCTTCTTGTAATGAAAACCTGCTTTAAATTATTTAATTATTTCTATTGTACAGGCCACTGCTCATTGCTTACAGTATGAGTATGACTCTGTTGATACTTCTTCCAGGATTATGCCACTGGCACTGTTTTAAGGGGGTTTGCATGGCTACATTCTCAGAACCTCCCGAATTATGTTAAAAATGAGATTTTACATTCTGCTTCGGGTAGAGATTTAGTTTTTGTCCCTTCTGTTGCAAAGGTGACCAAAATGTGTGATGAGAGTGGCAAGTTGATTCAGTGAAGCTCTAAGATTTTTCATCTTTCCTTTTCCAAATTTTGTAAGGGATTCTGTAACCCCTCATCCAGTTTTGAAAATAAAATAAACCGTCTCAACAAAACAAAAACATTTACAAAGAAATTGCAAGTGGGGTTCCAAAAAGAACCATGGAACCAACCAAAATCAAGGACAGACCAACAAGTCAGAATGACTGTTTAAGAGACTTTGCCCCCACCCCGGCCCCTGTTTTTCTACCAGATAGTATGAATCTCTGTTTTACTCTTTGGCAACAGATAATTCCAGACAAATGAGTTCTGAATATCATTCATCAAGTTTACAGATGCTACTAAGAGGAAATTCCTCCTTTCCAGGGGATAGTTCCTCATCCTCCAGAGAAAACCCTTTTGTTTCCACTGATCCTTCATCACATGCTATCCCAAGGAGTGAAAGAACAAGTTCTTATTTCTCAGGTAAGGAATGGGTTTTATTCAAGGATGTTCTTAGTGCCAAAGTAGGAAAATGCTTGAAAATCAGTCCTAGATCTTTCTTTCATAAACTTGTTTGTGATACTGCCCAAATTCAAAATTACGGCACTTCACAACCTGTTACGTCTCCTTTCTCTTTTAATTTTCTTGGTAAGACTAGACTTAAAAGATGCTTATTATTAGATCCTTGTTCATCCAGACTTCAGGTGTTTCTTAAGGTTTTGTGTATCTGGATCACATTACCAGTTTTCTGCCTTACCCTTGGACTATCCACTGTGCCAAGAATGTTCAAAGAGTGCCTACCTCCATGTATAGTTCATTGCAAGTTACAGGGTATCCACATTTTTTCCATATTTAGATGACTTGCTTATCCTTGCATAGTCTTTTTCAGTGTCAGAAGTCTCCCTTTTGAGTGAGAAATCACTTAGACAAGCTGGATTCCAAGAAAACATTCAAAATTCTTCCTTGTTTCCTTCACGCAGGATTGTGTTCCTGGGATGTCATTTAGATGCCTCAGTTCAAAGAGATTTTCTTCCACGGGAAAGAATAGATCTGTAACTCGATCTATTTCTAAGGATTTCCACTCAGACTTTGGTCACTGTGAGAGAATACCTCAGGATTTAGGTCTCATGGCTGATATGATTCTTATGATATCCCTGCAGACTCCACATGAAAAAGATACATTGGTATCTGAAGTCTTTTTGGTCCCAGTACCAACATCCTTTGCCTTTTCAAAACTCAGTGCTGGGGTTTGTCAAAAGATAAATCATTTGGTAGAGACAACAGATTTTTTTAAATCTAGATCTTCCCTTCTCCCTCTCTGTTTCAAAGCAGTCAGTCACCATGGATTCCCCAGACTTCCTTGGGGAGCAGGTTCAGGAGGGATAAAAGTGCATGTGTGGGACACCAAGGACAGATGCAAGCACATAAGTATAAAAGAGATCCTTGCCCTGATCAAGGCACTCAACTCTGTGAATCCTCTGTGGTCTCTGGGATGTCATCAAATGGTTAAAGACAAAACCATGGTGATGTGGTACATCAACAAGCAAGAGGGAACTAGGTCATACCCCCTGTGCAGACTAGCCATGTTAGCTTGGGATATAGCTTCACAGCACAGTCTCACTCTATAGGCATCCTTCATTCCATCAGAACAAAATGCAGGACAAGGGCAGACCCTCAGAAATGGAAACTAGATCAGGGGATCTTCTAAGATTTGATCCATCTGTGGAAAGTTCATCAAGTAGTCCTATTTGCCTCCTCTCAGAGCAATCAGTTGGCAAGATTCTGCTCCAAGACTCCATGGAAGAAGGCCTAGAAGACAGATGCCTTTTCTTTTCCTTGGACAGAACTATTCCTGTATGTTTTTCCACCCTTTCCGCTAATACCCAGGGTACTTCTGAAGATTCAAAAGGAATCTCTCAAGATCATCGTAATGACTCCCTTCTGGCCCAGGCAGTCCTGGTTTTCACTTCTTTCGGAAATGGCCAGAGGCAGTTACCACAACCTTCCTCACAGACTGGATATACTCACACAAGAAAAGGGGTGTTTGATACACCCTGACATCAATCAACTTCATCTGACTCCCTAAATTAAGAGGTATTAATTCCCTTTAGACTGTTTATTGAGGATGTGCAGCAGGTAACTAATAGTGGCAAGAAAGCCTACTACTAGAAAATCATATATTAGTAAATGGAAAAGGTTTTCTAGTTGGTGCCAACAACATAACATACATGGATTCAGGGCTAGTTGTTCTCTGGTTTTACAATATTTGTGTGAGATATTATCCTATGGCCTTTCTTACTCCAATGTCAAGGTTTGTTTATCGGCCATTTCAGCATGTCTGCCTATGGATCCTCCTTTTTAATGCAGTCTCCAGTCAAAATGTTTTTGACCAGAGTTTTTGCTTAAGAGGTCTCCAAGGAAACTGGTGATCCCTCCTTGGGATCTTAATTTTGTGTCATAGAGGCTAACACTTGCTTCACTGAACTAGCAAATCTGGCTGACTTGAGGTCCTTAACATTGAAAACAGTTTTAGTGATTGCTCTGACCTCTGCAAGAAGGGCATCTGAGTTGCAAGCTCTTATGGTGAGTGAATACTGTCTTATTTTCCACAGCAAAAGGGTTTATTTGAGAAGTAATCCTTCTTTTATGCCTAAAGTGGTATCAAAGTCTACACCAAACTATCCATCTCCCAGGTTTCTTTCCTCAACTTAAAAATGAGGGAGAAAGGATACTACATACCTTGAATGACCAGAGACAACTCAGGTACTATCTTGACAGAACTAAATAATTTAAATCTTCAGGTCAGTTTTCATTTCTTGTGAAAGTAAGCAGAAGAGACAACCGGTGTCAAAACAGACTATTTCCAAATGGTTGTCAAAGGCTATTACCTTTCCTTATACTCACCATAACAAAGCTATTCCAGTTACAAGGTCCAATGACCAGGACAGATCACTGCTGCAATAGCTGCTCCCTCCCTCCATTGCCCTTGTTTTTTGGTGAGTTTTTAATGCCAGGGTGTGGGCATTTAGTTTTTGTTGCTCTTAGTATTGTCCTTTCAGAGCTCAGCCTCTCTCTCTGTTGACAGGAAAGCTCTGAAGGGCTTGGTGTCAAACTTGTCTTTTAGTCAGCTCAGCTCAAGCTGCCTAACAGTTTGGTGCATGGAAGGTGCCTTGAAGCTTTGGAAGCTTATTGACTATTTTATCCTTGACAGGATATAACCCATATAGGTAAGGCTACTGCTTCATCATTGAAACATCTAAAGCTATGGTACGTTTACTAACACAACTGTACTTTTTGAATTACAAATAGGAGAGGTGGATGTTACAAATGGGACTGAGCATCTTACAGAGACCTTATTTTTCTGGCAGGAGTATAGAGGTAAATGTGAAGGAATGACTGAGCATTAAAGGGGCACATATCCATCCTCTAGTTGGTGTCTGGATGGAAGGAACTAAGTGATAGCTCTTCCTCAGTTGAACAGTGAATGAATGTCATTTGAATGACTTCTGGTACAGACCACAGATGCACCAGAGTAGATGACTCTCAGGCAAGTATTAGTGTGAATGCAAACAGCTAAGGAGCTAGGCAATGAAAACAGCATACCAGAATCTACATCAAGAGCAGAAAATGTGTTACCTGACTGTTTGATGAGTCTTCAATGCACCTGCTTGTATATCTGGAACTTTCCCCCACACAACAGATGGTTAATAGGTAAAGGATAAGTACTCACTGCTTAATAAGGTAATGCTGGGGTATCCCAGGTGAGTAAGAAGCAGGACATGCATGGGAGGTGCTATATTATGGCAGCAGGAGATACTGGCATGCCGTCAGTGATCTTCAGATAATGCCATCAAGGGGAACGGTAGTTTGAGCAAGAACTGATAAAAATCTGCTGAGTTTGCATAAAGGACAAATATCATTCCATACTCTCAGCATCTTATGATGTATGGGCGTAATCCTTTATTTTGAATTTGCTGGATAGCTGTTTTCTAAGGAAGTCCTAGATGTACTTAAAGTTTCAAGAAATTTGGTAAAAAAAAAAAAGAAGCAAATTCTTGTAAATGGGAAAACATCTCAAAGAGATGTTCCAGATGAAAAGTAAGACTTCTAAAAACTAACTTGCATGGACTACCAAAACATTTAGGTCACCTTCCATAACTAGGACTAAAACGTTGCATCACAAAAGTACAGAAGGCAGTTGTATCAATGGGTGCTTCAGAGTTTTGGGGCTCACATTTATTGTTTTACATAATAATTTAATATTAACACATTGTATCCTACTACTTCTGCTAGAGGGCATTCTTAACCTGGTTGCATAGCTTGTGTAAATTGCATTTGTTCCTTTGGCAGCATCTGATCACCATTCTATCATGTTGTTAGCTTCTTTGGATAGGGCCTAGCAGTGTGCAGAGTTATTACAGGAAGAGTTAAAACTATCATTCACCCAAAACATTTTTTCCTCACTGTAGGCATTTAGTAATGTGAGTAAAATGCTGTGCAACTTTTCCAAATTATAGAGTGGGATGTACACTCCTGTGCCACTATTACATTAATGGTTATGCATATGAATGTAAGTCTATTTCCCTACGTATTTTACTGTGTCCTTTTTCTGAGTACAAGTTGTACGAATGCAGTAAGGATCAAAATAGTGTAACAACAAAGTGGCACAACTGCACATTATTTATTGTGGAGGGGCATGAAAGTTTACAGAATGTACTTTTTAAATACCAGACTTTCTGAAGTAATGCTATCGCCCTAAGAAGGATATTTTTGGATTTATGAATTGGCCTGACTTTTCAATAGCATTCTCTGAAATGAAAAGGACATTTTAGGCCTCTGGCTTCAGAAAAAAACTGCTGTTGTTTCCACATCTTGCTGATTGTTCTTTTATTATTTTATCATATCAATCCATCAGCAGTCAGCATAACATTCCCATAACTAGTTTTTCCTTCAGGTTTTGATTCATCCAGCTGTGTCTTACTTATGTATACTTTCCATTGCTGTCCCAGTCATGCTGAATTCTTCAGTTATTTCTGAACTTGTTTTGTTAGTGTTATATTTATTCATCTGTCTCATCATGATGAGGAAACAAAAACAGGAAGTAAGTAGAATCTCTTTCATATGTCGTTAAGCAGCATGTTTTTCTGCAGTTTTTCTCATTTCAGCATCGTTTTCATTTTTCTTATCTATCCACCAGAGGAAACAAAAGTTATTTTTTTCTTACTTTCATGTTTTACCAGTTCTATGGCATACAACAGTAGTAACAAAAGATCATACTGAGGGCTTACTTGTTCCAGCAAGCAAAAAAAAAAAAAAAAATATGTGTATATATATATATATATATATATATATATATATATATATATATATATATATATATATTAATTAGTTTTAAATATATATTTTATTTTTCAAAAATTAAAAATCATTGTGTAACTTTATCTGTGAAGGAAGAGAAGGACTGGAACATGTCTTTGTTTTTTTTTTTCCAAGTAATGTAAATGCCATTTTAGGGTTGGATCCAACACTATAATTTTCAATCATTAAAACAACATTGAAGCTTTAGCTAGGCACCGGCCACCCACAATGAATTTATATGTCACTGTCTTTTCAAACGTAGGTAGTCTCGTCAGTCTTCAGCTGCTTTCGTGCTATGTCGTGTCAGTCACTCTCATGGGGTTGACTAAAAGAAGTGTTATTGATTACTGTGTTTGTGATTCATTTATCTGTCCATTCTTTAACAGTCAAAGGCAGTGAGACAGCTTGCATTGTGGATGCACATTCAATGGTTTCTTGTTCCTTGTATTTGTCATAGCATTAAGGCTGTCTGACTTTTGCAGGCTTTACAACTAGTCTGGTCTACAAAACAATAATAAATGACAGCTCTAAAAAGTTAACAATTCTGTTAAACTTTATCTAAGTGTAGAAAAGTTATCCTTAGCATCACAAAATCTATGCAGCCATATTCTTATCACAAATGGTTCCTAAAACTGAAAGACTGGGACAGAAAAGTTAAGCTGAATCTTGCTGTCCGTGAACATGTACCAACTGAGATTAAAAAAATTATTTCGCCTTTCTGGGAAGGCATCAGTTAACAGATCAACAAATATTGTACTGCTGCATTATTAGTCAGTGTCATGTGCACCAGAGAAGCATCTAACATGGATTCTGACTTAAATGTAGCCATGCCTGTGGCTGTCAGTGCCGAGTCGGCATCAGAAGATGTTCCAGCAGTTAACTAAAGCTGTATAGTTGTCATAGATTATATGATGACCACAGTTGATATGACTTAGTCCTGGTAGCTGATTTATGGATATAGCGACTAAGCTTTTATATTTCAGCACAGTACATGTTAACTTTAGCACACAGCTTGTCATTTTGGACCACACACTTAAATACTACTTCTTCTTCTTCTTTCAGCTTCTCCCGGTTAGGGGGTCGCCACAGTGGATCACCTGTCTGCTCATGATTGGCAGTGGAGTTTTGCAGTGTCGAGTTGCCAGCCCGGCTCCCAACCTTCCACAGAAGGCACACACATGCACGCACTTACACCTAGGGCCAATTTAGAGTGTCCAGTCCACCTACAGCATGTCTTTGGGATGTGGGATGAAACCGGAGCACCCGGAGGAAACCCACGCGACCACAGGGAGGACATGCAGACTCCACACAGAAGGCACCCCAGCCGAGGATTGAACCAGAGAACCTCTTGCTGTGAGGCGGCAACGCTAACCGCTGCACCACTGTGGCTGTCCTTCACACCTAAATACTACTGCATATCAGTATTTTGATAAGGGTCATGGCTGTGAGGTATAAAGTAAATCTAAGCAGCACAGACTGCAGCAGCTGTCATTGCTTCCTCACCACTCTTTGTTCTCTGGTTTGGTTCCTTGCTCAGATGCCTTCTGTGTAAAATTTGCATGTCTTTCACATGCCTGTGAAGATTTTTGTTGGGTGCTTTGGTTTTCTCTCACATTTCAAAACATGCTTTAAAGGTGTCCTGGGCATCCACTGAACTACCCATATAAATTCATGCAGTGTGAGTATGTGTGTATGTATGCATGTGTATGTATGTGTGCATGCATGTATGTTCATGCATGTGTCTGTGTGTGCATCTGCCCATGTAGACTGGCATCCTGTCCGGAATGTATATATCTTACTGCATGTTGAGTGCCAGGATAAACCTCAGCTGTCCTGTGACACTGAATAAATTGAAGTTAATATGAACAGCTGGTGAATAAATAAACTGACAGTGTTACATAGAGAGACAGACATACAGACCGAGACAAAGTGCATCTCAGAAGTAGAGTACAAAGCAGAAGGCCTGCACAGTGGTGCAGTGGTTAATAGCAGTGCTTCAGAATTTCAAAATGTTTTATTTGGCTCCTGCTTTTCAACTTTTTTTTTCCATAGAAAGTGGTCAAGACTCTGAGGATGTTTAGGCTGCCACAGATGTGAATGAGTTTGAGTCCTTCTTCAAGTGAGTCTCCCCCTTATCCAAGATTATGAGGAGACAGAGGCAGCAGTTGATCTAAGTTAAGTTTGTGTTTTCAGAACTGGTGATGTACCTTAACACCTATGAGAGCCATTATATAAAAATGCATCTTATTTGAAGGTCATATAACAAATCACTGCAGCATGCATCCAAAATTCTTTGGAAAGGATCTCCTAAAAGGACCTCATCTACTTTGCTTTTAAAATTCCCTCACTGTCTTCATAGCAGATTAAGTTCAGCAAACATTTTCTACTCAGGTTACCAGTTACTTTACTTTCATCTACCGTAAAACACATTAGTGGTGTGATAAAAGTATGGCTGTTTGGACTCTGCTCAAGGTGAGCTTTACTTTCCTCATTCACACTTAGAAACTTTTACCAGGGGAGAAGTGATTTAATTATGTATTTATTCTGTTTGCTAACTGTGCAAGTGTGGAGTTCTGCAGAAGAGTAGCTGACTCAACCAGTGTCCCGTGCCAGTCCCATGAATCTGTGACCTGCCCCCTCAGCTCTTAATGGAAAAAAAAAAGAGCTTCTACAAAAGTTAAAGGATACTTCCTGCAGACAGTACCGCAGTACCCATCTGAGCACCCCCCCCAATCTCTTCAAGCGAAGAGCAAAACTAAAAAAAAAAAATCTATTTTTTTTTTACTGTTCTACTGGCACACAAAGCAGGTGTCCAGATGCATGACATGCCCCCCCCCCAAGCCATTCAAGTCCTCTTTTTGTGCCCTGTCCCAACCCTCTTTCCTCACGCTTTAGTAAAAAAAGAAAAACAGTAATTTCTTCTTTCCAACTGAAGCAAACAATTGCTTCAGTTTATTCACTGCCAGCGCGGAGTAGTACAGCGCGCAGGTTTTAGTTTAAAAAAAAGAAATCTTTTTTAAACTGTAGGAAACAGTTGCTACAGTTTATGTCCTGCATGCATGGAGAGCTGCAGTGCTCAGGTTTACTTAAAAAAAAAATATATATATATATATATATATATATATATATATATATATATATATATATATATATGTACATCCCACGTCACATAGTGCACCACCACAACCGTGGATTCAACATTTCCGGATTCAGGGTTATGAAGTTTTGCTATCTCGGAAGTTCGGCTTTAAAGTCTCGAAATACTGAAATTCGATATTTCAGTATTTCGAGATTATAAAGTGACCCTATATATATATATATATATATATATATATATATATATATATATATATACACAGTGGTTATAAAAAGTTTATACACACCTTTTAAAATGCTAATCTTTTGTGATATAAAAAAATGGGACCACAGTTAATCAAAATGTGCTTCAACAAAGTATTAGTTTAAGGGTGTGCAAACTTATGCAACTAGTTTATTGTACATTTTTTATATTTTTCCCAGAACAGATTTGTTTGTTTTTCAATTGCTTTCTACAGGTTATAGGTCACATTAAAGGTGGGAAAGGTTTTGAAATGATTTATTGTGGTCTTATTTTTTTATATCACAAAAACCTGGCATTTTAACAGGGGTGTGTAAACTTTTTATATCCACTGTATACATATATATATATATATATATATATATATATATATATGGGTTCACTTTATAATCTCAAAATACTGAAATATCGAATCTCAGTATTTTGAGACTATAAAGCCAAACTTCCAAAATAGCAAAACTTCATAACCGCGAATCCGGAAATGTCAAATCTGCGGAAGTGGTGGTGCGCTACATGACGTGGGATGTACTGTGTGCCTGATGTACATTGTGGTGTGTGGATATGGCTGGAGGTTAAGGTAAGTGAATATTTTTTAAAGGTTTTGTGTAGGGATCTGAGTGCATGTGAGTGTGTTCGGAAGTTTTAGGTGTGGGTTAGGGTAGGTAAGAGTATGAGTATGAGTGTGTAAGTGTTGAAAGTGGTGGTGTTTGTACATATGTGAAGTGTGTGTGCGAGGGGACTGTAGAGTGTGTAGTGGTGAGTTTACTGTCTTTTTCTATTTGGTGCGACCTCTGAGTTCGTATATATAAGTAGTGGGGGTATGGGGGTGCAGGGGGGCTTGCCCCCTCCCCTGCTTATATGTAGGGTAGGTTTGTGTGTTTGTATTGTTGTATTTATGTTTTGTTTGGTTGTTATAGTGTGAGGAGGACAGTGTATGTGTTGTGTGGTTTATGGTGTTTTTGTTTGCAATTTTGAATTTTATGGTTTTGGGGTTTCGGTGTTTTGGCTTTTTGGCTTTATAGTCTCGAGATACTGAAATTCGATATTTCAGTATTTCGAGATTATAAAGTGAATCCATAGATATATATATATATATATATATATATATTTTTTTTTTTTTTTTTTTACTTTTAAACTGTAGCAAACTGCTTGCTACAATTTAGGCCACACAGAGAGAGAGGCCTACAGCCCTCAGGTTTGACTGAAAATGCAGTAACACCATTTAAAAGCCCATATTGCACTAAGGAGTGATCGGGATGATTTATGGCCAGTCGTGCTCCCTAACACTTTGCAAGCAGGGCAGTTGCCCCTCTCAGCTCACCCTAGCTATGCAATTTGAGTTCTGTATCAGACTGTTGTCAACAATTGTCTTAAAGAAACAGTAAAAGTATATCTACAACAGGTAGTGTGATGTAAGGCAACAGTATGAAAAGCATACACTGAGCAGAGCTGATAGATTTGTTTTTAGAATGATAGCTGCTTCTCTTGTTACTCTTGTAAGCATTATTGTTAGGTATGCCCAGATTAAATGGATAAGAGGATTGTGAGATGTGAATTCTAAATAGATGGTTAAAGTGAAAGCAGTGACTGGAGGTCGGACAGACATTAAAGCTATGAAATGCATGCACTGTATTGCAGGTAGCAGAGTTGAATCTGAGATGGAGTAACAGTGTGTTAATCTTTCTTAGTCCCTGTATCAGTAGTACAATATACATTTTTTGTTGAGGTAAAATAATAGACTTTTATCAACAAGTAAGTTACTCAGAGCAGCACAATGGTGCAGTTGTTAACAGGGCTGCTTCACAGCTCTTATTTCTCCAGTTTGGTTTTTAGATCATGTGTCTTCTGTGCAGAGTCTGCGTGTCTTTTCTGCATCCTTGTGAGCCCTTGCTGGTGTATAAATGTAACTATTATTTTTTCATAAAAATTATGATTGATATAAATCTTAACAAGTAAAATGTTTAACGTGTAAAATGTGAGGAGTACTGAACATGTAACTGCCTTCAGTGGAAATGTAACAGAACTGTTAAAAAAAAGCTGTCTTTTCAATCAAGTTCACAGTTATTTGCAGTGTTTATAGATAAACAAATACATTGCCCTATTTTGGACACTAACTAAAGTAACTTGCATTCATCCTCCGATTCCAGAGAAAAGTATCATCCAGAAATGAAATAAAGCAGAAAATGCTGCTTGGGACTCTAAGTAGATAGCCAGTCTATTAAAGTTCAGTTACTGTCTTACTTTTGAGCTGTGTAGGTGGATTACATTTCTGTTCTCTGTATAACATATTCTGTATTCCATGGCCAAAGATGATTTACAACTGCTCTGTAATATTTTGAATCAGAAGTACATAGAAAAATTAAATACATCTTTAGCTGCTGATAGAGATCAGATAGGAGGCCCCATGGACTATGATGTTTGCAGATGACATTGTCATCTGTAGTGGGAGTAGGGACCAGGTTAAGGAGACCCTGGAGAGGTGGAGATATGCTCTAGATAAGAGAGGAATGAAGGTCAGCAGGGCTAGGACAGAATATATGTGTGTGAATGAGAGGGAGGATAGAAGAATGGTGAGGATGCAGGGAGTAGAGTTGGTGAAGGTGGATGAGTTTAAGTACTTGGGATCAACAGTTCAGAGTAATGATGAGTGTGGAAGAGAGGTGAAGAAGAGAGTACAGCAGGGTGGACTTGGTGGAGAAGAGTGTCAGGAGTGATTTATGACAGACGGGTACCAGTAAGAATGAAAGGGAAGTTCTACAAGAGGGTAGTGAGACCAGCTATGTTATATGGGTCGGAGACGGTGGCATTGACAAAAAGGCAAGAGTCAGCTGGATGTGGCAGAGTTAAAGATGTTAAGATTTGCACTGGGTGTGACAAGGATGTACAGGATTAGGAATCAGTACATTAGAGGGTCAGCTCAGGTTGTACGGTTTGGAGACAAACCCAGAGAGGAGAGATTGCATTGGTTTGGACGTGTACTGAGGGGGGATGCTGGGTATATTGTGAAAAAGATACTACGGATGGAGCTGCCAGGTAAGCGGAAAAGAGGAAGGCCTAAGATAAGGTTTATGGATGTGGTGAGAGAGGACATACAGGTGGCTGGTGTGACAGAGCAGAAGAGAAGACTGGAAGAAATGGAAACAGGTGATCCGCTGTGATGACCCCTAATGGGAATAGCTCAAAGAGAAGAGAGAGAGCTGCTGATAGAGATATGTCCATTCTTTTGAATGCCGTTGCATTTTCTCTTTGCAAGTTAATAGCTGGTTGTATGGCTGATTTTACAAAGTATATTGCTTAGTTTTCTTTAAAGCATATAACTGGTGACATGTTTACTAAATTTGGAATATTGTACTGACTTGTTGGCTCCTGCTTTTTGAAGAGCTACTACTCAAGCTATTAATACCATATTAGTTTTTAGTTGTTGGCTTATTTTAAAGGTAGGCTGTAATTATATTTTTGCTGTGCTGGAGTGGTATAGCTGATGGCAGCATTATAGTAAAGATGGGGAAGGTAGTGATGGTGCAGGGGAGATGTAATTAAGCCCTCCAGGAAAAGTGTGTGTGAGAGTGTCTGTCTGTGAGCAAAGTAATTTAGGTCAAGTTTCAATTATGGTTGGCAAGACTGCATTTGAAGGCATTGGGCTCAGTCTGAGGTGTCTGAAGTTCTATGGAGTCAGTGATTATAACTCTGATCTACAGCTGTGAAGTGCAAAGCTAATTAGGGTGTGGCAGGTTTTGGCTATTATGCAAATTAAAAGAGTGCATTTACAATGTGGTCTTAGGGGCAGTCACTCCTCCGTAATGAATTGGTGACAGTGGACAGGATTACTGACCCATTCTTCACATTTAAATGAGCAGCAGTGGGGCATATCATAAAACCATAGCCCCAGTCTATCTTATAGCTTTGTGGTAGCTATGGGATCATGATGATACCATAGTTCTTGGTCATCATATATAACATGGGCTGCATGGACATATTCTGAACTGAGCTAGTATGGACTGCAAAATACTTTTGACCAAGAAGTGGGTATATCCTTGCAACCAGAAGGTAAGTACACAGCAGTATGCCTTGCACAGGGATTTTTTAGGTCGAGTTATTAGGAAGTAGACAAATATTTGCTCTATGGAGTATGAAAAATGTCATTATCACAACTGGCTAAAGAATGTAAATTGAAAGGAATGTAACCTGCTGGTATGACTAAAAATAAGACTATAACAACCTCGAGAAGGGGGCACCCTGAACTACTCATGGTATAGGGAAACCACAGTTACACAGATTTACTATGGTCCCACTTTACTACGTTGTTTGACAACAAATACTGTACCATTTAGTGGCTCTTTGTTAGAAATACCTAGACATTGATGGCTCTCCTTTATTCTAGAAGTCTAAATAACAACCTGCCAGACTTTGAGGTCCTCCTGCATTTGCAGCCTACCTGTATATGTGTTGTTATAGAAACATGTTTAGGTGCTCAAAGAGCACTTCATTAGTACCTGGGTTTTGTGCTTCCTACTCATTCTACCTGATAGAAACCGTGGTGGTGTATCCACGTTTGCTAGAGACCACATTACCTCAAGAAAGAGATAACTATAGAGACTTTCATGAGGAAATTATGCAGATTCAAATTAGGCTAAGTAATATCTGCTGTCAGATATTAGTATGCTACAGAGCTTCCTTCATGTCTCCATAAAATCACACTACATTCTAAATACTCTCGGTGAACTCCACATAAGTAAGAACACTGTTATTCTAGGTGATTTTAACTGACAATTGATTAACTAGGGAGCCTATACCACCAACTTGTAATATGCACAAAAGAGTTTTAGACTTAGAAATAAAAACTCACTGAAATAGATTGTTAAAGAACCTACTAGAGAAAAGTATAAACTTGACCTACTCATAACAAATGTAACATCTATATGTACCATCCTCAGGATGTACCCCTTCGCTCATCAAATCAGACCACAAACTAGTAACTTTCTCCATCAAAATCTGTACACCATCAGAAACAAATATCACAGAATTCAAGAACTTCAAACATGCACATTTCCTACAATACTATGAGGAAACTATTAAATTTGAGTATAACAGTATTGCCCATAATGTTGATACTGCAAAGAGTTATACAGAAAAGATCTACTTGCACAAGGATTGATTATTAAATTGGAAGCCCTAGCAAGATCCAAGTAAATGGGGAGGTTTAAAAGCAAACCAGCATGGTAGTCCTGAAACATAAACTGTATAAATAAATTCACCATTGTATGTACGTAGCGCAGATGAAAACAGGAGTCAGATTTTTAGCACTTTCATTCCTTTACTGTCGGAACTTTTTCAGAAATAAATAAACTGCATAACAAAAGGAAGAAGCTCCTACACCTATATTGCAGACTAAGTGATTCCCAGATAAAGAAGAATATAAAACAGGTAGACAAGAAATGATAACAAAAGACATAAGAAAAGCAAATATATCCTATGAACTCACACTAACTACAGAAGCCAAAGCGAATATAAATCATTATTTAGTTATGTCAGAAAAATAAGAAATAGCACCCAGCATTGCTTTGAACTTATTCATAATGGTACTAACTACTCTTATTCAGTGGATATTGCCAGCATACTGGCAAATAAAGTTAGTGCCAGCTTGATCCCAGAGACTTCTATTCCAAACCCACTTGACTGTGATGCAATCATGCTACCAACCATCATGAGAGCATGTATTGAAGGTACTTTCCAAGATGAAGAGTACCTCATCCATGGGATTCAACAACATACCAGGTTACCTAATTATTAGCACTGTGCAAGCATTGATGGATCCACTCATCAGTCTCTTCATTCAGAACCTAGTAACTATCTTTGTCCCATGAGAGTGACACACAGCTGTTGTGAACTCAACAAGGGTAGTCCCACCATGGACCCAAGAAATTATAGCACCATCAGCCTAATGAGTCATACATGCAAAACCATGGAACGTATCATAACTTAAATTAACTAGGATCTCAAAAATCTTATTAGACTTGACCCCAGCAATTTGGTTTTATCAGGTGTAAATAATGCCTAATAAATCTTTTGGACTTCTTTGAGGGACTTACACAGGCTGTAGATAGTGGTCAAGCTGTTCACACAGTGGACCTTGCCAAGATATTCAATTCCATACCACATGCATATATAATAAACAAGTTGAAGAAGCCCCAAATTGACCAGTATGCGATTAAGTAGATAACTAACTGGCTTAAAGACGTGAAAATGACTAATGGAGTTCCTCTGGGATCTGTGCTGAGACCTCTGCTTTTCAGCATCTACTTCTCAGATTTCCACTTATCAAACGAAGATCTTTGGTTAATAGAGTTTGTGGATGATTGTAAGCTGGGAATCATTGTTAAGTCTCACTCTGGCATACAGCCATTCCAGCAGGAGCTTATATTTGTCAATATCTGGTGTACTAAAAATGGGCTCAAATTCAATGCCAAAAAAGTACAACATTGTAGTATTTGGTAAGCATTCTCTAGCTTCAGCTTATAGCATAAATAACACATCACTTCAAAATGAAAAGGTTGGAAGAGACCTGGGTACTTGGGTGGACAAATTATTTACATATGACCATCACGTTGCAGCAGTGGTTAAGAAATTTTTTTTACTTTGCACAGTTCATAGCAAAGGGTATTTCCTGCAGATCAGAAGAAGTGCTGATCTCCTTCACACTGATTAAACCCATCATGGTGTACAATACTCCCTTTGGGATGTACCTTCCTAAGCATATCAAGCAAATGGAAAGACCACAGAGGTTTGTAGCTAAAAAATCAAGAATTTAAAAGATATGAAGTACAGAGAAAGACTGGAGGCTTTATCCCTATAGTCAGTTTCATGCAGACTCCTTAGTTATGGCCTGTTCCTTACTTATAGGGCTACAAGGTATTCAGTAGTCCAAGGACTCTTTAAAATCTCAGTACACGTGTCTACTGCTACGTGTGTCTAATGCCCAAGAGAACCAGACATTTATTTTTGCTGATAATGTAATATCCTAGTGTCTCTGCCTCACAGATTGAGTAATTAGTGCGCCAGTACTTGCTCAACGTTGCTATTTTGGAACTGAATTTTTAATTTTTTTTTACTTCAGAATGCTGCCTCTTTATATGCTTGAATTTGTCCTTTCTCCTCTTTCCTATCCTATGTTTTCTGGCTCCATTTGTCTACCCCTATTTGTACTTCTAACCACGGGTTGGTCTTTAGCCTACATACTTTTCCTAAACTTTTCCTGTATTTACATTAATCTTATTCCCTTATTTACTCTGTACATAATGTACTATTTCTTTATGCATTTTATTACTTTTGCCTATCTTTTCTTCCCTTTTTCTCCTCTCCTTTATTCTGGGTATCTAAGCCCACCATATTTGCCATCCACTCCTGTTTTAAAAAGTGTAAGCCGCCTCCCAGGTACCTCTCACTCCATACCAGCCTTCCTCGAAATGTAAGCGACTACCTACTGTGGATCCTGCAGCTCTACTGACCCACCAGAGTGCTTATGTATATTTTGTTTTTCATTTTAGCTATATAACAGTACTTCACCTTACCCATAAACAGATCCACTGCATATTACCAGAACGCACATCCCCTTTCCCCCACCCCTCTTTTTCTACCTCTGGCCCTTAGTCCGAGTGTGTTATGTGTTCCTTTTTTATTAACAATATCCAGCAATACTCATTGGCTTCTTCCCATCTATAACATATCTGCATTTCCCAACCTCTTCTTTGCCCTTTTTCCCCTTCTTTGCCTAGCTCACCTGACCTTCAACCCTTATTTATATCAATTTTAGCCAATGCACTACTGTACACTTTAGAATTGTATTACACCTATTACTAGTGCTGTTCCCTCCTTGCTATAGCTCATACTATACTATCTTTACGTTCAGTTCCTGTATAGCATTACTTAGCTTCTCTAATGTAGTTCTATGCTGTAGCTCTTAAAATACCTGTCTACTAACACACATCCCCCTTTTCTGTTTTGCTTTTCATCACAAAGGTACAAGTAACTAGCTGTTTAAAGCTTCCAATACTTACAGATTATTTTCTTTGCAGTAGATGGGCAGCTACAACTCGGTCACAACCCGCTTTACTCCCCTACCCTGCCCCCAATCCCACCTGCCCCACTACTCTTAAACTTATACTTTATAAGCTCCACTCCACTTTCCCTCCACCACTCAGAACCTCCTTGCAATCTCCCAGTTTATCCAATCACTTCTACAATACCCCAGACAAGTCTCTCCCCACCTCCTTACTACAGACTCCTACCCACTCCACCCCTAGTTCCCCATACAGTAAGTAGTTCATTCCATGCTACCTCTCCATCATGTAGCAAATAATCCAATGAGGAGGCATAAGTTTGTCACAAAGTGCCTACCCCTTTTCTGGAACAAAAACTCCCTCTCTAAGTTAAGCAGTGTGACATGCTGTCTACCTTTAAAATGAGCTAGACAACTGGATGGATGTTAATGAATTTGTCTCTGGTAAGACTAGACTGGATCAAAAACAAAGACAAGGTGTAAGGTTGGGTTCTGGCAAGGTAGAAATGGCCTTGCAGCTCATTTGCCTTGTAACTTTTATGATCCTATGACTATACTTGTATGTTGTAAATCAACATTTTATTGCAGTGGCATATGTAAACTATATACCTGCATACTGTTATTGTTGTCTTTGCCAGCCAGCCCACACCATGTCTGGAAAGGGTCCTTGTACCAGTTCATCCACTATATTAACAAACAAACAAGGATAAAAAAAATGAAAAAAATAATTAAACTTATTGGGTTAGCCAGAACGTTTAGGGCAAGCTCCTCAGACAAAGGGGGTGAATACTGGCTTGAGTACATGCCAAGGTATTTGGGTTAAATTTTACTAGTGTAATCTGGTGAGATAGCCACTGTTACAGGCTGGAGAAAAAATGTGAAGGTGTTAAAGAAATAGCACTACCATAGTAGTAGGTTTCACTGAAGCTACAGTTGCTTCAGATTTTCACTGTCCTCAAACAAACCATTGCCAAGTGGGGTACTCTGTCAGACATAACTCTTACTAATCCTGCAGTTGTTAGAGAGGAGCATTATTTGCCTGAACACTCCACTCCATTTAGGATCATGGCAGGAACACCTTTCTGGGTACCATAGGCTACACATCACTTGGACTAGTAATGTGAGTTAGGAGGCAGTTTTATGATGAAATTCCAGCAAATGTTCTAATAGGTAATGATTTTGATGGTACAGTACCTTGTTTACATGCAGTTGCATGCAGCAAGGCATGGAGACAGTCATGTGAGTAAGGTATCAGTGGAATCCCTGCCAATGCTTACATACTCAGCAGAGGCTTATGATTTTACTACTTCTGGAAATGTGCTAGTTACTAGCAGGAAGTCTACATCTGAGCCATAGCTGTAGAAGGTAGTTTTAGGAAAAGAGATGGTTGCTATCACTATGCTTGGATTACAAAAGCAATTGTCAAAATACTGGATGACCGATTGTATAGAAAACTGAAAAAGGCAGCAAAAAGATTGCTGAAAGAGGTACAGCTCTCAGATCACATCTTAAAAACCTCAAAATGGTAGCCAAGGAGGTTCTTGATTTTCGAGGGAAGGGGAAGTCTCTTTCTGGGACAAGAGGTTACTGTCCAAAGAATGATTCTGTAGGAAGACTAGAGGAAGAAGTGATATAGCAGTTGGTCAGCCCAAGGATCTACCATCAGGCCTTTTGGTCTTTAGCCCATGATATTTTGCATTCAAGCCATTTAAAAAAGAAGCTTACAGAAAGGGGGACTGTGCAAAATTATTATGGACTAGACAATGTAGAAAACATGAGGTGGGACTGTAAGACATGAGCAGTGTCAAAACGTTGGCAAGGTAGGATGCAGAGCCACAGCTGCTTTGGTACCATTGTCTGTTATTGAAAGGAGCATTCCAGAGGGTAGCCATGCATATTATGGAGCTCCATAGAATCACAATTATCACAGGTGATGTGATGCTTGTGTTAACAATTGTTAACAGGGTACGTGTTTCCCAGGAAATACACAGAGGTGCTAACTTCATTTCAGGCCTACTGACTTGCTTGTGGAACTACTGTGAGGTTAAGTAGAAAACTAAACCCTTCCATCCACAAACAATTGATGTCGTAAGAAGTTTAACTTTAAGGTTATGCTCCTGAAATTTGCAAACAGTTTAAGTAGAGGAGGGCCAACTGTCTGCTTGCAGAGCGGTTCCACAGGCTTTTTGCCATTTGAGCTACTTTACAGTCACAGGGGAAGAAGCCCTTGCACTTAAATTATGATGAGTGTAATCCCCACACAGAATTTTGTTGTGCAGTGTGTGCTAAATATTAGGGCTAAGCTTAGGGAGCTCATGGGTTTGGCACAAGGGTGGCCCACACACATCAGCAGGAAAAGGTGTGACAGTATGGGAGGAACCTTTCTGTGTTGTGAGAAAGGTAAGTGATATTATTTATGTGGTGAGTTGTCAGGATGTTGAAACAAACACTGTCATGTAATATGACAAAGTAATACCATTGTATGCATATTCTAGTGCTTGGGGTATACTGTGAGTTACATGAGCACTTGGAGGGGTATCTGTTTGTAAATCTCCTCACTCAGGTGCTGACACCTCACTGAAAGAGGTAGCATTGTCAAGGCAGCAGTAACCCATGCAGATTCAGGAAATCTGAGCAGTACTAAAATAATTTGTGGGTTTGCTCACTGCTAATGCAGGGTATACCCAGCTAGTAGACCACCATGTGAGCACAGGAGCTCAAAGACCAATCAAATCGGCTTCTTATGAGGGTGCAGTAGTAAGTCAGACTGTGTGGGAAGAACTTGAAGTAGCTGGGATTGGACTTGTTTTTCTAGGACTTTGGATAGGAAGGACAGAATGGCTGACTGTTGGTCTGCAATTTATGATGTCAATACAGGTGCCACCTTTGTGAAGGGATAGAATATAAGAATGTTTTTCTAAATTTTAAAGATGTAGTTTTCAGTGATAGAGTGGCTTTTAGGATGGAGTTTGGGGAAGCTAGAGTGTCTACTGCAAGTTTAATATAGCCTGCTGGAAGATTGTCTGGGTCAAGTGTATCTGGCTCTGGTTTGAAAATGTATTTCTGGATGTGGGGATGGATTCAAAATGAAATGTGTTGGGATTATTTGTTGACTCTAGAGGGGGTGGAGTGCTACAGGTGGGTAAAGCTGCTTGTGAGGGAAGTTACTGTGTTAATGTGTATTGAATTGTCTTGAAGCACTGTCATTAGTGCAGTTGGTTGGATAGTGTGGCCAGGATGTATGTTTGCTGATAGAGGACCAGAAAAGTGAACTGCATACTAACAGCAGGCACAAGTACAATTGCTCATTTAGGAATAATGGCAGATACTATTAGTGATCATAACCCAGTTTATGCAGTAAGAAAACATACCAAAATTCATGGACACCTCCAATATGAAGCAGTGAGAAGTAAAACCAAATGTAATGAGGAAACCTTTTTTTTATAATTAGGCATAGCACCCAGGAAGCATTGCAAACTAGCTTTAGATTGCATGGTATTTCTCTTTAACAAAACCTTTCCGACAGTATTAGAGTTCCTAGGTCCTTAGTATAGAAAGAGGCACATTGATATCTGTTCCATGGCTAAAATCAGAAAAATAAGATAATGAACAATAGATATAAAGTATGGAAAATGTTATCCAGAAAAAAATCTATAGTAGTACCAGGCCTTGTGAAACCCAGCTAAGAATATTATTGCAAGGGCCAAAACAAAAATTACTGTACCAGTCTACAGCAAGGCAACATTAAAAATTTAAAACAGTTCTGCTCCGCCATCAATAACCGTATTCACTCTGGAGAAAATCCAAACCCTGCATTTTCCCATATGAAAGAGGCAACCATCTAGCACTTAGGTCAAATTTGTACCTTTTAGGTGTAGCCAGTTCCTTTAGTCATCCCAACACACCACGCGTACCAACATTAGACATAGTGTCACAGTTACATCACTGCTCCCAAACTTAGGCCCAGAGCTCTTTGGTTGATAGCCTGTCAGTAAACTACCTCAAATGACTGTGGAAGACATAGCATACCCTATGTCTGTGCTTATAAATTACTTTCTTTAAGAAGCAGCAAATGCAAAACTCTAGAAATAATGCTGCATTATTCCCTTAAACAAAGGTGACCGTTCACTTGAACTAGCAAATACAGATAGCCATCTAATCCCTGTGTGTCCAAAACACTTGAATATTTCCACTTACATCTAGTCAAATACCTAAATAACATAAATTGCTCTCTCCAACAGAACAGGAATTTATGCCAGGCCACATCTTTGAAAGGTAAGATAAAGGTGAAATGTTTGTGTCCCTATTTTTAGACTTATCAAAAGCATTTGATATAGCTTCACACACTGCACTTTTATATAGACTAGAGGAACTGGGACTCAGTAACAATACATTCAGCTGGTTCATAAGTTACATGAACAAGGGAACACAGTATGTATGATGATTGTCTGAAGAACTGTGAACCCCTCCTGCAAATAACAGTAGGTATGCCACAGGGCTCAATATTAGAACCTTCATTCCTTAATATGTTCATAAAAACATGCAACTTCCTTCACTGTGTAAATGACTCAAAACAAATATGTGCAGCATCTTCAATCAATCAATTCTAAACTGACCTGTAACACTCCTTTAAAAAAATTAAAACCTAAGCTATTCTTAAATCCTATTAAGACTTAACAGGCACTGTTTACACATGCAGTTCAGCAATCAAACTATTACGACTCAACAGTATTGTCAACCAATAATACTAGAATCAAACTAGTACAAAATACAAAAGCACTGGGAAAATAAGTGACTAAAATTGAAGATTGAATCTAGACATCTAACATGTAGTTCAAAATAAAAAAAACTGTAAGCTAAGAGTTTCTTGCAGTTTCAACGCTTTCTTAGCAGACCATGTGCATAAGATGACAGGATGCATGTCGTACTTCTAAGTCTTTTCTATGCATCCTTCACTGACTTACAGTTCTGACAGCTAGCCAAGCTGGAACAAAGTTATTATAAAACTGCAATGTTTGCAAGCAGCCACATCAGCAGAACTTGTCACTGGACTGCACTTATCTCCCTTAGCTGTTGGACAAGCCCAGTCTTCTAGCTGACTCACACTGACTCACATGATAAAACTTCCTACAACTTCCTCTGAAGCCCAGAAAAAATGCCCTGGAACCGAGTATTAAACAGTTACACACCCTACAGAGAACTGCATTCTCTAGGCCGACATTTAGTTTTCACTCATATCGAAAAATCATATCAGGGATTCTGTCTCTACACTTCATTCTTTGCTAATCTTTGGAATTCGATGTAAGTATCAGAAAAAAAATCATCCACCAGCAGTTTAAAATGCAGTAAAAACACACCAGCAACTTATTGATCCTACCCTTGTACCAAACCTAATTAGGATATTCTTGTCTTTTCCATTCAAATCCAAAAATGTAAAAAAAAAAAAAAAAAAATATATATATATATATATATATATATATATATATATATATATCTTAATCCTATGCTTTTTGTCTCAAGTGAGTATGCAATTGTTTGGAAAGAATATGCTTATGCCTATATTACTGTCTTTGTGTATAAGGGTAACCTCTAATAAATTGTACTAAATTCCTCAAGTACTCCCTTGTATAGCTGTTGTGGGAACATGACAGCTATACAGAGGTAATCTCAAATGAGTTCCAAATCTTTGAAATGGTTTTAATGAAAGCCGCTTTGTCCTTTATATACTGTTGTGTGACCATGAAGTGAGTACAGTAGAGAGTCGATTATCCGAAAAGTCATTTATCTAAACGCAGGCTTCCAGAGTTGTCAGGTAGGAAACATCATAAAATCTGAATATGTAAACGTTATACGTATTCACTTGTGAGTGTTTTTTGAGCTTGTACTATAACAATACACTATACCATTTTGTACTTTGTTTTATTTTTCTTGTTTAATGTTAATCAAAAACATTTTTAGAAGTTTTGTATCCGTTTCAATTATATGTTTGATTATCCAGTTTGAGTATCTGAACTACCCTTGGTCTCAATTAGTTCTGATAATCAACTCTCTACTGTAAATATAACTTTGGATTTATGGCATTTTCCTGCATGGGGAGGGTGCAGTCCCCATATGAAATGAAAACAAAATACAAACTTGTTTTAAGTTCATTGAATGTGATTTTCACCAAAACCATTTTTGAGGTTTGTCATATACTGAAATTTCATATGTTGAGTCTACACAAATCAATATCTGTAATATTCTAACATAAGGAAATATGCTGGAATGTTGTAATTGTCAATATGTGCATTTAGAACAAACTGATTTACTGGAAACTGTGTAATATGCTACTTTTATTTTTAAATATTAATCTTCACTGTTAATGCATGCCGAATGTCCTACAGGTGTGTTTGCTTAAAACAATCTAATAAGTTTGCATAGTGTTAATAATATAATGCTTATGTTAAAATGTATGTGCATATATGTTGCTATACATGTTTGCATTGTTACCTCATGCTGATAGTCTGTACAAATAGATATATCATGGAGCTTTTCTCTGTCTAGGCCTTTTCTGAAAAATGGCTTTTCCCACTTGTAAATTCCCAATAAAGAAAAGCAAATGAATAAATAAATACAAATAAAATGTTGATATGTCAAGATCAGATTTTCTATTTCTTGAATGTCTTGAAGATCAGAATCATTGTGTTTTATGGATCCTGTAATGGCCGCAGAATACAAACATAGGAAGGTGTTTACTGAAAATGCTAGCATTTACACCAGCATCTTTGGTTTTGCTAGGAGCAGATGTGTGGTTCAGTTCTAGTGTACTTTAGAGAATGTGCAAACTGTACACCAGCACCTGACTGGAGAATGAACGTGCTCCAGCAGAGTATTAATGTACAAGTAATGCTTACTGAAAAACAAGTCTGCCACTTCATGGCAGCATGTCAAACTGCTGTGGAGCTCGGACTGCAAAAGATTGTCGGCCGCCATTGCTTTAAACTCACTAAGCAGCTCTTTTGCTGTTTAACAAGTGTAAATAAAAAAACAGAAAAAAGTGTATGCGTATGAGTGTGTTTATGTTTCTGTCTGCGTGTGTGAGTGAATGCGTGTATGAAAGCAGAGGAGACTGTATGCGTGAGTGAGTGGGAGAGATCTTATTTGAGTAAATGCACGTATGAAAGCAGAAGTGTGTGTCAGAGATCGATAGAGAGTGAGAGCAATCTTGTATGACTGAATGTGTGTATGAAAGCAGAAGACGTTGCGTGTGTGAGAAATTGAGAGAGAGTGAAACCGAGCTGGTGTGAGTAAATGCATGTATGAAAGCAGAGGAGACTGTGTGTGTGAGATCGAGAGAGAGGTTTTGTGTGCATAGCTCTCAACTGTCGACATTTTCGCAGAATGTCTAGATTTTTGCCTCATATTTTTTTCTGTTCCTCATAAAATTTGTTGTTTTATGAAGTTTTGTGGCAAATCAGTGTGGAGTGAATTCACTAAATAATGACAGGCATTTGAGCTTCAGGCTTTATATCTTTCAGAAAATTGATTGTAATACAAGACCTTTTATTCCAGCAACTTTCTACGTTTATAAGATCAATATTTAAAATTTGTCCCTATTTTTGGGGCTTTGTCCCCCAAATAATTTTTTGTCTTTGTCCAGATTTTTTTGTACTAAGAGGTTGAGAGTCATGCTTGTGTGAGTGAATGCGAGTATGAAACCAGAGGAGACTGGTGTGTGTGTATATGTGTGTGTGTGTGTGTGTGTGTGTGTGTGTGTGTGTGTGTGTGTGTGTATGTGTGTGTGTGTGTGTGTGAAAGCAGAAGAGACTGTGTATGAGAGAGATAATGGTCTCTCTGTAAAATTGTTGTGTTTTACTAACTTATTTATTTATTAAGTACTATATTAGTGTTATTTATATATATATATATATATATATATATATATATATATATATATATATATATTTTTTTTTTTTTTTTTGATGTAAAATGCTTCCACCAACACCATTAACATATACTATAGAAAGTTTGAAACATTTGGTGGAGGGACTATTTTACCTCAAAAATATGTAAAATTATATATATATATATATATATATATATATATATATATATATATATATAGTACTTAAAAAAATAAGTAAAACACAACAATTCTACAGAAAGCCCATTTCTTAAGCACAACAATACCCTCCAAGGTGTGTGTTAATATGTAATTAATGCCCTTCCAGGGGTGTAGAGGCCCTTCACCTGTGGTGTCAGGCCTTGTGACACACTTGGGCGGGCATTAATTGCACATTAATACACACACTGCCAGACATTTTTGCTTATATAATGACCAAACACTTTGACAGTTTTTGTAGTGAAAGAAATCGGGCAAAAATCTGTAATGCTGGATTACTATAGTCAACTTTTAACAAATTCCAGCTAATGCTCAAGTATCCTAAGAAAATGAATTCAATTTTGTATTGGAATTAAAGTGATATAGAGCCTCTATAGCAAATAATGGTTGGGTTGTAAAGGAAAGCATAGATACAGTTGATAGAAAGTAGTTAAACCTTAGCAGTTTTAACCTGAATCCAAACATATATCCTTTGTCTAGAGTAGGATATTTGCATGACTGTTGAAGATTCAGTGGTATATGGACAGTCAAAAATAACACCACCAATCTGCTTCTTTATGTTCTGTTTCAGAATATAGAATGTAATACTTTACTGGAAATATTTCTGACTTTGTAGTGTCTTGTGTGATCCACATTTCATAACCATAAGGTAGCATACAGGACTGACAGATATATGTATAATCTGTTTTCTTGATACTTAATACGTACCATTTTTAACCCCCACCCCAACAAAAACTCAACATGTCATTAGTAAGTTCAGATATAGTACTGTTTCTGCATTGACTTAGATTGGGGTGTATGTCTCCACAGAGTAAAATAGGTGATGAAAAGATACAAAATTATGCTTTGTGGTATTGATGGCTAAAACCCTGACTATGATGACCAATGCATCTTTTTTAGCTGGAACTGAAGCCATGGAGTACATTGTGGCATCACTCAGATTTGTCAAAGGCAGAGGAGGCAGCACCAACTCCTGCTTGCACAAGCTTTCACATGGAGCTTGGACAGGAAGCATTTTCAGATGGGACATATTCACTGGAGCCTTTAACACTGTTCAGGATGCAGGTGTCAATGAAGGAGTGGGCTGCTGTCTTATTGGGAGCACTGAAGAGGTTGGAGCCCTTTCTAGTCTTTAAGAGGGAGAATCTCTTAAATGCCTTTTATTGTTAAAGGGTGTCTGTAGACAATGCAGGAACATTAGAAATGGGATCATGTTTTCAGTGTTTGCCATTGGAGATAAACTAGCGGCCACTATAAATTTAGTGCAGCACTTAAATCACCAGGTGGGGGATATCATATGGCTTTTGAGGAATGGTGTCTGGATGAGAGCTACCTAATCTACTCATGACTGTTCATTCATAGATCAAGCTTGAGGTATTCGCTGCTTGCATGCTAGAGAAGGAGCCATTTATTTACTTGTTTCTTTGTTTTTAATTTGTTAATCAGTGTGGATCACTGATTCCAGTGTGCCTTTTTCAGCACAGCTCAAACGATCTAGAGAAATAACAAAGTTAGAGTTAACCAATGTTACGCATAATGTCTGTACTGGAGGTAAATGTAAGTATTATATATAATGTGGATAAGAATGTTTTTAACATGTTCACTTTTGTACAATAAAGAATTTACAGGATCGGGAGTGAAGTAACTAAAGTTATATTTTAAAGAAAAGCTGTAGAAAGGAATCTACTCAGTTATATTCTTGAGTGTAAGACAAATCTGTTATGGAAATACTTCTCATTTGTCTAGATTTTATTCCAGGATCTCTTTTAAAGCTGATATTGAAATAGACTAGTATCAAGCGGTTAAAGTTCACCTACAGGTACTCCCTTCAATTAACATTTGAGACAGTGGAGTCATACAAATCAGTTTGCAAACTCCTGAGAAAGACTAGTGCCTTGTTGTAAAAGCACACAACTCTTTCTTCAACAGACGAATCTTACAGACAGCCATAAATAGGATATGTTCCTTCATCACATTATCAAGTAGCAGCAGAAAATATTTCATACCCCTTCAAAGTTTTGACTTGATTCAGTTGACCAACAGGCCTTCCTTTACTTCACATCACTAACTTTTAAACTATTACACTATGGTCACTGTCCTTTTCTGGCTGTAAAGTGTGATTCAAACAGAGTAGCATTACTCTCTAATGAATATAACTTGGAGGAATCATGTCTACTTACAGTGCCCTTTAGCAAGATACTTTATGAAATAATCTTTATAAATGTGGCACCACTTGCTTAAAATGCCTTATAGGTTTACAGATCAGTACTAGGCTAACAGCTGTTATGGGTCTTTTTAAGCCTAGCTAATTAACCCATGTGAGAATCAAACCCAGCACCTTGTATTTGTAAGGCAAATAGCCTTGGAGAGTAAATTAAATACATCTGCTGTAAATCTGATACAAATAAATAAGTGAATGCAAGTGTATAAAAATCCCATGTTCAAGACCTGTGAGAAACATACAGTCATGTTTTTTTTTTTTTTATAATAAAACAGTGAGGTTTCATCCACATCTGTTCTTGTGTTCAGATGAGTTCATATCATGTCTACAGCAAACTGGAATCCATTTTGGACTGCTGTGGCTGTTAGACAAAGTACAGATTACAGGAACATCAGCAGATATCCACTGTTTCAGAAAAGCTGTGAACTACTTAAGAAAGGAATAGAAATATGCCTGCTTGTAAGACCCTGGATAACTTATGCCAGTGGTATGCATCATCCCACAAGGAGCACTGAAGCAGATACACTCTGTACACCCATGGCTTATTGTCTGAAGTGAAACAATTACTTTGCTTTATAATGTGTACATAACTGTAGTTGTAGATACTTCCGCTGTTATATAAGTAACAAATCTCATCATGTACATTAGATTACTACGTTTTTGTTAATATGATTGTGTTCGGTGAACTGGCTTTAACCGTTTTGCGCAAAATCACACAACTTTTGTGCACTAGAATAGTACTATATAATACTACATAATTGCTACGCAAATGGCTTAGATTATGTCTATAAATGATCTTTGAAGAGAGAGAGAGAGATGACTTCAGGATTTTTTTCTGCAATTCATGACTATGAAAGTCCTTACAGATTTTATTTTCTTTCAGCAAAACCAGTTGGAGCATTTCTGGTTGGACTTCTTCCTGTATCTTTGACTTACTTATACTAGTGTTTTACAAAATTCTGCAAATTATTTTATGCAGCTTTGCACATTCCTTAAAAACTAACAGGAGCATTTCGGTGCCATCAGTGCTCCACATACAGTCTGTAGCTTGGTATGCTAACATTTCCTCCTTAAGATTGTTGTATTAAGCAGTAAATATGGTACAATGTTCCATGGTTTCTTTTATTCTGACTTGACAATCAAAAACAAATCATTATAGCAATTGCTCTTTCTTTTCACTTCACTATTCCCAGATGCGATGTACATTATTTGTTAAGAATGTGTTTTCTGGAAAATATTTTGTCATCTTTGAGGAGTAATCCTGTACACAGTTTATGTCCTCTTTGAAAGAAAAATAAGTTTAAATTTCTACCATTACTGATGATTTTTGTAATGTAAAAAAAGATTACATTTCTATCCTTACTGGTAAATTTTTGTCAGGTCAGCTGCTCATTGTAGTCTCTTTCAGTAATTGCATTTTAAATCAGTATCAGTACACCTTTTAATTTCTTTAGTTTTTTTTTTTTCCTGTGGTCATTGTTAACTGCAAAATTAGCTAAATAATTTGTATTTTTCTTTGACAGTAGTTCTTCATGCTGTATCTAATACATCAGCTATGGCTAGTTCCTTGCTTTTCCTGTGTTTTTCTTTTTGATCATATTTCTGTAGGTTAAGTAACATCCTTTGTTGTATTAGTGATGCTTTCTAAAAGATATTTTGAGTATGCTTTGCAAGCATTTGTGATTTGTTTCCGCCTGATTTTTTTTACATAAACATTCTTATAATTTCTCACATTTATACACTACTGCTAATGACTTCTTTTGTGACTTTATATATTTTGTGCATCTGTAAGCAGTCCTGACCTAGAGTTGACTTATCTTTATTGTTGTAAGATCACAGCTTCTGTACGCATTCCAAGTAGCTTCAACTCATAACACATCTGGATAGTGCATATCATTGTATTTTAGCACTGGGACATCAGTTTTTAATTTTATGAGCAGCATTTCAACACAATTTTACTGTTCATAGCTCCATTCCCATTCTACAACTTGCTTTAGCAACTTTTTTAAGGACATACGTATGTTAGATGTACTAAAGATGATGGGCCAGGTTCAAAAAGGTACTTCAGCTTGTACACCTCCATGTAGAAGTCGCAATATCTTTCCCTGATTCAGCAACCATCCTTACACAGTGTTGCATGGTGACGTATAGCACCATGAAGGGGTGGCCCCCATGGCTGTGCTGAATCCTAATGAGACTTTCTGAGGGAGAGGTATATGCTAATTACCCATGTGTTCTCTCTTCCTGACACCTGTTCCAGGAAGTTAGTTACATAGCCATTCCTACCACATCATGGTATTGAACACATCCAAAAGGCCACATTCAATTGCCTACTGCAAATACTGCAAATGTATTGGGGGAAACCACTTGACATTAGGAATTACTCTTAAAGTGCTATAATGGCACTAATATCATAACTGGGATCAGGGTGGAGGGTGCACTAGGCACCAGGGATTATTTTTTAATGTGTAATAATGGTTCTGTCATCATAATAGGCATCAGAGGTGGGAGGATGCACTAGACACCAGGGATTACTCTTTAAAGTGCTGTAATGGGACAGACATGATAATGGAGACTGGAAGTGGGGAGATACACTAGACACCAGGGATTATTCTTCAGAGTGATGTAATGGCACCAATATCAAAGTGAGGATTTGGGGGAGAAGAGAACCACCAAACACTAGGGATGACTCATGGAGCAAAGTGCCATACTAGCACCAATGGCAGTATGAAGATCAAACAGTGGGACAGTAACTAGACCACCACTAGATATGTACCATAATGGCAAACAAATTGTTATAGTGTGTGGGGATCCACGGGATGGCAGATAGAATAGGGACAAGTACAGGGACTGTGGTGTGTTCTGCATGTGTTTCTGTTGTGTTGTGCTTCTGTGAGAGAGTGACTGGGAGAATGCCACTGGCTGCACAAACAGCAGGTTACTACTGAAATGTATAGATCAACAATGATCTGCACATTGTGGTAGTAGATGAGATTCAAGAAACATGCAAATTAGCCAACAATAAGGCCTTACCTCATCACGGCTAACATGTTTCTGAGTTCCTGGAAAATGTTGTCAGTGGATGGATGTGGAGTAATGCCTGTTTGTATTATGGCCCTAACTTTTACACATTTTCTTTAAATTAGATTTCAGACCTTAAAATCCATACGTCTATCCACAACCCCTTTTTCTCATTTTTGCATGTGAGTTTGGGGTGTCACTTGAACAGCAACAATCATCTAGAGCCAAGGTTGACATCACTAGGTGGCTAGCCCTGCTGTGGTATTTCATCCACATCACACACTCACAAGCGCACTCACACCTATGGCCAATTTAGAGTGTCCAATCCACTTATTGCATGTCTTTGGAACGTGGGAGGAAACCGGAGCACCCAGCGGAAACCCACACAAACACAGGGGGCATGCAGACTCCACACAGAAGGCACCCCAGCTGAGAATCAAACAGCCTATATATTTAACACTTGTCAATCTAATTTTAGTTTTGCTGTTAATTAGCTTGTAATTGTGCTGTATCAAGCTACTTAGTAGCTGTATAGGTCCCTTGTCATTCATGTACACTAAGAGAACATAATTTATAGTTACACTACTTTCCAGTGCTGTCAATTGCCTAGATATCAGCTTTTTGGAACACATCTGGTGTTAAGAAATTACCACAATGAGTCTAAAAAGCTATACCTACTCAATGGTGTATTCAATTTAAACAATTTGGCACTTGCTATATATAGCTTTTATCTGCCAAAAACAGTACTGAAAGAATCTTAACAGTTGGCATTCATGAGCCTACTTATTCAACTGTAAACAAAAGGTAATAATAGTTTGTCAATTTATGTAGCTCTGTCAGATCAATAGAACTGTGAATGTTTTCTTTCTTAACATTTCATTGGTTCTTAATTATGCATAGGTTTTTCATTCTCTTTAGATCCTAGTCATTTCTGGTATTGAGAGCAGTTTGGTACTTTCTAAGAGTATGTATCACTGACACAGCATCAAGATTTATTTGTGTGTAAAATTTCCTTGGCAAGTGTCCTGTGATTGTGGACACATCAGCAAAGTCATGCAGGATATTATTAATGGGGCTCTGCACATTATCAAAACTGTCTCTTGGCTTTCTGAAAATCTACATGCAATGTTTGGTTTTACACTGTGAATTCTGGTTGATATCCATAACTCTTTGCATGTCAAATAACCTAAACTATTAATGGAGCTCATTGCATCAAATTTCACTATTTGAAAAAGAATGTTGGACTTTCTGTTTTTAAATTTTCCTTGGTAGATTCTGACAAAGTGGTACTATCTGGTGGAGTAGAAGTTTACAGTGTGCACACAGTCCTCTTCCACTTACAATTATTTACTGACAAAATCTTGTAATCTGTACATGTGTTGGGTTTAAATTCTGTATTATTTCCATTAATTCTTAGCATGCATGCCCAAAAAACTAACATGCTTCATTTGTGTTTTCAGATATCACAGTGTCAGCTGTTTTCATTTAAACAGTACCAGTGTACAGCTTCTCTTCTACAATATGAAAATTTGTTTTTAACACAGTTATTTTTATGTGATACATCTGTGGAAAGTGCCTTTTATAGCACTGATTCTGAAGGATTGATTAAATTCTGGATAATATTTCCAGTCATGCTTATAGCCATGCCTATTGCAACCTTGAATTGAAACAGTGTATCAAAGCACTTATCTGTCCTCTACCTGTTGGAAGAACTTTTTGTCCTTCATCATAGATCCTCTATTTGTTTAATACATTGCCATATGGCTTTTTTTCATATCCATTCTTGTTAAGAAACATCCTGGTTTTGTTTCTCCTGTTTGCATGTTTGACTCGTATTCTATTTTACATCTGTGTTTCTGTTCAGGTAATTGGTTAGTCCAGGTTAATTGTTTTAACTGGACACTAGTAATTTCAGTTGCTCTGTGTGTATCCACAGTATTTTATAAGGTCTGTCTCTCTTAAAATTCTGACTATTTGTTTCATTGTTTTGTATACTGCAGTTTATTCTATTATTAATGGATTTGTAACTTATTTCAGAGTCCTTAGATCAGTTATTTAAATCAACAACTCTGTAGTCTTTGTAGGAATGTAATAAATTGCATATTCTTTCTGAACTCATTGTCATCTGAGATTTTTTTAAGTACTGCTATTCCATCTTACTATCAATGAATAAAAATAAAATAAATGTATTATGGCCTCCTCTGACATAGTGAATATTGTACACTGAATCTTTTCAGGCTTCTCAAATAATCCACTCTCTGTGATGATTAGTTTTGTAAATCTAAAGATTCCTTTTTTTCAGACTTTATTTTCATTTGACAGTCATATTTCTGTACATCCAAACACAGGAACACTTGAAAGCAAATGTATTTCTTCCATTCTACAGATATATTTCTTCTGTTCTTTCAGGTATTTTTTTTCTTCTAATCACCATGTACTGTTAAAATAGATATGCATGATATGTGTTGCAATAACTATCTTTTTAGATATTTATAGATAAATAATAACGTAAGCAATTCCTGATGCAAGCCAGCCCAAGAACCACAGCTCGGACAGCGAAGTGGAATCAATTGAACAATTTATTGAACAAAAATGAGAGAAGCTCCGATAAGAAACACAATTAACCTTGGTTAAGCGCTTTCATCTGCAAATCAACAGACTTCCTCAGAACCAAGAATACATCTGTAATTGCCCTATTTAAAAACAGTTTGGCGCCAAAATTCAATGTTTAACTTAAAGGGCTATAAACATAACCTAAATAAACACCATATGTTATAAAAGTAGTGTGTGCAAGAATCACTTCATACACAATGTATAATACCCTAATAAAAAATAATCTGCGTAATAAATCAGGATCAATACAATAGCCTGAACATATGTTGAGATGCTTGATTAATGAAATACATCAGAAACACATTAGAAACACACATTGAAATACAATAAAGTGTGTTAAAATTAAATAAGTAAAATACATGAAATACTAGACAATGCGAGTTGAACAGATAAAACCTACTCTACAAACAATATATGTATAAAAGAGGTATACATAAATAAATCATCCTAACTGCAAAAATACTAGAATACCTCAATCTACAACTTGTTAATAATAATAATGTATGCAATGAATATAGTTAATAATATAAAATAATTAAAAATAGGTATATAATATATAAATATATGAATATAAATATATAAATATATGAATATAAATATAAAATAATCCTAAAATGTTAATAATTATATGAAGAATGGTGTGAGAATGTATTAAAATGTATAAAAAGTATAAGTGAATTGAAAGGATGTCAATGTTTAAAATTGTAAGATGTAAATCAGTCCAACAGCAAAAAAGGTTTAATACTTATATAATCATTAAGTCTAGGGCTAGTTGTGGCATCACATAAAATCTGCCACCTGCTTTCTAACATAGCTAAATGTGCTTTCCAGTTCCCTCCACTAATTGAAACATCAGTTTGATCAATAATGGTGAATACAAAGGAGTGTGTGGGACATTTTTCAATGATGTGTTTGCTGAGGACATTATTATTGTCTTTCCTTTTTATCTTATATAAATGTTCGTATATCCTGGTTTTAAACTTCCTTTCGGTCTTCCCTATATAATATGCCGAACAAGATAAACAAGTAGCTAAATAGACAACTCTCTGTGTACTACAATTCCCTGACTTGCTATATATACGAGTTTGGGTTACATTACTTAATCTAATAACCTTACTACTGTTTATGTGCTTACATTGGTTACAAGCACCACATCTAGTAGTTCCTCTAATAATATGTCCTGATTTTGCGTGTTCTAATAAATATTTCAAGTTGGGAGATGTCTAAGTTGCCTACAAAACTACATACATTTTCAGATAAAGTGAGGATATCCCAGTGTGTATGTAAAATTTCCTTAACAATGTTGGTATAGGGGTTGAACCTAATCACACAAACTTGTGTTCCTATATGCGTGTCAGTACTTTTAGAAAAATTACAAGATTTACCTAATAAAGGTTGATATTTAATTCCCCACTCTTGTTTGACATAATTAATAACATTGTCCAACATACATTTTGGGTATCCTCTATTTAGAAACATCTTGTAAATGACATCCAGTTCTGTTTCCATAATAGCTCTACTGGAAGACATACGTGCAGCACGTATGCACTGACCTTTGAACACATTCCTAAAAATATGTGGGGGGTGATTGCTTCCAAAATCCAAATAATCATTTGAAAAGGTCTCCTTTCTGAAAATCTTTGATTCAAAACTCACACCATTATCATTAATATATGTGTCCAAGTAGGATATCCCTTCATGATCAACTCTATACGTGAATTTTAAAAATTCAGTAGTGTTGTTTATATAATCTATAAATTTTTTAATGTCATCTTCTGTTCCCTTCCATAAAATAAATAAATCATCTAGGTATCTAGTGTACAACACAATGTTCTTAAAAAATTCACTGCTGAAAATATATTCTGATTCCCACTCTAACATGACGAGATTGGCATAGATCGGGGCGCAAGAGGCACCCATAGCTACCCCTCTGATCTGTCTAAATAATTCCCCTTGGAATTGGAGGTAGTTATGGTCTAAAACCAGCCCCATCATGTCTACTATTAAATTAATCTTGTCCCAACTTAGGGTAGAAAATTTACACAAACTGTTATAGAAGTATTCTAAGCCAATTACTTTTGGTATGCAAGAGAAAAGATCGACCATGTCCACAGTAAGGAAAATGAGGTCACTTCCCCATAAGTCAGGGGTTAATTTTCCCCAAAAATTCCAAGAATCTTTCGTTAAGTGTGTTACATTTTGGTATACATGTTTGGTCCATTGGTCGATAGTAACCCCTATATTGAATGTCTTAGACTTAGATCCAGAAATTATAGGTCTAAAAGGTGGTTTCTCTACACATTTGTGTATTTTAGGTATACCTATAATATTGGCCATCCTGGGAAATTCAACTCTTAAAAATTGATAAATTTAATTTGATATACGGTTGTCTAATAAGTATTCCTCTAAGGCAAGGTCAATCCTTTTATAACCTATATTAACTTGATTAGTGGATACTTCCTCATAGTTACCTGACAAGTGTAAAATGTTATGTATTTCGCTGTTATAGTCCAAAGTGTTAAATAGTACAATACCCCCTCCCTTGTCTGGTTTCATAATTCTGACGTTCTTATTCGTCACCATATAGTCTAAACATTTCCTTTCTTCTAAAGTTAAATTCTCACACCATTCTTCATATAATTATTAACATTTTAGGATTATTTTATATTTATATTCATATATTTATATATTTATATATTATATACCTATTTTTAATTATTTTATATTATTAACTATATTCATTACATACATTATTATTATTAACAAGTTGTAGATTGAGGTATTCTAGTATTTTTGCAGTTAGGATGATTTATTTATGTATACCTCTTTTATACATATATTGTTTGTAGAGTAGGTTTTATCTGTTCAACTCGCATTGTCTAGTATTTCATGTATTTCATGTATTTTACTTATTTAATTTTAACACACTTTATTGTATTTCAATGTGTGTTTCTGATGTATTTCATTAATCAAGCATCTCAACATATGTTCAGGCTATTGTATTGATCCTGATTTATTCAGCAGATTATTTTTTATTAGGGTATTATACATTGTGTATGAAGTGATTCTTGCACACACTACTTTTATAACATATGGTGTTTATTTAGGTTATGTTTATAGCCCTTTAAGTTAAACATTGAATTTTGGCGCCAAACTGTTTTTAAATAGGGCAATTACAGATGTATTCTTGGTTCTGAGGAAGTCTGTTGATTTGCAGATGAAAGCGCTTAACCAAGGTTAATTGTGTTTCTTATCGAAGCTTCTCTCATTTTTGTTCAATAAATTGTTCAATTGATTCCACTTCGCTGTCCGAGCTGTGGTTCTTGGGCTGGCTTGCATCAGGAATTGCTCACGTTGTTGTTTCTCTCATTGGAGTTCGTTATTTATAGATAAATAGATAGATAGATATAGCTTTATATCTATCCATGCATCTCTCTATTTATCTAAATGTATATATCATCCACAAAAAATAAAATAAAATAAATAAATAAATAAATAAATATGACATACAAAACCACAGTTTTATTTGGCCTAACACTTCAGTAACCACATGCCTTCAAAAGGACTCACTATCACTTACAAATAATACCCTTTATATATAAAAACAATTAACTAGCAAATCAATCAAAAATTAATTAAACAATCAAAGTCAATTAAACAGAAGTTCTAATTCAGTAAAATGGCTAAAAAACAGACACATTAATTTATTGAGAAATAAATTCAGTTAGCCTTTTATCCTGCTTCACAGGACTTCTTCAGACTGAATTAAACCAAATACAGTCACATATTTAAAACAATTTTAAAAGTCACATGGACACAATTAATTAGTGCTTTAACCCTTTCCTTTTCAAGTACACTTTGAAATTTTCCTTGTCTTTCAAACCTGTGGGTTAAAATGCATTTACCTGAACTTGCCAAACACATTCTCTCCAATCAGTTTCATCCTCTGCATTAAAGATATTTAAGTACTCCTCTGTCTGTTCACTAACTATACATTTAAAATCCACTTTGTACTTATTTGTTTTGTAGTGCTTACTTAATGCATTTGTTTTGTCCTCCACTGAAATGGCATATTCATGTTCATACAGTCTTTTGCGTAACTCTCTGGTCGTACGTCCCACATAAAATGAGTTACAACAATTGCACATAATTAAATACATAAGTTAGATTTGCATGTATAGCTGCCCCTGATTTTAATTTTGACTCCATTAACATCCTCTACATCTACTCTTGCGTATAGAAATTGACAGTAGTTACAATTGTGACATTTATGCATTCCAACTTTATTGCACACTGCTCTAGGTAAACTTAATTTGGATTAAAAGTAATTTTTAAAATATTTACCTCTCTTTTGAACAAATAAAGGGTGTTTACCCACTACCCTTTTTACTTTTAGGAAGCTGCTCAAAAATTTCCAGTTGTTAATTATTATATTTCTGGTAGTCCTTTCATCTGCACTGTTTGTTACCTGCATATATGTACTATAGTTAATATTGATTACCTTCATAGAATTCACCTCTCTCTGTTTTCTTAAATCAAGAACATCATAAAATTTTTCTTTGACCATTTCAACTGTATACCCCCTACTAACAAATTTGCTACTCAGAATATCCCCTTCTTCTAAAAGGTCCTGACCTTTGTTTGTTAGCCTGTTAGCTCTCAGTAACTGTCCTTTAACTACATTGGCTTTAGTTTTCTTAGGATGCATGCTACTGTAATCACTGTTGTGTATTTCTTTTTATAAATTTTTGTAAGCAACTTTCCTTTGTCTTTAAGTACTATTACATCTAAGAAATTGACACGTATTGCACTAACCTCTAATGTAAACTAAAGGAATGTGCTAGCATTATTAATATGTGCTATGAACTCATGTAACAAATCCACATCCCCCTCCAAACTAAAAAAAAAGTCATCACTGAAGTGTTTAAAAAATAAAATATTGTCACTGTACACACTTTTTAAAATATTGTTTTTTTTCCCAACCATACATAAAAGTATTGGCATAATGGGTGGCCATAGCAGGCCCCATTGCCACCCCATTAGTTTCACAATGAAACCTTATGTTAAAGTCAAAGTAATTATAGCTCAAAATGATATCTGACATTTCCATCAATCAACTTATAGTATCATTTGAAAAGAGCTTGGAACTACTCAGTTCCAACCTAACCGGTTCCATTCCTTCATATTTGGGAATTACTGTGTACAGAGATTTAATATATAAAGTGACTAACAAGTCAGGTTTCATAAATAAATATATTTTCTATTTTCTTCTTAAAATCAAAGGTATATGTGACATACATGTTACTTGTTTCAACTACTTTCTGTAAATACTTATCAACATAAATTGCCATTCCCACTGTCTTACTTTTATTACTGGTGAAATACATCTGAGGAAGGATCATCTAACTTTTTGTGGATTTTAGGCAGACCAGATATTCAGCTTATCATTGGGTTTTCAACTTTTAAAAAGGCACTTAACTCATAAGAAATTCTTCCAGAACATAACCATTCCTCAATAAAACAGTCTGTCTGTGAATATGCCATCTTAATATCTAGAAAGAAAACAGGTTTGTAAAAACAAACATCTGCTGATATTTCAAACATTTTAGTGTTAAACATTTCTCTCTTTTTAAAACAACAATTGCATTTCCTTTATAAGCTTTATTGATATGTTCATTGTTTAACAAATTATAAAAAACAGCATTGTCTTTATGTGAAAGGCTATAATATGTATTCACAGGCTTGCTTTGCAACAGTTCAATACTTTGTATTTCAGAAACATTCAAGAAAGCTCCAAACTCACTTTCAAAGATGGAGTAAATATGCTAGGTTAGTCTTAAAACTTCTAACAGTCTGTAAAGCAAGACAAAAGTGCTTACTGAATTTATTTCTGAATAAATTATTGTGCCTTGTTTTTTGAGCCATTTTATTTCATAGTAGTTCATACTTTTAGCTATTTCGTCACATTTTGTGATTAAGTAGTTTTAATTCGGTTCATTGTTCATACCATATGGAGTTAAAAGTATTGCGTCTTAAAAGAAACTCAGTCTCCTTTCTTAATATTTACTTTCAGTACTGTTACTACAGCTCTTATCTTTTTGTACATGCTATAAAACATTGTTTTACCATATTTAAATTGCCATCATGTTCAGTTCAGGTATGAGCTGCAACAATTTTATCTTTTCTTCTATTTCTGACGTCATGAATATGTTCTTGTATCCATTTTTAAACTGCCTTTTTGTTTGTCCATTGGAGGACAAACCATGTAAACATGAAATTAAACGCACTTGTATTATATGTATAATAACTTCTAAAAGTAAATTTCTTATTATTAATATAATTAACCTTATAAGTAAAAACTCTGCAGATATTATATGACCCACAAGAATACATTCTGTGTGAGACTGGGGCATGCAGTATTCTTTATTTTCACTCTTTTTGAAATAACTACGTAGCAACATATGTTCTAAACTTTTACCTTGTTTATATGATATCATAAAAATCAAATCACAAAATTTCAAATCATCAAGCAGAATATACCAATGCTCTCATAAGAAAGAGACTTCCAGATAAGCTGATTTAACTTCATTTATTAAATAACCTCTTTTTAAAAACAAATCAATTGTATTGTATGGTTCCAGTAGGAAGCCAGTCCATGTAGTACTAAGTGTTACAGCTCTTAATAATTCCCCTGTCTGTAGGGCTGAAATAGTATGGACAAGGTGGCAAGTATCTCCATGTAAGAAAGTATGAGTTGGGATTGTATTTCTAAATAATTTAGTGTAAATAATATTCTCAACATATAATTACAAATCTAAAAAAATCAATGCTCATCTTAATTCTGTCTTTAAAACTAATAGCAAATTTATCATGTTTAATACAGCCTAAAAATGTAAAAAATAACTACCCTTACAAATATGTAATAAGGTGTGTGTGTGTGTGTGTGTGTGTGTGTGTGTGTGTGTGTGTGTGGTAACATCCTTATATATTCAAAATGCCCTTTGATTCAGTTTGAGAAAAGTATACCATATGACATAAAACCTAATGTTGCTACTCTGTAATATTAAAATGACCAAATATAACAGACTTTTTAAAAATTGCAAGATATAAGGTGGGGGTTGGATGTGTTTGATATGGGCTTAACTGAGGAACTTGTAGCCTCTTTAGATTAATGTTTCTCTTAGCTCACACCATGGTTTGTGGATTGCAACATTTTTTTAAACTGTAGCCTATGTAAGCTGGAACATTTCTGGAAAACTGGCCATTAATGGACAGTGTTGTTCATGATGCATGATGCATGAGAAAGAACAGGTAGCAATGGAAGTTTCAACATGTAAAATGCCCTAATCTACAGGATCCAGTGTTCACACTGTGTCAGTTTGTATACAAGTTGGATATGTGAAAGCAGCCTGTGAAGGGAAGGATGGCGATTTGATGTAGTTCATAAAAAATATATACTGTTGTCGTGCTAGTTGTTCTGGAAGGGTTGACATGTTATCTTCTGAGATGCTGTGTAGTATATCTTCTCAGAGAGATCTGGATACAAAATGCTAAGATTGTGTCCCTATTACTTTATTCATTCATTACAAATAATTAATTCTGGGACTGTTGTGAGATGATCTTCTGGTCTGATGTGTTATTTACTGTGGGCAAAGTGGTCTCCTAGAAACAGTTTGCTTAGATATCCTGCTGTTGCTTTACTTCTCCTGCACAACAGTACAGAGGTACTACTCATAATGATTTTCTGATTTACAGTGCTCTGTAGTTATACCCTCATTACTTAACCAGTGTATCAATAAAGGGAAGTCTTATTAGTGTGTAAGTAATTCGGCCTTCTATGGTATTCCGTAGTGTACCCTAACCAGAATAATTTTCTGGGTGCATTGTAATGGAGTTAGGCCTTTGTTGCTTTACTCAGCCAGTACAGGAGTCTATACTCACTGTGAGCTTTAAAAACTAGGACATCTAGCATAGCCCTTTCTTGGAAGAATGAAGACCAGAGGTGTAGTGTTACTTATTTATTTTTACTGAATGGTCTGAAAATGTTATTTCCTGAACACCTTGGGCTCAGTGTAACTTGCCGAGACAGTGAAAGCCAACTTTCCTTTCGATCAGTGAATAAACAGTCTACACCCAGATCCCAGGTAAAGCTTTCCAGTAATAGAGCAACGTAGGTTTCCTGCAATTCTTAAACCAATAATATGAATGTATTGCTTATTAAAAAACATGTTTTGATTGGAGCACTTCATTTTAATGTTGTACAGTCTGGGCCTGTTTTATTCAGTTTGCTTCATCTTGTTTATTAATTAATTCAGAATCTCCTAGGCTATACCCCACTCACATGTTTGTACTTACCTTATTTTGCTTTCATTTGGTGAGATCCCACATCTTTCTGAAGTACTGGAAATCCCATTTCAGATAGATAAATGAAGTTAAAGCTATTCAGAAGAGAACCAGAGTTGTACAGCATTTGTACCAGAAGAGACGCTGAAGGAGCACAGTGTATAGATATTCCTGTGTGACACTGAAAAGAGGAAAGGTAGGAGAAGGGAGTCATGACTGAAATTTTCAGGCATCTTTTAAAATCAGTAAAAGCCCATGGGGGCAACATCAATTAAAAAAAGAGACACCCACATTTGGCCAGATTCCAGATGAATTGCTCTCAGTGTAAGTCTATCTTGATTCCAAAACATTTGCTCTCAGTATAAGTGACTTAATTTGGTGTCTGACAGGTAAGAGGGGTGAATATTTCATGATAGATGTTATGGATACATGGAGCACCCAAGGGCAGCGGGTGGTAGTGATCTCCCATCCTGAAGTCCCCCACTAATCTTCCATTTATTTTTTCACCACTTACCATTATGTGCTTAATTATTCAGCCTACTTGTCGCTGCCCTTAGCTGCTGGATACGCACTACTATTGCTACTAGGAATGGGCATCCATACACAATGAAGTGAATTATGCAAAAAAAAAAGAATAATAAGACATGAAAGTCTCCTGGACTGTTTTAATGTATATGGTGAGCTTTACTTTTTTCTGTACATCTTTGAAGCCTTTGACCTAAGAATAAACCAATCCTAAAAATTCAACTGATGAAATAGCACCTAGAAAATAAAAAATGGAAAAAAAAAAAACTATTTTTCAACCCACTTTTGAGAATATGCTAAGAATGAGTGGCCTGAGCATTTGATGTCAAGGTTACCAAACATTTACTTCCTTTAGAATATAGTGCCTGCAGTACCTACTGTTAGCAGTTAAACATTTGTAGTCATATCATCTATGACAATGGGTAGGTTTATCAGAAACATTGCTTATGTACGGTGATCTCTTGTTAATCATACAAAGCATCACATTATTATAGTTGTAACAAAAATAATGTATAGAAGAAAGTTATATTACATATTCAGCACTTTACAAAACATGATAAAAAACATAGTATACAAGACAAGATGAAAAATTATGTAATAATCTATATGATATTGTCTAACTTTCCTCATTTCATGTCTTTTATCTGAGTATCTCTTCTTACACCATATGTTGTGGGGAATAAAAGGCATTTTGTTCTTGACTGCTCTTTTCAGATAAAAGGCTGAAGATCTGTTGCCATGTTGCATTCAAAAATCACAAAGCCAAGGCCTTTTGAGTGTAGCTTGGACACTTGCTCTTTGCCTGTTCACTTTACTGACAGATGTAAAATATTGCATTTGTCCATTATGCCTGTTACTACCTTTATTCATATGACTGGTGAGTCATTTTTCACATCTACAGTCACTCAGTGTCAGTCAGTCTAAGACATGGATTACACTGCAAATGTATCTTTTTTTGCAAAAAGTACATAACAGACCCGTCTGTTATGAAGCCTCTGTGGTTCACCATTGGATGCTGTCAAGTACAGAATGTTCTAGTAATCAAACACTAATAAAATTCAGAGTATTAATGACCCATCTCCTGGTTTCTTACGGCACATTTTGTCCAGAACAAGGCTTTAAATCATTTCTCAACATTTCTTTACCAGCTGATCTGTGTATTTAATACTGCATCTGAAATGCTATTCTGACGCTGTTACCAGTTATCTGTAGAAAAGAAACTGTCTGATAACAGTGCCCTCATCTGGTTTATAATTTAGAAACTGGAGTTCACTGATCTGCTGAAATGCATAGCTTTGTGTTTTCAAGGATTAAAAACTGATTGTTGATCTGTGGGAAAATATTTTCATTGAAAATACACACTAACGTATTCTGTTTATCATTTGTTGATATAGGCATTGTTTCTTTTGTTTTATTTTTCACACACAGACATACACATGTATATGTTATGTACTGTATGCAGATACACACATACATATACACACATATAAATATACATTTATATATCTTTATATATATATATATATATATATATATATATATATACACACACACATATATATATATATATATATATATATATATATATATATATACACACACATATATATATATATATATATATATATATATATATATATATATATGTGTGTGTGTGTGTATATATATATATATATATATATATATATATGTGTGTGTGTGTGTGTGTGTGTGTGTGTATATATATATATATATATATATATATATATATATGTATATATATATATATATCTATATATAATATCTTCTTCTTTTTCTTTTGGCTTTTCCCGGTTAGGAGTCGTCACAGCGGATCACCTGTCCACTCATGATTGGCAGTGGAGTTTTACAATGTCAAGTTGCCAGCCCGGCGCCGAACCTTCCTCAGAAGGCACACACACACTCACATCTAGGGCCAATTTAGAGTATCCAATCCACCTACAGCATATCTTTGGGATGTGGGAGGAAACCGGAGCACCCACAGGAAACCCACGTGACCACAAGGAGGACATGCAAACTCTGCACAGAAGGCACCCCAGCTAAGGATTGAACCGGAGAACCTCTTGCTGTGAGGCAACGCTAACCGCAGCACCACCGTGTCCGCCCTTATATATAAAATATATATATATATATATATATATATATATATATATATATATATATGTATATATATTTAGATAGATAAGGATGGGTCTACTTTGTTTCATTGAATTTCATTTCACCCCGACCATATCGATGAAAACACAAATAACTGAAAACTCATTTCATTGAATCTCATTTCACTGAACTGCAGTTAGTATATATGGCACTGTGTAAGGCAAGTAAAAGGTATATGCCCTTTTCCCCACTGTAGTGCATTCCTGGAGTTAGTATATATAGTTAAGGGGGATCCAAAATGGGCGGGTAGGGGGGGTGTAGCCCCCACTTATTTTGAGTACATATTGTCTTCCGGAGAGAGTTAATCATTGGTGTTGTAACTATGCATGTCTACTGTTTACAATGTATTGTTTTGAAATTTTTGGTAAATACAATATAAAACAAAGTGGAGACCTATGCCCCCAGCACTCCCCAATGTTGGGGGCTGTGCCCCCCACACACCCCTAACTATATATACTAACTCTAGGATCGCACTACAGTGGGGAACAAAAAAGATTTTTTTTCTTTTTTTTTATTTACATTTCAAAGTTTCAAAACTTTGATCTTATGATCTCAACCATAAGAAATTTGAAGTTTTGAAACTCTGAAATTTAAAAGTAGACCCATCCTAGATCCAGGCCTGCTGAATCTAGCTTTGTTTGTATAACTTGAACACTAATCCAGGCATTCTTTAAAGTATGCAGTTGTATTTATTACTGCTGGTAGTAACTTGATTAAAGTGTAGCTATCATTTCTAAGTCTTTTGGATTAAGCACTTGGGCTTCAGACCAGTTGTTTTACATTAGGAAGGTTTGTGGCCTGCACTGTGGTGGCAGGACAGGTAGCTTACATCCTTCTAAGTTGGGAACTGCTGATTGAGAGCTCAGTGTCTGTTATTCTAAAAGTGTATTAGTTCTGGTTTAAGCACTTGGGCTTCAGGCCAGTTATTTTACGTTAAGAAGGATTGCGGTCTGCACTCTTGTGGGAGGAGAGGCTGGACTCTGCCCTTCTGAGCAGGGAATTTCTGGTTAAAGGCTTATAGTGCCTGCATATTCCAACTGTTTCTTACTGAAATTGGTACACCTTGTTTGCTGTAGCATAGACTAGATCCAGGGCTGCTGAATCTAGCTTTGTTTGTATGCTTGTTGTTTGCTTATTTCCCTGAAACTCTAATTCCACCTAAAACGCGGCCTTTTAGCACTTCTGTGGATCCCTAGTGATATCTGTATTGCTTACTGTACTTATTTCCTTGTTTCACTTGAAAGAAAGTTACTGTTTGTCGTTTTTGCATTTAAGTTACCTGTAACACATTGCATTTAAGTTACCTGGCACTTGCTCACTAAAGCAATTATATAAGTCAGCTCTAAAAAATTAAAAGCACTACACCCTCACAAACTCCCCTTGAGTACCTTGTTCCCCATTGGCCCTTTTTCTCAATTATAAAGGAATTCCCAATACTATTCTAGCATGTCCAAAGGTCAGTTGTCAGTCTCCTCTCCGGTCCAGCTGGTGAATCTGGGAATCTTGAGGCAATGTTACAACTGTCTCATGTACACAGACAACCCTCTCCTCCTCCCAACAAATTCCAACACATGTGAGAGATGCAACCATATAGCCAAACTGGAGGCTAAGCTCTCTCAACTCAGTACTGGCGTAACCAGTCAGGAGGAGAAGGAAACCACACTCACTACAATTCCAGTCTCACATAGACCTACCACGACAACAAACCAAATACATAAACACACAAAAACATACTCGGAGGCTCTAAATAAAAATCTCCCTAAGCAGCAGAGACCTCCAAAGCAGATACCCAAGCAACCGCTACCCCAAAACAAAACACATGCAACACATAGCTCACAAAGCCAGTGTGCGAACAGTCACAGCCCTTAAGGCTAAACAACACACCTGATACACTTGTAATAGGTGACTCTATCGTCAGGCACACTGACGTCCCGCTCACCAGGCTGAACAAGGAGAAGGTCACGGTGAGCTGCCTGTCGGGCACTAGGATCTGCCACATAACACAAGCACTCAGGTCACTCCAAGGCAAGTACAAATATGACTCAGTCATTGTCCATGCTGGTGTGAATGACCTGAGACGTACCTCCCTGGACTACATGAAAAGAGACATAGAGGAGCTCTCTGAGCATGTAGCCCAGGCCGGTATGACCCTGACCTTGAGTAGCATCTTACCCTCACCAAGAATGATGCCACAATATGAAGACAAGATGATCAATTTCAACAATTGGCTTAAGTGTTGGTGTCATTCAAAGGGGATCCAATGCCTGTCAGCCTGGGATGACATGCGCAACAAGCCACAATGCTTCGCTAGGGACGGCTTGCACCTGTCACCCCTGGGCTTTCGGATATTGGCAAAGGCTCTTGCTACCCCATAGTGCCTTTTTTAGGCAAGGCTCAAAAGACAAACCCACCTCCATAGGTATCACAAGGGATAAGAAACTAAGAGTAATGCTACTCAACGGCAGAAGTCTAAACCTCAAGATGCATGCACTCGAAACTCTCCTTAGCATGGAGAACATCGATATCTGTGCAGTAACAGAAACCTGGTTCAAGGCTCCCGAGAGCACACCAGCACTACCAGGTTATACCTCATACCATGCTTTTCGGCCCCAAAACTTGGACCGAACCACAAAAGGAGGGGGAGTATCAATATTCGTCAAAGATACCCACACCTCCAGGTTGGTGGCACAGCACGAAGCATCAGAGACTATCTATGTGCAACTAACTGTGGGTAAAACTGCCTTCCAGTTTATAGCCTGCTACAGACCACCCTCCCAAACACAGGAACCCCACTCGGCCTTCCTGAGAATACTGGAAAATATGAAGGTCTCTCCAAACACCATTATATTGGGCGACTTCAACTACCCAAACATAGATTGGGAGCATTACTCTAGCTCCAACACCCTAGCCCAAAGGTTCCTAGAATTTATAAACTCAAATGCTATGGAACAACTTGTTACCACTCCCACAAGAGGGGAAAACATACTGGACCTGATCATCACCAACATGGGGACACTATGCTCCAGACCAGAAGTGTATCTTTCACTGGTAAGATCAGACCATAAACTAATCTCACTGGATAGTCACATCCCGACCCCACCCCCTGCCCAGAAAACCACAGTGAAAAACTTCTCTAAAGCAAATTTCACACGCCTCAAAACCAAGGCGAAATCCTTCAAAGCCCCCGGGCCTGTGGAAAATATGGCCCAGACCGCAGAATCCTTTATAAACGCATTCTGTGAACACCTTCAGGAATGCATGGATCATGCAATCCCAAATAAAACCAAGACCCAGTCCTCCAAAGGCAGACGGCCTGTCTGGTGGACCCCAGCCATAAACAAACTATACAATAGAAGGAGGAAGCTACTACATGATAGTGCAAAATCCCAAAAAGGGAAGGCATCTCTGTTCAGTATTAGCAAAAAACTACAGGCACTCATAAAATCGTCTAAGGCCAGCATCGAGAGAAAAATTGCACAGGACACTAAGGATAATCACAAGGCTTTCTTTAGTTATGTTAGGAACCTGGGTGGGAATTCCCAGATATGCTCAGAATTAGTCCAAAATGACAAAAAATACACTGAGCCCACAGACATTGCCAACATCCTAGCTGACAGGTTCAGTGCAAACCCCCCCCCTCCTCACCAAAAGGGCAAATATCTATCCCAACAGAGTGCTGCCCCCTGACATCTCAGATGCTCAGGTAAGAGTCGCCCTCTCCAAAGCAAAAAACACAGCATCAATGGGACCAGATGGTGTCCCGGGCTGCATCCTACATGAACTCCAAGAAGAGCTAAACCCAAACATAAAACTACTGTTCAAGTCTTAGCCTTAATACAGGATATGTACCCAAAGAGTGGCGTACAGCAACAGTGGTCCCTCTCCACAAAGGTGGTGCCTCAACAGATCCTGGAAACTATCGCCCCATAAGCCTGACTAGCTTGGTCTGCAAAGCTATGGAAAGGATCATCGTGGACCTCATAAATAAAGATATTGGGGACCTACAGACACTGGATCCTACCCAGTTTGGCTTTGTTAAGGGCAGATCCTGCCTCTTAAACCTGGTCAATTTCTTTGAAACAGTCACCAAGGCCATTGACGAGGGGAAGGTGGTCCACACAGCCTACCTGGACCTCGCAAAAGCCTTCGATACAATACCCCACTCGGGCATTATAGATAAGCTCACCAGCTTAAATATAAACCCCTATGTCACTAGATGGGTTGCAAACTGGCTCAAGGACAGAACCCACATGGTTAGAATTGCTGGAGCCATGTCAGACTCCAAACCAGTTACAAGTGGCGTCCCACAAGGCTCAGTCCTGGAACCTCTCTTGTTCGGTATATATTTCTTCGCGGTACAGGCCAACACGGAAGGACTGTGGGTGACCAAGTTCACAGATGACGGCAAACTGGGTGCCATAATCAACTCTCCAGCCGACACAAGCATCCTCCAAACGGGCCTCATAGAAACAGTCAACTGGTGCCAGAGCCATGGCCTCAAACTAAACGCCAAAAAGTGTATAGTTCTCCCCTTTGGCAAAAACAAAGTGCCCACAAATTACCACATAGGTGGTAATCCATTAAGTACAGAAGTCATTAGGGACCTGGGGACCCAAGTTGATAGCAATCTCTCATTTGACAACCACGTGGCCAAAGTGGTTAGAAAAACATTTTATATAGCCCACCTAATCATGAAGGGATTCACATCTAGATCAGGGGAGGTCATTCTGCCTCTTTACTCATCCCTCATCAGGCCCATAATTGAGTACAATGCCCCTTTGGGATGTACCTTACCAGACACCTGCAGCAACTGGAAAGACCCCAAAAGTACCTCACCAAGAGGATCAAAGGGCTCAAACAGATGCCATATGCTGTCCGGTTAAAGAAACTCCAGCTCTACTCAGTGGCATACCACCTGCTCAGAGGCGATCTGTGCCTGACGTATAAAGCCATGTCCAACCCGGAATTAATGGACATGCTGCACTTCAGAAAATCCAAATCCCATCGAGCTACGCGCTCGAGAGACTTGAACCTCAGCACTGAAATAAATAGGACAGATTCATAACCCAGAGTCTCCCTTCACTCTGGAATAAAATCCCAGTCCAGGTTAGGCAGAGTCCCACATTGACTCTCTTCAAGAGGAATCTTGATGAGTGGATGGGAGATCGTAGGTTTACCCCGGCTATCACTTCTGTGTCACTGTTAGACAGAGGCACAGTGTACTAACCTCAAAAAAAGGCATAGCAAAATTAATTTAAAATGGGTGGCGAAAGCCAAACACACTCTGGCTAGGCTTATAAATGCCCTAGGGCAGATAGCCTAGTATGAACCTATGAACCTATATATATCTGTGTGTGTGTGTGTGTGTGTGTGTGTGTGTGTGTGTGTGTGTGTGTGTGTGTGTGTGTGTGTGTGTGTGTGTGTGTGTATTGTGAGTGTATGTATTTATATTTAATGTTATATATACAGGTCTCTATTTGCAATGAGGCAGAGATGCCATAGTCTGAACAGTACACAATGACTGTGTGATCCTTTCTTTCTGTCATCTACCTGTTGCATAACTTAATGTTTGTTTTCCCCATAATTTGTATTCTCATTTCCTGTGTAAAGCTGTCTAATGTGTACCCCATAAATCCTCGAAAGGGATGAGATTCCAAATGTCTGGAATTATGTGTACAATACCATGAGAGGATGTGTACTTCAAAAATCTCTCTCTCAGAGCCATAATAAGGCATGAGGGGCAGAGACGAAGTGTTTTATACACTTTGAGGTGTATTAAAATTATTTCCCACACAACCAGAACTAATCATACTTAAGAAATGTCCCGTTTAGGTTTCTGGATGAGAGAAAGGAAGCAGAAATATTAATTGTGCATGTACAAAGAAATTTAAAACATGGTTAGATGATATTTTTAAGCTAAAGAAACTTCCCTTTTTTTCCTGTTCTGTTCATAACCTCAGTGCCATACCTTTCAGAAGAAATCTGGACAAATCCTAAAATAATGGAGAGGAGGCCCAAAAATGTTAAATATTGCTCTTATAAACTTAGAACATTGCTAGCATAACAAGATTTGGGTTAGCATATATTTTTCTAGAGGATATGAAGTCTGAAACCCAAAAGTAGATCATTACTTAGTGACGTCAGTCCTCAGTGATTTGCCAGAAAGTCACAAATTTTATGAGGTCCAGATCAAAAATATGAGGCAAAAATCTGGACATTCATTGAAAAAATGGAGAGTTGACAGGTATGCTCATATCTGTCAACATATATCTTGAGATGCTGCTCTCTTATTCTTGTAGACTCCTTTGTAATGTGTCCCCCTTCCCTTTGATTTTGAATTCATTGAGATACTTGACAGTATTTCTGCCATGTCTTCTTCTGTTTTTTTCATGTCCATAAAGCTTTATTATTTCATTTTCATATTTTTTCAATTGATTTATGGTACATATCCCAGCAGAAATGTTTAAGACTTTTTACCATGTGAAAGACAGCGAGAACTTTGAAAACTTGTCCTTTATTTACTGACTAAACTAACTGCACATTTTGATAATTTCTTTGCTAGTCAGTATTACTAAAAAAAAAAAATCAAGTTTGGTTTATGACCAGTAATCTTTTAGAAGATGCTGATGTATAAACCATCTCTTTCTCTGTCTCTGTGGGGACAATATTTGTAAAAGTTATATTGACTCTCTGATACTATGAATGGAAAGAGAAAGCATAACATAATTGTTAATATGGGTTTGTATAACATACAGATATCTTATGTACTTCTGAGACTGAATAAAAAGATAACTTCCAATGTTGAAAAGTTATAGATTATACTAAATACTTTCATCAGTGCAAGCTAACAATCTTATGTTCTTGCAGCTTAGAAATTGTTTAGCATTTTGGAACCTACAGATTTTGCTTTCTTTGTTCCTTTGTAAATTGTACTCAGAGGTTTTCATTCTTAAGTAACTCACTGTTTCTGTTATCACAATATGCTGCTTTACTGTCATTAAGATTGCAAAATGTTTACGAATGCATTGATTACTGAGTTTTTGAATAATAATACTGGCTGTGTTCATTCAGTGAAGTAGATGGAGGTAATAACACAAACTCGAGCCCGGCAGTTTAAGTCCACTGTTAAACTAAAAAAAGAAACCGCCAACTCCAGGAAACACCCAACGATACTTTATTGTAAAACATTAACAGATTGAACGGATTGAGCGCTTTCTTCCCTTGAAAGGGATTTCATCAGAATCTGCCATTTTTAAAAATTATCCCCCTTAAATACCTTTCCTTTTAAGATTATGTCATTCATTAAAAACAGTCCTACTCATTTAAAGTACTACTAACCTAAAAACAATTGACTCTAAAAAAACAAATCTAATACAATTATAAATACACATATATTGTTGAAAACCAACAGATCATGTCAAATTAAAATATTTTATCCACATTAATGTTTCGTGTTCCTTTTAGGTAACAAGTTGTACTAAAAATCATTTCATATGTTCTACTTTTTTACTCAATATTGGCTTAATAGAAATGATTTCATTTAAACACAGTGGTATGCTTGCTTGTAATTTAATTTGCCACCTGGTCTCCCTCTCTTCTATGAAATTCCTGTAGTTGCCACCTCTCGGATTTTTCTTAACCTTTTCTAATATACAGAAACTGAATTTGTTACAAGTCTGAGATGTACTAATGTGCCTAAATAGGTCGTTGTTAGTATTTTGAGTACTAATTTGATATACATGTTCGTAAATCCTGTCCCTTAATCTTCTCTCACTTTTCCCTACATAAAAGCTCGGACAGGATTTACATGTGGCCAAATAAATTATTCCAGTTGTTTGACAATTCCCCTTTTCCGGCTTTATTATACTTAATAAGTTATTAATTTTAAACATCTCCTCTTGACAAATGTATCTACATTGTGAAAAAGTACCATATCTAGCAGTACCAGTCTTGTAAGGGAATACAGATGCCATTTCAAAGTTATTTTTCAAATTTGGGCCAACCTTGTACACAAAATTAGGTTTGTCCCCTCCCAGACTCCACAATTTTGGATTGTTCTTAAGTATGGCCCAGTTTTTCATGATCATTTTTTCGACCTCATTTGCCTTCAAGCCATATGGAACAATCATGGCTCTTTCATAATTTTTATTTTCAAATTCCTTTCCACTAGAGTATACTTGTAAAGCTACCTTATTCCCCAATAGTGGTTTGTACTTCTTGCCCCACTCACTTTTCATGTAGTCAACATATTCCTTATTGATTTTAAATGGGTACCCCCTCTCCTAAAACATGTTGGCTACTGCATTTAATTCAGTTTCTAAATCTTCTTGATTCGAGGTCATTCTAGCAACTCTAATCAGTTGACCTTTTATTATACTGTTCTTTTGTTTGGTTGCATGATTACTGGCATATTGAAGGTAAGAGTTACTAAAGGATGGCTTTCTGTAAACTTTAGATACAAATCTCATATTGTCCCTTTCTAAGTATGTATCTAAAAGTTTATCCCTTTTCTATTATAAGCATATGTGAACTTTAAAAATTCTGTACTCTGATTCAAATATTGAACTAGATCTATTGTAATATTCTCTGGACCTTGCCATAGGGTAAAAATATCGTCCGGGAATCTCACATATACCTTCATGTATTGAAATAATTTACTTTTAAATACATACTTTTGTTCCCAATTCAGGAGGACAAGATTAGCAAAAACAGGTGCACATGAGGCTCCCATGGCAACACCTCTGTGCTGTCTGTAATATTCTCCCTCAAAGAGAATATAATTATAATCTAAAACAATCTCCATGAATTCCAACAGTAAGTTTATCTTGTCATGTCCTAAGCTTGTGTTCTTGTTTAAACAATCCTCAAAAAACTCAAGACCTTCCTTTTTAGGGATAGATGTAAATAGTTCTACTACGTCAATAGTAAGAAATATTATATCCTTGTTACACAATTCATGCCTAATCCGTCCTAGAAAGTCCCACGAGTCCTTTAGGATATGCTCACTGTTTGAGACCTGCTGTTTCAACCATCGGTCAATTACTACCCCAAAGGGGTAAGTCTTTGACCCACGTTCATCTATTATGGGTCTAAAAACCAAATTCTCTAATCCTTTGTGTGTCTTTGGAATACCAAAGATGGTGGCCACCTTTGGATCTGATACCTTTAAATAATTATATAAATCACCTGAAATTCTCTCTTCAGCTAAATAATCTTCCAGGTAATAATCTATCTTTTTATAACTGATATTTACCTCATTTAGGGAGGATGGTTGGTATGTTTCAACATCATTAAGAATATCAAAAATTTTTTGAGAATATTCTAGTGAATCGTAAAATACCATCCCACCTCCCTTGTCTGGCTTCATAATTCTTATGGACTGGTCTCTTTTTAAAGTTTGTAAAACCTCATTTTTCTTTTAAACTGAGGTTATTGTACTTAGATTTTGATTCATTAGATTTTAGCTGGTATATGTCTTTAATAATAGCATTTTCTAAACAGCTTAGGTTAGGATCTAATGGTGGGTTATGTAGACTTTTATTCCTTAATTCTGTAGTGTTAAATTTCCTTTCTTTCCTTATTTGGTTTTCACATATATATGCTAAATTAATTTTTCTTAGAAACATATTAACTTCAATAATTGTTTCTATATAATCTAAGCTCCTTGTAGGAACAAATTTTAGTCCTTTCATACATAATTGAAAGTGTTCCTTTGTTAACTCTATTGCTGCATAATTATAGATATGATATCCCTTTTTTAAGTATTTACTATTCCATTTTCTACAATAGGTTCTGTACCTTCTATCTCCTGTATCTGTTCTTTTTGTTCCAACCCATTGACTTTGACTAGAAGTAGATGGAGGTAGTCATGATGTTTGGTAGCAAGGAAAAAAACATCTTAGTGCACTTTTATGACAAATACTGAGACTGAAATTAAAAGTTATGGCATGATTGTAAGTTCTCTTTTTAGCATTTATGACTATATCTCTCAACTTCATTGTGCAAAAATTCTAGACAAAGTCAGAAATAATGCGCAGACAAAGGGTCCAAAGTCAGGGATGATTTTTAAATAATAATCTAATTCATTTAGAAAGTTAATAGAAAACAGGTTTTGCATCAATGTGCATTTTCTGAACAGTTTGAAGTCTGCAACTTTAATGTCTGGCATTATTGACTAACTGTAATTCTCAGTAACTTTCCAGAAAATAAAACATTATACAAGGGACATGACAAAAATATGAGGCAAATTCAGGAACATTCTGAAAAACTGGGGACAGTTGAGAGGTAGAGGCTGTAGTGATGTAATAGCAAATTAAAAACAGTACTGTTTCCTCAGCTAGAGCGTCTTCTGTGTAGAGGCATACGTGAATGGGTGTGCTTTCGTTGAAGGTTGTGCGTCAGGGCTGGTAACCCAGTACGTAAAAATCCACTACCAATCATTAGCGGACCGGAGTTCCGCTGTGGCGACCCCTAACCGGGAAAAGCCGAAAGACACAAACTGTTTCCTATTTTATGGATCTGATTTAAGAAAAGGTACAGTGTGGTTTTGTATACCAGATTGTTTCTGGTATATGTACATGAAAAACTCACAATAACACATTATATGTAACCTCTAAGAAGACAGAGGTTGCTGCGTTGTGTAACATATGCCTTTATGTCTCTGAGTGTGACCTGACATTGTGTTGATTCAAAAGAACAAGGAACTATTGAGAAAAACATAATAACCCACCTGTTCTGTCATGGTTTATACAGTTTTATAGGTTCATAGGTAGGTACTAGGCTATTGGCCCTAGGGCCCATACAAGCCTAGCCAAAAAATGTACCCTGGCTTTCGCCACCCAAGAAAATTATTTTCCTATGCCCCTGTCGAGCAGAGCCACAGAAGTGATCCCCGGGGTGACTTTCCCATTTCCCATCCAATCATCAAGATTTTTCTTGAAGAGTGCTAATGAGGAGCTCTGTTTGACATAGATAGGTAGCCTGTTCCAGAGTATGGGAAGTCTCTGGGACAGGAATCTATCCCTCCAGCATGTTCTGTTTATTGTGGTGACAAGGTTAAGGTCCCTAGAGCGTGTAGCTCAGAGGGATTGGGATTTCTTTAAGTGGAGCATGTCCAACAGCTATGGGTTTGACATAGCTTTGCATGTTAGGCAGAGATCACCCCTGAGTAGGCGATATGCGATGGAGTAAAGTTGCAGTTTTTTGAGACGGTCTGCATAGGGCATATGTTTGAGGCCAGTAATCCTCTTTGTGAGGTATTTCTGTGGTCTTTCCAGTTGTTGTAGATGTCTTGTGAGGTACATACCAAAAGGGGCGTTGTACTCTATAATGGGTCTAATGAGTGATGAGTTTTATTTCTAATCTTCTTCCTTCTCTTTGTTGTTGTCAGTCTCTTACATATGACACTTTCACTCTGTTACTGTAAAAAACATTGCATATTCTTTCCTCTGCATAACATGATGGCAGAAGTAAATATTTTGTCTGTCTAGCCTACTTCTTTAAAGGATTGCCTAATTCCTTCCAGATGTCTCATGTTCTGTTGTAAGCTCCTACGGATTCATAGTACATTGACTAGAAGGGCAGTATGTTGCAAGTATTGGTGCAGCGGTAGCGTTGTTGCCTTACAGCAAGAGGTTCTCCAGTTCGATTCTCGGCTGGAGTGCCTCCTGTATGGAGTCTGCATGTCCTCCCTGTGGTCGAGTGGCATTCGAAAGACATGTGTAGAATGGGCGTGCCTTCGTTGAAGGCCGGGCGTCGAGCTGGCACTTCAGCACCCATAAAGAAAATCTACTGCCAATCATTAGCGGACCGGAGTTCCTCTGTGGGGACCCTTAATCAGGAAAAGCCGAAAGAAGAAGAAGATCCCCAAGTCACTATTTGTAAACTTCCTCTCCTGGGTACAGGCCAAACTGAGTAGCATCTTTGTACTTCTGATAGTTAACCAAAAATCAAGGTTCATTTGATTGCAAGACTGTTAAATATATGGTCATTTTAATAGTATAACCAGCTGGGTATTAGTTTGGTATACTACAATAATTTTTTGTATATAAAGGAAGCTATATAAATTAAGCAAGTCTCATTCTAAGCATTAAAAGGCTAGTTGATGTGGCATGACAATGAACATAAAATAGCTTGTAGGGTCATGCTTGCATTTTAAGACTTAGTACAAAAATTAGTGCTAATACTGCATATCAAAAGTAGGTTCATAGGTGGTTACTGGGCTATTGACCCGAAGATCCTTATAAGCCTAGCTGTGTGTACACAATATATTACTAGAGAAACCCAATATAAGGAATCTTGCCTAAACTCAAGATCTTAGTTAGCGACAACTGCCCACATCTAGGAGGGTCATAGGTGAATTTCCAGCAGGAACTTGCCCTTTCCCATCCAGGCAGCGCTTAAACAGGGTCATAGAGGGGCTTTGTTTTATGTGAACTGGTAGCCTGCTCTAGGGGAGTGGCAACCTCTGTGAGACATGTCTCTCTCTCTCCAGCAGGTCCTATTTATGTTGCAGGCCAGGTTAAGGTCCCTAGAACAGGTGACCCTTGTCCCATTTGACTTGCGGATGTGCAGCATTTCCATCAGGTTTGGATCCAAGATTGCTCTTTAGGCCAGGCACAAGTCTCCTCCAAGTAGTCTGTACACAACTGAGTACAGTTACAGTGACTCTGAGGTCTCTCAAGTTGCAGTAGTTGCCCGGTAAGGTACATACCAAGGGGAGCATTGTTGCTGCACCCCCTTTATGAAGGGGATGACTGTTGCTGTTTTCCAGTCAGCAGGGACAAAACCATTATGCAGGCTGTGGTTGAAGAGAGTACCTAATGGAGTTGCTAACTCATGTTTTACACTATTTAAAACACAACCTGGGATGCCATCCAGTCCTGTAGAGGCTGTATTTTTGGCCTTGGAAATAGCATTAATGACTTGCTAATTGGAGATGCATTGTGGGGGAGATGTAGAGGAAATGCTTTGTGGAATGTTTGGAGGACAGGGATGAAATTTTCACCAAACCTGTTGGCTAATAGGTTAGTTATTTTTGCAGGATCAGTGTGTGTGATGCCATCCACAGCTAGTTCAGTACACGTTTGGGTCTTACCTTTTTTACTTTGATTTCACCTAAGAGGGGTTCAGGTGTAATAGCTACTTCAAATGTGACTGAATTGTGATCAGATTTAACCAGTGAGAGTCCTGTACTTGTGGTGGTGCAATGGTCACCCATGTTGGTGAGGACCAGGTCGGGAATATTTGAGCCCCTTGTAGAGTTGGCATACCATTTGTTCCAGAGCATTAGTGTTAAAAGTCCAGGGACCTTTGTGAAAGCATGTTGGTACTCATATAAATTTCCGAGTCAGTGGAGGGATAGTTAAAACTGCCCATGACTAGAGTGTTTGGTTGTAATTTGATTGACTCAAGTGGGTTCAAATAAGTAGCATGGGTATCTTAGTTCATTGAAGGGGGGCCTATAGCTAATGATGACTTGAAGGGGGAGTCTTACCCACAGTTAGGTGAACTTGGAGTAACTCCATGGAGTTCTCCTGTCTAACCAGTCTAGAGGTGTATTTATCTTTAATGAAGATAGAATCTCCTCCTTTGGTTCTCACATGATCATTTTGCAGTCTGAAAGTGTGCAAGGCATTGTAGCCTTGCAAGGCCTGGGTACTCTTGGCAGCCCTGAACCAAATTTCTGTGACTGCACAAGTACAAACATCCTCCGGAGAGAGGAGTGCTTCCAGAGAGTGCAGTTTCTGATTTAAACTCCTAGTGTTTAACAGCATAACCTTTAATTTGTTTGTGAGTGATATTTTCACATTGGAAATTTTATTCTCAAAACCTTGCCTAAAAAAGGCACTGTAAGGGAGGCCAGTGCTTTAACCAGTAACCAAAAGCTTAGAGATGACAGGTGAAGACCGTCTCTGGCAAAGCAGCATGGTCTAGCAACCATGTCATCCCGGCTAACAGGAACTGGATCCCCTTAGAATGACACCAGAAACTAAGCCAGTTGTTGACCTCAACCATTTTTTGTTTATGTTATGTTATCATACTAGGTGAGCGTAGAGTGCTGCTCAAGGCTAGGGACATACCTGCCTTGGACACATATTCATAGACCTCAATTATGTCTGTCTTCATATAGTCCAGTGAGGTACATCTCAAGTCATTTACATCAACATAAACTATGATGGAGTAGTTTAGGAGTAGAGGTTTGTCAGTGTACATGATTCAGTTGCTACACTGCCTCAGGATGGTGGGAGAAATAGAGGGAAACTGATCATCCATAATGCTTGGTTAAATCCTGTTTTCACTGTTTGGAGAGAAAATGAAGGGGTGTGGTATAAGTGGGTGCTCTAAACTGGGTCTGTACTAGTGGAGGTTCTCTAAATGGTATGAGACTATTGTAGGTTTGGTGGTTTTGGGACTGTTTAAGGGGCAAAAAAGCAGCTGAGGTGCTCTCTGAGCAACTAAGCACAATTAAAAACTTTTCAGCTGGATCACTGGCAACTACTAAGGGAAAATTTATCTGCTGATGTTTTTACATCTATAACCACCAGTCATCACCTCCATTGTGTGGTAGTCCGCGATGGTCCACAGGGGTGCGCTATGTGTAAACAGAATACAGAAGAGCAGTGGTCGCCTGACTCTGTGGAGCTCTATTAAAACAAGCAAACCTACGCAAACGATGGGCTTATGTAGCAACAGTGGATCAAACTGAATTAAATAATTTAACCAATAAAAAAGCTCAAAACTGAGCCCTGTGCCAGCAACTTTCAATCAGATGAGTCCTAACTGCACTGTCCTACTGAGTCAGATTCAGCAGGTCTGAATGTAGTCTATGCTACAGCAGACAAGTGTGCAACAAATTAGCAAGAACAGTTTAAAAACAATCAGCAAAGTATCAAAAATACATTTTAAAAGTGCAAAATATAGTATAAAATTGTACTTGCGGTTAGCAGAATGCAACAGATTTCTTGGATTTATACAAATGAATACAGTAGAGCAGTGGCTGGTCACCTAACTCTGTGGAGTTGTGTTAAAACAGTGAACAAACTGAATTAAACAAGTTAACCAGTAAAAAGCTCAAAGCTGAGCCATGTGCCAGCAACCTTCAATCAAATGAGTCCTAACTGTACTCTCCTGCCACAAGGGTGCAGGAGGGCCCTCTCCAACAAAGGTTTAGTGCTCAGTTTAACAAACAGAACCAGATTCAGCAGGTCTGAATAAAGTCTATGCTACAGCAGACAAAAAGTGCAGCAAGTCATCAGTAACAGTTTTAAAAAAATCAGCAGTATAGCAAAAATACAGTTTAAAAGTGCATAATACAGTATAAAATTGCACTTATGGTTAACAGAATGCAACAGATTCAATATGTACCATACTAAGCACCTGTAGCAGTTAGAGAGACATCAGAGGTTTCTGACAAACAAGATCAAGGGCCTCCAGCATGTGCCTTACAAGGACCGACTAAAATCCTTGACACTATACTCTGTCTCATATAGACTTCTCAGGGGAGACTTATGCCTGGCTTACAGAGCAACCCAAGACCCAAACCTAATGAACTTACTGCATATCCATAAATCAAATGGGTCTAGAGGTACCCATTCCAGGGTCTTAAATATGGCCTGTGACTTAAATATGACATGCTGGAGGGGCAGATTTATCTTCCAGTGACTGCCATATCTGTGGAATAGGCTACCAATTCATGTGGAACAGAGGAACTCTATGACACTGTTCAAGAGGAACCTGGATGAGTGGATGGGGCACCATAAATTCCTACCGGGGATAGAGCCCACAACCCTCCTGGATATGGACAGTCATCACTAAATGCAATCATGCTTGTTAACTAGTACTTCTACAGTATTTCACTGGGTTGAAATGATTATGTTTAAAATGGCTTCCAGGTTGATAGCCTAGTAATCTCCTATGATTACACAGATGAATACAGCAGAGCAGTGGCTGGTCACCTACCTCTGTGGAGCTATGTTAAAACAGTGAGCAAACTGAATTAATCAATTTAACCATTTAAAAAACTCAAAACTGAGCCGTGTACCAGCAGCCTTCAATCAGATTAGTCCTAAGTGCACTCTCCTGCCACAAGGGTACAGGGGGCACCTCTCCAATAAAAGGTAGCCTAGCTTAGTGCTCAGTTTAACAAACAGACCCAGATGCAGCAGGTCTTAATCTTGTCTGTGCTACAGCTGGCAAAACTTGCAATAAATTAGCAAGAACAGTTTTAAAAAGTCAGCAGTATGGCAAAATACAGTTTAAAAGTGCAAAATACAGTATAAAATTGCGCTTACAGCTAGCAAAATGCAACAGATTCCTTGGATTGCACAAATGAAAACTGGTATTAGCATTACTGCAACAATAAAATGCATTCTTCTAGTAACTAGTATGCATTAATGTGACACGGCTACCAAGGATACGGAGTTGTATGGCGCTGGTCCTTACTTTGACAGTCTCTGAGTTTGGGTTCAGCACTGTGAAATTTATACCGCATTAATACTGTCACAGTAAAAGACTGCAGCTCTTTCAAAATGATTGCTGTGTGAGACTTTACTGAAAGGAAGTAAAGTTGTGCAATGCCTAAGCTGAAGATTGAAGAGAATTCATTTCTTGTATGAGTGAAGTAGCAGGTCTCTCTTGAGGGATATATAAAGAGTATGTATGTATGTGTTTACATTTTTTGTAACTGCTGTTCCTGTTTCATTTTTTTAATCATCACTTGGTGAGATAGTTTTCAGCTTGTTATGTCTCTGTGCAGAAGGCAGTATATTTGCATTATAACACTTACGTACATATATATATATATATATATATATATATCAGTAAACTAGAAGGCAGTATATTTGCATTATAACACCAATATATATATATATATGTGTGTGTGTGTGTGTGTGTGTGTGTGTGTGTGTGTGTGTGTGTGTGTATATATATATATATATATATATATATATATCAGTAAACTGTGAACGAAAACAGACAAAGCAATCATTTTACATCGCATTTTAAAATGATCGAACATCACAAAAACAAAACCTACATTTTTTTTGCAGGGAGTTAAGGCCCCCTCCCTTCCGAGTATGGAAATTTAGCATATATTAACTCTGAGACTACACAACACTGGGCTAAAGGCAATTTCCCATAACCTGTTGCAACACGATACAAAAGGATACCAACAGAAACTCCAGTTACTAGAACATTCAGTCATGTGAGCATTCGCTGTTGTCAAATATAGCCGTGTGTGTTTGTGTGTGTGTGTGTCTATATATATATATATATATATATATATATATATATATATATATATACATATATATATATATATATATATATATATATATATATATATAGACACACACACACACGCACACATGCACAAGTAATGCTAAGCAATGCTTTTGTTAAAATATTGTCTGTTTGTATCAAGGACTATAAATGAGAAAGAAGTCAGTAAACAGACACCAATACAGTAAAGTGCCAGTAAATGTCATAGGACTAACAGAAACAGCTTAATAAATGTGTGATTTTTAAGGAGATGGTGTGTTAACTAGGATGGTAGTTGGGCTATGCAGAGGCTTTGCATTATACATTATAAGAGCAAATCAACCTGCTGAAGCCACCTCATGGATTTCCAGCAAAAATCAGATATATATTTTTTCTTCAGACTAAAGGAAGTATTCATGCTCTGTCAAATATCATTTTGTATAGAGCTCACACAAGGTTCCAGTCTACCTCGCGCGTTGGTGTACCATATATCAAAAATTCTACCTCACTGAGAAATGTCAGTGTTTAACTAGTAAAAGGAAGCAGTGATGCTCTTTACTGTTATCTAACTTAAGTGAACAACTAGAGATATTATTAACACAAAGTCAGTGACAATGTCTTTGCTTTTGTCTGCTGGATGTTATTTATACTTAACAGATATTCATCAAGGCAAAATAAGTAATATTCTTAATTCCATTGTGTTTACTGCTTGTTCCATTAAAGGCGACAATGTTTTAATACATAATGGAAATGTCATAAAGCCAGATGAGTGATTTAATGTTCCTTCCAAACTGCAATATGAACTAGTGGTGTTGTAAAAGGAAACAACGTTATTTATAACATATTCTATTTGTATATTTTTTAAATAAAACTTAAGGCAATTAAATAGATCTCTAGTAAGTCAGGGAAATATCATATCTCAATGCATTTGAGAGATGAGATGGCCACAGGTATATCATAAAAAGTAGGCTTTTTGTTTTAGCCTGTCTGTGGCAAAAGCTTTTTCCTGTATAACCGGTCACCTTCACCCATGTGCCATGATTTTATACTTAGAGATGTTAATGTTAAGCCTGTAGATAGCACTAGTTGATGTCAAACTAATGCTCTCGCCTGTTCAGCATCTGTATGTTTTCATAGCATTCAGTATAATTGAGTAAAATTGAATAAAAATATTTTATGATCGTAAGGGTGATCATAGAGTCTGAATTTTGTTTTTCCTCCTTTTTTGTAACGTACATAACTCTGCATATCTATTTTCGTTCATACTGCAACTTGTATTTGTTTAACTGTGTACAATGTGATATTTTCAAAATGTGTTTTTATGGAAGTTTTTCTCCCCGGACCTCTATTGAGCATGGGCAAACAGCCCAATTGGACTATCCCTTCTTCTATCCTCTTCACTTGCCAAGCACTAGAACCCATGTTTAAAATTAATAAAGTAGTTTTTAATTCATTAAAACAACTCTCATCTTAGTAACTTGAACTGCCTTAAAATTAGATAGTATTCTGTTATGCAACTGCTGTATGTCAATTTATGTTTTTTGTTCCATCAATATATACTTGCATATGGGTATCAGCTCAGACGTCATATCCTTTCTGAGGGACTGGTGAACTAGCAGTGGCTAGTCACTGTAGCCTCCTCACACCAGCTAATCCAGCACCTCTGTCATTAACTGATCCTAGGTCATTTCAGTCATAGCCAGGGAGATACCCTAGATTGTTTCAACCATATCTTGGGGTTATCCTGTATCATTTCATACATAGCCAACAGAGTTAGCTGGGATAATTTCAGTGGGGAGTTAAACAGGGTCATTTTAGTCATAGCCGAAGGTTGCCCTGCGTCATCTCACTTATGGGGGGGGGGGTAATCCTGGATCATTTCAGGTGTTTCCAGGAAGTTATCCTGCGTTATTCCAGTCATAGCATAGCCAGGGGGATACCCTGAGTCAAATAGCCAGAGAGTTATCCTGAATAATTTCAGTCATTGCCGAGAGGTAAGCCAGGATCATTTCAGTCATAGTCAGGAAGTTATCCTGGATCATTTCAGTCTTAGCCATGGGGTTATTTCTCTTCTTCATGTCACCAGCAGACCAACACCAAAGTTGTCTGTTTTCCCATTGCTGGTGCACCAAACCCCCCAGACAGACAAATAAGTCAGGTAAGTGTTTCACTCAGTCAGCTGCCTCCCTAGCTGAAATCTGCTATTTAACTATCACTTTCTGAGTTTTTTTTTTTGCTAATATCTAGAATTTTCCCCGGAGAGCAGAGCTTTGCTTCACTGTGAAGTTTGTAACTCCTGAATTGATAAAACTGCCACACTGAGCCCTGATTTATTGAAGGTACTGTCAAAGTTAAATATATTTGTAGAAATATGAGGGGAAGAAAGTTCCTCATCTGCAAGGTTTAGAAATTTTGGAATGAATGTACAGACAGGTCTGGCAGTTGTACTGCCTCTTAATGCTCCAATTAACGAAGTACCTTATCAGCTCTCCCTTTTGTACTATAGAATCTAGTATCACTGCACTGGTTCTATACAGTAATGTCCTCCTTACCTCTGCCATCACCATTGTAACCACCACTCTTCTTGCACCATTTTTAGCACCTTCATTAACTTGTCACTTAACACTTGGGCAAACATATGTTAAAATAAAAGAAAAAAATATATTCCTATTTTTCCATTTACATACATTATGCATCCCATATATTGTTTTTTTAATAACTATCATTAGTCCAACATTACATAAATTGCTCAATATCTGCCTTCTCTTAGACCTCACCTCTCATCCTGAACATTACTCTGTATGTACTGTTCTCACAATTTCCATTTATTTCTATGTAATTTGTTCCTTCTCTTTCCTAAAGATCCTACTTCCTGTTCTTTTATCTCTGTTCCATTATTTGATACTTCAAATAGAGTTGGTTTAGACATTGATTTCCTTTTCCTAGTAATTGCTTTTTAGGAGCCACTAGAATTAAACTTATGGGCTTACTATGTTTAGGCAATTCAGATCTTGTGTCCAGCTCAAAAGAACCATTTCCTTAGTTACAGCCATTTGCTCACCAAATATTTCTGAGTACTCTGTAGGGAATTTTTAAAATATGCCAACCCATTACACTCCCAAAATATATGTTTCCAGTTACCTTTTTCTTCACCATCACACCTCCAACATTTGCCATATAACTGAAGAAAAATTCTTTGAAGTCTGACTGGGGTATAAAATACCTATGCAAACACTTCCAAGCAAAAATCCTAAACATTCTGGACTTTGTTACATACTTGGGAGCCATACATACATCCTCCCATTGTTCCCTTGTAAATTATTTTTCCATTCTTTTTTCCCAGTCTTTTATAACATCCTCTGATTTATTCTTATAGTTATTGTACAATATTTTATATGACCTGCTAATTATCCCTTTTCAACAGCAGCTAATGTTCTAGATTCATCAAAAAAACTCTTCCAGAGCAGGTCCTTCACTTAGGATTCCCGTGTCGTTTTCTCTTTGCCTGTACTCTGATATCAGTCCCTGTTAGGGAAGGACTAAATGTCTTCTTGGCCTTATCCCACTCTGTTACCTTCTCCTTTCTAGTTATTTGCTCCCAATACCTTGGTTCCTTTGCCAGTTTTCCAGCCCCCTCTTGCCTTTTTCTGTACCCCCTACTTGCGGTCATCTCTATTGAGAAAAATCTCCTTTCTCCGCTCTCATGTTGGCTTAGTTCTTAGAATACTTTCTGCTACTTTATGAATATAATATTTTGTATGACCATTAACTGTTCTTAAGGATTTACATCCAAAATCCTACTCTCTCCTTATTTCTTGAATTTCCCATCTGTGTCATCATGTATTTTAGCCTTAACTGTGTTGCTCTAAAATATCCCTTCAACTCAAGTAATCCTAAACTACTTTGTTCTACTGGAAGGATCAACTTATCTCATTTAAGTCTTGCCCTCTTCACCTCCCTGATAAATTCCTTTCAACTCTTACTTATTATTATCCACAACTTCTTCTCTGTTTTTTTAAACAAGAAACAGCTTTATTAACTTATCACTTATGACATAGGCAATCATACATTTATATAAAGGAAAACAAACCGTAGTGATATACTTGTAGTTGCAAACGTTATATATCACTTATAATCTATTCAGTCATTGTCAGTCAGCCATTACATAGCTCATACATATCCTGCCTTCTTTTAAACCTTGTTCCTCCTCTGCATATTTTGTTCCCACAACTCCCATTTTACCTATGTAATTTGCTCCTACCCTTTTCTAAAGATCCCAATTCCATTAATTTTATCTATCTTACTATATTCACTACTTCTAGTGAAGTTGGTTTGGACTTTGATTTCTATTTTCTAATAATTGCTTTTTTGGTAGCCTCCTAACTTAGAGTCAGCAAGGCCTTGCTATGTCTAATCAATTTGATATTCTGTATCATAACTCAAAACATCATGTCCTTAGTTACACCAATTTGCTCACCCTTTATCTCAGACAGAGCAGTCTGCAGGGATTCTTTTATGTCTGCCAACTCAATACACACCCAAAAAATACATTCCCAGTTACCTCTTTCTTCCCCATCACACCTCCAACATTTACGGGAAAAATTCTTTGGAGTCTACTTAGGATATAAAAATACCTATGTAAACACTTCCAAGCAAAGATCCTAAATCTTCTAGACTTTGTTGCATGTTTGGGAGATATACATTATCCCCTTATTGTTTCTCTGTGAATTGCTTATCCAGTCTCTCTTCCCAATCCTTTTTAACCTCCTCTGATTGATTCTTATAGTTTTCATGCAATATTTTATATACTTTACTAATTATCCCTTTTTAAATAGCTGCTTCTGTTCTAGATTCTACTAAAAACTCTACCAGTGCTGGTCTTTTGTTTAGGATCCCCCTATTTCTTTCTCTATGCCTATACTCTGATATCAATCCTTGACAGGGAAGGCAGTCTCTAACCTGCAGTCCAAATAAATTCTTGGCCTCTTCCCATTCTATTACCTTTCCTTCTCTAATTGTTTGCTCCCATACCTTGGTTCTTTTACCATTTTTTTCCAATAAAGTCCAGCCCCTGTTGCCTATTGTGTGTATCCCTAATTACAGTCATCCCTATTGGCAAACTCTCCTTTCTCCATTCCCATGTTGACTTACAACGTCTTCTGTGGTTGGTAAAAATATACCTGACCTGCTTGTAAATCTAAAGGGACTAAAAACATTTTCACTGCTTATATCTTGCTATTCATATCCATAAACAAGAGCTTCATGTTTTATTAGTATCTTCCCACATATCCCTAGCTGCCAAAACAGAAGCCTTGTTAATCCATACTCCTAAGTACTTCAACTTATCGTGTCCCCATAAATATGAACATTCCTGCATCAATTCCTTTATGGGTTCATAATTTAAAACTATAGCCTTTGTTTTAACTTCATTAGTGTTATATCCTGAAAAGATTTGACACTGTTTTAAAATGTTCCACAACCCTGAGTTGTCCTTTTCTGGATTTATCAGGTGCACTATAATATTATCTGCAAATAAAGCCAACGTTTTGATTACCATGCCAATTATATCTCTGACTTTCTGAGTCGCTTATTTTCTTTGCCAGTGGCTGTAAATATAAAGCATATAACAAAGGGGAAATAATATATCCCTACGTGTTTCCTCTGTTCAGAGACAAGTTATCAGAGAGGAATCCTCTCACTTTAATTCGTGCCTCCAATCCTCATATATCCTCCCAACTAACTTTATTATTGTATCAGGGAATTTAAATGCATCCATTGCCCCACTCATAAAATCCTATGTTTTCTCTACAGTGAGACATCCCAACAACAGTGGTGTTTTCTTACATTCTGCCTTTCTCATCATGGGATATCATCTTTCTATTAATTTTGTCAAATGTTTGCCTCCTGTCCACAAAACCACATTGATCCATGTCTGTCAATTTTGTCAACAAATTTGCCATTCTTTTAGTTAGTATAGACATAAGCACTTTAGAATGTTTGTTTGTTTGTGTCTTTTGGCTTTTCCCGGTTAGGGGTTGCCACAGCGGAACACCCATCTGCTAATGATTGTCAGTAGATTTTTACGTACTGGCTTGCCGGGCCTAACGCACAACCTTCAATGAAAGAATGCCCATTCACGCATGTTGCGACACAGAAGACGCTCTAACTGAGAACCGAACGGGCAACGTCTAACTGTGAGGCGACAATATTAGAATCATGGTTTAAAATTGAAATAGGTATAGTGGGTCTTTTCCATCTTTACAGCCACCATAGCTTTCTTTCTAGTTGTTGGTGATTTCACAGCCACCACAGCTTTCTTCCAAGATGTTAGTGCTTTCCCTTCTTTTAAAATAGGGTTAAGCAAAATCGTGCACATCTTTATCACTTTCTTCCCACTAACTTCTAAACTTCCAAAGGAATACCATCTGTTCCTGAAAACTTTCCTATAGATTGATTATACATCATTGTGTTAACTCATCTTCTCCTATCTTAACTACTAGTGGTTGAGTCTCATCATACTCAAACCTTGGCATAATTAACTCTTTCATAAATATTTCCATTAGTGCACTTTCTTGATTTCCAAATTTCTTTGCTTTTATACAGATTTTCATCAAATGTCTGAAAAATGTCTTATACCTGTACAGGATCCGAGGTTATTTTTTTTTTTTTCATAGGCGCCCTAAGTTTTGCAACAACACTTTCTACTTTTTGTTGGCTAAGTCATTGTGCTAAAAGTTTTTGTGCTCTGGAGTTATAATTCAAAAATTGTTGCTTAACAGCAATCTTTCTAAACTCATGCTTATTATCCAGATACTCCCATATTTTCTCTGTAGCACTCTGTAGTTGTACCTGTTCTTCTTCAGTGAGATTTGTCTTATTCTGCAATACTTTAACCTTTGTCAGCCCCTCTAAATAATTTCTATTGCTTCTTAACCCTATCTCTTTCTCCTTTATTTCTACTATATTTAAACTCCATTTTCATTTTACCCCACTGACTACCTGTAACCTCTGAAAACATTTCTATCTTCTCTAATAACTCAAATAATTTCCACTACCATTCCTTAAATTCCTGCCTTTTTAACAAGTATATGGATGTGCCAGTGTCTCATTTTTACTTCATTATCGTGCGTTTTATCTTTATTTTTATTGGTGTGTCATCTGAAATAGTTACTGGATGTGTGTAGAAGCTTTAAATTAAATGCACAAGTTCCTATGAAATGTAGTTTCTGTCTAGTCTAGTCCAGTTATTGTACCTTGAGGAATAATATGTAAATCCTGAGTTTGTACTACCTAATCTGTGTCTTCCATACCAAATATTTTCATAAATTTCTTCATAAATTTACCCTCATTTGTTATATTTTCCCTTCTAGGTCCCCAGACACACTATCTCTGTTGCATATCAAGTTCCTGTCACCACCTATGAGTAATATGCCTTGCCGAAAGCTGATTATTTCTCACAATATTTTCTTAACCTGCATAATATCAGTTTTTGGTAGAATATAAGTACATGCGAGTGAAATCCTTCTCCTTTGCCAGTTGCACCTTACTACCACAAATCTAGCATTATTGCCTTTTCCCCTTATTCTGTCAATATTGCAGCTCTCTAGCTATTAGTATAATTGCTTCCCCTTTCCTTTGTTTCTGATATTCTGCTGAATATCCGTCCTTAAATCCTTTCTTTGTCAAATTAATGTGTCATTTCTTTCCAGATGCGTCTCTGTATCATTGCTATTTTCACTCTGCATTTCTTAAAATAATTCAGTAGTCTTTCCTTTTTGGCTATGCAAATGCCAGAAGATTATGGGCATTTATGTTCCAAGATAATATGGATAGTGTAGCCACTGTGATAAAAAGCTATTGTTCCTACCTGTTCTACATGACAATTTTTTTGAAGGTGTATTTATAACTTTTGTGTTACATGCATACACTAATGTTTGGCAGGCTGATCTTTTATACAGTTTGTGATGACCCTCCAATGGACCAGTAATCAAGGAGCCTCAACCCTCACCACTGGCACCAGTGGGGGAAGTACACTGGGAGGATGACAAGTACACACACAGTATTTTCAAATACAACTCTCTGCATCAAGTGCAATTTCCCTTAAGAGCACACAGAGACCACAATCAGTCTGGGGCTGGTTCCTCTATCTTCTCCAGATCCCCAGTAAGGCTCCCCACTGGCACATCTATAAAGTTGAGTCCTTAGCTAGAGTCCCATGCCAAGTCCTCTAACACTCTGTCTGTCCAACCAGTGCTTTGTGTCCCTGCCCAAGTAGCTGATACAGCCGCATACACTCTTTGAGATTTTGCTTTACACACACACACACACACATTGAGATTTTGCTTTACACACACACACACACACACACACACACACACCTGAAAAATTCTAGCACAGGTTTAGTAGCTATGCCCTCTTTTGCCCAGGCTACAAGGTAGTTTTCACTGTCACCAAAACACCTTATCAGCTACTTTAAGTCCCTTAACAAAGGGTGTCCAATTTAACTGTGTAATATTAATATTAATACAACTGGTAGTTTGATGAAGAGCAAGGCTATAAGGAGTTGCCCACACAATGTCACCAAGTAAATATGCAAGTACTCTCAAAACTTAAATATCTCTGCACAGATCAGCCACAATGAAAGGTTCAAATATATTTAATAATACATAATAAAAGAGCAAGACAGTACTATATATATGTTCACATTGACATCGAAGTTCAAAGCCACAGGAAATATTTAAAACAACATTGCAAGACAGTCTCAAATAAGTTAAGAAAAACATCTAAACTAAGCTATACTATATTCCTGAGTGTATCTAAGAGAATTAGTATACCCTAGAAACTTACTTCATTAGAGCAAGTCAGCTGTAGTGAATGGATCTTGTAGCTGCTGTCAGATCCAAGACAGAATGCAGAATGCCCTGTCTCACTAAGTGACTTCTCAAATTAATATCTCATAACCTGGCATTTTAACAGGGGTGTGTACACTTTTTATATCCACTGTAGCTGGGCTGTCAGTATCACCTTTTGTCACACTTCTTCCCACCTCAAAATCTCAAGCTAGTTTTTCAAGTAACCCTTAAGAAATGTTGCTTGAGATGAATTAACCTATTTGGGAATACATTACCCCATTCCTTGTCTTGAGATTCCAGCTACCTTGGCATTGCTGACCGCAGTACTGTGCTGCACTGTCCTATCATTTGCCTGCAACCGTAGGCTCCAGCATAGTAATTTGGGATTTTGCTGCCTCAGTCTCTGTAACCATAGATTCCTCTCAAACTCCTCCTACCTTCTCTTGCAAATACTCAGCACAAGGGCCTCCTTATCATGGTAAGGCTTCATCATGTTAACATGGTACAGTCTGTGCCCCTGCCTCCTACCTAGCAGCTCTCCCATGTAGTTAACATCACTGACCTTCCTTGCTACTTTGAATTGTTCCTCTCAAGCTGCTGCAACTTCTGTCCGACAGAAATGGGAACCATAACTTGCTGCTCCACAGTATACTCTCTAGCTTGAGCATTCTTGTCATACTAGACCTTTTTCTGCTGTTGGGCTTCTGCTAGGTTCTCCTGGGCCAGGCCCATGAGTTCCCCTGAAGCTTGTCCTGAGGTTTAGGATGTATGCCACAACAGACACCTTGTGGGATTCACACTCACCTTCCCACTCATCATGAGTCAAATCTAGAGGTCCCCTCACCCTGTGCCCATACGGCAACTCAAAGGGTGAAAAACCTATGGATTCCTAGGGCATCTCTCTGTAAGCAAGCAACATATGGGGCAAATATTTGTCCCACTCCCCCTAAAGTGGTCTGCAAATGCCCATAGCATGGTCTTTAGTGTAGAGTTTAACTTTTGCACAAGACCATTAGTCTGGGGTGGTAGGAGTTGATCTTTAGGTGCTTCACCCCGCAGCATTCCCACAGACAAGCCAGCAGGTCTGACATCAGATTGGCACCTTTGTCAGTCTGTATTTATTTTGGGAAACCTACCCTGCTGAAAATCTCTAGCAAAGCATTTACTACCTTTTCTGCCTTGATGGAAGACAAAGCCACTGCCTCAGGTTATCTGGTAACATAATCTTCTACCACTAGGCTATACTTCTTCCCTGTGGAACTTGAGGTACTCATAAGCCCGACAATATCCATAGCTACCTTCTGAAATGGCTCCTCAATCACAGGCAAAGACACCAAAGGAGCTTTCATCTTGTCTCATGTCTTGCTTACCTTTTGGCAATGCTTGCAGGTCATGCAGTACCCTGTTACAGCCCTGGAAATCCCAGGCCAATAAAAGTTCTGTATAATATGTATCTTGGTACACTTTATGTCCATATGACCTGAAAAGGGAATGTCATAGGATATGGTTAGAAATGCCAGATGGTAGGCTCTGGGCATTACCAACTGCTGTATTCTCTGACCTTCTAGCCCTTCCTAAGGGGTCCATTCTCTATACAGTAACCCTTTGTCCCAGTATACAGATTCCCCTTTCCCTTGAGAATCAGGTGATTCCCTAGTTATCTCTCTCAAGCCTTGTAATGTAGGGTCTGACAGCTGAGCTTGTCTCAACTCTCTCTTTGTAACCCTTCCCAGCTCCCCTCCCACAGGAAGTCTGGTATCTTCTGACAGCAGTGCCTCACTGTGAGCCTGGGTACTTCTACTCATCTCTACCCTTGCAGTCACTTTGTCCAAAGGAACATCAGTACCCACCAGCAGCTGTGGCTCACCTTCAGTCTCACTGCTACAGGGTAGCTCCCTCTGTGAAGTAACCACCTCACAAGTCCTGGCTTTAGTGTGTGATCTGTCTGGGTAGCTCCCCCCCCCCCCCAAGACTACCAGACCCACATGCTTGTCTCCAAGCCTGACTGCATGTAACTGCAAGCACAAAATATACTGCATTATCAAAATTATTCCCTATCAGGACATCTGCAAACATATCCCCAAATACACCTACTTCCTTGCTTCCTTTTCTAGCCTCCCAATCAAGGTGAACCCTAGCCAAAGGTATTTGGAATGGGGTCTCTCCTAAACCTCTGACTGGAGTAGACTGCCCATGCAAGTAGTGCTTCTCTTTCACAATGGTTAAGTGAGAGGCTGTGTGTCTCTTAGCAGTGGCCTGATTCCCATCTACTAAGATAGGATAATAACCACTTGTGGTAGTGTGATACTCTTGTTGTCTCTACAACTTACCGCTGGCATTCTGTTATCTCCACTTACTGGCTCCTCCACCTTGCCTCCATGGACATCTGTATGCAACATGGCCCCACTGGTTACATTTAAAACATTTAACCCTTAATCCTGGCTGTGTACCTGAACTAGTGGCTTCCCTGTTACTGCAGACTCTGTTGGGGAGGCTTAGGCTACCCATCATGTGTTCCCTTAGACCCATGTACAGCACTGGGTATCCCTTTCTTGTGAAGTGGTGCCCTGCTTGCTAGATATAGATCTCCATTTTTCCCCAACTCATCTGCAGTATTACATTCTCTATCTGCCAACCAGATTCTCATGTCCTCAAAGTGCTAAGAGCTTGTTCCTTCACCAAAAGTTCTGCCAGCCCTTCAAAAGTTGTGACTTGACACCCACTCACCCATCTATGAAAATAAGTACTTAACTCAGCAATATATTCACACACAATTTCAGCTGCCTTGCATCTGTGCTCACAAAACTTTTTTCTGTAAGCTTCAGGTGTTAACTTAAAACACCCCAATAAGCAATTTTTAATGGTAGTATAATTTAAGCAATCAGTATCAAGGCAATTTATAAACAGCAGTTACAGCTTTACCATGGAGTAAGGGGGTCAGGAATTGTACCCAGAGCCCTTCGTCAACATTATCAACAGTATACTGTTTACATACCTTTTCAAATATTTGAATAAAAAATCTGAATTATCACCCTCTGTAAACAGTGGAAGAAATTTACTGACCTTTATCACTTCTGGGGTTCAGTTATTTCCTTTCCCATTACCTCCATGAACCTGCCAAAGAGTCAGCGTTTCCCTCTCATGCTGGTGCTGTTTCTCCTTTTCTTCAGCCTCCAAATGCCACAGTCTCTCATTTTCTTTGGCCTCCAAACACCACAGTCTCTCTTCAACCTCCAAATGCCACAGTCTCTCATTCTCTCTAACCTCCAAATGCCACAGTCTCTCTGCTGATTCTTATTCCATCTGCTTCCCCAGTCATTTGGTCTCCAGTTCAAGTCTTTCTAACTCTAGATGGATTTTAAGTCCTCTGAGGAAAAGGAGAACTGACGTTTTCTGAAGACTGCATATCACCATCACCAGACTGGCTGTCTTCCAGGTTGCTGGTCCATGTTGCAGCTGTGATCAAGGCTGAAATCATTTCCTCTTTGGTCAGGTTGGCATTAACCAGTCCTTTGGCATCACACACTTTGGCCAACTGCCTCTTTGTCAGCTTGCTATAATCCTCTGCTGAAATCCTTGCCTGCTTTCCCTGACTAAACTAAACTAACAAAAATAAATAAAACTGTTGTGAAAATGAAACTCTGTATGTTTACCTTGTGGCTGCTTGAGAGTACACACACCTTCAGTGACAACTGCCCACCGGCTACTGAAGTTCAATTAATATCTCACACAGCTGCCAGCAGTATGTGATGGGACCCTGCCAACAATCAAGGAGAGTCAATCCTCACCACTGACTCTGGTGAGGCATGGTCACTAAGAGCAAAGATGGATTCACACAGTATTTTCAGATGCTGCTCCTTGCACCAAGCACATTTTCCCTTCAGAGCACACAGGGAGCATACTCCATATCTGGGATCGACTCTCTTTCTCTGTCCAGGCTCACACAAAACTCCATACTGACCATTTTGGAGCTCTGTGTCCCTGTTCCAATTAGCTGAGACACACACTTGAATATTTGATTTTTCACACATACACTTACACACCTGGAAAAAGCTGGCATAGATTTACTAGCTATGCCCCTTTCTGCCCAGGCTATCAGGTAATCATGCTGCCACCAGCCTGCTACTCTAAGTGTCTTACAAAGGGTACCTAATTATACTGTGTAAAATTAATACTAATACAAATGGTAGAGTGTTACCAAAGCATCAAGGCTTTCAAGGGCAACCACAGTGTCACTAAAACAAGCATAAGTTCCTCAAGATGTTATAAGTATTCTCTAAAGGACCAGCCACAATGAAAGGTATTAAAATATTTAATGATAAGTAATAAAACAGAAAGCAGGAGAATACTGAAAACAATAAACAAAAGAGTTTCAGCCACAGAGATATAAAAAATAATACAGTTGCATAGTTGCTCACAGATGTAGAAAACAATACTAAACTATTCTCACTAAATGTCCCTGACTAACTAAATAATTACTTTTCCGTGACTACTTACTAAAGTAAAGCAAACTGATGTGTGCTGAGTGTCTTCCCACAGAAAAAAAACAGATGATGTCTGTCTTTGTGTGTGTGTGTGTGTGTGTGTGTGTGTGTGTGTGTGTGTGTGTGTGTGTGTGTGTGTGTGTGTGTGTGTGTGTGATACCTATCCTGTCAGAAATCTTTTCTGTCATATTCTAATGTGCTGCTGTGAGAATTCCAAAAAAGCCAGATGCTGGTTAGAGGGTGACATCACCTCTGGTCGCTTGACAATACACACACAGAGCTTTGCTAAGATCTGTGGCAACATCTGAAAGCTGTAACATAATTTCAGATTTTCCACCCTTCCAGTCTTCTCTGATAAAACATACACATTTGATCAGTTACAGCAATACAACCTAATATATATGTATACATTCTTTCTGTCGAGCAGGACCTACTGTTGATGCCTTTTTAACACAAGTAACTTTACAAATATGTTTTTAACTCAAACATCTGTACAAAGCAGTGTGATAGTCAAATAGCATAAAATTCTTTACAAAACTCCAGCTAGCTATCCTGGCATATCTACACATGTACTGCCCTACTCTCCTTAGTACAGATGACACTACCTCATAACATCACAACACCAACACAAGTATTAAAATTCTCACCATTTTAACTGTAATATAAGAAAATGTTTACCAAAGTCCCTCTGGTACAACACATGTAACCTCCAGGTTCTCTGCTACCAGAGCCCTCCTTCATAAATGTAAATATTCCACTGGACTTCAGCCTTAGATATTCTCTCTTCAGCACAAATACATCCACAAGTTAAATGATCCAGACATGTCCTTCTAGTCTGCTGTTACAGTTTTCTTAACATAAGGGATTCCCTGCCATGGGCAGCCCGATGTCTAGCCAGTATACCAAAGGTTTTAACTCTCTAAGGTATGCAGAACATCACATGTATGCTCCTCGTACTCGCAGGGCATAAACGCAATGTCCAGACGTACCATCCTTAGAACTTCCCTGCCACCAGTGCAAATGCCATTTTTGGTCGTCTGTCTGCTCGCCCGAGTCTTTTGCTGGTGTATCAAGGCATTCAGGTAAGTGTCCCACTGGGGATTTTCTTTTTCTTATTTACTGCTGCTTTTTGTTGTCGGGTTTTTCATATCACCCAGAAAAGGCAAGTGCCAGTGTGGTAGACAAATTCCACATACACATAGTCACAAGCAGTGCTTGTTTTGCTTGGGGCCTACTCACAATCACAAAACTTGCAGTAATTGTCAGGCCTTTGTGCCTAAGACTTTATGCAGTCATCTGTCTTCTCTTGCGATTTATTTGGAAAATCAGTGTCTTAAACTTTTAGCATAACATGCTATGAAGGAAACTTCTAGTTCTGACATTGAGTCCTCATTGAAGAGGAAGGCCAAAAAAACATGGTTAGACTCTTCCGCTGTGTCTGCTACATCGGATGTCTCTCGCGAGGCTGATGAAAGCCTGGAGGTTCGCCCAGTTGTAGTGTCAGATTCTATGGCTGGGTCCCCTTCTGAGGCCTCCATGGATCCGATAAAAGGCACATCCTCTGAGGTTGCAGACATCCATTTCTGATGGTCAGGGGGAACCAAGACTTATTATTACTGAAGGGCATAGGGGGTTTCCTCAAATTCTGGTGAGGGAGGAAGTTATGACAACAGTTATCTAGTGTAGGCTGACATCAAGCCCTTCCACTTTTCATAAGGCAGATATCCATTTAAAGAAAAAGCAAAAGACAAAGCATATTTCTTATTCTAAAGTGAGTGTCAGAATTTCACCCAGGGCTTTTTTAATGCCCTTATGGCTCTGAAGCTTCCTCCTGTTCCTGCTTCTCCTTAGTCATATTCCCCTCACAAGAGGGCAAGGAAGCAGGATTCTACTGATAAAGAAGTAAAGAGATTTCCTTGGATGAGGAATCCTTAGCCTATTCTACCCAAATTCCATCACCTCAAGAGGATGCTTCTCCTGAAGAGGGCTCTACTAGTCCAGAATCTCCTATTGAGGATATTACTTTGGAGATGCTGTTGCTAAGATGAGGGAGTACTTCAAGTGGGACTGCTCCCAAGTTTCTGATGTACAAAAGAGATATCATAAACTCCTACAAATGGGGACTCCTTCAACATCTGCTGTCCCTCTGTTTTTACCTGCTTTACTTGGATGCCTTTTCCTCAGCATCTCAGGCTCCTGATTCTCAGCTCCCTGACCATTTCTAAAAAGTGCCTGATGATTGTAAATTTCTCTACAAGCGCCCATCTGTTGACCCTTCTGTGGTCTCTGTGGCTTCAGATAAGTCTTCAAAATTACTGCCCACCACTAAATTTCTTCCCTGTGATAAGGAGAGTAGGACTATGGAAAGACTGGGAAAAGTCTGTACATCTGCCACCTTTACCTTTCGTGCTATTAATTACCAAGCTCGTATGACCAGATATGTTTTGGCCCTCCTGTCCCGGGCTACTCAAGCTATTTCTGACCTGCCAGATTCTGAGGAGAATACTTCTGCCTTGTTTTTGTTAGGGGATTCCTCTCAGGTATCTCACCGTTCTATCAAGTGCAGCTGTGATGCAGCAGAAGCTTCATCTAGGGCTGCTGCTTCAGGATCTGTATTGAGGAGGTATTCTTGGCTAAGGCTTCAACCTCTGCCAGATGACATAGAAGCTAAGTTGATGGATGCTCCTCTAGACAACCATGGCCTGTTTGATACTGCTGCTGATGACTTGTTCAAGTCTTTGCAGGAAAAAGGCAAGGAGTTACAGGACTTGAAACATCTTTTGGTTTTGCCTGTGCCTAAGTTCCAAAGTAATTACCCTTCCAAGCCAACTTTTATTCAGAGACAGAATTGTCCTCCTCCTAAAAATAAAAAAAGGGGAAGGAGGGTTTCTCCACTTAAGACTACTCAGGCTTCTTCTGCACAGAAGCAGCCCTTTCCTGACAAACCAGGAAGTATTTGACTATCACTCTTCTCTCAGCCTCATTCCTGTCTTATTCGTGTTTCTCTGTCTCTTCCAGTTTGGTCAAGCATTCCCTCAGATTCATAGCTTCTTTCAGTAATTCAGAAAGGGTATTTTATGGTTTGGAAATCCCTGCTTTCCTTCATGGGCATTCCACAATGACCTCAGTAAAAGTTACATTTATTCCCAGAGGTACTTCAAAAACGGTTAAATCAGAGAACTAGTCTACAGGTTCTACAGGATCAAAGGGAAAAGGATTTTATTCAAGAATATTTCTGATTCCCAGAAAGGAGGGTCCTTGGAGACCCATTCTGGATCTTTTTCACCTAAATACTTTTCTGAAGATTCCTTCATTTTGCATGCTGTCTCTGCAGCCTTTGTTCCCATTGCTTCTTCCTCAGCCTTTCATGGCCTCTCTGGATATCAAGGATGCTTACCTTCACATACCTATTCACTCCCTTTTACAGGAAATTTTTATGTTTCTCTGTTGCTTCTTGGCATTTTTAGTTCTCTGCTTTGCTCTTTGACCTTTCTACTGCCCCAAGGGTGTTCACCAAATGCTTAACTCCTGTGATTGTTTTTTTGAAGGTTTCAAGGCATCCAAGTTTTTCCTTGCCTGGATGATCTCCTGTTTCAAGCATCCTTTCCAGAGACCTTACTGCAAAACCTCCACTTTGTAATTACTCCTCTGCAAAGTCTGGGGTTCACAATAAACTTCAAAAATTCATCCCTAACACCTTCTCAGGATCATGACTTCCTGGGATACAGGATTCAGACAGTACGTATGCTGGCATCCCAACCTCCAACAAAGGCTTTGAATCTCATTGCCTGCATTCAAAATCTTATTCCTCTGGCCTCTGTCAAAGTCAGAGAGTTTCTGAGATTTCTGGGATTTATGTTATCCACCATCCCTATGTTACATTTAGCCAAAGTCCATATGAGAAATTTCATTGGTTTCTGAAATCAGTTTGGCAACAGCATGCACATCCTGTAGAATTTGCAGTTCCTTCTCCTCCCTGTCTAAAGAAGAAGCTTCAGTGGTGGAATCAGCAGTTGTCTCTAAACCCGGGCCTTCCCTTTCATCCACCTCTTCCATCTCAAGAACAGTTCACAGATGCCTCAGAGGTAGGTTGGGGAGCAGCCTTTAGCACGAGAATGCAGGGGGTCTAGTCTCCCCTTCAGCAAAAGGAGCACATCAACATCAAAGAGATGAGAGCACTCCTGCTGGCCCTTCAGGCCTTTTATTCTCTTTTCTTTCCAGGCCCCTCAAAGTATTTACAGACAATACCACAGTCCTGTGGTATGTAAACAAACAGGGGGACAAAATCTTACCTTCTCTGCAGGCTTACTGTCATGGTATGGGAGCTTGCAGTTCAGCATCATGTGACACTTCAGGCAGTTTATATTCTCTCAGGTCAAAACTGTGTGAGAGAAACTCTAAGCAGGACCTTGGCTCAATCCCACAAATGGATGCTTTACAGGGATGTGTTTTTGAACATTGTCCACAAGTGAAGTACTCCTTAACTAGATCTTTTTGCCTCCCCTCTGAAAAGACAACTTCCACAATTTTATGCCAGAGTCCCAGGTCCTCTGGTTTGAAAGGTGGACGTTCTCTCTTTCTCTTGGAAGGGAATGTTTCTATATGCACCCCCCCTTCCTCTCATCCCGAAAGTTCTGTTCAAGATTCAACAGGACAAACCCAAATTCTTGCTGGTCACTCCCTTTTGGCCAAGACAGCATTGGTTCCCTCTTCTTCTGCATTTAGCCAAGGGCAGTCATCACAAGTTACCTCACAGGGTGTACCTACTCACACAAGACAAAGGCTCTCTAATCCATCCCCACATGTCCAGTCTTTAACTGACTCTGTGGGTGATAGGATTTTGATTCCTTCTAGGCACCTTTTCTCTGAGGACATGCTTATTGTTCTGCAAGAGGCCAGGAAACCCATTACTAGGAAATCCTACATATCCAAATGGAAGAGGTTTTCTGTCTGGTGTTTTCACATAACCTAGATCTACTATCTGTTGATGTTCCTGTGGTTCTTTCCTATTTGTGTGAATTGCCCAATGCTGGGATGGTTTATTCATCTGTAAAGTCACACTTATCAGCTATCTCTGCTTGTCTGCCTTTATCTCCTCCTTTGGCTTCTATGTTTGAGGCAAAACAATTTCTAAAAGGTGTCCTTCACATTAGACCTCCCAGGAAGCCGGTTCCTCCTCCCTGGGATCTTAATTTTGTTTTGAAGAAACCGACTCTATCTCCTTTTGAGCCTGCGGCTTCAGTTTCCTTTCCACATTGCTCATGGAATGCCATTTTGTTGTTAGCCCTTACTTCAGCCAGCAAGTGTCTGAGCTTTAAGCCCTTATGGCTTGTCCTCCTTTTTTGTTTTTTCATAAAGACAGGGTGTCATTGCATACTAATCCTTCTTTTTATGCCTAAGGTGGTGAAAGAATTGTCACTGAATCAATCTATTTACCTGCTTTTTCCTTTCTCCACAGTCTCCTCAAGAGAAGGTACTACACACCTTCGATGTGCATAGACAACTCAGATTTTATTTGGATAAGACTAAATCTATCAGGAAATCTGATCAGCTTTTTGTTTCTTTTCATCCCAGGTCTTAGGGATTAGCTGTCTCCAAGCAGAATATTTCTACTTGATTTTCTAAAGCTATTTATTTTTGTTGTATTTTTCATAGTATGACTCTTCCTTCTTCTGTTAAGGCTCATTCTATTAGGGCTGTGGCTTCTTCTGGTGCTTTTTTCAAGTGGTTGGACACTAACTCAGTTCTTGAGGCAGCTACCTGGACATCAGTGCTACTTTACCAAACACTGCAAGTTGGATGGAATTTCCAGAGATAGAGCTGGTTTTGCTAGGGCCATCCTTCATGGCTTTCTAGAGAGTTCTATGGGTCCTTCCTCCTCTCAAGATTCTTCATGAGCTTTGCCACTGTCTCTCATGTTAAGAACACTGCAACAGTAGAATAGAAGAACAAAGTGTAGTTGTGTAAAATCTTAGCATAACGATAGATGTTCTTCTCTTTGTTGTTGCAGTATTCAATCCCTCCCTCCTACCCCTTGGTCCTTTTTTCTCTTCTGGATGTACTGTTAACCTCTTTTCTTTTCCTTGGACTGGTGTTCCTACTGGGGTATTCAGTTCTGAAGATGGTATGTCCAGACTTCGCTTTTATCCCCTACATACACGAGGAGCATATGTGTTACCTGTGGTATGCCTTAGGTAGTTAAAGGCTTTGGTATACTGGCTGGACGTCTGGTCGGCCTAGGCAGGGAATCCCTCATGTTAAGAATTCTGTAACAATGAAGAGAAGGACATCTGTTGTTATGGTAAGATTTTACATAAGTATACCTTCCCTGAATGACATCTACCATGTTGAACCTGACTTCTCTTTAAATAGGAGCATGTTATGCTGAGATGCATTCTCACCTGGAAACTCAGGCATGCTGGCTTAAAGGGGCTAGGCTCTGTTACTGTGCGTTGTTTACTCTAGCCTTCCTGATTCTAGTGTAGCATTTTAAGTACTCCTTTTGTGGCCATAGATTAGTGTCACATTGCCAAAGTACCCTGCTATTGGCTTACCAGGACAGTTAGCCAGTGAAGCCACCATACTCCATTGCAATAAATATATATTCATGTGCGTATATGTATACATGTATATAGGTTCATAGGTACTTAATAGGCTCTTGATCTGGGAAGATCTTTAGAAGCCTATCCATATATTCCCATAAGGCTTTTAGCCCTTATATTTTAAGTTTGAATAACTCTGAGATGAGCAGAACATTTTCTTGTTACCTCCATCCATGAGAGACAAAGGCGCTAAACCAGGGGTGAATTTGGGGTTACCCAACCATTCATCCAGATACATTTGAATAGTGTAAGAGAAGTACTTTGTTTTATGTTGAGAAGGAAGTGCTATTCCCTGTGATACATACTGTATCTGTCCCTCCCACACATTCTGTTTATGCTGCAAAACAGACTGAGATGTCTTGAGCAGGTGTTTATGTCCCCATTGGAGCTGTGATTGTGCAGTAGATCTGACAGGATAAGGTCTACTAAGGCTCTGTACACAAGGCAAAGGTCATCTCTCAGTAGCCTGTATGACATTGAGAAGAGGGGCAAGTTTCTGAGACAGTCTGTATAGTTTTTATGATTTAAGCCCTTGACTTTCTTAGTAGGAAAGTGTTGTGACCACTAAAGCTGTGTCAGATGTTTGGATAGGTACATACCGAAAGAGGCATTGTACTTGATGGTCAGCCTAATGAGTGCAGAATAAAGTGAATGATTATATCCCTGGACCTGGGCAGTATATCTTTAGTAATAAACTGTGCATTAAAAAGGACCATACATTTTTTTTCTGCTTGTCTGTTGCTATTAAACTGACCTCTGCAAGGATTATCATGATGGAATATTGAGACTGCTTGGTATCTAGGACTCATTTTCACATAGGGCTTCCCAGAGTAAGTAATATTCTGGGCAATGAAGGGTGATGTATATAAAATGTGAAACAGCTGAAGTGAACTGCTGGAGCATGTCAACACAGTTATAAATCCAAATCCAGAAAAAAACATTGAGCAGTTTTGGTCTGTTTGGCTAAGAGTCACATAAAAATGTTCGGTCAATTTTCAGCTAACAGTCACTGTTTTTGATTTAATCCCAGATATAAAAAAATAGACTCAGACTCATGCTTTACCCTTGCAAGCTTTGGCCAACCGCTTTATCAAAGGCAATTTAATCACATGAAATTTACATTTTTATACAGAATAAACATGAAGCTTGACAGCATGCATCATTACAGCTACATGTTGTAATTGCGTAAGCTTACTACTATAAATAGTAGGCTACTGCTCATCATTTAGAGTTTGTGAATCAACTGCTTACAGCAGCAAGCATTGTTGTTTCTAACAGTCCTTCTATTAGAAGTAGATGAGCAATTAGCTAATGGTGCATATGTAACCAGAATCTGCAAGAGGACATCAGAGGTTGTGAAAAATTACCATGTTAAGCAGAGAAACTGTACAAAAATAGTGCTAATATAGAAACCGATATTCATGCTGGATGAACTCTCAGGTGATTAATAAAATTGATAAAAATTGTCACACAATTAAAAGAATGGTGAATCTATGACTGAAGGTTATATTTCAGCAAAACTTAGCTGTAAATAAGTGCCTTAAATGACTAAGAAAGTAAAGTTTGTTTAAATTTGTATGCTAAAATACTAAGAAATGAAAGTATAGCATATGTTTTATGGAAGTCAGTGTATTTTAGAAATCCACTGGTAAACTGTGAAATAATCAGGAAAAATATACATTTACAGCTTCATAGGTTCATAGGTTCATACTAGGCTATCTGCCCTAGGGCATTTATAAGCCTAGCCAGAGTGTGTGTGGCTTTCACCACCCCTTAGGATGAGAATACTATACCCATTAGTTTGCTCTGCCTCTGTCCAACAGTGATACAGAGATGATTCCCGGGGTAAACCTACGATCTCCCATCCACTCGTCAAGATTTCTCTTGAACAGAGTCAGTGAGGGGCTCTGCCTCACATGGACTGGGATTCTGTTCCATAGTGTAGGGAGTCTCTGGGTGATGAATCTGTCCCTCCAGCACGTCCTATTTATATCCGTGTTGAGGTTTAAGTCTCTTGCTCTCGTGGCTCTGGTGGATTTGGATTTTTTGAGGTGGAGCATGTCCATTAATTTTGGGTTGGACATGGCCTTGTATGTCAGGCACAGATCACCTCTGAGCAGACGGTATGCAACTGAATAGAGCTGGAGTTTCTTCAGTCGGGCATTGTATGACATATGTTTGAGCCCCTTTATCCTTTTGGTGAGGAACTTTTGGGGTCTTTCCAACCACTGCAGGTGTCGGGTAAGGTACATTCCGAATGGGGCGTTGTACTCAATCATTGGTCTGATAAGTGAAGAGTACAGAAGTACAATGACCTCTCCTGATCTGGATGTGAATCCCTTCATGATCAGGTGGGCAATGTAGAAGGTCTTCCTAACCACTTTGGCAATGTGAGGGTCAAAAGAGAGGTTACTGTCAACTTGGGTCCCCAGGTCCCTGATAACTTCTTCCGTGTTTAATGGATTACCACCTATGTGGTAATTAGGGGTTACCTTGTTTTTCCCAAAGGGTATGACTATACATTTTTTGGCATTTAGCTTAAGGCCATGGCTCTGGCACCAGTTATCCATTTCTATGAGACCTCTCTGGAGGATGTCTGTGTCTGATGGAGTGTCAATTATGGTGCCCAGTTTGCAGTCATCTGCAAATTTTGTCAGCCACAATCCCCCTATGTTTGCCTGCACTTCAGAAAAATAAATGCCGAACAAGAGGGGGCCCAGGACTGAGCCCTGTGGGACACCGCTCGTGACCGGCTTAGAGTCTGACATGGCACCAGCAACTCTAACCCTGTGTGTTCTGTCCTTGAGCCAGTTTGCAACCCATCTTGTGACATATGGGTTTACATCTAAGCTGGTGAGCTTTTCTATGATGCCCGAGTGGGGTATTGTGTCGAACGCTTTTGCTAGGTCAAGGTAGGCTGTGTGAACTGCCTTACCCTCATCAATGGCTAAATTCATCAGCCATATAATCAGGAAAACAGAGCTGGGGAAGCTGAAGGCATATTCACAGAAAAAACAGTTAACAGTATTGAAGGAGTTTTGAATGTTTTAGTTTGTAGTCACTGATTATCATGAAGTAAATAGTACTGAAGTAGAAACATCATCTAATGTAAGCTTTTTTGATTTTTTACTTTCTTGAGATACAAATTCCTGCCTGAGCTCCATTTTACTTCACACCAGAATAAACACCGAAAATATGTAAAAACAGGGCAATAAACAGTAGGACGAGGTTGAAGTATGTGAAGGGCAGGACCAGGAGATGAGATGACACAAGGTATGAGATGACAGAGGAAGAAGCAGTTTACTAGTTAAAGAATAAGATGAAAACTGCAAATACCTTAATCTAACTGGTGGGATTATCAATCACATAAGAGATTCAAAGCAAAAAGTAAAATTGTTGCACACATACATTATCATTGGCAACCTTCAAACACTGTCACCTGAACCTGATTGACTTCTTTGAATCAGTCTCCAGAGCTGTGGACGAGGGTAAGGTGGTTCACACAGCCTATCTGGACCTCGCCAAGGCCTTCAACACTATCCCCCGCTCTGGATTCATAGATAAACTTACTAAGCTGGGCATTAATCCCTACATCACTTGTTGGCTTGCCACCTGGCTTACTGAAAAAACCCACACTGTAAAAGTTGCCGACTCCAAATCCAGCTCTAGACAAGTGACAAGTGGAGTACCTCAGAGTTCAGTCCTGGGACTGCTCTTGTTTGGCATCTACTTCTCTGAAGTACAGGTCAACACTAAGGGACTCTGTCTAACAAAGTTCGCAGATGACTGCAAACTGGCAATCATTATTGAATCCCCAAATGATGTGGATATTCTACAAAAGAGCCTTACAGAAACAGATGCTTGCTGCCATAGCCATGGGCTCAAGCTCAATGACAAGAAATGTATAGTTATCCCCTTTGGGAAAAAACATGTACCCGTGAATTTCCACATAGGTGGCTATACACTAAACACTGACAGTGTGATAAGAGACTTAGGGGCACAGGTGGACAGTGGTCTCACCTTCGATAACCACATTGCCACAACAGTTAGGAAATCTGTGGTCTCACCTTCAATAACCACATTGCCACAACAGTTAGGAAATCCTTCTATGTGGCACACCTCATCACTAAGGACTTTTCATCCAGAAAAAGGAGGTCATTGTCCCACTGTACTCAACCCTCATTAGACCCATTATAGAATGCAACGCCCTGTTTGGTATGTACCGCTCAAGATATCTGCAACAACTGGAAAGGCCGCAAAAATACCTCACTAAAAGAAACACACGCCTAAAGCAAATGCCCTATGCTGACCGTCTAAAAACACTCCACCTATACTCTGTCGCATATCATCTACTCAAAGGCGATCTCTGCTTAACATACAAGACCATGTCAAACCCAGAGCTGCTGGATATGCTACACTTAAAGAAATCCCAATCCCTCAGAGCCACACACTCCAGAGATCTAAACCTTGTCATCCCAATGAAGAAAACATGGTGGAGGGATAGGTTCCTGACCCACAGACTTCCCAGACTCTGGAATAGACTGCCCATACATGTCAAGCAGAATGTTTCTTTGGCCTTCTTCAAAAGGAACCTTGACGATTGGATGGGAGATAGGAAATTCACCCCGAGAATCATGTCAGTCGCCCTGCTAGACAGGGGTCCAGGGAAGTAAATATTGTGGGAAGAAATAGCCAGGGAATTGTTATGGCTAGGCTTGTTTAGGCCCTAGGGCCGATAGCCTAGTACCAACCTGTGAACCTATACATAAAAATAATTCAGGCCTGGGCAATAATGCCCTTCTAGCCTGCAAATATATCAAAACAGTCATTTATATAGTAAGTGTCCAAGTTGTTTTTGAAAATATCTTAATTAGTGCTTGCTTAAATATAATGTGGTAGTCTTTTCCATGCATCTTCTATATTGGTTGTCAACATGAACATCAAACTACTGAAAAAAAGATTTTTTTTTTTTTTAGAACTTTGGGATTAATAGTATGAATATGCTTTAAAGTCTTAATTTGTTATTCATTAAAAAAGAAAATCTTTTTCTACAAACAACCCCTGGGATTTAGAAAATTTATCTTCGCATATACTCATTGTCTAGTGTGAGAGAAATTCTGATTCAGAGGTAAGTTGAAGCCACAATGAGAAAAACACTTCATAACCGTCTGATTATCATGTGTCTGAATCGAGCACTGTCCTGTAAGAGCTGACCATGCTAGTATTCTCCCTAGCAACCCATGCACTGAGTTTGCAAAGAACCTCCTATATACACTCATGACCCCTAACCGGGAAAAGCCAAAAGAAACAACAACAACAAAACTGTTCTAAGAGTGGTTTATAAATGTAGGGCAACCTTTCAAACATAAGCAGAAATTCATCAATGTTTTTGAGAAAGGAAGGTGCCATGTGTTGATTGGGGAGAGGGGACTAAAAAAAAAATCTCATTCACTAGAAGCTACCTGCCCTCATAACACACACACACACACACACACACACACACACACACACACACACACACACACACACACACACACATCCAGTCATCAACAAACAAGCCCCCCCACCATCTTGTAAAGACCACTTACACTCTTGTATGCATACTCCAGATGCCCAGCACATAAACACAAAGAACTTCCAGTCTAACCTCCTTAGTGCAACCACCCCGTCAGACAGACATACTTACACACACACACACACACACACACACACACACACACACACACACACACACACACACACACATGCAAGCATTCATTCAGCCTCATTCATGCTCCTGCAGATATTCAGACACATGTCTACTCACACATTGACACCCTCAACCCCCATGGCTCTCCTTTACTTAACGACATTGAGGGTACTTCCATAGGAGTGGATGGATGAGCAATGTCTTTTGACATACACTTTTTCTTCCTAGAGTTAAATTTTACTTAGTTGAGAGATTCTGTGAATCCCTTGACCGAGCAAATCAAGAGGCATGGACATTTCTTGGGGGGGGCAGTATATGTTTAATGAGCATTAGCCACTCTCCCAGAATGCTGCATTAGCATGCAGCCACTCCAGAAAGACCACTATCTGTGCTAGGACTGCTTTGAGGAGGTTTTTTTATTTGGGGGGGGGGGGTTGCACTCAGCAGTGGAGCAGTCTAAGTATTGGCAAGGCTCACTGTAATGCAGAAACCTTTATAGATAAAGCTTCTACATCATAATAATTATTCCCTAATCTCAGAATTTTTTTTAATGTCATTCTATCAGACATAAAAAATCAATAATGTTTTAAATAAACATAATATCAGTTGTGATCGGTTTAAAAATATTTTGTATTTTATAAATATTGTATGGTATGACTTTTGAGATGATAATATTGATATTGTTTTTGTTTTAAAAGAGCATGTTGATGGCAGGTGGAGTTGAATGCATGTGTGCCAACTAAGTAGAATGATGTTGTGAACATTGTGTTCATAAAAGCTAAACCCATGAAACGTTACCAATGGTGCTTTGGTTACATCTGACCCTTTTCTTATGGGACCGTGACTCAGTCTGCTCAGTTAAGTGCAACTCATGAAAGTTCTGTCTGTTGTTTGTGTAGCTGCTTGTTGTTTGTTTTTCTTGGATTTGAGGTTCTTTAATGCACATCTGAACCAGCATTTTTCTGGTTTGATCCACACAAGCAGATGTTATTTACTTTTCATATTTTCCTTAAAATATTTTAATGTTTCTTTGATTTCTCCAATATTATTTACTAATTGCTTCTGTCCTCAGTTATGTTATCCTAATGTTTGCAGTGACTACACTGCAAACAATCTCAGATTATAGTGTTCATCACCACGTCATTTTCCTCTATGATTGTCTTTTCCACTTAACTGCTTTTAACTTTCCAGTGTACCTAAGACTTGTACCTTATTCCTATACACCTTTAGTCTTTTTTCTTCTTTTTCATGCATGCTGTCTTACTTTTGTGTATACCTTCTTTAATGCATTCCTGTAAACTGTCCATGCTTCATATTTGTTCCCAACCTGTCAAGAACTTCCTTAATGAGCCAGCATCGAGCATTTGTCCTCCAGCTTGTTCTTTCATACAGAAATCTTAAATCACTCCATTGCATTATCACTGACCTCAGATAACTTCTTTGCCTCAATCTTCAGAAATTCATATTAGTGCAACCTAAACCCATTGTGCTCCTCCCATTTGTCACACAGAAACACTGAATATAACATTTGGATTTCGCCTAGGATTTAACTTTATCCTGCTTATGTATAGGTAGACTGAAGTTCTTTGCCTTATAAATTCAGATCTTCTCCATCTGTTTAAACACTTTTCTGATATTCTCATTATCTCCCATTGTGGCATCTAGTTACCTATACAAAAGACAAAATGCCACTAGTAATCATTTCAAACGTTGGGACCTGCTAGAGTAAGTCCCAAAATACAGACTGAATGGCTAAGATCGGACTTACATATAATAAGTCCAAGATGCCATTTCTTGAAATCTTCCCTTTTCTCTGAGGTATGGCAATCTCAAAATTGGTCTATATAAGTTCTGGGGGTGTGGGGGGCTTGCGCTCTACATGGGGGTGCAGGGGCAGCTCCCTCCCAAAAGATGTTTAAAGGAGAAGAGGGATTTTCAAGACTTGCTGTTCTCCTGTGTTTTTGGTCTTTTTTTCAGCATGTAGGCACTTGGCATTTCAAGTGGCGAGATTTCAATAGGGAGCCAAAGCTATATATGCATTCATGTTGCTCCATTTTTCAGCCGTAGAGTTTTTGTCTTTCACCCATGTCATCCTTGAGTGACTTCTAATCACCTCATAATATTCTCCCTAATACGTGCTGCTGTCTTACTCTTAAGCTTATCTTGTCTAACAATGTATTACGTGCGATCACCGTAATCCCACTCTGTGCTTTCATTTACCCATGCTTTCATTGTTAAAGATATATGTGGTATTTCTTCCCTTTGAACAACTTGCATTTGCCGTGTTTAATTATTTACAATTCTGTCATTGTCTAGCACTATTCTCTGCTATTCATAGCTTACACTTCTGTTGACCACCTCATGTATTATACTATATATATCACAATATCTTATTTTGTAAACACCTTGTTTCTTCCAGTCCAACCCTCTCTCCCTCCTTACCTAAAATTCACCAATGCTCTAATACTTTTCAACCCACTTTTAAAACTTCCCTCCCCTCTTAACTATAGCCTATCACTTGCAAATAGCACTTTTCCTTCCACATAACTTCCACATCCCCCACTAACTTGTATTTACCCATATCCTGTGTTCAAACCCTGTCTCCTTAACCTGTCATTAAATTGTTTCATTTTGTGGTTCCATAATTTATCAAACCTTACAGCTGGTAAGTGTTTATGGGAAAACCTTATTTTTTTATAACTTCACAGCTGTATTAAATGTATTTGTAACATCTGTCAGATTATTAGACAACGTCAGATTTAAAAATGTTTTATTCTTGATCATTTTAGATACCATATCCACATACTCTGATGTGTTATAAATGTTGCCATGAATGGCATAGTAAGCCAACTCCATGGTATAGAAATCATTGCCAGATCTTTCAGACAGGTGCTATGAAACATACTTGCTATTTTTGAAAGAAAGTTTAACGAAAATTGTCAACAGTTGATTAACTTTGCATCAGTAGTGTTGAATCTTGCTAATGGTTTATGAAAATAAGCATACATTTTTACCCAGTGGCCAAAAAAAAATTGCATAGTTAAGTTATGAGAAAAGGAAATAATGTGTCCTGTAGTGTACTGTTTGGTGCTACATAAGACCTGGTTGATTTTCTGTTCTTGTACTTACTGTAATATCACTTATCTTCTTTTCATATAATATAGACAAGGCATCTGATTTTTGGAAATTTACAGTCAAAGGAAAATAAGCCAGATGAAACAATTTTCTAAACAGTAAACAGAAATATCATGTAGTACATGGAGAGCCATAACTAAGGTCTTAATTTTGGGAAGTGTATTTTGTTAAGTTATAAACAGTGTTAACCACAGTAAAGTGACAGGCAACTTCAGCTGATTTTTAAGCTGCAATGCAATTTGGTTTGCCATACTTATTGTTTTGGAAGTGCAAAATGTATTGCAGCTTTTAAAGCTGTCGCAGCATCAGATACACTTTTTGGCCACTTTCTGTGAGGCAGCACTACATGTGTTACAGCTTTCAAAGCTGTAAAATACTTTGTGATCCAGTAGTTTTTTTTTTCCTTTCTGCTTCTCTGCCTTGCAATGTATTGGAACAGCTAAAATGCCATATTCTACAGAATTGTGTGACATGACAAAATGCCAGATTTAGAAAGGTCCTCTGCCAGCAGTTAGCCGTAACATGGGTTGTGACCACTGGTGGCATCTGTGTCTGATTCAGTGGCAGAACACAGTCTGTAGGATTACATCTGTGGGCCATCTCCTTGGCCTGAGCCGTATACTAATTTAGCATTCAGAGGGAGAGGGGCAGCCTATTCTAATTAGCCATGTGTTCTCCTCCAGAAATGCCTACAGTAAGGTATTTTGCTTGGTTGTGTAAATTAACTTAGCCAAAAGTTTGTGTTCACACATTACATCTAGTGGGTGAGACCACTTAAAGGGAAGTGCCAGGGAGTTTAGAAAACAGGTGTTTCTGGGGATGCATGTGGGACTGTATGTGGAGGTATATGTGTGGGAGGGTGCATGTTTGTCTGCTTGAGTGGTCTCAGTAGGAGGTTCATTAGGTGTTTGTATGTGTGTGTGTTTAATATGAGAGAATGGGTGAGTGTGTCCATGAGGGTGATTGGGTGAAGAAGGGCTCTGTGTGTGTGTGTGTGTGTGTGTGTGTGTGTGTGTGTGTGTGTGTGTGTGTGTGTGTGTGTGTGTGTGTGTTTGTGTAAATGTGTGCACATGTGGGGGGCTGTCTTACTTGCAAACTCCCCTAGACTAACAAGCAAATCTTGCAGTATTAGAGAGGGACAATAACAATAAACACAAGGAAAAAAGTTGATAGATACCATTTTTGCAGCACAAAAGACCTAAGGGGTGGGAGACCACTAAACACCAGGGGAAAAATTAATACAGCAACATTTTTGCAGTGCGGGGGTAACACTAGACACCAGGCGCACTCAGTAAAACTTACTATAGCTCATTACAAAGTGGAGAAAAAGCTTTGAACCCTGTACACTTTACATAGAAAGAAAGCAACTTGTTATCTTGACAGAGCTTTAGTCCTCTGCGCAAACACTAGACACTGGGTGTACTCTTTAAATATTCTTCTTCTTCTTCTTCTTTCAGCTTTTTCCCGGTTAGGGGTCGCCACAGCAGATCACCTTGTCCACTCATGATTGGCAGTGGAGTTTTACAGTGTTGAGTTGCCAGCCCGTCGCGCAACCTTCCACAGAAGGCACACACACGCACACACTCACACCTAGGGCCAATTTAGAGTGTCCAATCCACCTGCAGCATGTCTTTGGGATGTGGGAGGAAACCGGAGCACCCGGAAGAAACCCACGCGACCACAGAGAGGACCTGCAGACTCCGCACAGAAGGCACCCCAGCCAAGGATCAAACTGGAGAGCCTCTTGCTGTGAGGTGGCAATGCTAACCACTGCACCACCATGGCCGCCCCGTTCTCTTTAAATATTAAGATACTTAAAAATTATAAATAAAATTAAAAAAAAGGCTTCGTATTCCATAGCCTTAGCTCACAAAGCATCTCATTAACAGAATTGACTCCTCTGTGCTACAGAGAAACTCTTGTAACTGATGTATTTTTTAATTTAATAATTTGTATGAAACTTTAATGTCTGGTATTACTGACTGACTATACTGGTATGTCTGGGGGTTCTGCACCTTTCAACAACCATGCTTACAACTTACAGACAAAGCCAGGAGGAACACTAGATGACACCAGGGATTTTTTTTTTTTAATATTACTCCAAGTCAAGTAAAAAGTAATAGAACAGCAGGTCTACCATCACCATGCAGTTTCTAAACAGTAAGATGAGCAAAACTCTGTCTGGCAGTATTGACTGAATGGAATAATCTGTGATTTATGAGGGACGTGAATAAAAAATAAGATATATTGAGGTCATTCTGTAATTTTATGGAGAGGTAAGTGTGCGTGCTTGTTTGAATGTGCCCATGTGTGTGTGGGAGAGTAAATGAAGGGGGATGCATGTGCCAATGCGAGGCATGGGTTGCCAGAGGTAATTACTGCAGGAAAGTACTGATTCATACTAGTGATAACACCACTGGATTCAGTTATATGCAAAGTGGCTGATAATGTGGTCTTTCCTCATTGGGGATAATGTGTGTCTGAATCACATTTTCTGTGATCATAAAAGCAGACCCTTTTGGCTGCAGTTGTTCGTGCCAGTGGTGGGATTCATTCTGAATCCCAGGGTTAGTGTATTACAGCTTTCAAAGCTGTAAAACACTTGGCTGTAATACACCTTTCTTTCTTTCTCTCTGTCTGTCTCTTAATGGGTAGTATATGGATCAGGTACTGCAAAGAATTATAATCCATTCTCTCAGACTGTAATCAAGTAGTCATATCTTCTCAAAGTGGTAGTAGTTACATGGTGTTGCTCCCCTCTGAATGTGAATTTCTTAGCATCCATTTTATGAACACATGGAATGCAATCAGAGAAAGTCTGGCATTGTTATTTTCAGTTTATTTCTCATGTTAGACAAAAATAGAATTTTTAACAAAAATGAATTTGTTTATTTGTTTTGAAGTTGTATTCCTTGTAAGTGGGATTATGGATTTTTTTTCTGCTGTTCAGAAGGCTCAAAAGTGAGATTTATTTTCATATAGAAGTTCTCTAAACCATTGGTCCAAAGTAGAAAGCTTCAAACCAAAAATTTTAAAATACTCTTTCTTGCTCAAGGGGAATTCAGTGTGGCTCTTAACTGTCCCAGATGTTTAAGTTTATAGTTGTCCAAGCTGTACAGCATGCTCTTCCAGATGTGTGAACATAGCACTGACCACTGTGAAATAACAGGAGGAAGAGAGGAATTCCAGTATGATTATATCCCAGTAGTGAGAATGGAACTTAAGTTGGAAATGAATGCTCCTTGCCTGTGTCTTAGTATGTTCTGATGATGCAAAGATAGTTTAAAGTACACATACAAATACTGAAATCTATATGAGAAGGTTGAACATGTTTTAGGTGTGCTCATGTAAGACAAAAAAGGAAATGGCCAAAACATTTGCCCTTCATTACCTCATATTAGAAACTGTACTCACTTCATCTTTATAGTCTGCCTCAAGGTAACGTCAGACACTCATCTGGTTAATGAAGCATATTTTATCTATTTATTAGAGTACGATTTCATTTTTCTGTATTTCTTTAAGAATTTTTATGGCTTACAGAGGCTAGATAGTTATTACTAACTACATTTCTGCTTATAACATAAATCTGTTCATCATGTCTTAAGAGAGAAGATTGTTAGTCACAGGAAATAGACTTTTTATACTTCCAAGTAGCAACAACTGAACATTAAAGTTGAATAGCAGAACGGTGCAGTGGTAGCATTGCTGCATCACATGTTGTTTGTTTGTCATCGTGGGGTTTTTGCTAAGCACTCCATTTTCATCCCACAATCCAAAACACATGACAGCAGGTGAGTTAGCAGCCTCTCTAAATTGCCATCATATGTTTTCAGGTATGTGTTTCCTGTGATAACCCAGCATCTAGCCCAGAGTTGGTTTTCTGTCTATGTCCACTAGACAGAATAGGTTCTAGTTCTCCTTAGGATGAATTGGGTATCAGAAAATGAGTTGATACATTTCATAAGTGAGGGGCTGCATTTTGGAGATGACTGCACAATTTATGTGGTGGGGGTGTAGGAATGAGTATTATGAGACTAAGTACAAAAAATGGGCATTTCTGCTTACCCTCATGGTGCATTTAATTACAGCTAGATGTATCTCCCAGTTCATGGTTACTCACTGACCTTCCTCACAGATTGCTAAGAGGCCTGTGTAGTAAGTAATGTATTCAGAATGTGACAGCTACACATGGAAACAAAGGTGCAGTTTAAGATAAGTTTAGGAAAATTTTGAATCCCATATTGATATAAACTTGGATGAAGGCATTCTGACTTAGTTGTAACATTTTTTGTGTGTAACTAGGCCAAGGTTTTGTTAGCTGAGTCTGTCACACACAAAGAGTTACGAAAGGAAGTCAGGCAACATGATCCCTATAAGAAGTATGCTTCTTTGCCATTTTTAAAGTGAATATCAATTTTTTTTATTTTATTTTCTTCACTAACTGTTCCTTGAAACATATTGTTCTTCCAGGCTAGGTGATTTCCACATTCCAATGCATTTCATGTTTCTGACTTATTATCCCAAATGACTGTTATTCCTTTCAGTATTTCCCATTCCCTCCTTTTTTTTTTAATTTCCACCCATCAAGTCAATGTACTGCTCCACAATAGTACAGCCTTTTAACCTGATTCAGAGATAGGTACAGTAGCAGAGGGTCTGCCTGCCTTTCTAGTGCCTCAGGTTTGAGTAGTGGTCTGGGTGCTAGCAGACTGGGAGGAGTGTAGTATTGAGTGCCTAGAGTTCTGCTCTCATCATTAAGGAGGATTTTTTTCTGTGAGCTCATCTTCTAATGGTGACTACAGTCTGGTTACAGATATGTCCATATCATAAGATGAGGAGCTTGTATAACCTCTGACCATTGATTTTGTAACATGTCCTGGTCCCAGAATTATGATGGCCCATCTTAAATGGAAACTCTCTTTCCCTTCTTACTGGCCAACCAGAGAAGTGGAAGCAAACACATGACATCAGGTAAGCTGGGAAATGAAAACCTATCTCATAAGTTGTAATGTGACAGCAAAATGCCTAGCAGCAGGGGAAAGAATGGTTTGAAGTGGGGGGATATAGGAGAGGTATGTGGAAGCCTAAAGTTAGTAGGACCAAGACAAAAAAAAAACAGACATAATGTGAAAAAAGTGCACCTCACTTTCCATAAAGAAATACATGTTTGCATCACTGTTGAACTTCACCACTGTTTATTACTATTTGTAATTGCCTGACTTCATATAGCTTTTCAGAATATGTAGCTCCTCATAATTATCTAATTTAAAGTTGGTGTCAAACATGTTTTCTTCCTATTTAGAAATAAAGCAAGTTCTTCAGAGTGTTTATTTTCAGTTTGTAAAGCTGAGCAGGTATTGGTGATTGTAGATGTCTTCAAAATAGTGTCCCTGTGTATGTGTACTACTGATTGTATTTTCAAAGTGTTGCATTTCCAGGTTCTCTGGAAATGGTCATCATTTTGCAGTGTAATAACTTCTTTTGGGGGTGCCTGAAGAGTGTCATTCTCAGGTGTTAATCCCCTGTATTCCTTTCATTGCCTAACACCTTAAAGTTGCTGATATTAACAGGTCCCATTAGGATGCCCCATGGATTGCTACAGTTTGCTGTCTTACTTGAAGGCTTTGCTAGGTCCCCTTGTCACACATCTTGCATAACTACCAGCAGCATTGGAGGCTCAGCATTCACTGTTCACATAAGGTCCCATTAGGATTCCCCAGTGGATTGCTACAGTTTGCTGTCTTACTTGAAGGCTTTGCTAGGTCCCCTTGTCACACATCTTGCATAACTACCAGCAGCATTGGAGGCTCAGCATTCACTGTTCACATAGCTGAAGCTATCAGGCAGCAAAATGCACCCACCACCTCAGGTGAAATACAATAAGTACTACTACATAGCAGCTAAGGGTCATTCTGTTTGCTCTAACTTGACAGTGGCTGCTGCTGTTGGGACTGCTGCCTTCTCTCCACAGGTTCAGGAAGCTTCAGAACTGAGATTTGTTGATTTCACTTCATTTTCAGATGTTTTGTCTTCTATTTTTAGTTAGAAGTAACCAAAATGCAGCTAACTGTGCACTTGTGTAGACAGTGGTAAAGACTTGAACACAAAATTCAAGTAAAAGGGTGTGAAACTTACTAGTTTGCAGCCACAGCTGCCTGTACCTTCCGCAACAAGAGAAGAATTTGCACGGTTGTTTCCTCTGGAAATTTTTCACTTCATTTATGCTTCCTGTAGCAAAACATGCCCTTTCAGTTTTGTAGCTCTTTGAAGTGATCATGGTGTCTGAACACTTCTTCATGTCTGTTTTGTTTGGCAACACTTCTTGATAATGACACACTCTGAACTCAGAGCATGCAGCACTTCTGCATAATGACGCAGTCTGAACTCGCAGCATGCAACCCTTCTGCATAATGACACAGTCTGAACTTACAGCATGCAACCCTTCCCCATAATGCGCAGTCTGAACTCGGAGCATGCAACACTTCTCCATAGTGATACAGTCTGAACTCACAGCATTAAGCACTTCTCCATAATGATGCTGTCTAAACTCAGAGCATGCAATACTTCTCCATAATGACACAGGCTGAACTTGGAGCATGCAATACTTCTCCATAATGATGCAGTCTGAGATTGGAGCATGCAACACTTCTACATAATGACAAAGTCTAAACTCAGAGCATGCATCAGTTCTCCATAATACCACAGTCTGAACACACAGCATGCAGCATTTCAACATAATGGCACAGTCTGAACTAGAAGCATGCAACACTTATCCATAATGACATATTCTGAACTCGGAGTATGCAACACTTCTCCATTATATCACAGTCTGAACTTGGAGCATGCAGCACTTGTCCATAATGACACATTCTGAACTAGCAGCATGCAAAACTTCTACATGATGAAACAGTCTGAACTCATAGCATGCAAAACTTTTGCATAATGACATCTTCTGATCTTGGAGCATGCAACACTTGTCCATAACGACACAGTCTGAACTCATAGCATGCAAAACATCTGCATAATGACATCTTCTGATCTTGGAGCATGCAACACTTGTCCATAATGACACAGTCTGAACTTGGAGCATGCAACACTTATCCATAATGACACAGTCTGAACTTGGAGCATGCAACACTTCTCCATAATGACACAGTCGGTACTCACAACATGAAGCAGTTCTCCATAATGACACAGTCTGAACTCAGAACACGCAGCATTTCTCCATAATGACACAGTCTGAACTCAGATCATGTAACATTTGTCCATAATGACACAGTCTGAACTTGGAGCATTTCTCTATAATGACAAAGTGTCAACTAGGAGCATGCAACACATCTCCATAATGACACAGTCTGAACACACAGCATGCAGCGCTTCTCCATAATGACACAGTCTGAACTCGGAGCATGCAACACTCCTCCATAATGACACATTCTAAACTCGGAGCATGCAACACTTCTCCATTATGTCACAGTCTGAACTTGTAGTGTGCAACACTTCTCCAGAATGAAATATTCTGAACATGGAGCATGCAACACTTCTCCATCATGACACAGTCTAAACTCACAGGATGCAATACTTCTCCATAATGACAGTCTGAACTCGGAGCATGCAGCACTTCTCTATAACGACAGAGTCTCAACTAGGAGCATGCAACACTTCTCCAGAATGAAATATTCTGAACTTGGAGCATGCAACATTTCTCCATCATGACACAGTTTGATCTTGGAGTATGCAACACTTCATAATGACACAGTCTGAACTCAAGCATGCAACACTTCTCCATAATGGCAAAGTCTGAACTCAGAGCATGCAACACTTCTCCATAACAACACAGTCTGAACTTGGAAAATGCAACACTTCTGCATAATGACATATTATGATGTTGGAGCATGCAACATTTGTCCATAATGACACAGTCTGAACTTGCAACATGCAAAACTTCTGAAAATGACACAGTCTGAACTTGGACCATGCAGCACTTCTCCTTCTCCATAATGACACAGTCTCAACTTGGAGCATGCAACACTTCTCCATAATGACACAGTCTGAACTAGGAGCATACAACACTTCTGCATAAAGACACAGTCTGAACTCGTAGCATGCAACACTTCCCTTTAATGAGCAGTCTAAACTCAGAGCATGCAACACTTCTCCATAATGATACAGTCTGAACTCACAGCATTAAGCACTTCCCCAAAATGATGCAGTTTAAACTCAGAGCATACAATACTTCTCCATAATGACACAGTCTGAAGTCGGAGCATGCAACACTTCTCCATAATGACACAGGCTGAACTCGGAGCATGCAACTGTTCCCCATAATGACACAGCCTGAACTCCGAGCATGCAACACTTCTCCATTATGACACAGTCTGAACTCACAGCATTAAGCACTCCTCCATAATGACGCATTCTAAACTCAGAGCATGCAATACGTCTCCATAATGACAAAGTCTGAACTCAGAGCATGCAGCACTTCTCCATAATGTCACAGTCTGAACTCGCAGCATGCCGCACTTCTCCATAATGAGCAGTCTGAACGCGGGGCATGCAACACTTCTCCATAGTGACACAGTTTGAACTCACAGCATTAACCACTTCTCCAAAATGATGTAGTCTAAACTTAGAGCATGCAATACTTCTCCATAATGACACAGTCTGAACTCGGAGCATGCAACACTTCTCCATTATGAGAGAGTCTGAACTCACAGCATTAAGCACTTCTCCATAATGACGGTCTAAACTCAGAGCATTCAATATTTCTCCAAAATGACAAAGTCTGAACTCAGAGCATAGAGCATTTCTCCATAATAGCACAGTCTGAACTCGGTGAATGCAACACTTCTCCATTATGTCACAGTCTGAACTCGGAGCATGCAGCAGTTCTCCATAATGACACAGTCTGAACTCAGAGCATGCAGCAGTTCTCCATAACAACACAGTCTGAACTCAGAGCGTGCAGCACTTCTCCATAATGACACAGTCTGAACTTGGAGCATGCAACACTTCTCCATAATGACATATTCTGATCTTGGAGCATGCAACACTTGTCCATAATGACACAGTCTGAACACACAGCATGCAACACTTCTGCTTAATGACACAGTCTGACCTTGGAGCATGCAACACTTCTCCATAATGACACAGTCTGAACTCAGAGCAAACAACACTTCTCCATTATGTCACAGTCTGAACTTGCAGTTGCAACACTTCTCCATTATGACATATTCTGAACTTGGAGCATGCAACACTTCATAATGACATAGTCTGAACTCGAGGCATGCAACACTTCATAATGACACAGTCTGAACTGGAAGCATGTAACACTTCTCTATAACAACACAGTCTGAACCTGGAGGATGCAACACTTCTCCATAAAACACAGTCTGAACTCAAAGCATGCAACACTTCTCCATAGTGACATATTCTGAACTTAAAGCATACATCATTTCCCCATAATGACGCAGTCTCAACTCGCAGCATGCAACACTTCTCCATAATGATACAGTCTGAACTGAGAACATGCAACACTTCTGCATAATGACATATTTTGATGTTGGAGCATGCAACACTTCTCCATATTGACACAGTCTCAACTCGGAGCATGCATCACTTCTCCATAATGATATATTCTGAACTCGGAGCATGCAGCACTTCTCCATAATGACACAGTCTGAACTTAGAGCATACAACACTTCTCCATAATGACACAATCTGAACTCAGAGCATGCACCATTTGTCCCTAATGACACAGTCTGAACTTGGAGCATGCAGCACTTGTCCATAATGACACAGTCTGAACTGGGAGCATGCAGCACTTCTCCATAATGACACAGTCTCAACTAAAAGCATGCAAAACTTCTCCATAATGACACAGTCTGAAGTCGGAGCATGCAACACTTCCCATTATGACACAGTCTGAACTCACAGCAAATAACACTTCTCCATAATGGCACAGTCTGAATTCGCAGCATGCAACGCTTCTCCATAATGACACAGTCTGAATTCGGAGCATGCAAAACTCCTCATTCTCCATAATGACATGTTCTGAACTTGGACCATGCAACACTTCTCCATAATGACACAGTCTGAACTCGGAGCATGCAACACTTCTCCATAATGACACAGTCTGAACTCGGAGCATGCAACACTTCTCCATAATGACACAGTCTGAACTCAAAGCATTAATCACTTCTCCATAATGATGCATTCTAAACTCAGAGCATATAATACTTCTCCATAATGACACAGTCTGAACTCGGAGCATGCAACACTTCTTCATTATGACACAGTCTGAACTCACAGCATTAAGCACTTCTCCATAATGATGCAGTCTAAACTTAGAGCATGCAATACTTCTCCATAATGACACAGTCTGAACTCAGAGCATGCAGCATTTCTCCTTAATGGCACAGTCTGAATTCGGAGCATGCAACACTTCTCCATTATGACATATTCTGAATTTGGAGCATGCAACACTTCTCCATAACAACACAGTCTGAACTCAGAGCATGCAGCAGTTCTCCATAACGACACAGTCTGAACTCAGAGTATGCAGCATTTCTCCAAAATTGCACAGTCTGAACTCAGAGCATGCAACACTTCTCCATTAAGACATATTCTGAACTCGGAGCATGCAACACTTCTCCATTATGTCACAGTCTGAACTTGGAGCATGCAGCACTTGTCCCTAATGACACATTCTGAACTCAGAGCATACAACACGTCTCCATAATGACACAGTCTGAACTCAGAGTATGCAGCAGTTTTCCATAATGACACCATCTGAACTCACAGCATACAGCACTACTCCATAATGACACAGTCGGAACTTAGAGCATGCACCATTTGTCCATAATGACACTGTCTGAACTTGGAACATGCAACACTTCTCCATAATGACACAGTCTTAGTTAGGAGCATGCAACACTTCTCCATAATGACACAGTCTGAACTCGGAGCATGCAACACTTCTCCAGAATGACACCATCTGAACTCAGAGCATACAGCACTTCTCCGTAATAATGTATTATCAACTCACAGCATACAGCACTACTCCATAATGACACAGTCGGAACTTAGAGCATGCACCATTTGTCCATAATGACACTGTCTGAACTTGGAACATGCAACACTTCTCCATAATGACACAGTCTCAGTTAGGAGCATGCAACACTTCTCCATAATGACACAGTCTGAACTTAGAGCATGCAACACTACTTCATACTGACACAGTCTGAACTCGGAGCATGCACCATTTGCCCATAATGACACAGTCTGAACTTGGATCATGCAACACTTCTTCATAACGACACTATCAAGCATAGGTACGATTGGGCCTTGAATTATTTCGGTAGACGATTCAATTATAGGATGTCGTCGGATAGTTTACCGACAACCGGAATTCAAAAGAAATGCAAGGACAAGGATAGGCCTCCGAGGTCCAAACAAGATACTTTGCAGCCGGAGCCAGCTTCGGGTTCGGCAGTCGTCAGTGAGGCACTTTTGCAGCCCCTGTCGTCCGCCACTTCGGAACCGATGGCCGACACGGACTCCCATGGGGAGCCTTCTAGGCCTAGTATTTTATCTGCTGCAGGACCTTCGGACGTCACTCCTTCAGATGGGTCCGGAACCGCTGTGCAGGTACCGGCTTCTGAGGGGGTTTTCAGGCCTTCTCATATCACTATTTCTACAAAGACAAAGGAAAAGTCAAAGACTCCTGTTAAACCAAGGGTTTCTTCTCAAGCTTCCTCGGATACAGCTCCCAAGTCCCAGAAGCAATTACTACGGATGGCTAAAGATTTACTTACAATGATTAGGGGTTCTCACCCTCCTCCAGAAAAAAGGCCTAGACAGGATATTCCTTACGATTCATCTGATCAGGCTTCTGTGTCTTCTGTCTCTTCCTCTGACCAGGATTATTCTTTTCCTCCTTATGAGGATTCTGATGCAGAGGACTCTATTCCCTCTGCTTCTCCCCCTGAAGATTTCTCTTTTGGGGAAACCTTACATGAGATGAGGGAGCATTTTCATTGGGAAGGTCAGGATTATTCTGCTTCCAAGAAGAGACTTAGGGAATTTTTCTTTCTCCCTCAACGCAGACCTTTGGCTATTCCTCCTGTACTTGATATTGTGGATGATGCATTTTCTGAAGCTAACCTGAACCATGATTCCTTGCCGCCTGCTCCTTCTAAGCCTGACAGATTTTACAGAGTCCCTGACTCCCATCAATTCTTATTTAAGAACCCTTCTGCTGATCCTGAAACCATTTCTCAGGGTTCTAGGGCTGCTAAGGCCGCTTCATCTAAAAATCCTATTCCTTCTGAAAAGGATTCTCGTGCCTTGGACAGGTGGGGCAAAAAGGTTTACACTTCGGCTTCTCTTTCTATTAGAGCTTTAAATTGCCAGTCTCACATGTTCAAGTATCAGCAATTTCTTTTGTCTGTTTTAAAGCAAAGGCTCTCTACCTTTCCTGCATGTGCAGAGGACAAGGAATTACAGGATGTATTGCATGCAACTGAACAAGTTAGCAAACATAGTTTACATTGTGGTTTTGATGCCTTGGAAGCCTCTTGCAGGTCCGCAGCCTCTGGTACTGTTATCAGGAGACATGCTTGGCTTCGTGAGCAGAATTTACCTGAGCAGGTTAAGGCTAAACTGTTAGATGCCCCGGTTCAGCATGATGTTTTATTTGGATCCAAGGCTGAGGAGGTTATTAAAAATATGGAAGAAAAAGCAAAATCTATGCAGACTGTTAAAGATTTTTTACAAGTCCAGCCTCCTAGATTTTCTAGAAATTGGCCCTCCAAAAATTGGTCCTTTCCCACGTCTGACAGGCCTCAAAGGGGAAGATATAGACGCCCCAGAGGTCGGGCGCAGCCTCAGGCCTCTTACAGGTCCAGACAATGGACTGCTTCTTCACCTAGAAGGGGAGAAGACAGACCTCAATCACAAAAGAAGCAGACCCAATGACTCTCTCCATTGGGCTACAGGTCCTCCTTGCCTGGAAGCCCCTCTCGGAGGAAAACTTTCTCTTTTCTACCAAAATTGGACTCATATTACCCAGTACAAATGGGTTTTAGACGTGATTTTAAGGGGCTACAAATTCCACTTTCATACTCTGCCAAGGTCTTCGGGTTGGCCGGATCTGCCAAAACATTAATAGTCAGAGGCCTTAAATCAAGTGGACGCTTTATTGGCCATGAGAGCCATAGAACCTGTTCCACTTCCAGAGATGGGAAAAGGTTTTTACTCAAGACTATTTCTGGTCCGAAGGAAACAAAACTCATGGAGACCTATTCTGGACCTCTCTGTATTAAATACCTTTCTGGAGATTCCAAAGTTCAAGATGCTTACTCTGCAACAACTTCTTCCCATGCTCTCCCAGGATGCTTGGATGGTGACATTGGACTTGAAGGAAGCCTATTTACACATTCCCATCAGACAAGAACGCAGAAAATACCTCAGATTCAAGGCAGGTTCGAGACACTTTCAATTCTCTGTACTGCCCTTTGGCTTATCTACTGCGCCCAGAATCTTTACCAAGTGCCTGGCTCCAGTAGTAGCTTATTGCAGACTCCAAGGGATTCAAATTTACCCCTATCTGGACGACTGCCTTATTCAGGCGGACAGCAAGGATCTTTTACTTCAACATCTGCAGTTTGTTCAGCGTCTTCTCCTACTACTGGGATTTTCAGTGAACACAAAAAAGTCACGTTTGATCCCCTCTCAACAAATCATCTTTTTGGGAGCTCTTCTAAACACAAGCTTACAAAGGGCCTTCCTTACTCCAGAAAAGCAAGTAAAGCTGGCATCAATTTTCAAGACCTTGGCTACTTTAACTCAGCTCACTGCAAGGAAATTCCTGCAGGCATTGGGCTACATGGCTTCTTGCATCCTGTTGATCCCAAATGTAAGACTTCATATGAGAAAACTTCAATGGAACCTAAAGAGTGTATGGTCTCAGCATTACCACAGCCTGGAAACAATGATACCTCTGATTCCCTGCCTCCAAAAAGAGTTCCTCTGGTGGTCCAGGGCTTGTGCTTTAAACGAAGGGAATCCCTTTCGTCTACCTCATCCTGCTCAGATCATAACCACAGATGCCTCGGATTATGCTTGGGGAGCTCATTACCTAAACAATTGCCAGCAGGGCTATTGGACAAAGAAGCATCTTCCCTGGCACATCAACTTGAAGAAAATGTTGGCAGTCCAAAATGCTCTTCTAGCCTTCCAGAATCTTTTGCAACCAGGACATCTTCTGATTCGCACAGACAACACCACAGTCATGTGGTATATAAACAAGCAGGGAGGCTCTCACTCATACCCCCTTTGCAGACTAGCCATGAGTTTATGGGACACAGCTCTAAATCTGAATCTGCATCTTCAAGCTCAATTCATTCCAGGAAAACAGAATCTCTTAGCAGACAGCCTAAGCAGAAATCTTTTGGATCCTCACGAATGGATGCTGGACCCCATATTATTCAGCAGGATTACGGCAGTTTGGGGCTGCCCTCGGATAGATCTGTTTGCATCCCATCTCAATCATCAGCTGCCTCTCTTTTGCACCAGGTCCTTCCACAAAACAGCTTGGAAAGTGGATGCCCTGTCTTTCAGCTGGAGGAATCTTTCGGGATATGCCTTCCCTCCTCTTCCTCTTCTGCCTCGGGTGTTACTGAAAATAAAAAAGGACAAACCCAAGATTATCATTTTGATAGCTCCAAATTGGCCTCGGCAGTTTTGGTATCCAACTTTGAGACACATGTTCTTGGAACCTCCATGGATTTTGCCTCTGTTTCCTTCTCTTCTGTCCCAGCATCAGGGTCAGATGCTACACTCTCAAATCAAGACTCTTTGCCTGGCAGCTTGGCTCTACAAGGGCCTTTGATTCCTTCTGCTTTTCCCAAACAAGTTTTGGATGTTCTCTTAGAAGCTAGGCGCCCTAGCACTAGAAAATCTTATGCTTCTAAATGGAAAAGATTTTGCATTTGGATGCGAGATCGAGGTTCTGATCCTCTTTTGCCTGACATTTCTTCCATTTTAATTTACCTCTCAGACCTTTTGCTTAAAGGCCTCTCCTTTTCTTCCATTAAAATCCATGCTTCTGCTATCTCGGCTCATTACAACACTGATCCCCCCATCTTCTCTCACCAGCTGGTGAGACAATTCTTGAGAGGGGCGAAGAATTTAAGACCTCCTAGAACTCCTCCTGTTCCTGCTTGGGATCTTAATTATGTTTTGGAAAAACTTACTTTACCTCCCTTTGAGCCTGCTGCTACTTCGGATATCAAGTTCTTATCCTGAAAAACAGCTATTTTATTAGCTTTGACTTCTGCCAGAAGGGTGTCAGAGGTGCAAGCTCTCATGGCTGTGGAACCATACCTTATTTTCACAGAGTTGCCTTGAGGACCAATCTTACATTTATGCCTAAGGTGATTTCTAAAGTGGCTTTAAATCAGACTATTCACCTTCCTACTTTCTTTCCAAATCCTCAAAACAAAGGGGAAAGGATTTTGCATTCATTGGACGTACACAGACAACTACATTTTTACCTAGACACAACTAAAGATTTCAGAAAATCTGATCAGTTGCTTATCTCTTATGCCTCCAGTTCTCTAGGCAAGGCTATTTCTAAACAAACTATTTCCAAATGGATTGCCCATGGGATAAGGTTTTGTTACTCTCACTTTGGGAAGCAGATTACAGGTACTGTTAGAAGTCATTCTACTAGAGCAGCTGCCACTTCAGCAGCTTTTCTCAGAGGAGTTCCTACCAAGGACATTTTGGAAGCTGCCAGTTGGAGTTCAGTGCATACTTTTTCTAAGCACTATAATCTCCCTTTGTATTCTAAGTCTAGGGCAGGTTTTGCCTCTGCTGTCTTGCAGGGTCTTCTGGCTGCTCCTTCTTCTGCATAACCTCCTCCCTCATCACAGCTTTGGGATTCCACCCTACAGTTATGACTGCAACAGTGAAACACGAAGAACATAGTACAGTTGTGTACACCTACCATAAATGTAGATGTTCGAGTGTCTTCACTGTTGCAGTCGGTGTTTCCCTCCCACCTATCCCCTCTTATTTTTTGCTATTTTCCTCTTCTTTTGTGGTGTATTTGTGTTTCCTTTTTGGACACCTTTTGGTTATTTTGAGGGACTTCTGACATCTGGGGCAAGAAAGGCTGGAGAAGATGGCGTCGGCTGTCAGCTTTATACCTCTGCGTTCTGACGTCAGGGTACTTGCTGGTACAGCCGACGCCGGACCCAGACTTTGGGATTCTGGCCGACCTCGGGCTGCCTGCCGGCAGGAACACCCTACAGTTATGACTGCAACAGTGAAGACACTCGAACATCTACATTTATGGTAGGTGTACACAACTGTACTTTCTCCATCATGACACAGTCTGAACTCAGAGCATGCAGCATTTCTCCATAATGATACAGTCTGAACTCAGACCATGCAACACTTCTTCATAATGGGTCAGTCTGAACTCAGAGCATGCACCATTTGTCCATAATGACACAGTCTGAACTCGGAACGTGCAGCACTTCTCCTTAATGACACAGTCTGAACTTGGAGCATGCAACACTTCTCCGTAATGACATAGTTTGAACTCGGAGCATGCAACATTTCTCCATAATGACATATTCTGAACTCGGATCATGCAGCACTTCTCCATAATGACACAGTCTGAACTCATAGCATGCAGCAGTTCTCCATAACGAAACATTCAGAACTCAGAGCATGCAGCATTTCTCCATAATTGCACAGTCTGAACTCAGAGCATACAACACTTCTCCATTATGTCACAGTCTGAACTTGGAGCATGGAACACTTCTCCATTATGTCACAGACTGAACTTGGAGCATGCAGCACTTGTCCATAATGACACACTCTGATCTTGGATCATACATCACTTCTCCATAATGACATAGTCTGAACTCGGAGCATGCAACACTTCTCTATAATGACACAGTCTGAACTCAGAGCATGCAGCAGTTCTCCATAACAACACAGTCTGAACTTAGTGCATGCAACAATTCTTTATTATGACACAGTATGAACTCAGACCATGCAGTTCTTCTCCATAATGATATATTCACAACTCAGAGCATGCAGCATGTCTCCATAATGACACATTCTGAACTCAGAGCATGCACTATTTGTCCCTAATGACACAGTCTGAACTTGGAGCATGCAGCACTTGTCCATAATGACACAATCTGAACTGGGAGCATGCAGCACTTCCCCATAATGACACAGTCTCAACTAGGAGCATGCAACACTTCTCCATAATGACACAGTCTTATCTCAGAGCATGCAACACTTCCCATTATGACACAGTCTGAACTCACAGTAAGTAACACTTCTCCATAATGGAGCAGTCTGAACTCGCAGCATGCAATGCTTTTCCACAATGACACAGTCTGAACTTGGAGCATGCAACACTCCTCCATACTGACACATTCTGAACTTGGAGCATGCAACATTTCTCCATTATGTCACAGTCTGAACTTGGAGCATGCAACACTTCTCCAGAATGACATATTCTGAACATGGAGCAAGCAGCACTTCTCCATCATGACACAGTCTGATCTTTGAGCATGCAACACTTCATAATGACACAGTCTGAACTTGAAGCATGCAACACTTCTCCATAATGACACAGTCTGAATTAGGAGCATGCAGGACTTCTACATAATGACAAGGTCTGAACTTGGAGCATGCAACACTTCTCCATGACAACACAGTCTGAAATCGGAGCATACAACACTTCTCCATAATGACACAGTCTGAACTCATAGCATGCAACACTTCTCAATAAAGACATATTCCGAATTTGGAGCATGCAGCATTTCTGCATAATGACACAGTCTGAACTAGCAGCATGCAAAACATCTCCATGATGACACAGTCTGCTCTTTGAGCATGCAGTACTTCATAATGACACAGTCTGAACTTTAAGCATGCAACACTTCTCCATAATGACACAGTCTGAATTCGGAGCATGCAGCACTTCTCCATAATGACACAGTCTGAATTCGGAGCATACAGCACTTTTACGTAATGACAAACTTAGAGCATGCAACGCTTCTCCATAACAACACAGTCTGAACTCTGAGCATACAACACTTCTGCTTTAATAACACAGTCTAAACTCGCAGCATGCAACACTTCTCCATAATGACACAGTCTGAAGTCGGAGCATGCAACACTTCTCCATAATGACACAGGTTGAACACAGAGCATGCAACTCTTCCCCATAATGACACAGTCTGAACTAGGAGCATACAACACTTCTCCGTTATGACACAGTCTGAACTCACAGCATTAAGCACGTCTCCATAATGACATATTCTAAACTCGGAGCATGCAATACTTCTCCATAAAGACAAAATCTGAACTCAGGGCATGCAGCAGTTCTCCATAGTTACACAGTCTGAACTCAGAGCATGCAACACTTATGCATAATGATACAGTCTGAACTTGCAGCATGCAGCACTTCTCCATAATGAGCAGTCTGAACTTGGAGCATGCAACACTTCTCCATTATGACACAGTCTGAACTCACAGCATTAAGCACTTCTCCATAATGATGTAGTCTAAACTTAGAGCATGCAATACTTCTCCATAATGACACAGTCTGAACTTGGAGCATACAACACTTCTCCATTATGAGACAGTCTGAACTCACAGCATTAAGCACTTCTCCATAATGATGCAGTCTAAAGTTGGAGCATTCAATACGTCTCCATAATGACATATTCTGAACTCAGAGCATGCAACACTTCTCCATAACGACACAGTCTGAACTCAGAGCATGCAGCATTTCTCCAGAATGACACAGTCTGAACTTAGAGCATGCAACACTTCTTCATAATGACACAGTCCGAACTCAGAGCATGCAACACTTCTCCGTAATAATATATTCTGAACTCACAGCATACAGCACTACTCCATAAAGTCACAGTCTGATCTCAGAGCATGCACCATTTGCCCATAATGACACAGTCTGAACTCAGCGCATGCAGCACTTGTCCATAATGACACATTCTGAACTCAGAGCTTGCAACACTTATACATTATGACACAGTCTGAACTCAGAGCCTGCAGCATTTCTCCATAATGACACAGTCTGAACTTGGAGCATGTAGCACTTTTTCATAATGACACAGTCTGAACTCAGCGCATGCAACACTTCTCTGTAATAATATATTCTGAACTCACAGCATACAGCACTACTCCATAAAGACACAGTCTGATCTCAGAGCATGCACCATTTGCCCATAATAACACAGTCTGAACTTGGAGCATGCAACACTTCTCCATAACGACACAGTCTCAACTAGGAGCATGCAACACTTCTCCATAATGACACAGTCTGAACTCGCAGCATGCAACACTTCTCCATAATGACACAGTCTGAACTCGGAGTATGCAGCACTTCTCCATAATGACACAGTCTGAGCTTGGAGCATGCAACACTTCTCCTTAATGGCACAGTCTGAACTCGCAGCATTCAACACTTTTCCATTATGACACAGTCTGAACTCACAGCATTAAGCATTTCTCCATAATGACACAGTCGAAACTCGGAGCATACAATGCTTCTCCATAATGACAAAGTCTGAACTCAGAGCATGCAAGAGTTCTCCTTAATGGCACAGACTGAACTCAGAGCATGCAACACTTGTCCATAATGACACAGTCTAAACTCAGAGCATGAAGCAGTTCTCCATAACAACAGAGTCTGAATTCAGAGCATGCAGCATTTCTCCATAATTACACAGTCTGAACTTAGAGCATGCAACACTTCTTCATTACGACACAGTATGAACTCAGAGCATGCAGCACGTCTCCATAATGATATATTCTCAACTCAGAGCATGCAGCACTTCTCCATGATGACACAGTCTGAACTGTGAGCATGCATCATTTGTCCATAATGACACAGTCTAAACTCAGAGCATGCAGCAGTTCTCCATAACAACACAGTCTGAACTCAGAGCATGCAGCATTTCTCCATAATGATACAGTCTGAACTCAGACCATGCAACACTTCTTCATAATGGGTCAGTCTGAACTCAGAGCATGCACCATTTGTCCATAATGACACAGTCTGAACTCGGAACGTGCAGCACTTCTCCTTAATGACACAGTCTGAACTTGGAGCATGCAACACTTCTCCGTAATGACATAGTTTGAACTCAGAGCATGCAACATTTCTCCATAATGACATATTCTGAACTCGGATCATGCAGCACTTCTCCATAATGACACAGTCTGAACTCATAGCATGCAGCAGTTCTCCAAAACGAAACATTCAGAACTCAGAGCATGCAGCATTTCTCCATAATTGCACAGTCTGAACTCAGAGCATACAACACTTCTCCATTATGTCACAGTCTGAACTTGGAGCATGGAACACTTCTCCATTATGTCACAGTCTGAACTTGGATCATGCAGCACTTGTCCATAATGACACACTCTGAACTTGGAGCATACATCACTTCTCCATAATGACATAGTCTGAATTCGGAGCATGCAACACTTCTCTATAATGACACAGTCTGAACTCAGAGCATGCAGCAGTTCTCCATAACAACACAGTCTGAACTTAGTGCATGCGACACTTCTTTATTATGACACAGTATGAACTCAGACCATGCAGTTCTTCTCCATAATGATATATTCGCAGCTCAGAGCATGCAGCATGTCTCCATAATGACACATTCTGAACTCAGAGCATGCACTATTTGTCCCTAATGACACAGTCTGAACTTGGAGCATGCAGCACTTGTCCATAATGACACAATCTGAACTGGGAGCATGCAGCACTTCCCCATAATGACACAGTCTCAACTAGGAGCATGCAACACTTCTCCATAATGACACAGTCTTATCTCAGAGCATGCAACACTTCCCATTATGACACAGTCTGAACTCACAGTAAGTAACACTTCTCCATAATGGAGCAGTCTGAACTCGCAGCATGCAATGCTTTTCCACAATGACACAGTCTGAACTTGGAGCATGCAACACTCCTCCATACTGACACATTCTGTGCTAGGAGCATGCAACACTTCTCCATTATGTCACAGTCTGAACTTGGATCATGCAACACTTCTCCAGAATGACATATTCTGAACATGGAACATGCAGCACTTCTCCATCGTGACACAGTCTGATCTTTGAGCATGCAATACATCATAATGACACAGTCTGAACTTTAAGTATGCAACACTTCTCCATAATGACACAGTCTGAATTCGGAGCATACAGCACTTTTACATAATGACAAGGTCTGAACTTGGAGCATGCAACACCTCTCCATAACAACACAGTCTGAACTCGGAGCATACAACACTTCTCCATAATGACACAGTCTGAACTCGTAGCATGCAAGACTTCTCAATAATGACATATTTCGGAATTTGGAGCATGCAGCATTTCTCCATAATGACACAGTCTGAACTACCAGCATGCAAAACTTCTCCATGATGACACAGTCTGCTCTTTGAGCATGCAGTACTTCATAATGACACAGTCTGAACTTTAAGCATGCAACACTTCTCCATAATGACACAGTCTGAATTCGGAGCATGCAGCACTTCTCCATAATGACACAGTCTGAATTCGGAGCATACAGCACTTTTACATAATGACAGGGTCTGAACTTAGAGCATGCAACACTTCTCCATAACAACACAGTCTGAACTCTGAGCATACAACACTTCTGCTTTAATGACACAGTCTAAACTCGCAGCATGCAACACTTCTCCATAATGACACAGTCTGAAGTCGGAGCATGCAACACTTCTCCATAATGACACAGGTTGAACACAGAGCATGCAACTCTTCCCCATAATGACACAGTCTGAACTAGGAGCATACAACACTTCTCCGTTATGACACAGTCTGATCTCACAGCATTAAGCATGTCTCCATAATGACACATTCTAAACTCGGAGCATGCAATACTTCTCCATAAAGACAAAATCTGAACTCAGGGCATGCAGCAGTTCTCCATATTTACACAGTCTGAACTCAGAGCATGCAACACTTATGCATAATGATACAGTCTGAACTTGCAGCATGCAGCACTTCTCCATAATGAGCAGTCTGAACTCGGAGCATGCAACACTTCTCCATTATGACACAGTCTGAACTCACAGCATTAAGCACTTCTCCATAATGATGTAGTCTAAACTTAGAGCATACAATATTTCTCCATAATGACACAGTCTGAACTTGGAGCATACAACACTTCTCCATTATGAGACAGTCTGAACTCACAGCATTAAGCACTTCTCCATAATGATGCAGTCTAAAGTTGGAGCATTCAATACGTCTCCATAATGACATATTCTGAACTCAGAGCATGCAACACTTCTCCATAACGACACAGTCTGAACTCAGAGCATGCAGCATTTCTCCAGAATGACACAGTCTGAACTTAGAGCATGCAACACTTCTTCATAATGACACAGTCCGAACTCAGAGCATGCAACACTTCTCCGTAATAATATATTCTGAACTCACAGCATACAGCACTACTCCATACACAGTCTGATCTCAGAGCATGCACCATTTGCCCATAATGACACAGTCTGAACTCGGAGCATGCAGCACTTGTCCATAATGACACATTCTGAACTCAGAGCTTGCAACACTTATACATTATGACACAGTCTGAACTCACAGCCTGCAGCATTTCTCCATAATGACACAGTCTGAACTTGGAGCATGCAGCACTTCTTCATAATGACACAGTCTGAACTCAGCGCATGCAACACTTCTCCGTAATAATATATTCTGAACTCACAGCATACAGCACTACTCCATAAAGACACAGTCTGATCTCAGAGCATGCACCATTTGCCCATAATAACACAATCTGAACTTGGAGCATGCAACACTTATCCATAATGACACAGTCTCAACTAGGAGCATGCAACACTTCTCCATAATGACACAGTCTGAACTCGCAGCATTCAACACTTTTCCATAATGAGATAGTCTGAACTCGGAGTATGCAGCACTTCTCCATAATGACACAGTCTGAGCTTGGAGCATGCAACACTTCTCCATAATGACACAGTCTGAACTCGCAGCATTCAACACTTCTCCATAATGACACAGCCTGAACTCACAGCATGCAACACTTTTCCATTATGACACAGTCTGAACTCACAGCATTAAGCATTTCTCCATAATGACACAGTCGAAACTCGGAGCATACAATGCTTCTCCATAATGACAAAGTCTGAACTCAGAGCATGCAAGAGTTCTCCTTAATGGCACAGACTGAACTCAGAGCATGCAACACTTGTCCATAATGACACAGTCTAAACTCAGAGCATGAAGCAGTTCTCCATAACAACAGAGTCTGAATTCAGAGCATGCAGCATTTCTCCATAATTACACAGTCTGAACTTAGAGCATGCAACACTTCTTCATTACGACACAGTATGAACTCAGAGCATGCAGCACATCTCCATAATGATATATTCTCAACTCAGAGCATGCAGCACTTCTCCATGATGACACAGTCTGAACTGTGAGCATGCATTATTTGTCCATAATGACACAGTCTAAACTCAGAGCATGCAGCAGTTCTCCATAACAACACAGTCTGAACTCAGAGCATGCAGCATTTCTCCATAATGATACAGTCTGAACTCAGACCATGCAACACTTCTTCATAATGGGTCAGTCTGAACTCAGAGCATGCACCATTTGTCCATAATGACACAGTCCGAACTCGGAACGCAGCATTTTTCCATAATGACACAGTCTGAACTTGGAGCATGCATCACTTCTCTGTAATGACACAGTCTGAACTCGGAGCATGCAACACTTCTCCATAATGACATATTCTGAACTCGGATCATGCAGCACTTCTCCATAATGACACAGTCTGAACTCATAGCATGCAGCAGTTCTCCATAACGAAACATTCAGAACTCAGAGCATGCAGCATTTCTCCATAATTGCACAGTCTGAACTCAGAGCATGCAACACTTCTCCATTATGTCACAGTCTGAACTTGGAGCATGCAACACTTCTCCATTATGTCACAGTCTGAACTTGGAGCATGCAGCACTTGTCCATAATGACACACTCTGAACTTGGAGCATACATCACTTCTCCATAATGACATAGTCCGAACTTGGAGCATGCAACACTTCTCTATAATGACACAGTCTGAACTCAGAGCAAGCAGCAGTTCTCCATAACAACACAGTCTGAACTTAGTGCATGCGACACTTCTTTATTATGACACAGTATGAACTCAGACCATGCAGTTCTTCTCCATAATGATATATTCGCAGCTCAGAGCATGCAGCATGTCTCCATAATGACACATTCTGAACTCAGAGCATGCACTATTTGTCCCTAATGACACAGTCTGAACTTGGAGCATGCAGCACTTGTCCATAATGACACAATCTGAACTGGGAGCATGCAGCACTTCCCCATAATGACACAGTCTCAACTAGGAGCATGCAACACTTCTCCATAATGACACAGTCTTATCTCAGAGCATGCAACACTTCCCATTATGACACAGTCTGAACTCACAGTAAGTAACACTTCTCAATAATGGCACAGTCTGAACTCGCAGCATGCAATGCTTTTCCACAATGACACAGTCTGAACTTGGAGCATGCAACACTCCTCCATACTGACACATTCTGAACTTGGAGCATGCAACATTTCTCCATTATGTCACAGTCTGAACTTGGAGCATGCAACACTTCTCCAGAATGACATATTCTGAACATGGAACATGCAGCACTTCTCCATCGTGACACAGTCTGATCTTTGAGCATGCAATACATCATAATGACACAGTCTGAACTTTAAGCATGCAACACTTCTCCATAATGACACAGTCTGAATTCGGAGCATACAGCACTTTTACATAATGACAAGGTCTGAACTTGGAGCATGCAACACCTCTCCATAACAACACAGTCTGAACTCGGAGCATACAACACTTCTCCATAATGACACAGTCTGAACTCGTAGCATGCAAGACTTCTCAATAATGACATATTTCGGAATTTGGAGCATGCAGCATTTCTCCATAATGACAGTCTGAACTACCAGCATGCAAAACTTCTCCATGATGACACAGTTTGAAGTCAGAGCATGCAACACTTCTGCATAATGACATATTCTGATCTTGGAGCATGCAACACTTCTCCATCATGACACAGTCTGCTCTTTGAGCATGCAGTACTTCATAATGACACAGTCTGAACTTTAAGCATGCAACACTTCTCCATAATGACGCAGTCTGAATTCGGAGCATGCAGCACTTTTACATAATGACAGGGTCTGAACTTAGAGCATGCAACACTTCTCCATAACAACACAGTCTGAACTCTGAGCATACAACACTTCTGCTTTAATGACACAGTCTAAACTCGCAGCATGCAACACTTCTCCATAATGACACAGTCTTAACTCACAGCATTAAGCACTTCACCATAATGATGCAGTCTAAACTCAGAGAATACAGTACTTCTCCATAATGACACAGTCTGAAGTCGGAGCATGCAACACTTCTCCATAATGACACAGGTTGAACACAGAGCATGCAACTCTTCCCCATAATGACACAGTCTGAACTAGGAGCATGCAACACTTCTCCGTTATGACACAGTCTGATCTCACAGCATTAAGCATGTCTCCATAATGACACATTCTAAACTCGGAGCATGCAATACTTCTCCATAAAGACAAAATCTGAACTCAGGGCATGCAGCAGTTCTCCATATTTACACAGTCTGAACTCAGAGCATGCAACACTTATGCATAATGATACAGTCTGAACTTGCAGCATGCAGCACTTCTCCATAATGAGCAGTCTGAACTCGGAGCATGCAACACTTCTCCATTATGACACAGTCTGAACTCACAGCATTAAGCACTTCTCCATAATGATGCAGTCTAAAGTTGGAGCATTCAATACGTCTCCATAATGACATATTCTGAACTCAGAGCATGCAACACTTCTCCATAACGACACAGTCTGAACTCAGAGCATGCAGCATTTCTCCAGAATGACACAGTCTGAACTTAGAGCATGCAGCAGTTCTCCATATTTACACAGTCTGAACTCAGAGCATGCGACACTTTTCCATTATGACACAGTCTGAACTCACAGCATTAAGCACTTCTCCATAATGACACAGTCGAAACTCGGAGCATGCAATGCTTCTCCATAATGACAAAGTCTGAACTCAGAGCATGCAAGAGTTCTCCTTAATGACACAGACTGAACTCAGAGCATGCAACACTTGTCCATAATGACACAGTCTAAACTCAGAGCATGAAGCAGTTCTCCATAACAACACAGTCTGAATTCAGAGCATGCAGCATTTCTCCATAATTACACAGTCTGAACTTAGAGCATGCAGCACTTCTTCATTACGACACAGTGTGAACTCAGAGCATGCAGCACGTCTCCATAATGATATATTCTCAACTCAGAGCATGCAGCACTTTTCCATGATGACACAGTCTGAACTGTGAGCATGCATCATTTGTCCATAATGACACAGTCTAAACTCAGAGCATGCAGCAGTTCTCCATAACAACACAGTCTGAACTCAGAGCATGCAGCATTTCTCCATAATTACACAGTCTGAACTTAGAGCATGCAGCACTTCTTCATTATGACACAGTATGAACTCAGAGCATGCAGCACTTCTCCATAATGACATATTCTCAACTCAGAGCATGCAGCACTTCTCTATAATGACACAGTCTGAACTATGAGCATGCACCATTTGTCCATAATGACACAGTCTGAACTGGGAGCATGCAGCACTTATCCATAATGGAACAGTCTGAACTTAGAGCATGCAACATTACTCCATTATGACATATTCTGAACACGGAGCATGCAGCACTTCTCCATTATGTCACAGTCTGAACTTGGAGCATGCAACACTTCTCCCTAATGGCACAGTCTGAACTTGAAGCTTGCAGCACTTCTCCATAAAATACAGTCTGAACTCACACCATGCAAAACTTCTGCATAATAACATATTCTGATTTTGGAGCATGCAACACTTGTCCATAATGATACAGTCTGAACTCGGAGCATGTAACACTTGTCCATAATAACACAGTCTGAACTCGGAGCATGCAACACTTCTCCATAATGACACAGTCAGTACTCAGAGCATGCAGCAGTTCTCCATAGTGACACCGTCTGAACTCAGAGCACGCAGCATTTCTCCATAATGATATATTCTGAACTTGGGGCATGCAACACATCTCCATAATGACACAGTCTGAACTCACAGCATGCAACACTTCTCCATAATGACAGTCTGAACTCGGAGCATGCAGCACTTCTCCATTATGTCACATTCCGAACTTGGAGCATGCAACACTTTTCCAGAATGACATATTCTGAACTTGGAGCATGCAACACTTCTCTCTCATAGCACAGTCTGATCTTGGAGCATGCAGCACTTCATAATGATGCAGTCTGAACTTGAAGCATGCAGCACTTCTCCATAAAACACAGTCTGAACTCATAGCATGCAACACTTCTCCGTAATGACATATTCCAGACTCAGAGCATGCAACACTTCTCAATAATGACACAGTCTCAACTAGGCACATGCAACACTTCTCCATAATGACACAGTCTGAACTTGGAGCATGCAACACTTCCCATTATGACACAGTCTGAACTCACAGCATGCAACACTTCTCCATAATGGCACAGTCTGAACTCGCAGCATGCAATGCTTCTTCATAATGAAACAGTCTGAGCTTGGAGCATGCAACACTCCTCCATACTGACACATTCTGAACTCAGAGCATGCAACACTTCTCCATTATGTCACATTCTGAACTTGGAGCATGCAACACTTCTCCAGAATGACATATTCTGAACTTGGAGCATGCAACACGTCTCTCTCTTAGCATAGTCTGATCTTGGAGCATGCAACACTTCATAATGATACAGTCTGAACTCAAAGCATACAACACTTCATAATGACACAGTCTGAACTTGAATCATGCAGCACTTCTCCATAAAACACAGTCTGAACTCATAGCATGCAACACTTCTCCATAATGACATATTCCGAACTTGGAGCATGCAACATTTCTCCATAATGACACAGTCTGAATTTGCAGCATGCAACACATCTCCATAATGACACAGTGTGAACTCAGAGCATGCCACACTTCTGCATAATGACATATTCTGATCTGGGAACATGCAACACTTGTCCATAATGACACAGTCTGAACTTGCAGCATGCAACACTTCTGCATAATGACACAGTCTGAACTTGCAGCATGCAACACTTCTGCATAATGACACAGTCTGAACTCAGGGCATGCAACACTTCTCCATAATGACACAGTCTGAACTCAGAGCATGCCACATTTCTGCATAATGACATATTCTGACCTTGGAGCATGCAACACTTGTCCATAATGACACAGTCTGAACTTGCCCCATGCAACACTTCTGCATAATGACACAGTCTGAACTCGGGGCATGCAACACTTCTCCATAATGTCACAGTCTGAACGTGGAGCATTCAACACTTCTTCATAATGCAACAGTCTCAACTCGGAGCATGAAACACTTCTCCATAACGACATATTCTGAACTTGGAGCTTGCAACACTTCTCCATAATGGCACAGTCTGAATTCAGAACATGCAACATTTCTCCATAATGACACAGTCTGAACTCGGAGCGTACAACAATTCTGCATAATGACACAAGCTGAACTGGGAGCATGTAGCACTTCTCCATAATGACACAGTCTGAACTCATAGCATGCAACACTTCTCCATAATGGCACAGTCTGAACTCATAGCATGCAACACTTCTCCATAATGACATATTCCAAACTCAGAGCATGCAGCATTTCTCCATAATGACACAGTCTGAACTCGCAGCATGCAACACTTCTCCATAATGACACAGTCTAAACTCACAGCATGCAACAGTTGTCCATAATGACACAGTCTGAAAATGCAGCAACAGCAGTTTTGCATAATGACGCAGTCTGAACTCATAGCATGCAATACTTTTCCATAATGACATATTCTGAACTCGGAGCATGCCGCATTTCTCCATAGTGACACAGTCTGAATTCGCAGCATGCAACACTTCTCCATAATGACACAGTCTGAACTTGGAGCATGCAACACTTCTGCATAATGACATATTCTGATCTTGGAGCATGCAACACTTGTCCATAATGACACAATCTGAACATGCAACATGCATCACTTCTCCATAATAACACAGTCTGAACTCAGAGCATGCTTTTCACTGTTAAATCCAGTAGATAAAGGTTAGGTTTCATTGTCTTAGCCTCCCTCTGCCTGATTCAGAAGTTGCACACTAACTGACTACTGCTTGCATGCATCTCCATTGCTAGTCATCAGATGGTTTTTTGAACAGTTTTAAATCTCTTGTCATATAAAGTGAACTTTCTGTTTTATCTGTTTTTGTTTTTTTTCTTTACTTTGCTAATGTTAGATTTTATTACATCATTCTAGCCTTTGCTCATCTGATTTTTTTGCTGTGATGTTTGTATATGCACTGAAAAAATGGTGGAAAATTCTTTAGGTATGCTCCTCAGGTAACACTTGGCGACTGTGAAGACTGTGACATTATCTACGTTTTAGCTCCTGCTTCTTAAAATAAGCCAGCTTTATGCAGCTATCCAATACCTTAAGCTCTTTTCCTCATTCTTCTCTCCCATTACCTTTTGACTACGGTTGGCCACATTTCACAATCTTCTGTCAAAAGGCATTTCATGGTTGAAATACTGGTACTGCACATTTGACCTGAACCTTTCCTCATTGGTCATTTAGTTGTCCTCAGCCTGTAACTATCTCTCTCTCCACAGCTAACCTTTTACTGTCATGCAGTTCCTGTTAATGTTCTTTTGTCTGTTGTCTTGCATAATGCATATGTCTCAAGGGTTTCAGTTATGCTGCTATGATTTTATTCTCAAAACTTCCCACTTCCTTTGACATTATTGGTTCCTTCAGATCCAGTCTTTATTCTTTATAAGTTAATGTTTCTGAAACTGAGTATTGTATTCCAAGTGAGGTCTCAGATGAAACCTGCAAAGACAAACATTTTTATTTCAGTACATTTAACATTTATGTCCCAAACTATATTTAAGAGCACTTTCCTTGCATAATACCTTATCCAGATCCTCTACCAGAACCATTGACTTTCTATGCACGATAGGTCTTCTTTGTGTTCCTTTAAGATTTTGTGCAATGACTTCACACTTGTCAGCATTGAGCTCCTCCTTGTACTTCACAGAGTATTATTCCACAATGTTCATGTCTTTCTTTAAGCTTACTGTGACCTATGCCCTCATCAATACACTCTGTGTAACTGTTGTCCACAAAGAGAATGACCCATTTGCCAAGTATTGAGTAAGAATTATAATAAAAATATCAAACAGTACTAGATTCAAAATAAAACCTTCTGTTACTTCACTCCTCCAGCCTTGCTACCACAGTTTTGTGTGTCACAGTCAGACAATTTCTGCCCACTAGAGATTCCCACACTTTACACACACCCTTAATTTTTTTTTTCAGAATTATATTCTGTGGATTGGAACGTAACATATTACTTTAGCTAAGTCAGAGTCCATTCTGTAGATATGTCTCTTTTGCAACCAGTTCATAACTGGGTCATGTTTTGTTGACAAGATTTAGTCGATATGAAGTTATGGTAACATGCTGACATTTAAGGCCCACCATCTTCTTTGTGTTGATGTCACCAACATGGAGGTCATGCTCACAAGCTTGAAGGTGCCTGATTAGCTTCTTGGTATTCCCTTATAAGGAGGCACCACACTGGTGAATTTTAAATTATCTGGCAAATGATATACATATTATAACAGAGTACCTGACAGCATCCCAGCCATCACCTTCATCAATTTGGTGGTGGGATATGTACTTCGGGGCTTATGTTTTAGAACCTCAAATCACTACAAATGTTATATGCACCTTTGCATTTTTTTAAATCATCTTGCTGTTCCACTCATTATATTACAGTATATACTAACTACCCACTAGGGTGGTATACTAACAAATGCAGTTTGAGGGTCATGCTGCTCAGTGCTAGAAGTCTAAATCTCAAAATGCACTCACCCAAAGCACTCCTTAAAATGATAAAGATTGAAATTTGTGCTGTAACAGAGACCTGGTTCAAAGCAGCAGAAAGCACCCATGCACTTCCAGGCTATAACTCATTCCACACCTTTAGGCCCCAGAACTTGGACCGAAGCTCCAAAGACGGAGGTGTTTCCATATTCATAAAAGATGCACACACCTCCAGACTGGTAGCCCAACATAACGCATCAGAGATACTTCAAGTGCAGCTAACATTGGGTAAGACAGCGATTCAGGTTGTAGCCTGCTATAGGTCCCCAACCATGTCCCAAGACTCACACTCCACACTGTCATACTGGCTGACTTTAACTACCTCTCCATTAACTGGGTAAACTACTCATGTACCAATACACTTACCCAACGTTTCCTGGAATTCATTAATTCCAATGCCCTGGACCAGCTCGTTCTTACCCCTACTAGAGTGAGCAACATCCTTGACCTGGTCATTACTAACATGGACGACCATTGCTCTCCACCAGTAGTCCACTCCTCCCTGGTTAGGTCTGACTACAAACTAATCACCTTGTAAATCCACATCCCTGCCACCCCACCCCCACCCCCCTGCAAAGGTAACCACCATGAAAATCTTCTCCAAAGCTAACTTTGGGCTCCTAAAAACAGAGGTGGCTAACTTCATGGCACCCATGCAAATGGATAATAGTTGCATGATTGCCAAATCATAGACCAATGCACTGTACAAACACGTACACAAATGCATGGATCTCACCATACCCAGGCAGAACCAAAAAAGGAAGCCAATCTGGTGGTCCCCTGCCATAAACAAACTCTACAACAGAAGGAAGAAACTGATGCGGAATAAGGTGAAGTCCCAAGACTGGAAAAACTCCCTTATCATATATATATTTGTCGTACACATAAAGGTTGATATATACCAGAAAGTTTCTCTGGGATTTACTGTCAAGTTGAAAATACTGTGGCACCTATTGCCACAAGAGTGCTCCCCAGAAGAGACCACTCATAGCTGTTACTCATTAAAAATATCATTATATAGATGTACCAGTAGCTGTTTCAGAAGGGAATGTGCATGGCTGAAAGCATGTGTATATGGTACAGCTTATATGGTGATTTCTGCATTGAGCGTGTGGCCTGATGGAAGTTATGACATATTTTAAACAATCTCTAATCGCCACATAACCTATTGACAGACTTCTGGCTGCAGTTCTCATCCTCTTTTCATCTGCTAAGAAGAGATCCCACCACCACTAGATTACAGGAAGACAAAGGCATGGCAGAAAAATGTATTTTGGGAAAAACGATTGTGGTTTGAGGTCATTACAGGACAAAGACATAAAACAGAACTACCGCAAATAGTACTTTGTATTTACTAGTCACCTACAGCATATTCAATTTGTGGGTGTCTTGGCATAAACTCTAAGCAGCTAATCTTCAGTTCTTCTTTGTATGAAATAGGTTTCCTCGTAAAAGAGTTCCCCCTTCCAAAGATTTCTGTCAAAGACATGTACATCCTTTCTCTGCAAAGCTTTTATACGAGCATTGCATATGCAGTGTGGCTTCCTCCTGCTTCTAGAAGATATATTCCCAGCCGGAGCTAAGTTGTGCAACTGATAGTTTCATTTAGTTTTTAATTTGAAAGCAGAAAGTGGAATAGCATTGTGGAAGGGTCAGGGTTATCCTTTTCAGCAACTGTCCTAAGTGGGGGATCTATGCATATATATATATATATATATATATATATATATATATATATATATATATATATAGATTCACTTCAGAAGACTGAAAACCCACAATCTCGAATCCCATAAGACTGACACCCAAAATCCTGAAAACTCAAAATCCTAAAAATTCAAGAAGGCTATATCAAAGCAAATTATTTCTAAGTGGATAAGCCACTGCATTCGTTTCTGCTGTTTGCACCATGGTAAACCAGTGCCCAAGGGGGGATCAGATCACATTCCACCAGGGCTGCCTCTACTTCAGCAGCTTTTCTCAGAGGAGTTCCAACCAAAGACATTTTAGAAGCTGCTACTTGGAGCTCTATTCATACCTTCACAAAGCATTATCATTTACGTCTATTTTCCAAATCCAGGGCAGGCTTTGCCATTGCATTCCTGCAGGGCCTTATAGCCGCTCCTAATGCTGTTTAGTTTCATCCTCCCATCCATAGCTTTGGGATTCTACCCAAATATAATGACTGCAACAGTGAAACATGAAGAACATAGTACAGTTGTGTACACTTACCATAAATGAAGATGTTCGAGTGTATTCACTGCTGCAGTCCGGGTTACCCACCCGCCATCCCCCTTTCTATACCTTTCCTTTCCTTCACTATACTCTAATGCCTTTGTGGTGTATTTGGTTTTAGTTGAAGGTAAAGTTTATGTTTCTAAAAGTGCATCTATATAGTTACTGTTTATTTATATATATATATATATATATTTTTTTTTTTTTTTTTTTTTTTTTTTGCTCCCCATCTGGGGGGCACCTGACATCTGGGCAAGAAAAACTGAATAAAATGGCGTCGGCTGCATGTTTTATACCCCTGACAACCTGACGTCATGGAAGAGGAGACAGCAACCGATGCAGGACCCAAGACTTTGTTATTCAGGCCCACTGAGGGCAACCGGCCAGCAGATTACCCAAACGTAATGACTGCAACAGTGAATACACTCGAACATCTACATTTATGGTAAGTGTACACAACTGTACTTTGTAACCTTAGCAATGTTCCCTTCTAATTTGCTATATTACAACATAAGTCATGTTAGTCTAGTGAAGCGCAATACTGGAGTTGATATATTTAAGTAGCAGGGGGTGTCCACATGTGGAGTGCAGGGGGGCTTGCCCCCCTGCTCATACTTGGTGGAAAGTAATATCCTTTGTCTATCTTTGTTTCTCTGTGTCCTTGTACTGGAATATAGTCAGTGTTTGTATCCTGTGTGTTTTCAGTCTTTTGGGAGTCAGGATTTTGAATTTTCAGGATTTTGAGTTGTCAGGATTGTGGGTGTCAGTCTTATGGGATTCGAGATTGTGGGTTTTCAGTTTTCTGAAGTGAATCCATATATATATATATATAGAGAGAGAGAGAGAGAGATAGCTATATATAGATATAGATATAGATATATTTTTTCTTTTAGGTCAGGAGACTGGCTGAATGTGGGCGCTCACAGTCCTGTGACATCGTAAAATGCTAGAAAGAAAGACGGCACTATTTCAATCATTCCATTACTTTTTATTAATTTGTTAACTATGTAAACCCACTAGGCACAACCACAACTATTCGGAGGCTGCTAAAAAGCACCAGTGGTTAAGTGACTTACTCAGTTATATAGGATGGTCTCTGGGCAGATTTGTCATCAGTTAGATTGATGGGTTGGAGACCTTAGAAATATTCATAAGGGCTGAGGAATAAATTGGTGCTAATCAAAGAGTGTTTTGTATCCTAGAACTAATGCAGAAGTGATTTTGTATGAGTAAATATGTATCACATGGCCACATACACAGCAAAGAGCAGTCCTATGTCGTAGCTTTTTATCTTTCTAAAACAGTTATGGGTTTTATAAGCCAGATATCTTACTCTGGAATATGTATTCACACCTTGCTGTATGCTTTCTTTCCAGTAACAAAGTATGGTTTACTTGAGAGCAGATTATCTATTTTGTAATGCATGGTTTCACATGTGGCATAGAAACCTTCTGCTTGGAACAGCTGTCACACTACAGAAGTTGAAATCTTTGCATTGTAGGTTAAATATATACATAAAGGACATGAACACTTTATTTATGTCACCTTATATTCTGGGGATGTATTGACATTTTAATAGACACTTAATTTATGTATCAGAAAGATGTATTTTACTAGATGTGATGTTGTTTGATCATTAATATGACAACCAGTGTGAGTAGTTACAGAATAAATTAATTGAAATTGGTATGTGCAAGCTTAATGCATTTATACGTAATAAAACCTAAATCTGTACAAAAGCAGCATAACTTTAAGCGTGATATGCCACCTGCCATCTGTATTTTAATGGTTAGACATATGAAAGCTAAATTTGAAGTGACATTCATAATAATGTTAGTATACCGCAGGCAACTGCTTTCACAGTGTGAGAACTATATGTGCATTTTTATCATTGTTCACAGGGTGGATTTTTTTAGTTTATGTAAAAAATATGAAATACATTTTATGAAACGGAATTATGACATGGTTTGACGTAATGTAAAGGACAGTCACAGTAACCAGCTTCAGGAAATGCTCTTTGTTTAGGGCAGAAGGAAACAAAGTCATAGTTATGACATGCGATATGAAGGGAATGACTAACTTGCAGGCAGTCATGCATCAGACTGGCAAAAACTGACTGCAGAGGCATTCCTCATTGTGAGAGCCATTTAAATGTCAAGCACAAGTCTGGACACTTTGCTAGTATTTCACTGGAGTTAGAGATCATAATTAGTGAATTGTTAAGAGTGACAGAGAGATGGTGAAGTATTCATTTTTTTAATCAAGTTGACTGGTTTAGTGGCATGAGGGTGGAACACCTGCTAGCACTGTCAACAACTCAGGTTTGATATTTGTCTTGTGAACTGGACATTAAGGTGATTGTGATAGGAAATGAACATTGTGTAGACAGCTCACCTTTTTCTTTGGGGGAGGTTAAAAGACACATAACTGCTGTAATGACCAACTATGGGAACCTTAGGGCACTGCAGATATGATGATATTTACTATGAACCCATCAAACATCATGTAATGGGCTGCCTTTCTAGAAACGTGCACCTTTTACATTCAAATAAAATATCAGAAACTGGAATGCGTAGTCAAATGTTGGAAAGTAGATTATATATCAAAAGCTGTTTCACTGCTGTGGATTGGCTGCTTATTACTTGCTCTGAGTCTTCCTGTCTCAAGGTAGTGACTGAAACATAGTTGGCAGTAATTGCATACTGTGTTGTTTGATATCACAGAAGAAGTGGAAAAACCTAAATGGCATAATAATTACCGCTTTTTTTTTCTTTTTTTTTTTTATAATAAATTTGGGGATCAAGACTAGGAAGGGAAAACCTGTGAATTAGCAGGAACAGTGTGGCTTAGATTTGATTACTGATAAGACTGTAGGCAAGGAAAGGCAAGATACTGCATGTAAAAATGCGTTAGCAAGGTCTTTGTTTTAATTTTCTGGTGTATGATACTGTGTTGAAGAGGCATGCTATATACTGTAGTGAAATCATAAAGAGATCTGCATAAAGGGAGAGCAAATGATACTGATGTAGCTGTCAATTTATTCTCATATGTGCGGTGATGCTTGTTGGAGATGTGCTGGGCTGCCTCACCTGTCATGTGACCACTGACTGCGCAACAGTATCCACTGTTCAATAATTCTGAAAAATGTGAAGGGTTCCAGTTGTCATTAGTTGTCCTTTCTTTTAATGACTGTTACTATATTGCCTTCTTGAAACCCTTGGTTGTAGCACACCATTGTGTGCCACATATTTTTCACTCTAAAGAAAAAAATTCTGCAGGTTTGTATGCTCACTTTAATCATTTTTTGAAAGTAGAATATTTTTAAAACAGTTGAGCTTTTTAAAACATATGAGCTTCATCAGTGTACCTATAGTCTCCAAATATATTAAGTGAAACTAGATTCAGGGTTTGAGACTAGATTAGTTTGCCTTACAATTTACAATTTAAATGTAATCCTTTGAATACATTTCTGAAATGCTGTACTGTTTATTTTGATAGCACCGTGGTATGGCAGCTTTGTGCTTGTACCTGCATACCTAACAGTGGTTACTAGTACAAATGCGATGTGACAATTGAATGTTACTGCATACAGATTCCTTTGGCCACTGTTACTGCTGAAGCATGACATCTGTTTGATGCTAGTTGACCGGGTTCATCTGGATTCCTTTAACACTCAGGTTAGTCTGTACTGACAAGAATCCATAGTTCCCACATATTGGTGTTTGTCTAAATTCCTAAGGTCTCTGCTACTCCTGGGCTTGGATTTTGCAAACTGTATAGGTTCCTCTGGTCACTATTTCACTGAAACATGGCTCTTATAGTTTGTCTTTTGTACAGATTTCACTGGCCACTGCTAGCTGTAGGTCATGCTATGTGCATGTTAGTGGCTATTTGGGTTGTACTTGTCACTGTTCATTCTAGAGCATGACACCTCTATGGTAGTGCCTATGAACTGCACTGATGTCTGCTACTACTGGGACTGTTCTATGAGCACAATAATACATCTGTGAGCTGCACTGATCTCTGCTACCACTGAGACCATTCCATGAGCACAGTAATACATCTGTGAGCTGCACTGATCTTTGCCACCATTGGGACCGTTCTGTGTGCACAGTAATGCACCTCTGAGTTGTACTGATATCTGCTACCACTAGGACCATTCTATGTGCACAATAATACATCTGTGAGCCGCACTGATCTCTTCTACCACTAGGTCCAATCTATGAGCACAGTAATGTATCTGTGAGCTGCACTGATGTCTGCTACCACAGAGACCTTTCTATGTGAACAATAATACTTCTGAGGCTTCTTATGGGCTTTACTACCAACAGGGAGTAACTTGCATTTAATAGTGCCTGTATGGGTTACATGGGGTTAGGACTTGATACCTGTATGCTTACCTGGGGCAGCTTGCAGAGCTGTCACACCAAAGTACCAGCTTGTTGTCTTATTGCCAGTCTGTGAGTCACATATAACACATGAGACAAGGCTTATATTTTCCAAGTAATTACTGCCTCTTGGCTTTACCTTGTATCTTCATCCATTTTCATGTATCTGGGCTCAGTGTTAGCATTTCCTGTTGTGTGTTTACTGATATGGCCATGATCATGTGGGTCTGTATTATCTTATTGAAAAGTCATAATATCGAACAGCTTTTCATCGAACCGGAAAAGTTGAAAGCTGAAAATAGCGAAAACTCGAATGAGCGAATTCTTTCCCTAGAAAAGAAGTCTCTAGCCCTACCACCAACTACACACTAATGTAAGCATAACAAAGTGGGGGGCTTAGCCCCCCATACCCCCCATTGTGGAGGGGCAGTGCCCCCCCACAGCCCCCCCTAACTAAATATACCACTACAGTGGGGAAAAGGGCAAACTCACAAGGATGGCCAAGCAATTTCTTTCCCAGGGAAAGAATTCACTCATTCGCATTTTCACTATTTTCAGCTTTCAACTTTTCTGGTGCGATAAATAGCCATTCGATAAGGTGATAGGAACCCGATCATGTTGCTGTGTCCTTCTTATTGTTCTGCCCAGGAATCGTGTTTAGTTAGCCCGTTGCTTTCATGTGCTCACTTCAGTTCTACTGATTTTGTCTTGCTTTCTTTTTGTGTGTGTATTCCTCCCATCTACCGCCACAATTTCTCAAAGACGTGGTTCTATTCTTCAGGTAGCTTGGGTTTTAATGTCTGGTGGAAGTCCATTTGAGGTGTTTAATGTTCGATAAGTCCTCAGAAACATATATCTATGATTATGTTACTCTATCTTTTCTCATTATTTTTATTTTGAGCAGCAACATTCACATGTATGTACTTGTATGTAACAACACACTATTGGCAGAATCCTGGTTTATCTAACTCAAGAGCCATATTTTAGCTAGAAAGTCTTTTACAGTGGTTTTGAAAGATGGGAGGGAGGATATAGACCTGATGGATACAGGTAAGGAGTTCCAGGCCTTAACAACCTTGTACGAGTACAGACAATGCCCAGCAGATTTGCATTGGTCACTGGATCACAATGACTGACTGGGAACATAGTTGTTTGAATGTTTTTTAGTGCTGGACAGCCAGATGGACACTGGATAATTTTATAGGTGGCAATGAATTGTGTATATGTTAGTTGATGTGGCATTTCTAACAAATTTAGGCTTTTCAGTGCTATACAGTGGTGGGTTCTGAAAGGGGTATATGCTACAAATTTAGCAACTTTGTTGTAGCATTTTTCATGTTTCAATTTTTGTGAAGCCTGGAGGTTAGTAAGGACGGGACCACCATAAAGAAGAGTAGGGAGGAGATAAGTAGTGGCAAGTGTAGTTTTAGTTGCACCGGTGAGAAAGTTTTTAAATCTGTAAAGCATCCCTAGTTTTTGATGAGGTTTCTTATGCAATTTTGTATATGCAGGTCAAATGTAAGGTTATCATAGGTTCATAGGTTATCATCCACTGTCACCTCTAATAATTTGCTATGAGAAGTGACTTTAGTGGTTGTATTATCAAGAGAGAGGACTTTATTTTTTTTTCATGAGAGAGGGATTTAGGGAATAAAGTAGTAGTTTGGTCTTTTTTGGGTTGAGCATGAGCTGTAAGCAACAAAACCTATTTTCATTGGTTGCTAAAGCTTCCTGAGTAATTTTTTGTAGATGTATCATGTTGTCAGATGTGCACATGGGAGTGGAACCATCTGTGTATTGTATTAGGGCAGCCTGTTGTGTGGAAGTATAGAGAGTGTTGGTGAAAATGTTAAAGAGGAGGAAATCAAGGATAGACCCTTGTGGTACACTGGTGGTGCCTGGGAGGTAAGGAGAGAGCATGGAGTGCCATTTTGTTGACTGATACATATTGGACAGGTAGCTTTTGAACCACAGAAGGGTGAGATGAGAAAAACTTAGTGAGGACATTTGAAGAAGAAGTCTGCTGTGACAAGTCTAGAAATAAGGATGAGACTAAGTTTACCATTATCTCTAGCTTTATTAACGATATCTGTATAAGTTAGAAGGGCAGTGCTAGTGTTATGGGAAGGATGGAAGCCATGTTGTATAGGGGATAGGAGTTCTTCCAGCAGGAGGTAGTCTAGCAATTGTTTTTGAATACATTTTCAAGTAGTTTGGTGAGGGGAGGTAAGATTGCTGTAGGTCTAAAGTTATGCAGGTCTGTTAAATTTCCTCCTTTGTTCAAAGGGATAATGTGTGACTGTTTTCCAGAGAGAGGGAATGTGGGATTCCTGGATAGTCTAGCAATTATTTTTGAATACATTTTTCAAGTATTTTGGCGACAGGAGATAAGATTTCTATAGGTCTAAAGTTATTCATGTCTGCTGAATTTCCTGTTTTGTGCAAATGGATAATGTGTGACATTTTCCAGAGAGAGGGAATGTGGGATTCCTGGAATGACTTATTCATAAGGATTGAGACAGGATAAGCAATGCTATTGGCTGCTATTTTAGGTACTCACTTGGAAAGTCATTAGCTGAAGAAGATCAGTTTGTTTAAGAGTAGTTTTATATAGGATGTCGGCACAGGTTTGAAAATGAAAGTGAATGTGGTGATATGTAGCTGTTGGGTAGGGTTGGGATTAGATGGTGAGGAATCCTTAGCTGGAGATGCTATAGTATCTATAAAATAAGAATTCAACTGTTTATATAGGCACATTAAACATGTCAGAGGTGAAGGCAGACGAGTTGGTAACAATTAAGAAGTAAGAACAAAAAACGAGCTTGAAGAAGCAGATCACCCAGGAAAATGTAAAAACCGTTTTATTAGCTAACGCTTTCGGAGAGCACAATGTCACTCCTTCAGACATAAAATACCAAAATGAACTTTCAACCATCTTTATATGTCCTAATAAAAATATTAATTAATCACACATAATTAAAAATCAATTATATAACATTAATTGTATAAAACAACCATATATATATATATATATATATATATATATATATATATATATATATATATATATATATATATATCCATATAAAATCTGCTTCTTCAAGCTCGTTTTTTGTTCTTGGTAACAATTAAGGCCAGATATGGTAGACAGAAATGATAGAATAAGGGAATGAAACTGTCATCCTCACAAATGTTGCATGTATCCCCAGCCAGCACACTGAGGAAGGAGATGCTTCTGGATTCTAATGGCCTTGGAAGTGGTAGGATGACTAGGTGGCAGGCCTAGCAGCATCCAGTTCTGTACTAGAGACTGGCTCCCTCTTAGTTCAGCAGGGTCAGTGCTGCTTAATGCTGGATTGAAAAGGTAAATGGCAAGGGAAGGGTGTGAATGTGATTCTGTTCACAAGTGACACACCTATCTTTCAGCAGCTGACATGCCCTCCACCTTGCATGAACTTGCTGTTTTTTCCCAATGTTTACAATTTCTTCTTGTGATGTATTTGTCTTTAGTTGTTTTCCTAAAAGAGAAGCTTTTGGATGCGGCATACATTTATGTTATTCTTTTTTGTTGTTATTACTTTATTTTTCATTATCTTTTTAATGTTCTGTAAACTCTCCAATTACCACAGCAAAGTCTTTTTATAGTTCTAACAACATAATTTTAGTTATTTTGCCAACAATATGCATCATATGATAAAAGAGTTGGCTTTGAATGCGTGTCTCTGTAAATGATGGATAATTTGCAACGCTTATCTTCTTTATAGTTCCAATTACATAATGCTGTACTTTTCAAGTGTTTAGAGACCAAATTATCAAAACTGTAGATTTAAAATACGTTAACATTTGAGTCTTTTTTCTCTTCTAGTGACAATAATAAATAAATGTGCTGTAAATGTTTATTAAGCCTACTCCATTTTCGTCTTACACATAGAAAATTTACTCTCTCATCAGCCCCCAACTGTACCGCTTGCCCTGTCAAATTCAGTCAGTATCAGCTTCAGTTTTCTTTAGTAGAATTTCCTGAAAGAAAAATGTGACAAAAATTAAAAATGACTTTTTTGACGTAAAAGGACATAAGACAACTAATGTGCTATTTTGCCTGCCTGTCTCAAACTGCAGATCCTGTATAACCAATATCATGTATTTTCCCTTCCTCATAAGAAGTGTCTCTTGCATTTTTGAACAATATCCCTCATTTTTGAATGATATCCCTCATTTTTGAATGATATCCCTCTTTTAGCTGTATTTCCTCTTCAGTAGGGCTTTTCCAGTGATCCACCAACCTTAATATGAAAAAATGCTTCTGCATAGCTCTCCTGAGTTATCCACCTCTTTGTTTCTTCATGCTTATTTTAATTTCATTTTTCATACTTCCTCATATGTCTCTCATCTAGTTTCATGCCTGCTGTCTTTCCTTTGCCTCATGGATGCTAACGGGATGCATAATGTGTGTGAAGGAGTGATGATGTGTGTGAAGGAGTGCTTCAGACAGGAAGAAAACAGATACAGCTTTACTTTTACAGACTGAGAAGAAGTTGTCTGCCTGTGTTACCTGAACACAATCATAAATAGCAAATTATTACTGGCTGCTTGAGTATTTCCACTCTTGTGAGATAGCTGTAGTAATTAACTTGCAGGGGCATAGGGGAACAGCATTTTTGTAGTATATTTAGCACTGCATACATCCATATTTTCAGTAAATGTGTTTGCTGGCTTCCTGTTGTGACTTTTTGATGTACCCTAATTTTGTAAAATAAAATCTATTTCACATGAGATAAAGATATTCTGTGTTATCATTTTTTTAATTAATATTGAAGGGGAAATGACTAATGCTGTACCCATTCCACACTTACAGAAGCACACGTATGCATACACACTCACCCACAGCAGTCACATTCAACTACATACGTAAACTGTACGACTTTTCTTTTGAGTTATTCCGTGACATAAATGCATCCTCTCACACTCAGTAAAAAGGCATTTAGTATGCTTAATCTGCTTCTTACTAACATTTTTTTCTTACGTAAGCACATCTTGAACTGCATGACTCAGCCTCTGCATAGTAGCTATAGAGACATCACAGATTATTATTAGTAGTATGTTGGTTTTTGTTTTTTTTTTCAGTATAGTACAGTAGCACAATCAGGAAACAGGACCATCACTGATAAGAGACGAAGCTGAGGTATTCCACTTCTCCCTTTGTGAAGAATGAGCTAGTAGTTCTGGGCTCATGTCACCACTATCATACACTGTTAAGGATAACAGGAAACATAGCATGAAAGTCTGTGACTAGAAAGACAAAAAACAAAATGTGTAGTCAGGTTACATACTGGCCTGCTATTACTGTAAATCACTTTTATTTAGATATCATTATATTTTTAATACATAGCCGAGTGATTGAACCCTGAATGTACAGGAAGGATGCTTATCAGGACATTGACACTTAGATTTCTTCAGCCATTTAAATATCACTGCTTTTAGTCCGTTAATAATAGTAGTAATAAGTAGTAGGTACAGCTGGTGTTCTACCAAGAGTTACTGACATTCTATCTGTATCCTTAACATTGCTGCATATAATATCATTACTTGTAGGTTCATAGGTTTCTAAGTGGTTACTAGACTATCAGCCCAAGAAATATTTCAAGCTAAGCCAAGCATACTTCAAATTTACCAAACTATTAGTTGCCATGGGCCAATACCCCAAGGAATTTTATGGTTGCAATATAGGCTTATACACATCAAGCATTCAGAGGTCAGCCCTATGAACCACTACTAGATCTATTTAAATCTCAGTACATAGTTCTGTTTTGCTTTCTAAACTCCTATATTCTTTGTCAATTTTATGTACGTCGTATTAATAGAATTTTTTAAAGTATGACTTTATTTTGTTTTAAGCCATACTAATATATTTTTTAATCTTAACACCAAATGTAGCATTCTAGTTTTGTTAAGCCTGACTTTTGCTCCACTCTTTCCATCTTTTCAAAAAATTTTCAATTAATCTTCCTAGAAATAATATGCCTTTATCATTTTGTTACTTACCGTATGGTAGTTATAGAATCTGCATTACTTTTCATAAGTACTTCATTTGTGACTTGTATCATTATTAAACAAGGCTGATGTATGATGTCTTCTTAACCTTACTTGCAGTTCGTTCCTTTATCCTTAACGCTCCTTTCCTTACTTTTGATATTGACTGTGCCACTCCTTCATACACACTTTCATCCTGTTATGTTTTGGCAGTAATAAGCTAACAAGTATTCCATCAACTACCCACCTTATGCTATTGTATATTATATTTGTTGCTAGCTGTTCATCTAAGGCCGTACTTTTTCAATTAAAAAATACCTAGTTTTTCCTCCAGTATTTTAACTACTGATCGGGATAGTCTCAAGATTTTCACAATATTTAATCCTTCCCCTTCTATATGTTAGCAGACCCAGTGTACTTCTTTCTACTCCTCTATTTCTCTTCCGTCCTTAAATCATTTATTGCACCCTAGTTACCTGTTTCACAATATACAGGTAGTACAGTTCATCCCTAATCCCGTTTTCTGCACAGCATTAAACTCCTCCTCCTCTTGTTCCACATATGTTTTGGTACTACAGTAGTGAGAAACAATAGGTTTTATATTTAAACATTTTTAAAGCATCCATTTTTTTCTTATTGTTAGTAGCAGTAATTGTCCTTTGGTCATGTTACATTGTTTTCTTTTGCTACTTTTTCTGTCTTTCTTTCTGAACAACATATGCTGGACCACACATTGAACGAATGGACAAAGTATAAGATGAACAGGTGAGTGCCTTACAAACCTAGATGTGTGGCAATATATGTTCAGTTCACAACTTGGCATGTGTTAATAATACACTTTTGCAATGGCATATTTTGGCAATGCAGTCATTATTTTTGGATGGAACTTTATTTGGACCCTGTACATATTTTATACATCCCATTAACCAATGAGATTGCTGTTTTTTAAAGTTTTTTTAATATATATATATATATATATATATATATATATATATATATATATGGATCCCATTCTCTTAATCGACAACACAGTTTGTCGAGTAACAGAAGATCAAACTCACTTCAGCCAAAGTGCACAATATCGAAAGTGCACTTTCGCATAAGCCGGTTACAGTGGGGATAAGGAAATATATCCTTTTCCCCACTGTAGTGTGATCTCAGAGTTGGTATGTTTAAGTAGGGGGTGTGGGGAGCACATCTCCCCACATAGATGGTGCAGGGAGGCTTGGCCCCCTACATAAACAGTTTCAATTTAATTTTTTTTTTTGACAATTGGCTTCAGCGAAAGTGCACTTTCGATGATGTGCACTTTTGCTGAAGTGGGTTCAATCTTCTGTTACTAGACAAACTATGTTGTCGATTAAGAGAAGTAGATCTATATATATATGTATATATATATATATATATATATATATATATATATATATATATATATATATATATATGGCACAGTCCCCCACATGGGGGGGTGCAGGGAGGCTTGCCCCCCTGCATAAACAGTTTCAATTAAATGTTTTTGTTTTTTTGACAATTGACTTAAGCAAAAGTGCACTTTCGATGATGTGTACTTTCGCTGAAGTGGGTTCGATCTTCTGTTACTAGACAAACTATGTTGTCGATTAAGAGAAGTAGATCCATATATATATATATATATATATATATATATATATATGTGTGTGTGTATGTATACACACACACTGGTTGTAATGGCTGGTTTTGCAACTGGCATTGTGTGTATAAAGCACTGTTTTTTTGAATGAGGTCACCTCTGTGGACTTCCTCTTTCCTATGCCCGCTAATGAGAGGTCTCTACAGTCTGTGGCCTGTTATTAGCTGGGATTTTCCCAGAGTAGTGGGAATTTGATTTTACACCACCCTTATATTCTGAGGAGCTGTGAGTCATGACAGGAATACATCCCTGGCTCACACCTTGCTTTCTTAGATGTTTAGGACAGTGTTAAACCACCTGATTGGCTTAATCCTGACTCCATCATGCTTGATTTCAAGAAGTGGCCCCACAGATGTGCAGCCATGGAATCAGGGTGTTTGAAACAGGAGATTCTTCTTCAAGGGCCTCTCCCTCAGCCCAATTGGACCTGTCAAGCCTACTCTGAGAGGAGTCATAGATGACCTTACAGTCTGGGCATGAGAAAGTTCTTACTAGATTCTTCAAAGGTTATGGAGTTCAGTTTCCCGAGTAAGGAATTTGTTTGGATGCCTGCATGTGGCTCACTGTAGATCTCTCTTCCCTGAATTCCACTTCTGGCATGCAAAAGGCCATGTGTGGGCATCGTTGCAGTCCAACACCTACCATACACTTACCATATACTTATATACAATGGTACTGTTTAACTCTCGTAGCTCATGAGTTCATGACTCTTAACTAGGAGTACCACAAAGACTTGGAAACTCTGAGAGACTGTCTTTAAAGAAACAAAATGGTGCATAGCAACCTTCCTGAACTGAGCATGGGAAACAACTGAAGGACATTGTTGACATTTTCCTTTATTGTTCTTCTCTTATCATTCTTGACATTGTAATTGAAGCATGTAAGTACTGTTATCGTATTGCTGATATCAACCGAGTAGTGTGAGACCTTTTAGAGTCTGTATGCGGACAAAGGTCCTTTAGCATTTCCTAAGTCCACATTTCTTTTGTTCCTAGTTTGCAAATAGGGTAGAATGAGAGGAGAATAGGACAGGCAAAGAGGACTTTTCAAAAGGTATAAAGTTTGGGGTCCTTAACTTCCTGTTTCAGAGACTGGCTAAGGATATGTGGTGGACAGTAGTTTGCCCTGCTCCTCTCTTTCACCCTTTGCTGCCTAGTATGAGTTTGGGATTACATGCTTGTTTGATGGGAGTGGTGTTCACTGTTCTTTTAGCCTCACCTAATTTGGGATCTGGGAGGAAATCTCCTGTAGCCTGAATACAGCCATGCTGGTTTTCCCCAACTCTTCCTGTTGTTTGTGGTGGATGATGTATTTATACAGCAAGCACAGGTATGTGCCTGTTCCAGATGGCTTGGCTGCAGTTATGTTCTCTGTGGAAAACTTGAGCTGGCCTCTGCTTAATGCTTTCTTTGATAGGAGTAGATGGTTTGAGTAGGGGCTTCAGTCATTCATAGATACCTTATTTTGTAGTACGCAGGATGCCTACTATTCAGGGAGGTCTGCTTCCTTACCTACTAAAGTTTCAGACTTATAGAAGATGGGGGACACCCCATAAACACCTTAGGTGCATAATCAGAAGTTCTTTGATTGTTCCTTCCCAAAGTCCATGCAGCTGATTTTGAGCTGCCCTAACAGAGATCTGGGACAGAAGAAGAGCTCCCTTGCTCGTACCCCTTCTTTCCTTGTGGTGTCTGTTGGTTGGCTAGTAGCAGGTCTAGGCTTCTTCACTAGGTGGCAGATGAGAGTGCTTCTCTTCCTGGGGAGGGAGCTGTGCCTCCTGTCACTCCATCTTTAGCCATGTTTTTGCACATGCAGCCGTCATAGCCTTTGGTGCCCCATTTCCAATCAGAGAAGTATAGAGTGGTTGAGTGGGCTTTGTTCTCTGTTGGTCGCTGGCTGTCTTAATGTTGGGGGTCTTTTGAATCTTTAGCTATAGAAATATTTTAGGGGTGCCACTGAGTTCATTCATGTTGGAAAAAGAGACACATTCATGTCCCGCCTTCATGGTACTGTCAGTAGATTGTCATTCGTGAATCTGGTTGAAAAGAGGAGATTTTGGTACCTCTTGGAGTGAGTATGATTTGGTCATTTAGACAGTATGGTGGTGATTTCACCTTTCAGTTGAAAGGGCAGCTTCAGCAAGGAGTGGGCTTTCTGAGTGCCACTTCCATCCATAAGTTGCAAGCTTCTTAGTGGAGATCTTATACAAGCATTTAAGCCAATGTAGTGACACAGTAGCATTCTGACTTAATTTTCATTTAATTTCTCATACTTTAAGTACTTTAGATAAAGACTTGTGGCTACATATTGATTTAGTACACCCTGGATTACAAAATAAATTGTTCTAAAGTAGCTAAAACCTGTAACAGATTGCCCACAGAAGTGACAAGTGTTTCTACTCTAACACAGTTTATTTCAGACCAGATGCTTGTATTGGAAACATCTAGGTCAGAAGCACTGAGTGCAGTGCACAAATTCTGCCCTCTAACCATTTGAAATAGCTTAAAGAATGGTGAAGGGAGATGTCTCTGTTCACCTCCTCCTGAATTGTGTGGGCCCGACATACTTCACCTAGAGTCTCTTTATTTGGGAGGTGAGAACTTGACTCTTGGAGCCATACACTGTTTGTGGCTCAGCATGGAATCCACTAGTTGGCTCTTTACAGAGGTTGAGAATCAAAATCTGTCTACTTCCATTATGAGCAAGCTTCTACCTTTCTGGAATCACTTGACTGTCTTCTCTTTATCTGCTGCATTTCTCATTCTTGCAGGTGGCAATTGAATTGGTTCAGGTGCAGCCTTTAAAGGGTGGAGCTCTCCTGGAACCTCCCTCTCTGCTGCTTGGGATCTCGCATTCTTCAGACATTTTGCTTGTGATATCTTTTAAAGGTGTTCAACTTTAATGCTAATGAGCTAGCTATAGTGATTAGTCATGTGGAAGATGTTGCTTTTAGAGAAATCATTTGAAATATAGATCTCATGGAGGTTAAAACATGTCTGCTTTATCTCTTATATTTTTAAGCTCTTGACATGGCATGGCATGTTAATGATTGAAGGGAATATATGCAAAAAGTCAATAAATATATCTGTGGAAACACTTGTGTTTTGACATATAAAAACAAAATTCTCTGTGGAAATCTAGCAGAGCTTCACCATAGTGAAATGTATGTACTTTGATGACATTTAACAGAATTCTAGAAGGTTTTGATTCATTAATTCAGTTTATTCCTCACTGCAAGTTGATTAGCTTGAAAGTCCGAAGAGGTTCAGTATGCAACATTCATGTATCTTGCTTGTAGAAATAAAGGCATTTAACTCATTTTGTTTCTTCAATGAGAAAAACAAAATAGTGGTGGTTAGTGAAAAACTAAGTAATTATTTCAGCCACAGAAAGACTTTGCTATGTATTAGACATTTGCTGTTTACAGGACCACGTGGTCATATGGAGGATCTAGATGTTTGTGTTATTAAGCTGAAGAATGAAGTCAAAGACCATGAGTTTTGTGATTCTGTAATAAGATACAGAGTAATTTCTGGGATTAGAAATAAAACAATGATTATAAATGATAAAACAAGCATCAGGCTAGTAAGAGAAAAATATATGACCTTTTCAAAACCTGTGAATCTTTGTAGACCAGTTCAAAAAAACTATGCACAGAGAAAATAAATAACTGCTGGAAAGAAAATGTATAAAATTAAATATGAGTCAACTAAACTGGTAGCAATGAGACTTAAAAGCAAGATTGTTATACAGGTAATGGAAATAAAAATGAGATCTATGTGAAGGTCTGATTTAGAAACCAGACTGGTAAGTTTGTATTAAATGTGTGTGTGTGCATGACAACAAATACTGCCTGGTATGTAATCCATACTACAGAACCTGTTTTACAAAACGTTTTTTTTAATGTATAAATGCAAAGGTAGGTATATGCAAAATAACTTGAACAGAAATGTTAAAAGAGCAGTTGGTCGATACTATGGAAGTGAAAAATTGAAATTCTAAAATCTGAAAAATCATTTATTTTAGTTGCATTTTGACTGGAAAAGTGCGACTGGGTAAAGCTCCACCAAAACAGCAATATACAAAGTATTTCCATGTGTGTCACATATGTGTTCACAGTAAGAAACATTTAGCAAGGTAATATTTACATTAGTAAATAGTAAAATAATAAAATTGTCTACAGAACTTTAAACAATTTATGATAGCAGTATACTACATAAAATTAGTTCATGGTAGTAGTATTCAGTCATGGAAGAAAACCGAATCATTAGGTAATATTAAGTAATCTCTACAAAACAGTAGTTTTGCATGATTTTATGAAGGAGTAGAAGGAAGAGGTGAAGACAGGGGGATACTAAATAGTTGAGAGATTATATGAAAGTTTTGCTATAAAAAACTGGAGAGATTTAGCAGTATAGTTATGTATGGTAAACTGACAGGAAGGTTTGAGCAATGACAGAGACAACTCCTTTCATAATATGATGCAAGTGAAACATCAAAGTTTGTTAGTTTTACAATCTATCTCAGTGAGCAAGGGAGGTTATTTTAAAATGTAGATGTAAATAGAGCTTTATGGGTGGAGACAAGGTAACACCTTTATTGACTTATCACTGGTGACATAGGCAAACTTTTATTTATATAAACAAATATTAACAGATTCACATTAACAAACATTATACATCACGTGTATTTTATGGGTCTGTATTAGAACCGTGAAAGGCTGTTTAAGCGAATACGTAAACGTCGCCACACATATTGCGTGAACTGCGAGTACACCGAATGCCCGAAACCGCAAAATAAAAAATCTCGAACCGGCATAGTTGGCCAACCCCACCGCTCGCTACATACTACCCACCCAAACAAATAAATAAACCACATACATACACTGACTGAAACCCTACTTCTAACCCTACACTTTTAAACCTTACATACATTACTATCTATGCACTTACCTTAACCCGCAACCTAACCCTAAGGTCCATAACCATCGCACACTTACCTTCCGGAGCTATAGCACAGAAAGGCCAACTATGCCAATTCAAGATTTTGAATTTCACAGTTTCGGGCATTCGGTGTCCTCGCGGTTCGTACAGTATGTGTCGATTTTTACGTATTCCTTATATGGCCCTTTGCGGTTCTAATATAGACCCGTATTTTGTATTTTCTATAATCTAAATAACATTCTATAAATTATTCAGTTCCTGCCTTCTTTTGAACCCATTCCTCCTCCAAAACGATTTTCTGCATTGTTCCCACAGTTTCCATTTTTTCTATGTAATTTGCTTTTACCCTTTTCTAGAGATACCATTTCCTGTTTTTTTTATCTGTGTTACAATATTCACTGCTTCATGTGTAGTTGGTTTAGATTTTCATTTCCATTTTCTAGTAATCGTTTTTTGATAGCCAATGTAATGAAACTTAACAAGGTCTTACTATAGCTAGGCAATTCAAATCTTGCATCCCGGCTCAAATCATCATTTCCTTTGTTACACTCATTTGCTTGCCCAGTATTCCTGACAGAGTACTCTGTATAGAATTTTTAAAATCTTCCAGCTCATTACTCTCCCAAAATATATGTTCCCAGATACTTCTTTCTTCCCTATCACACTTCAAAATTTTGCCATCTGTCTGAGGAAAAATTCTTTGGAATCTGCTTAGAGTATAAAAGTATCTTTGCGAACACTTCCAGGCCAACATCCTAAATCTTTTAGACTGTGTTGCATATTTGAGAGCCATACATATGTCCTCACATTGTTTCTTTGTGAATTGCATATCTAATCTCACTTCCGAATATTTTCTGACCTCTTATGATTGATTCCTATAGTTATCATGCAGTATTTTATTATGCCCTACTAATTATGCAGCTTCTATTCTAGAGCCAATTAAAAAACAACCACTGCAGGTCATTCATTTAGAATTTCCCCATCCCTTTCTCTGTACTCCAATATCAATCCCTGCTAGGGAAGGTAATCACTAAACTGCGATCCAAATGTCTTCTTGGCCTCTTTCCATTCTGTTACCTTTCCTTATCTAATTATTTGTTCCCAATACTTTGGTTCCTTTGTCAGCTTCCTCCAGTAAATTCCAGTCCCATCTTGTCTATTCTGTGTGCTCCTAAATGCAGTCATGCCTTTTGGCAGAATCTCCTTTCTCCATTCCTGTGTTGACTTAGTTCTTAGTATAGTTTCTCCTAATGTATGAATACAAGATTTTGTATGACTGCTGTTATTCTCCTTAAGGATCTGCATACAAAATCCCATTCTTTCCTTATTTATTGAATTACTCCCTGCTTCATCATCATCATCCCTTTCTCCTCTGAATTGTAGCTTTCTGCTTGCATTATGTAAAAGAACCTTAACTTTGCAGCTCTAAAATGTCCCTTCAAATCAGGTAATCCTAAATCTCCTTGTTCTGTTGAGAACAACTTTTCCCACTTGACTCTTAACCTCTTCCCCTCCCAAAAAATCCTTCAACTCTTTATTAATTACTGTCCATGACTTATCCTCTGATTGATAAAAATATGCCTGACCTGTGTATAAAACTAAAGGGACTAAAGACATTTTTACTGCATGCATCCTTCTGTCTGTATCCATACACAAGAGCTTCCAGTTTCTGTGTCATCTTTTGTTTAGTCTCTCCAAATATCCTTAGCTCCCATAACCAAATCCTTTTTAATCCATACTCCTAAATACTTCATTTTATCATGTCCCATAAATATGGATATTGCTGAACCAATTTATGTCTGGGTACATAGTTTATAACTATAGCCTTTGTTTAATCTTCATTAATTTTATATTCTGAAAACCTAGCAGGAACTGTCTCAGAATATTCTACAACATTGATGTGTCCTTTTCTGGATTCACCATGTACAAAATAGTATCATCTGCAAGTAGAGCCATATTTTCTTGAACATCATACCAAATATGCCTTTGAATTTCTGAGTTATATAAATTTTCATAACATTTCCAAAATAGCTCTAATATCTCTTAAAATCTGTGGTTATTTTTCTTGTTATTAGTTCCCTAAGTTTGGCAACAACTCTTTCTACTTTCAGCTGCCTCAGTCATCGTGCCAAAATTTTTTGTCCTCTGGAGTTATCAAAAAAGTCACTTAACAACAATCTTTCTAAACTCATGCAAATTATCCAGGTACTTTGTTATTTTCTCTTTAGCACTCTGGAATTGTGCCTCCTCTTGTTCTGTGAGATTCCACTTATTTTGTAATACTTTAATCTTTGTCAGCCCCTCTAAATAATTCTTATTACTTCTAAAGTAGATCTCTTTCTTTTTTCCACCCTACTTTTAAAACCCACTTTCGTTGTATCCCACTCACTAGCTATAACTTCTGGAATACTTTCTGTCTTTCCTTATAATTCCCAGATAATTTCCACTGGATCTATTTTGAAACATCGAATTACCACTTTGCCGAACCACTATTCATCGAGACAGCATCACAGAAACCTCACTACATGGAGTGACAATCTCATCGGATCACATATTGAAAATCCTAGTCAGCCTAAAGCTAGTATTATTATAATAAGGACTCCTGTACTATCCAGAGTTTTTTTTAAAAAATGGTAGCCATGCTTCTCAAAGTGTAATCTGTCTGTATTGCCTACTGTATAAATCGTACTTGACACATGGGTTTGCATAACATCTTTGTCATACACGGGTTTATCTTGATTGTCCTAGTTTTATGAGCATATTGTGGGTTTAGATACTTTATATTTTAGTTTATTACAGCATTGCATTTTCTGCATGTTGTTCACATATGGGAATTTGAGACTTTGAGTGGGATCTTGTGTTATATATACATCACAGTATTTTATTTGCTGCTTCACACGTTTTACACTTCCTGGTCATGGTGTTGTGTGTGATGCTGGCCGACTATAATTTTCTATGATATGTAATTCGATGAGGTCATCGCTCGATGCAGTGAAACTTTGTTGATGTCATCTTGATGAATAGTGGTTTGGTAAAGTGGTAATCCAGTGTTTTAAAATAGACCCTTTCCACTATCCATTCCTTGAATTCATGTCTTTTAACAGGTAGGTGGGGAAGCACCAGTATCTCATCTTTTCTTCATTACCCTGCATTTTATCTTAGCATTATTGGCACATGATCTGAAATAGTTATTCGATGTGCATCAAAGTTCTTAATTAAATAGACATGTTCCTGTGAAATATAATTTCTGACAAGTCTAGCCCAGTTATTGTACCTTGGGGAATAATATGTAAACTATTTCAGAGTTCTTACTACTGAATTCATGTATTTCATGCCAAACATTTTCATAAATTTCTTCAGAAATCTATCCTCTTCTGTTACATTTTCCCTTCTAGTCTCCCAGATACATCCCCATAAGTACTGAGTTTTTGAGATCCTTTGGTGGTCTGTACCACTGAAGGAAAGTAGTAAGAGATAGACATGTTTCTCGTTGGTGGAGGATCTTATTAGCAATGCTTAGCTGAGTAAGGCCTATAGATAGTTAGGGAGCTTGATCGAGTTAAGTTGTTTGAGTGCAATCCTGTAAGAAATTTTGCTGGGAAGTTAGCTGCAAACTTGGCTATTTTATTATAGCATTGTTCAATCTTTGATAGTTATGAGGTCTGTTGGTTGATGAGTGAAAGTAACAGGTAGATAATTGCGGTGGTTATCTGGACATGATAAGTTAGGGTTTGCCTCTGTATAGGAGGCTTAATTTGAGGTGAGCCTTTTACTAGTTGTTAGAAATGGACATCAAATTTAAAATTATCATTTATTGTAACTCCTAGTAATTTTGATTGGGGTACAATTTGTATAATATTTTTTTTGTTGAAGAGGTGATAGTGAAGGCAGTTTTGTCACCTGAATATGGAAGTCAATAAAAGTAGTAGTCTATTTTTGCATTAAGTATTGTCTGAGATTACTGTTACTATATCTCCACTGAGGAAGACATTTCCTTAGTAACTGACTGTAGTTCTGATAGTGGGGGGGGGGGGGGTAAAGAAAATGAGGGTTGAATCATCTGCGTATTGAATTAGGGCTGGAATTTTGGAGCTTGCTTGGACTTTTTTTTACAGCTTGTGACCAGACCATTTATAAATATATTAAATAGTACAAGTCCTAATATATCCCTATGAGAAACTGTTTCATTGGGTAGGAAAGCAGAGTAGCTATTTTTTTTTCCATTTAATACTATGGCTTCTGTTAATAAGGTAGTTGTTACAGCACACGATGGTGGATGTAGAATTGCCAATTTTTATGTCAGTTTATGTAGGAGTTTAGGATTGCAGACGGTGTAGAATGTTTTCGAGAGGACCAATAAGAGAGTAGTTTTCCTTCATTCCTTTTATTTTGTATTGTCTCTGTACTGTGGCCTGGAGAGAAACTAGTCTGAGTTGGGGAAATCAGATTATTGTTTTGAACATATTCCAATAATTATGAGTAAATGTACTTTTTAAGAACTTATAATAGTGATATAAAAGGATGTTAACATGATTGGTTCAACACAGTCACATGATGGGTGGGTAACCAGTTTTAAACAGTGGTTTTATTCTGATGAAGTCACAGGAAATACATGACAAAGGAGCTTAATGTTGTGATAAGTAAAGAGATGTGCTGTGATCCCAGTTTGCTATTTTTTAAGGTTTCTTTTAAATGACCTTGGATAACAGGGGAACAGTGGCAAATGGCCCATAGTCTGATAATTCAGTAGATATAAAGGTAGGATAATTTTTTTTCATATGAGTGGGATGCAAAATTCCTGAATGGATCTGTTTAGCAGTATAGATAATGGACTGACCAGTACTTCAACTGCTATTTTAATGTGCACTGCAAGAAGGCTGTCAGCTTCTAAAGTAGCTAGTTTTAGTTTATGAAGTTTTTTGACAGTTGAAATAGTAACAGGCTTGCGAGAGAACCTAGGGGTGGCAGCAGCTGTATGAAATTAAGATGATGGAGTATGTGGAGAGACGGTATTGTATAACTGAGGCGGCTGGATGTTTGAAATGTGATTTAAATTTGTGTCTGCCTCAGATGTTAGAGGAGTCGGTCCCATAGTTTTGCCTGGTTGAAGGAGGTCATTTATTCCATCCATGTTAGGAGTTCATTTTGGTTTTGTAATTTATGGTACTTTTCATAGTTTATATTTTGTTTGAATGCTGTACTTGCCCTACTTCATCTCTTTGCTTCATTAATGGTTTTGTGTGGGAAGTAAGGCAGGGGACGAGTTAACGTTCTTCTCATCAGAGCTTGTTGCTCTAATATAGTGAGAAACATTCAGTTAATTTTTGTCACTTCATCTAATGAATGCTTTTTAGTTAATTCCAGGTGCAAAGTCTTTAGTGTAGCTATGAAACTATTTGTGCTAAAATTAGTTTCCATACTAGGTTGTAGCAGTAGTGTTTTGGTGTTTTGCAAGGTTTTTTTATGGCATAAGTGGGTTGGATGTCACTTAAGATGTCCTTACTTTCACCGCTGCAGTATTCATTACAAATGGAATTCCCTGCCATGAAGCCCACCACCCCGCCAGTTTACAAAAGTCTACTGTTGCTTTAAGGTACACTGATGGTCACCTACACACTCCTTGCGTAGTGTAGGGCATAAAGGTGATGTTCAGGCATACCATCCTCAGAACTTCTTTGCCCCCAGTCCGAATGCTGTTTTAACATTCAAACTGTCACCTCTGTCCGGGTACAGTGATAATCTTCCCCCGACTGCCTCCGAGGTGGACAGTCGGGCAACACCTCAGGGATGCTGGAAGGGCTTATCGGAAAAGGTTTCTCGATTGCCCTGGTTCTGCGGACCCCCTGCCCCTAGGGCGGCGTCTACCATTATTGTTCCCCTGCCTCTAGAGGGGAACCGACTCTGTGCGTCAGGCAAAGTCCCTTGAGATTGTTTATGAACCACATCTTTCCACTTTTCTGGCCTTTGGGGTAAGGTCTAGAAGGAGTAGAAAACGGACTCGGCGGCAGAAAGAGTTTTGCCATCTGTCTCGCACCTTGTCAAGGTTTCTTTCACTTGAGGACCAAAAAGGGATGATCCATCAAACGGGGAATTAGTGAAAGACATTTTAAAGGGGTCCGCAAAATTGCATAGCCGCATCCAGGCATGCCGGCATAAGGCCACACCTGTCCCTGCAGCCCTGCTCGCTCCATCAGCCGCATATGAAAGGAGGCACATGGAGGAGGTAGCTATAGAGTTTAGGGTAGCCAGCTGAGCGTTCATCTTGTCCTGAAAACCCGCAGCTGTAGGGTCCTTCAACATCTCACTTGCTTCCTTGATCAAGTCTTTTTGAAGACGAGTGAAATGGCAGAGGTAGTTCAGCGAACGCATAGCAAAGGTCGCTGACGAAAACATCCGCTTCCCGTACCTGTCCATAGACCTAGATTCCTTGTTAGGAGGATGGACAGGCACCGAAGGATCAGCTAGCTCCTTCTTAGTGGCAGCAGCTACCACCATAGCATCCACAGAAACTCCCTTAGTCAGAAATTGCTTATCTGCTGGTGCTGTGATAAACTTTGAAGGTCTCCTGGGGGTAGGGTCCACTGAGTCAGGAACCGTCCAAGCCTTTTTGCTACCACCTGCATGAGGGGGTCAAGGGGACACCCAGGAGGTGGAAGGGCGAGAGCCAACGCCTCAAGATACACAGATTCATCCTCCGAAGGGTTAAGGGCTGGCCAATTTCCCTCTGTTTCAGGATCTCTAGAATGTCTGCAAAGGAGACATCTTCAGAAGGGGAACGGGGAACCCTCGAATCCTCTAAATCTGTGTCAGAGGTGACAGACTCAGGTGAGTCTATGTGCTTCCTCTTACACTTTCTCTTCCTAGGGGCTCCCCTGCCAATTCAGGAGAGGCCTCGAAGAGGATGAGATCCCACAGGGGATTCTTGAGGGGCTGGCTCTCTGCGGTCTGGGATGAGGGAGTGAGTAGACATAACCTGAGGCACCGAAGAGGGAGGGGCAGACGGAGCCGACTGTGGAGTTGAACCAGGTTCCAACACACTCCGCATGACCTCGAACGCACCTCTATCAGGCAGAGCCAGAGGTCCCCGCTCCGAAAAGCTGAAAACCTCCCTCGGCACCGACAGCGATGGCTCCGAGGCCGATGTCGGAGCCAAACTCACCAGCGCCGAAGCACCGAGAGGGAGAGCGGGGTTGGACAAGGGTCCGATGCCACTCACCCCCTCGAAGCCAACGAGGGAAGTCCGGCGCTGAGATTCTTCCAAGGAAGAAATCGGAGCCGACGACGGAGCCGAAGACAATTGTATCGGCTCCGACGGTATCACAGTCTCGGGTCCGAACGCCTGCCCGAGCTCAAAGGAGTCGGAGGAGGAATATTCTGAGAAATAGGGTTGAGCATCGACTGATGAGTCGGGCTCTGAAGCATCTGGGCCAGTGCCGCGGACTTAAGAAGTCGACTCACTACCCTCTGAAGGTCATGGTCCGAAAGCCTCGAAGACCTAGAGGAGTGCGATCTATGGCTCCATTCAGACAGCAGGGGAGAAGCTGGAGCCGAATGAACGGAGCCGAGGGACGGTGACCTTGACCTCTTCCTAGATGTCGGCTCCGAAGCCTGATCGGAGCCGGCGTAATAATTCAAAACCTCGGCTCCGGCTGGAGCCGAGGGAACCACCGAAGTGGAAGATAGAGTCTCATCGGCTCCAGCCGGAGCCGATGCAAGAGTAGACTTAGAAGTCTTAAGTGCCGACTCAGTACCTGGAGCCGAAGACCTAGAAGCCTTAGAGGGTTTGCCCGAAGATGCAGTCGGGGGACCCTCAGGCTTTAACAAGCCCCGTAATATAAGCTTGTTTTTCCTTTCCTGCAGGACTCTAGGGCTGAAGCCATGGCATACAGCACAAGAGTCCTGCAGGTGTAAAGGTCCCAGGCAGTACACACAAGAAGTGTGACCATCTGTCAGAGACATTTTCTGACAGCACGAGTCACACTTCTTGAAGCCTGAGACCTTTGAATCCTTGGACATATCAAGAAACAAGTGTAACCACTCACAAACACAACACACCGATTACACTAATAACAAAAAAGTTAAACTAAATAAATTAGCTATTTAGTATAATAAAGATCCTACACAAACACACACACTCCAAGGGAATGGGAGGGCCCGAAGGCCTAAGGGAAGAACATATAAGTTCTTGAGGTAAAAAAGGGTTAAGAACTAAAGAAAGGGATAACAAAACCTTTAAGGTAAGGGGATACTGAATGGAAGACTAATTTAAAGGGTTTTAATAAACTTATTTAAACTATTTCCTACACTGACCTGAAGCCGGTGAAGCAACACGTCTCGATAGCTGTAGCGGCAAACGAGATCTGAGGTAATACCGCCTAGCATTGTGGGATATAAGGGGAGCCTCGAGCCGGTGGAACCAACTCTCGAGCTTTTAGAAGTGGCCGAGTCGGAGCCGAGGTCGGCTCCGAACCCATCCAGCAAGAATGAAGGCGAGATAGACAACTTAACATTGTCCCTTCAAATCAGGTAATCCTAAATCTCCTTGTTCTGTTGAGAACAACTTTTCCCACTTGACTCTTAACCTCTTCCCCTCCCAAAAAATCCTTCAGCTCTTTATTAATTACTGTCCATGACTTATCCTCTGATTGATAAAAATATGCCTGACCTGTGTATAAAACTAAAGGGACTAAAGACATTTTTACTGCATGCATCCTTCTGTCTGTATCCATACACAAGAGCTTCCAGTTTCTGTGTCATCTTTTGTTTAGTCTCTCCAAATATCCTTAGCTCCCATAACCAAATCCTTTTTAATCCATACTCCTAAATACTTCATTTTATCATGTCCCATAAATATGGATATTGCTGAACCAATTTATGTCTGGGTACATAGTTTATAACTATAGCCTTTGTTTAATCTTCATTAATTTTATATTCTGAAAAACTAGCAGGAACTGTCTCAGAATATTCTACAACATTGATATGTCCTTTTCTGGATTCATCATGTACAAAATAGTATCATCTGCAAGTAGAGCCATATTTTCTTGAACATCATACCAAATATGCCTTTGAATTTCTGAGTTATATAAATTTTCATAACATTTCCAAAATAGCTCTAATATCTCTTAAAATCTGTGGTTATTTTTCTTGTTATTAGTTCCCTAAGTTTGGCAACAACTCTTTCTACTTTCAGCTGCCTCAGTCGTCGTGCCAAAATTTTTTGTCCTCTGGAGTTATCAAAAAAGTCACTTAACAACAATCTTTCTAAACTCATGCAAATTATCCAGGTACTTTGTTATTTTCTCTTTAGCACTCTGGAATTGTGCCTCCTCTTGTTCTGTGAGATTCCCCTTATTTTGTAATACTTTAATCTTTGTCAGCCCCTCTAAATAATTCTTATTACTTCTAAAGTAGATCTCTTTCTTTTTTCCACCCTACTTTTAAAACCCACTTTCGTTGTATCCCACTCACTAGCTATAACTTCTGGAATACTTTCTGTCTTCCCTTATAATTCCCAGATAATTTCCACTGGATCTATTTTGAAACATCGAATTACCACTTTGCTGAACCACTATTCATCGAGACAACATCACAGAAACCTCACTACATGGAGTGACAATCTCATCGGATCACATATTGAAAATCCTAGTCAGCCTGCAGCTAGTATTATTATAATAAGGACTCCTGTACTTTCCAGAGTTTTTTTAAAAAATGGTAGCCATGCTTCTCAAAGTGTAATCTGTCTGTATTGCCTACTGTATAAATCGTACTTGACACATGGGTTTGCATAACATCTTTGTCATACACGGGTTTATCTTGATTGTCCTAGTTTTATGAGCATATTGTGGGTTTAGATACTTTATATTTTAGTTTATTACAGCATTGCATTTTCTGCATGTTGTTCACATATGGGAATTTGAGACTTTGAGTGGGATCTTGTGTTATATATACATCACAGTATTTTATTTGCTGCTTCACACGTTTTACACTTCCTGGTCATGGTGTTGTGTGTGATGCTGGCCGACTATAATTTTCTATGCTATGTAATTCGATGAGGTCATCGCTCGATGCAGTGAAACTTTGTTGATGTCATCTTGATGAATAGTGGTTTGGTAAAGTGGTAATCCAGTGTTTTAAAATAGACCCTTTCCACTATCCATTCCTTGAATTCATGTCTTTTTAACAGGTAGGTGGGGAAGCACCAGTATCTCATCTTTTCTTCATTACCCTGCATTTTTATCTTAGCATTATTGGCACATGATCTGAAATAGTTATTCGATGTGCATCAAAGTTCTTAATTAAATAGACATGTTCCTGTGAAATATAATTTCTGACAAGTCTAGCCCAGTTATTGTACCTTGGGGAATAATATGTAAACTATTTCAGAGTTCTTACTACTGAATTCATGTATTTCATGCCAAACATTTTCATAAATTTCTTCAGAAATCTATCCTCTTCTGTTACATTTTCCCTTCTAGTCTCCCAGATACATCCCCGTAAGTACTGAGTTTTTGAGATCCTTTGGTGGTCTGTACCACTGAAGGAAAGTAGTAAGAGATGGACATGTTTCTCGTTGGTGGAGGATCTTATTAGCAATGCTTAGCTGAGTAAGGCCTATAGATAGTTAGCGAGCTTGATCGAGTTAAGTTGTTTGAGTGCAATCCTGTAAGAAATTTTGCTGGGAAGTTAGCTGCAAACTTGGCTATTTTATTATAGCATTGTTCAATCTTTGATAGTTATGAGGTCTGTTGGTTGATGAGTGAAAGTAACAGGTAGATAATTGCGGTGGTTATCTGGATATGATAAGTTAGGGTTTGCCTCTGTATAGGAGGCCTAATTTGAGGTGAGCCTTTTACTAGTTGTTAGAAATGGACATCAAATTTAAAATTATCATTTATTGTAACTCCTAGTAATTTTGATTGGGGTACAATTTGTATAATATTTTTTTTGTTGAGGAGGTGATAGTGAAGGCAGTTTTGTCACCTGAATATGGAAGTCAATAAAAGTAGTAGTCTATTTTTGCATTAAGTATTGTCTGAGATTACTGTTACTATATCTCCACTGAGGAAGAAATTTCCTCAGTAACTGACTGTAGTTCTGATAGTGGGGGGGGGGGGGGTAAAGAAAATGAGGGTTGAATCATCTGCGTATTGAATTAGGGCTGGAATTTTGGAGCTTGCTTGGACTTTTTTTTACAGCTTGTGACCAGACCATTTATAAATATATTAAATAGTACAAGTCCTAATAGATCCCTATGAGAAACTGTTTCATTGGGTAGGAAAGCAGAGTAGCTATTTTTTTTTCATTTAATACTATGGCTTCTGTTAATAAGGTAGTTGTTACAGCACAAGATGGTGGATGTAGAATTGCCAATTTTTATGTCAGTTTATGTAGGAGTTTAGGATTGCAGACGGTGTAGAATGTTTTCGAGAGGGCCAGTAAGAGAGTAGTTTTCCTTCATTCCTTTTATTTTGTATTGTCTCTGTACTGTGGCCTGGAGAGAAACTAGTCTGAGTTGGGGAAATCAGATTATTGTTTTGAACATATTCCAATAATTATGAGTAAATGTACTTTTTAAGAACTTATAATAGTGATATAAAAGGATGTTAACATGATTGGTTCAACACAGTCACATGATGGGTGGGTAACCAGTTTTAAACAGTGGTTTTATTCTGATGAAGTCACAGGAAATACATGACAAAGGAGCTTAATGTTGTGATAAGTAAAGAGATGTGCTGTGATCCCAGTTTGCTATTTTTTAAGGTTTCTTTTAAATGACCTTGGATAACAGGGGAACAGTGGCAAATGGCCCATAGTCTGATAATTCAGTAGATATAAAGGTAGGATATTTTTTTTTCATATGAGTGGGATGCAAGATTCCTGAATGGATCTGTTTAGCAGTATAGATAATGGACTGACCAGTACTTCAACTGCTATTTTAATGTGCACTGCAAGAAGGCTATCAGCTGCTAAAGTAGCTAGTTTTAGTTTATGAAGTTTTTTGACAGTTGAAATAGTAACAGGCTTGCGAGAGAACCTAGGGGTGGCAGCAGCTGTATGAAATTAAGATGATGGAGTATGTGGAGAGACGGTATTGTATAACTGAGGCGGCTGGATGTTTGAAATGTGATTTAAATTTGTGTCTGCCTCAGATGTTAGAGGAGTCGGTCCCATAGTTTTGCCTGGTTGAAGGAGGTCATTTATTCCATCCATGTTAGGAGTTCATTTTGGTTTTGTAATTTATGGAACTTTTCATAGTTTATATTTTGTTTGAATGCTGTACTTGCCCTACTTCATCTCTTTGCTTCATTAATGGTTTTGTGTGGGAAGTAAGGCAGGGGACGAGTTAACGTTCTTCTCATCAGAGCTTGTTGCTCTAATATAGTGAGAAGCATTCATTTAATTTTTGTCACTTCATCTAATGAATGCTTTTTAGTTAATTCCAGGTGCAAAGTCTTTAGTGTAGCTATGAAACTATTTGTGCTAAAATTAGTTTCCATACTAGGTTGTAGCAGTAGTATTTTGGTGTTTTGCAAGGTTTTTTTATGGCATAAGTGGGTTGGATGTCACTTAAGATGTCCTTACTTTCACCGCTGCAGTATTCATTACAAATGGAATTCCCTGTCATGAAGCCCACCACCCCGCCAGTTTACAAAAGTCTACTGTTGCTTTAAGGTACACTGATGGTCACCTACACACTCCTTGCGTAGTGTAGGGCATAAAGGTGATGTTCAGGCATACCATCCTCAGAACTTCTTTGCCCCCAGTCCGAATGCTGTTTTTAACATTCAAACTGTCACCTCTGTCCGTTTTTACCGTTTTTCTGTTTGTTGGCTTTCTGGTCATTATTCCCGTTTGCTGAAGTCCTCACCATTACAGATAAGTACCCAGTTGGGTTTTTTGTTCTTTTTTGATTGGTTTGTACTGTTTGGGGTTAATGTCATCCAGGAAGGGTAAATGCCAGTGTGGGAGGCTGATTCCCCATAAAGACCACCACAATAAGTGTCTTTTTTTGCCTAGGTGCTGCTCACGACTGTATGTCTTGTTCAATTTGTCAGGCATTTGTCCCTAAAACTCTTCATAGTAGGCTTTCTTCCCTTTTATTGTATCTTGAGAACCAGTGTCTTAAGCTTCTTGCTCAAGATACTATGGATGGAACTTCCTGCCCTGAGGGTCAGCCGTCATGGAAGAAGGTACATAAGGTAAGACCAGAATCTTCCACTGTCCAGCCTCTGACAGGAGTTTCTCCTGAGGTTATTATGAAGCCAGAGGCTCGCCTGGTTATTTTGTCAGATTCCTCTACCACGTCTGAGTTGGAGGCCGGTGCGGATCTGGCAGGCAGCATGTCCAATGAGGCTTTGCAGACATCCGTTTCAGGTGTTCGGGGGACCACGATTTACTGTTTCCGAGGGGTCTAGAGGGGTTCTGCCATTTTTCTTTAGGGAAGATGTTCTGCTACAGTTGTGGAATGCCGTCCTGGGCCTTCTCAGGTTTCTATGACAAATGTCACCTTAAAAAAGAAATAGAAAACTAATCATATTTCGTCTGCTCCTAGGGATCTACAAAGTGAGTGGCAGACCTTTACTCAGGGGTTGTTTAGTGCTTTACTGTCATTAAGGTCTCCTCAAGGGGTTTTGGGTCCTGCTCCTCCTTGGTCGTCTTCTTCCCCTAAAAGGCCCAGAGTATTGAATTCTTCTGCGGAAAGGGTGGATTCTGATGATGATTCCCTTGCTTATTCTACCCAGATTCCTTCTCCTTTAGACTACAGGTCTGAGGGGCAGGGTTCTCAGACTCTAGATAATCCTTCTGAGGAAGTATTTTTTGGAGACACAATCTCTAGGATGATGGAACTTTTTTAAGTAGGATTGTGGCCAGGTTTCGGATATCCATAAGAGGTACTGTGAGTTACTGCAGATGGAATCTTCTAAACTTGTTGCTATTCCTCCTGTTTTGGCTGCTGTACCGGATGTTTTTCCATTGCCTGTAAAGCACCAGATTCTCTGCCTCCTGCTCCCAAGAAGTCAGATAGGTTTTACTGAGTGCCTGAGGATTGTTCCTCCTGCTGCTGACCCCTCTGTGGTATCTGTAGCCTCTGATAAGCCGTCTCAATTGCTTCCATCATCCAAGTTACTGCCTTCTGAAAAGGACAGTAGAACCATGGATAGGCTGAGTAAGAAGGTTTATACTTCAGCTACCCTAGCTTTTAGGGATATTAATTATCAAACCCATATCTCTATGTATGTCTTGGCTCTTCTTTCTCAGGCTTCTCAGCTTTTTTCTGATCTTCCAGACTCTGAGAGTAAATCTGCTGTGCTTTCCTTGCTAGGGACGTATTCTCAGGTAATTTGTTATTCTATCAAATTTAGTTATGATGCAGCAGATGTCTCTTCTAGGGCTGCTGCTTTTGGTTCAGTTCTGAGGAGTTATTCTTGATTTAGGCTTCAACTTTTACCCAATGATATTAAGACTAAGTTGATGGATTCTCCTCTGGATAATAAACTTTTGTCTGGGGAAGAGGCTGTTGGTTTATTTAAGTCTCTGCAGGACAAGGAGAAGGCTTTACAGGAGCTTAAGCATGTCTCTGTTTCTTCTGTGCCTAAATTTCAGTGAAACTACCCTTCTAAGCTAACCTTTGTTTGTAGGCAATTTCACCCTCCTTCTAAAGGTAAAAAAGGTGGTAAATGCACTCCTCTTGCTAAGGCCACTTAGACTGCAGGGATTCTTAAGCCTTCCTTTCCTGACATACGTACCAGGTGCTGTCTGAATATCCGCTTGTTCCCAGTCACATTCCTTTTTCTCTTTGCCTTTCTCTTTCTCTTCCTGTTTGGTTCTGAATCATCCAGGATTCTTGGGTTCTGTCAATCATTCGTCAAGGGTACTTCATGGTTTGGATTTCCTGCCCTCCTTTTATGGGCATTCCTCAGCCTCCTCAGGAACAACTTCCTTTTTTCTCAGAGGTTTTTTGAGATCTCTTGTCTCATTGTACTATTCAAGAGGTGCCTGTCTCCCAAACGGGGAAAGGGTTTTATTCATAAATGTTTCTAGTGCCCAGAAAAGAAGGTACTTGGAGAACTGTTCTGGACCTCTCCCATCTAAACACTTTTCTGAAGGTGCCTTCCTTTTGGATGTTGTCCTTTCAGTCCCTTTTTCCTGTCTTGCTCCCTCAGGCCTTTCTGGTGTCTCTGAACCTCAAGGATGCTTATCTCCACATTTCGATCCAGCCTCTTTTTAAGAGATTGTGTTTCTCTGTTGCTTCCTGGAATTTTCATTTATGTGCTTTGCTCTTTGGCCGCTCTACTGCCCCAAGGGCATTCACTAAATGCCTCACTCCTGTGATTGCCTTTTGCAGGCTTCAAGGGATCCAAATCTTTCTGCGCTTGGACGTCCTGCTGATTTGGGCATCTTCTCCAAAGGTCCTTTTGCAAAATCTTTGTTTTACTATTTCTCTTCTTCAGAGCCTGGGGTTCATGATAAACTTCAAAAAGTCTTCCCTGACTCCTCCTCAGGATTATGCCTTTCTGGGTTGCAAGATTCAAATAGTTCCAATGCTGGCATCCCTGCCTCCTCCAAAGGCCTTACCTCTCATTTCTTTCTTTCAGACTTTTCTTCCCCTGGCCTCCACTACAGACAGAGAGTTTCTGAGAGCTCTGGAGTTCATGGCTTCCACCAATCCGATGCTCCCTCTGGCCAAACTCCATATGAGGAAGTTCCGGTGGTTTCTGAAGTCGGTGTGGCTTTGGCATGTGCATCCTCTAGACTTTCCTGTTCCTCTTCTCCCATGTCTCACAAAGAACTTCTGTGGTGGATTCAGTAGTAGTCTCTGAATCCAGGTCTACCTTTTCATCTTCTTCTTCCCTCTCAGAATGTGTTCACAGATGCTTCAGATGTGGGATGGGGAGCAGTGTTTGGCTCCCTGAGGGTTCAGGGAGTGTGATCACCTCATCAGCAGAAGGAGCACATCAGTATCAAAGAGATGCGGGCTCTTATGCTGGCTCTTCAGGCCTTTCATCCTGTCCTCTCAAGGTATTCACAGACGATACCACAGTCATGTGGCATATCAACAAACAGGGAGGTATGGGACCTTACTGTCTTTGCACACTGGCACTTCTGATATGGGATATGGCTATCCAATATCAAGTCAATCTTCAGGCAGTTTATATTCCTTCTGATCAGAACACTGTGGCAGACAATCTGAGCAGGTCTTTCACTAAATCCCATTAATGGATTCTCCACAGAGATGTGTTTCTGAACATTGTTCACCAATGGGGTACTCCTCAAGTAGATCTCTTTGCCTCCCCTCTGAACAGACAACTTCCTATTTTTTTGTCAGAGTCGCAGGTCCTCTGGTATGGAAGGTGGATGCCCTCTCATTTTCTTGGAAGGGGATGTTTCTTTATGCATTCCCTCCCCTTCCTCTCATTCCGAGAGTCCTGTTCAAGATAAAACAGGATGTTCCCAAAATCTTGTTGGTGACTCCCTTTTGGCTGTGACAGCACTGGTTCCCTCTACTTCTGCATCTAGACAAAGGCAATCATTACAAGTTACCTCACAGGGTGAATCTCCTCACACAAGACAAAGGGTCTTTCATCCATCCTCACCTGTCCATGCTTCAATTGACACTGTGGGTGATAGGGTTTTGTTCCCTCATAGGCACCTTTCTGCTCAGGATGTGCTGCAGGTCCTGCAGGAGGCCAGGAAACCTACTATTAGGAAATCCTACTTATCTAAATGGAAGAGGTTTTTTATTTGTTGAATTTCTCATGACTTAGATCCACTTTCTGTGGATGTTCCTTTTGTTCTCTCTTGTTTGTGTGTGTTACCAATGCTGGTTTGGCCTATTCTTCTATTAAGGCCCACTTATAAGCTCTTTCTGTTTGTCTGCCTTTAACTCCCCTGTTAACTTCTAGATTTGAGGCTAAGCAATTTCTTAAAGGCATCCTTAACATTAAACCTCCCAGGAAGCATGTTCCTCCTTCCTGGGATCTTAATTTCATTCTGGAAAAATTGACTCAGGCTCCTTTTGAGCCTGCTGTTTCAGCTCCTTGCAAAATTGTTCTTGGAAGACAGTTCTTTTGTTAACTCTTACTTCTGCCAGATGGGGGTGTGAGTTGCAAGTCCTTATGGCTTGTCCACCTTTTTTGATATTTCGTGAGGACAGGGTGTCCTTGCGTACTAATCCTTCTTTCATGCCCAAGGAGGTTAATGAGTTGTCACTTAAGCAGTCTATTAATTTGGCTACTTATTTCCCCTGTCCACAGTCTGACACTGAGGGGATGCTCCATACCTTAGATGTGCATAGACAGCTCAGATTTTTATTTAGATGCAAAGAAACCAAATTGAGGAAACTGACTGAAGGTCCACAAAGTACAAAAAATCTTTAGTGAACAAACCAATGTAGACCACTACAATCCTTCGATAAAACACTAATTTAATATGACAAGGCAAAATTCAACAAGCAGTTTTTAACACAGATAAGCGCTTTCGAGCTCTGCCCTTCTTCAGATAAAATAAAAACAATCTTAGTCACATTTAAATACCTAATTCAAAACCATTTCCAACCAATCAAAATTTATACTGCACCCTCCTCTCTTTGAGGGCGGGTTTCATAGGAACAAATTCATTTAGTCCTGGTGTCCTATGGGCTAAAAGCTCAATTATCCACTTTGCTACTTCTCTCTCAGTGGCATCTACTAAGCTACCCTTTCTTATACTAGGAAATACATTTGCAATAGCTCTAAATCTAAATTGATGGTCATTATTTGCTTCTGTATGTTTATAAAGTGCATTGTGCATATTACTAGTTCTTATGCATGAAAGATGTTGCAAAATTCTAACTTTAAACATATTATTTGTTTTTCCCACGTAAAATGCTTTGCATTGATGACACTTAGCTAAATAAATTATATTCTCTGTTCTACAATTGGCTTTCGCTTTAAATTAAAATAATTTCCCTGTTACTGGATGCTTAAAAACAGTCTCTTTATTAATACAATGGCATGCCTTGCATAGCCCACATGGTTTTGTACCTACTTGACTAATGGAATTTTTCTTATGGTTACACTTTTCTTGTGTTAAAATGCCTTTCAGATTTTTATTTCTTCTAAATCCAAATCTGGGTTTTATACCTACTATTTCTTTTATTTTATCATCAGATAAAAGTATATGCCAATTTTTCTTGATAATGTCACATACACCATGTATATTACTATTATATGTGAATGTCATTCTATTAAATGCAAATTTATGGCCATGTTGCTCTTCTGATGAAATTGTCTTAAATGTAGATACAGATTTTCTATGTATATTACCCTGACTTAATTCACTTACTATTAACCTCTCATTGTAACCTCTATTTTTAAAAATATGTTCCATATTCATCAATTCTTCCTCAAAATCACTATCTTTAGTACACGTCATATGCGGAAGTGATGCGAGGTAAAACCATGCTGAATAGAACAAAGAATATAATTTATTTAGCTGAGTGTCAGCAATGCAAAGCATTTTACGTGGGAAAAACAAATAATATGTTTAAAGTTAGAATTTTGCAACATCTTTCATGCATAAGAACTAGTAATATGCACAATGCACTTTATAAACATATAGAAGCAAATAATGACCATCAGTTTAGATTTAGAGCTATTGCGAATGTATTTCCTAGTATAAGAAAGGGTAGCTTAGTAGATGCCACTGAGAGAGAAGAAGCAAAGTGGATAATTGAGTTTTTAGCCCATAGGACACCAGGACGAAATGCATTTGTTCCTATGAAACCCGCCCTCAAAGACAGGACGGTGCAGTATAAATTTTGATTGGTTGGAAATGGTTTTGAATTAGGTATTTAAATGTGACTAAGATTGTTTTTATTTTATCTGAAGAAGGGCAGAGCCCGAAAGCGCTTATCTGTGTTAAAAACTGCTTGTTGAATTTTGCCTTGTCATATTAAATTAGTGTTTTATCGAAGGATTGTGGTGGTCTACATTGGTTTGTTCGCTAAAAATTTTTATTTAGATAAAACTAGAGCTATCAGAAAATCTGACCAGTTATTTGTTTCCTTTCATCCTCTGTCTTTAGGTTTGGCTGTTTCCAAGCAAACTATTTTCACTTGGATTTCAAAGGCTATTTCCTTTTGTTACACTTTTCATGACAAGTGCCATCCTTCTTCTGTAAAGGCTCATTCTACTAGAGCTATGGCTTCTTCTGGTGGCTTTTTCAAAAGCTTAGATGCTAGTTCTAGTCTTGAAGCTGCTTCCTGGACTTCTGTGCATATCTTTACCAAACATTACCAGTTGGATGGTATCTCCAGGACTAGGGCTGGTTTTGCCGATGGCATTCTTCATGACTTCTTGAGGGCTCTGCTGTTGCTTCCTCCTCCCAAGTTTCTTCTTGAGTTTTGGCACTCTCCCATTTGTAAGGAATACTGCAGTGGTGAATTTAAGGACAATAGTACAGTTGTGTAAAATCTTACCATAACAGTAGATGTCCTTGCCTTCACTGCTGCAGTATTCACTCCCTCCCTCCACCCCCATACTCTTTTTTTCCTTCCTGGATGTGCAGGTTCTCCTTGGTTTTCCTTGGACTGCTGTTCCTACTGGGGCAATCAGTTCTGAGGATGGTACGCCTGAATATCACCTTTATGCCCTATGCCACATAAGGAGTGTGTAGATAACATTCAGCATCCCTTAAAGCAGTGACAGACTTTGGTAAAATGGCCGGACAGTGTGCTTCACAGCAGGGAATCCCATTTGTAATGAATACTGCAGCAGTAAAGGCAAGGACATCTACTGATATGGTAAGATTTTACACAACTGTACTTTATCAGGTAGTTTGCCTGCCTGAGATACATTTCTGGGATGGGTTGTTAGAATCCAGTCAAGGACTGACTCCTTCTGAGAGAGTTTGTTGTACTTTTTAGGGGTATTATTAAGTTGGGTAAAGCCATGTAAATTTAGATGGTAATGTGGATTGCTTATAATTGTAGGTTGCCAGTTTATGTTAAGGTCTCCTAAAATTATGACCTCTTGGGTTATGTTGTTAAATAAGAATGATAGAATGGCTTTGGCAGTGTGAGTATTGTTGTTTGGAGGAATGCAGAGGTCAATAGTACATAAGCTTTTATGTAAATTTAGTTTGAGCAAGACTTTGTCAAATGTTGGTATTTGTCTTGTAGATAAGGATAAGTTCACGATTTCATAGTGCACCATAGCTAACCCCCAGCTTTCCTATGTTTCCTGTCAGTCTTGAGAATGTTATATTATGGAGGTAGAAGTTCATTATCCTTGAAACTAGTTTCTGTGAAAACAACTTTGTTAGATGAGTGATAAGCTGCCCACCTATGGATATCTGGCACTTAGCTATGGAGACTTCTAATCTTAATCTGATAAATTTTAAAGCCTGGAGTACATGCCTTTTAGAGTGGTTTTAACTATAGGGAAGTTTTTAGAGTCAATCTAAGTTTTTATCTAGGTTATTATATATTCTGTAATGGGTTGGATCATTGTTAACAAGTAGGTTTATTTATTTATTTAATACCTACATTTTTTAGGATAATCGGGACATTCAATGTCCAATGCACTATTATATATTTTATTTAGGATTGTTTGTAGTTTGTATTATATATTTATTAATTTTTGTAAGTGAGGAAGTTGGATGCATAAACTGTTTCTACTATGTTTGTTAGGAGAAGTTAACAAGTAATTAGATTTTATATATCCATGTTTTTAGGTTCTTAACGTTGTTTAAAGTTGCTAGTATGCAATTTTGCTTTAAGAAGAATGCATTCTGATTAGATAATTGTTACTAATTAAGGAAGAGTTTTGTTATTTAAACCTTGTGTAAGAGTTTATTTTTGCAACGTCTGATGAAGCGGAGGGGGACTCCGTGAAAGCGCTTACGTTCTCAGTTGGAATAAAGTAATTTAGCTTTATTCTGTTATATTTTTTGACTACAACTCCTGACTGCAACTTTATCATTGTTTTATTCGTTTGCACCTTGACTTGGATACTGGAATTTGGAACAGCTGCCTTCCAAGAGTGTGTTTTTTGATTTCTAGTGGATTTATCTCTCTTTCTGTGGTTTACAATATATATATATATATATATATATATATATATATATATATATATATATATGGTTCTAGGTTATAACACCGACAGCACACAACATCGACAACGACATCACCGACACCACATCATCGACAGCTCACAAACACAACACCACACACACTCAACACATCATCACAACAACCAATAAACAAAACAAATTCCCTGACCAAAAACCACACACACAACACAAGCACACCTAAATCCTAACAAACAAACACTAAACCTTACATACACAACTATCCACTACCCTAACCGAAACCCTAACCCTAAGGTCCGTCACTATCGCACACTAACCTAACCCGCACCCTGACCCTAACTCACTTAACCCGCCCCTAACCCAAACAAATTCACTACTGCACCCTTACCTAACCCGCGCCCTAACCCTAACTCACTTAACCCGCCCCTAACCCAAAACATTCACTACTGCACCCTTACCTAACTCGCGCCCTAACCCTAACTCACTTAACCCACCCCTACCCCTACAGACCGCCAACATTGCACACTTACCTTACTCGCACCCTAACGTCCGTCACTACCGCATACTTACACATCCTTTCCCCATCTCGGTGTTCTCCGCGTCGGTGTTTTCATCCATCGATCTTCTCGCGTCGGTGATTTCGCTGTCGGTCTTCTCATCTGTCGACGTTGTAACCTAGACCCATATATATATATATATATATATATATATATATATATATATATATATATATGTATCTGTATGTGAATAGAGAGAGAGATGAATGTTTTATTTTGTGAAGATTTTGTGCAGGACATTTTTATTTGAGTTTGAGGTGAAAAACTTTGTAACTGAATGCTAAGTAAACATAAATCTTTATGTAGATATAAGTGGTATTGTAGAGGCATGGGAACATAGGATAGTAAGCATGTAGTTGGGATAAGTTGTAAAATAAGCTAGGATGAAAAGCAAAGAAATTAGGATGAGTTGCGGTGTTGTGTTGTATTGCAGGATCATTATATTTTACTCATAAAATAGAGAAGAATGAAAGGTTGGTGGAATGAGATGGAGATTAAAGGGATGAATGGGAGAAAAAGTTTTACTAATGACTGGCTTAGAGGTAATGTCAGGGATGGGATCAGCAGGAGTCGATATAGTGCAGGGCAAGATAGGAAGGAGGGAAGGTGCTGAGAATGATGCTAATGATTTGGTGGCAACTGGGTATTGGTCAATAGAATGAAGAGTAATTCTGTGGTGGCACTAATGCAGTTTGGGAGGTACAGTGATAGAGTGTCACAGGTGTTAGGTGAATGTGGATAGTGTGAGTGTGATAGGGTAGGATGGGGAGGAAAGTGAAGCTGAACATAGTGAGATTCACCTGACCTGAGGTGCCCTTTGTTACAGAAAACAATCAGTGTAGAGCAGTTCCTGCACATGAACAGTGAGAGCAGTTACTGTTTGGAATGAGTGAACCTAGTGATGTTCGGCCAGGAGTATGGGAGCACAATACAAAAATGTTTGTGTTTTAGATACCAAATGCACAGAGTAAGGAATTAGTGGTATGCGGTATTTGGTTTAGACAGTATAATCTAATGGTGAAGTAAATGGGCAATGTGGTCAGTTAGGTAATAAATCCTTAAAGTATAAAAAAAATACTCAGTTGGGGAGGGGATGACACATCCATTTACCGGCAGAGAGCAGGTAATTTAAGTTGATGTACAGTTAGGGTCTTTGTGTCAGACTTACTTACACTTCACTATGAAATTGTTCAGGGTATGCCACTACTCACTGGTAGAGCTTTTGCACAAGATGTTACTTTTGGCAGGGCTCATGGTTTTTAAGTGTGAGAGAGAGAGCACAATGTGATGTCCACAGGCTATTGCACTATGAAATTATTCAAAGTAGACTGGTGCTCACTGGTGCAGCTTTTGCACATTTCCAGCTCCCGGTGATGTTATTTGTGACAGAGAATATGGTATTTAAGTGAGAGAGAAGGCACATTTTGATGTTCACGGGATCTGTCATGTGGAAGGAAAGTGATGACCATGTGGATGCAGGGACATAAGATCCATCAGGGACACTGTGAAAAGAATGCAGGTAAATCTGTTGGCAGGAAATTGTGAGAATTAATGACTAGAATATGGAATTTAATCCAGAGACAGGTGCAAAGTATACTATCTTATCAAAAAACTATTTTAATCAACTGGGGCTAGACAGCTATAATGAGAGAATTGTGTGTACATTTGAACCTGCTCTGATTATCAGTTGACAGTTAAGTCAAACACTGCTAGCATATTAGTACAAAAGTCTGAAGTACAGACATCATACATCTTCATATTGTTGCATCTAAAGAAGAGAATCCTGCTTATATTTTGTGTTGCTGTGTTTGTGAGAACATGGGAAAGGTAAAACAAATTCACTTTGTGGAAGCAAACACTGCAGATATTCATAATAAAAGAGTCAAAGTTCAGATACTGTACAAAGCCATAGCAACAATTTCCTGCTTAAGTGCACTATTTTGCGCACAGGTTTAAGAAGCTTGCCAGGTAAATATGACATATGAATAATACTGATTTTCTGCCAGTGATTTGTGCTACCAGAAAAGTCCCCGTAGCTCCTAGAAGCAAACATGAACAAGTACTGAAGAGATTGGAGAACGTATGTGTCATTATGAAACAATCAGAGTCAAATGAATGAGTGAACAGCATGACCAATGTTGTAAAGAAAGATAACATTTGCATTTCTTTAGATCTCCAAGATCTGTAAGCATAAGAAAGAATTAAACTTCCACCAATCAATAAAACTGTAGCAAGAATGCCAGATGCTAACTTCTTTTGAGTACTACAAGCACAACAGGATTTCTAGCAGTTAAAGCTAAATGAAACAGGCACCAGTTTCTGTATGTTTAATGTACCATTGCAAAGATACTGATTGCTAAATATTTTTGATATTTTATCAGTATGAATGGTTTTCCAAAAAGTAATTTATGATTTCCTAGTGTGTGGTCAGACAGAAGAGTGGGACAAGAAATGGGCACAGCTGCTGAATAGAGTAAGGTAGTATTGTTTCAAGCTAATAAGAGCAAATATAACATCAGAGGGAGAGAGACAAGTCTAAAATGTATTATGTTTGTATTCTATTATCAGATTGTCTAAACCTGATGCAGAAAAAAGTGGCTGCACAAATGTCAAGGCCAGAAAACAATAATTACAGAGTTTGCTAGGAAAGATACAATATCTTGAAAAGTTTGTACCTAATGTATGAGCTATACATACCTCTAAGAAAAAATGTTAAAATAAGATATAGCTTGAAAACAAATGTATGGACATGAAAAGCAATTTGAAATTTTCAAGAAAGTAGTTACAGGTGTAATAGCATTAAAGTAAAATGATCTGTATAACCCAGTAAGTTTCATGTAGATGACATACAGAATGGTATAAGAGCTATAATCCTACAAGAGAACAGACCTCTTGCCTATAGGTCAGTAACATTTTGTTCTTGAATACGTATGAAAGTTTTACATTGATGGAAGTAGTTCATGACATTCAAAGCATTAAGGGTATCTTACAGTGATCAATGTAATGTAGTGTGCATTACTTCATATATTTTTATATTTTATAGCTTTAAAAAGAGTGAGATATCATGGATAGCATGCTGTCTTGACTTCCATGGATAGAATAACATGTGGTATACATTAATTTTTAGAGAAATCAATTGTAATATAAACTTCATGGCCTACTGTGTCAGTTATATTTGTTAAGCTTCCTAACATGGCAAATAAGCTGGGCAGCTCAACAGTTTCAGGGTGTCAGGCTCCTTCTTGAAGCTTCATTTCCCGATACTTTCTTGCCTTACATATTTTCATTGAAGTAGCTTATGATCCTCATTTCTTTTTCTGGGGCGGGGGAGGGGGAGACCATGAATTACAACTGTCCTGGGAAGAAAGTGTGAAACTCCTCTGAACCTGGTAAGAGTTTTGTCCCCTTCTCTTGATTAAGAGGTGGCTCATCTCTATTTCCATTGGAGAGGTCTCTTTTTTCAACAACCATATCAGAATGACAAGTCCTGAATATAGGCGGAATTCAAAAGGTTCTGGGCACCTACCACTTACTTTAAAATAGTTGTAATTCTACTTGCAGATGGAGCAGTATCTTTCGCCTTCTGTTTCAGGTTGCTGTGGTTATCTAAAATGATCTTGATGTCTTTTGTTGATTCTCATTTTCTTTGGATGCTGAGGCAGGTCATGTCTTTTTCCTAGCTGGGTAAAATGGAGGCTGAAAATTCTTTGTGAGGGCTGTTCTGCATCCACTCATAGAAAATCTCACCTCTGGAAGGGATTAGGCTTCCTGTTCAGCAGTCTTCCATGCTTTCTGTCTCTCCTCAGTTATCTTTTTAAAGTCTTCAGCCCTTTTCAGGTCTCTCAGTTCTAATGGAGGCATGAAATTGAGACAAAGATATTATTTTACGATGTTGGAGGTGATTTTGTTCATTGTGAGAATTCTTTCTTCTAAGGCAGCAGCTTCTGGTTGTTACAAATTATTGTAACTCCTAATGGTCCTGGAGTGTCTGTGTCAGCTATTCCTTTTTCCCTTGTTGGGAGTGAGACTTTGGTTCTCTGTGTCAGTGGGTGTCTGTTGTTTTCCTTTGTTGCAGTCTTTTCTGCCCCTTTTTGGATTAGCAGCCTTCAGTAAGTTCTAGGTTTGCCCTTTTCAAGCTGGTTCTCTGTGGCTTCAGATCGTTTAGGCCCATGCACTCATTTTTGAATCAGGAATCTTTGTCGGGTCTTGGTTCCACTCTGACCCTGTAATAAACTTTCTTGCTAGTGCTAATAAGATGCTCTAGCTCCTCTCACCTAGGTGGATTTTTTTCCTTGGGATTCTGAGTAAACAGTAGAATGTATTCTTATTATTTCAACCGAGCTATAACAAGGGCGATCAGTGACAAGTCAGGAACACTTTATCTCTCTTTCTATGTTCATTCTGTTGTGGGTGTGTGGTTCTTTCATGCAGTTTTGGCTGCTTGATTTCCTGGTAATACCAGCAATTGCATATTTATATATCACGTCTTAGCAATATGGTTGCATGATTTTTATTGGAGTTCTTATGCCAGCATCAAGGAGGTGAACTGACTAGTACTGGAGAAGAGCAGACTTGTATATTTTTTGTGATGTCATGACATACATCATCAAGGTGCACATGCATTCCCAAGAATGAGGACTCCATGAGAAAAAGATGTTCAGTGTTGATTGTTGGAGAAAGTAAACCTCACTATAGAACCCATCATGGAAGTCCTCTTCAAAGCGCATCAAATACAGTAAGAATGTATAGTAAGAAATGTTTATTTCTAAAAGATGTTGAAATGTAGAATCATCACAGGTGTACTAGGATGGAAAGGAAAAGAGTGAGGAGTAGAAATCTTCAATTGAAAATACGAACCCGCTAGCACTTAGTATAAACAGTTAATGAGACTGTCAGCTACACATTTGTATACTCTTCTACAAGTCATCTCCTTTTGTGCACAAATAAGGTGAAGACTGTGAAGAAGAAGAACTTATAAAATGAAGTAGCTGCAGCCTGAGTCCTATAAAATATAATGGGGGGGTCTAATACTGGTGATCTTGAGTAAAGGAGTCAGGAGAACATTGTAAACATGCTGAGATACCCTTAGGGTATCAGTAAAGTGCAGAGTGCAGCTTCATTTGGACAAAGCGATAAGGAAGAATACTGGCACATAGACAGAGAAGCTGTAGCCAGGCATTGTAAAACGCAGCACATTTTAAAAAAGAAGGTTTTAATAAGTTGGCACTCTTCTACTTCAACAGTGGCTCACAAAATGTACTACAGATGAAAGAAATGGTTATTGGCAAAAGAAGAAAAATGTCCCACCAAAAAGTTCACTGCTTTGAATTACAATTACATAAAAACTTAAATCATAAATATTATTCTAAGCCCATGCAAACATTGATACAGTCTTTTCTCTGGTTTATTCAGCATACCAACAGATCTTATATTTGCTATGTACTTAAGCGCTCAGCCAAGTAATTTTGAAAAATTAGGCCTTGTGCACATCTTTCTTCACTTCTGTTTCATCAGGTTCAACAGATATATGTAATTGATGACTAGGTAATTGTTCATCTTTATGTTATATAAGTAATGGCCATTTGAACAGACAATTACATGAATGATTAAACATTTATATCCTAAAACTTGGAATATTAGACTATATGAAACCTTGCCAAGTGCAGCAGTTTGTTCAGACTGAGAAGTAACTGATGATGCTAAGGATGTCAGATACCCTGCAAGAGTAATATGAGCAGGAATAACACATTAGCTTTTATTCTTAGTAAAACTGCTCTAAGAGTGAATACTGCGGTGGTGGTGCTGCGGTAGCATTGTCGCCTCACAATAAGACGTTGTCCTGTTCGATTCTCAGTTAGAGTGTCTTCTGTGTGGAGACATGCGTGAATGGGTGTATCTTCGTTGAAGGTTGTGTGTCAGGGCCGGCAACTCGGCAAGTAAAAATCTACTGACAATCATTAGCGGACCGGAGTTCCGCTGTGGTGACCCCTAACCGGGAAAAGCCGAAAGACACAACAACAACAACAAAACTGCTCTGAGTGGTTTGTAAATGTAGGGCAACCTTTCAAACATAAGCAGAAATTCATCAATGTTTTTGAGAAAGGAAGGTGCCATGTGTTGATTGGGGGGGAGGGGACTAAAAAAAAAAATCTCATTCGCTAGCAGCTACCTGCCCTCATAACACACACACACACACACACACACACACACACACACACACAACTGCTCTACCAAACTGCACTTATCCCAGAAGTGATTTTTTACTAGTTAAAGCCTTCTTGAATGATAACATTCAGTAATGTACTTCAAAAATTGCACCATAAAAAGTACTTCATACTTTTCAGTTGTATAGTTCCATTGACATTTCAGTAACTCCCTGTAACTTCTAAATGTAATAGGGCCCACATCTTGAACTGAGTAAGATAAGCTATTTTCTCTTGTCCAAAGAGTCATTTTACAGTTGATCTATGAAATCTTAGTTTTTTACAACACTTCAATGTTTTTGAATATATAGCTCATAGGAAAAAGCTACTGGACTTCATTGCATAAAAGAGGTGCAGTTGATTTGGCAACTGTATACTCAGTTTGGCAACTCCAAATATTTGATATAAAATAAAAAAAATGTACATTCTATAGATAAAATCATAACTTCAGTAGTCATATCTAAACTCAGAATAAATTGTGAGTTTCTGAACCTCAGACACATATCACTCTGAAGAAGTATCTTACATCAAAATAATAAAAGAAAGAATATTTTTGTAGGTAACATTTCCAAAATAAATTCACAGATTGCCCAATTTTCAAGCATACCTGACAACACCAGATAGTACGGGCAGTACAGAAAAAGTAGTTAAGTTCCTCCCCAGCCTGAAATGTCTCACTTTTACACTTATGAGTGGTCCAGTATTGCCCCAGAGTAATCACTGGTTTTAGTTATTAAGCAAGGAATAATGCCCAGCATGGTAGGTGTTGGGGGAGAAAAATGTCCCAACCAAGGCTGTTATGTGGCCTGACACCAAAGTCAGAGGGCATCTGTAACCCTGGATGGGACTTTATTTCTCCTAAATATTGGGCTGTCTGTTAAATTATTTTGTATTTGTTTTTTTAATTAGTATTTATATTAGTATTTATATATATATATATATATATATATATATATATATATATATATATATATATATACACATATATATTTCTGATGTATAATAAGTGCTCCACACAATGTTCCAAACTTGCTGTAGCATATGTAATTGCTGTTGGAGAAAGTTTTAAGTTAGCAGGCATTTAATACACACACACACACACACACACACACACACACACACACACACACACACACACACACACACACACACACACATAAACTTAGATACACATTTACACAGAAACTCACACAAATAATATGCCCAGCAATAAAAGCAGTATTTTCTCCATTAACTACACTTCAGATATCTCACTGTGGTCAACTGAATAAACAAAATTAATCTAGTGTAAAGTATTGCAACCCCATCCGTGCCTCTTGCTATTCCCTGAAAATATTTGAGTTCCTGGAGCATCAGTTAAGATTACTATCTGTCGGTGAAGCCAAACAGTATAGTTTCATACTATTCATTGTTCAGAAATGACACCATGATGGAAAACCTGTTGCTCTCTTTTCCTAAGCAAATTAGGGTTATATTTAGAAATTGTGTCTGATTTCAGGTCTTTTGCCCTCATGTTGTTGGCTTTATCCATGACTCTTGAGCAAAAATGTTGACAGATATGTTCCGGGTCTCTTGCTCACTCAGTTTTTCTCTCCCTCTCTCTCTCTCTTTCTAACACACACATAGACACGCACATTACTTTTTCTTTTTGCTTACTTTTTTAAAATCTAATGTTCGCTACACAGCAAAGACATATTTAGCAAGCATAAACAATTGCTTTTTACTTTTTTCAGTCCTTGCTTTTAAGGCAGATTAGTATGCTACTGTGAACTGGCAGACTTGTTTTTTACCAGATTATATCTGTACATTAAGACCCTGTTGGAGAACATTCATTCTCCAATAGGGTGACAATGTACATTTAGCCCGTTATCTAATGTGCATCTATAAGTCAAAAGGTATTTCCACTGTACAGCTAACAGGGAAACACTCAGTTTGCCAAATCTGGCTCCTGAAAATAGTGTTTGCTTGTGACCTCGTCATTATTTTGTTATACACTCACTGATGATATTTTCCTATACAGATATAAAATCCAACGTTTCCATGTTGCACTTGCTGACCTGTCATTACTCATTAGATTGTTGATAGTGTGTTTTAAATTTGAGTCTGCAGAAATGCATAATGTCCAGTACTTGAAAACAAACCACTATTATTTAATTTGATAAAAAGAGGATCTGCTGAAATTATGGGCATCTGTAAGTGTGCTGCACTGGCAAGTGTTTTAGCAAAGGTTCTTGCGATGGTGGTACACAGAAACAGCTGCTTAATCATTTTACAGGATAATTATATTTTATCTGATTCTCAGCATGGGTGAGCATAAGGCAGGCAGTGACCTATTTAAATTTTACAGATTTATCCAAGGACTCAGCTTGGCAATGGTAACTTTGTTAGTTCACTGCTCCGAGCTCTGTCTAAAGCTTTTGATATAGCTGACTGCCACTTTCTGATATTACTAACCACACCATCTGTTTTGTACCCCCCATGTTTGGCTACCAAACTAACAACTAAAGTCATGCTTGCTTTCCTACTGGACTACAGATTTTTCCTGAAGTTGAAATTTGCACATTTGTTTTTTTTCTCTTTTTACCTTGCATGTGCATTTTAGTTGCATATTGACCTGTCGTTAGCCTAGTTATTTAACTGTTTGCCTACATCTGTTAATAGAAATGTTGTGTTCAGGCTTAGTATAGTTGCAGGTGAGTGCTCCTGTTCTAGTATTTTGTTTATTTGCTCGCTTATAATAGTGCCAGAATTTCACTCTTAGTCATTTACTGCTAATGGCATAGTTGCACTTAATGTTTCACTTTTTAATCTAATGGTCATTGTTGTGACTGAAAACGGGTCCCATCGATCAACTCATGTAACTAGTTAACAAACAGAAAACAAATAAAATGATTCCTAAGTATTTCTTGTAATATTTCTAACCCTGATAGTGATTTATCAGCTTCACTATGGGAAGGAGACTTCATGCTAAAAATTAAGTGTTATTTCTTCCCTTGGATGGTAATTACTGGTGTTCTCCAGGTGACTATTCAGAGACTGTATCTCTGTGATTAAACAGAGCTATTTCAATATGCTGATAATTCTAGTGTGATTTTTTTATTTAGTTTCTTCAAGCAGTCATTTTTCTACTGTTGAGAAAGGCTTGTAGAGAAAAAAGGTTTGCTGTTCTCATAATTAGTTATGGAATTCGGCATTATTGTGAAATCCTAATATATGATATGCAGGAATAAAATGATTCTCCTTAATATAAATATCCTGATCCACATTTCTTTAGCTAAGTAGAATGTAATTAAGCTACAGTCTCATCAGTAAATATATTAGTGTTATCCCTGATCAAAAACTGTTACTTGATAGTCATGTTAAAATGACAATAATGTATTTTTCTTGCTAGAATTGTAATATGATGTCCTGTCTATAAGCAGTCATAATAGAGGTTGATTAATGGCAACTTGTAAAGTGTCAAACATTTTAAGAGCAATTTGACACTTTAGAAGCTGTCATTAGCAGTCACCATTGTAGTCAGTTATAGACAGCTTATTAACTGTATACCTATTCTGTTTTTTGTAGCTCTACAAGACAGAACAGTATCACAGTTAGCTTACAAGCTGCCTATTATATGTTTGACAGCTTTTAAGTTGTCAGACTTTTTTTTAAACATTCGGTATCTCATACTAATTGTTGCCCATCATTGTTATAGCACCGCTTACTGCCACCATATCCATCCATCCATTTATAAGTCCCTTTTTCCTATTTTTTTGCAGATGAGATCAGGGTTTCACACTAACAGTGACCATCATCTAGAGCCAGTGTTAACAAAGCTGGGTGGCTAGCCCTGCCACCATCATATATGTTACGCTAATACCAGAATGCCATGTTATGTAATATAATATGTATAAGACTGATAGTAATTGTAACTTTAGCACATCACATATTATAGAACTCTTCAGTGCAGCTGGCTAGACATATTAAACTGAATCTGTTTTACATGAATTTGTATTTTTGATATACTACTTGTAAAACTGTGTTATACTGAGTTGTTAAGCATTTCAGCCTGTACTGTAGTTGCTGGCTGAGTTTAGGTCTGTTTCTGGTATAACTGCAAAGGTGCCAAGGGTATGGCATGGTTAATCTGCTTTTAGTTATTACATTTTTATCACTTTTTATAGGGGTCAACAAATTCCTGTACACTGGCAGCATACACCTGTCAATCTTCAGGAAAGACATCCATTTTGTCAGGATTGCAAGGCTTAGCACAAAAGACATCTGGTTACGTCACAGTTTGTGCCATATGAAAGATGAATTACTGGAAAGAGGCTATAGGAGGGCTTTGTAAATGAAATCCTGGAAGCCATTTAAGTGAACAAAACTCCTAAACTGCTACTCCCCTCAGGAAACTATGGCACAGTGAAACTGATTACATTATCTAGTGGCATTGATCTTAGCTTTTGACATAAACTTCCCAAGGAAGAAAGACAACATAATACACAACTGATAAGTCAGTCTTGGCAGTAAAACTATTAGCAGTATCCTTGGAAAAAAAATAAGAGTTAAAACATGAGGTTTTAGTTAGAAACCCGTTTATCATCTAAAGGAATTTAGATAAGCTCTAGGGATACATTTTAGAGTGTACCTGGAAGATTTCTTGCATGTGGTTTTAGTTTTTGGTTTGAATGTTATACAAACTAGGTTCGATGCACTTTTTTTTTCCAGAGGTACTGTAGTTTATGCAGCTCATTTAGGTGGACTTCAGAAGAGTACCCTTGAGAATTTTCTTCTGCTTTTTTGATTCATGATGGACATATTTCCCAGACATGTTGTCTGTTGGTGCTTGTTTTGCCGTGGCCTGTCAAACATTCCAGTGTTAGTTTCATGAGTCATTTGTAAGATACATCTGAGGGCTTTGATAGTCGGAGTAGGTTACCAGACTAATGATTCCTTTTTTTAATTATTTTATGTGATATCATTATTTTTTGTACTTGGCAGTTTTGGTGGTGAAGAGGGAAGAAGCCCTCAATATATCTCAGCTGAATTGACCTCTGTTAGTCTCTTGGGTGCCTGACAGCACTGGCAGAGGATGGGCACGCCTAGCCTGGGAGAGAGTGGGGAAAAGCCTGCTACACATTGTCAGAGTCCTTTGGAGGAGGTGTGGTAATGCAAATATATGGCCTGGCAGTGAGTGACATAATAAATCTCTTGACTTGACTGTAATTTGCATCGGTCATTTCCTTGAAATTGTTTGGATGGTGACTTTGAAGCCAGTTGATGCAGGTGTATTAATCTTTGGTCACAGCTGATCCATGGCTGCAAACTGGAGTTGGTTACCACTATTGTGTGTGGTTTTAGACTATGCAGTGGTCTTGTTTCCCTGGCATGAAAGCTGGTGCTGTATGTTACTGTGTGGGGCCACTGAATGTTTGTTGTTCACCATTTGGTATAGATAATTTGCAGAGGACTTGGAAAGGACCTGAAAATGCAGAATTCTGTTTTTTATATAATGTTGGAAGTGGCCACTGTGATGTAAACTGTCTGTAACTAAAATGGTATCATTTTGTATGTTGTTCATTTATATAAATGTAAGATTGCCTTTGTCATACGTGAACATTTAGTAAAGATGTCTGGAGGAAAAAAAAAACAGAATAGTGCAGTCTTACTGCAAAAACTGGTACCATGCTAAAGACGTTTCTGTTTTTAGTGTGGACGTGATGAGTAACACTGTGTGTGCATGTGTATGTCTGTGTATGTTCAAACAGATGCAAGAAAAATATGAGCTGAAAAGTTTTTGTACAGTTTCGCAAGACTGAACACGTGACATAACTTATGCAGTTAAGTAACTGTTTTAGTGTCCCAAAGATGAGATAACACTTTGTTTGACAGATGATGTTAAATTTTAAATGTTTTCTGTAACCCAAACTGTTAGACAATGTATTGATTTGTCTTGGCATTTAATCATGAAATCCAATGCAGCTACAGTATGCATGTTGCAGCTGTGAAATTTCTTGAGTATTGACTATAGTTTTTGCCCCTGTAGATGGATCTAGTTCCATGCAAAATGTAAAAATCACCACCCTTAAGATAAGCAGCATAGTGTTGCATGCACCTCTTACTTCCAAGTGGAAATGCTTAGTAGATTAGTGCCCATGTATTTATTTAGAGATATGTTTTTGGTGCATAATTCTATTTATTTTACACAAAGAAACCAAAGGTTTATTTCTTCTTCCATTTGTAGTTGTAAGAGATCTGAAGCTTGAAATTTTCAAGCAGATTGTTAAAATTAGAGGGTGGGTCATTTTCTTTAACCTCCATGCTACGTAGGGTGGACAACATTCAGAGTCATTTAAGCTTAAGAAATGTTTGATACTTTTTTATTGGGGACATATAAAGTAATGTGATGATACAATCCTTCAATATTTTAAGTGTATGTCTATGCATGAAACAGTTTCTCACCTACACATTAAAAATCTCCCTGAAAAGGGGCACTTTGTCCAGTGGGTCTATCTAAATAAAATAATGTTTCAAATTGTCTTTTTGGGGCCTTTGTCCACCAGTTATTTTTGGCTTTGTCCAGAATTCTTGGCCAAAGAAGTTGAGAGGTATTCATTATAAAATGGGTGGCTTTCTGGTAAATTGTTGTGATTTGCAGTTGCTAAATAAAGGCAGGCATGTGAGTTTCAGATTTTGCAGTCCTTCAGATAATGCTTGCAAATGCAAAGCTTTGTTATGCTAGCTACTTTATTTAAGGGAAATATTCAACATCTGTTCCTGATTTTGGGTCCTTATCTCTGAGTCATGAACAAAGAAGTTGAGAGGGGAGAAGGGAGTTGCAATAGATTGTACTCTGCGGTCCAGACAGCAAAGATGAAATACATTTCTGGGCCATTATTTATGAATTTTTTTTATTCCAATGGCTGTAATTGATGTTTGTGTGCCTGTGTGAATGTTGAGACCATAGTTCTCAAGTGTCCCCTATTGTTTTCTTCATATTTGTGCTCTGTTCTTCATAAAGTTTGTGGCTTTCTGGTAAAGTGTTGTGAACTGCAGTCAGTAAATAATGACAAATGTGGATTTCTGACTTCATATTCCTTAGAAAATGCTTCCTAATGCAAACAACTTTCCAAGTGTATTAGATCAATAGTTAAAATTTGCTTCTAATTTTTTTTCTTAACTCTTGAGCTAAGGGATTGGGAGGACATGATGGGTATGATGGGTTGCACTGTCTGGTTCTCACAGTAGTGAGTTGAAGTACACTTCTAGGTCATTATTTATGTATTTGTTTATTTAATTGCAAGCAAATATCTGAGTTGTACTCAAGTTATATAAGAGGCTGTAATCAATGAGCGCGCGTGTGTGTGTGTGTGTGTGTGTGTGTGTGTGTGTGTGTGTGTGTGTGTGTGTGAGGAGATAGAAAGAAAGAAGGTGAGGAGACAGAGGGCTGGGTCTTAAATCCAGCAATAACAACAATCCTTCTTTTTCTGTCCCATCTAGCAACTAAGAAAATGCCCAAACACCATTGACTACATCGACCAAATGATTTGGTGTAGCTATAAATTGCAGAGGTTCACTATTGGTGTACCAAGGTAGCCATTTAAAGATATATAAGGGGAATAAGGTAACCATTTAAAGATATATAAGGGGGAATGTTTCTTCAGAATTTAAGTTTCCCTTCAGTCTGTCTCATCTGCTGTAACTTTAATTCCCTGGTAGTTGGTATATCCTTAGACTTCCATTTCATATTTGTGACTTTTTTAGCTATTTTCATTACTAGGTACAAAACCACTTGCTCATTATTGTTGTCACTTGCAATAATTTATCATAATTTAAAAAAAAAAAAACACCAGTAACTTAAGAATCATTGCATTGCCAAGACCCCTTAAAAATTCTTGTAAGTTAAATTTATATGTATGTAGTCAGTCTCTGGCAAAACAAAATGTACTCATTGCCCATATGATCCTGTGTCACATTGTCAGTTTTTCAGTAAGCCTGTGGGAACATCTGTCATGATGGTTCCCCTTTACAATCCCGAAATACTGAAAGCTTGAATGTCAGCATCTAGAGAGCGTAAAGGCGAAAATGCAAAACCTCGAAAGTGCATAAGCGCGAATTTGAATATTTCGAATCAGTGCAGCAATGGGATGGGAAGTGTTTGGCCGGGATGTTTCACGGAAGTGAAGGTAAGTGAGTGTATGTGAGTGTTATAGTGGTCAGGGTAGGGAGGTTGTGTTTGTGTGATGTGTGTGTGTGTGTGTGTGTGCGCGCGAGGGAGTGTGGAATGTCTGCGTGAGTAATGCATTGCTTGACTGTTAGTGCGATCTCGAAGTTGGTATATATAAGTAGGGGGTGTGCAGGGGGGCTTGCCCCCCTGCGTAGATGTAGTGTAGGATTGTGTAGTTTGTGTGTTGTGGGTTGAATGGTGTGCATGTTGTGTGGTGTATGGTTTGTGAATGTTCGGGATTTTAGTTTTTCGTGTTTGTGTGTTTCGGGATTGTGGGCTGTTCGACTTTATAGTTTCGAGACACTGAAGTTCGAGCTTTCAGTGTTTCGAGATTATAAAGGGGAACCGTCATGACATACCTGAGGTATATTAAACACTTGTGCAGACATTTCATTTTAATTTTATGTTTATCCTAGTGCTTCTTTTTTTGGGAAGCACTAGTTGTTTTATTGTTTATTTTCATTTATATATTCTGTGTTGTCTAACTCTCTACTCAGGCAGTGACATAACAGCCTAAAGGGAAGGGGGTACCTGGGATTATATTTAAGCATCTGAGTGTGTATATGGATGCTTTGACAGTCATACTGTGAATCTGCAAGAGTGTAGATAGAGAAAAAAACTTTTATTTTCCATTTCTTTGTATTAATCCTAGTATTCCTTGTTTTGGGAAGGACTAGATATTCTTCGTGTTTCACTGTTGCAGTCATCACACTTGGGTTATCTGTCTGGAGGTAGCCCTCAGTTGGCCTGAATACCAGAGACTTAGTATTTCTGCATTGGATGCTGTCACTCCAGGACTTCTGTCAGGTCATCAGGGGTATAAAAACAGGCAGCCGACGCCGTTACATCAGTCTTTCTTGCTGAGGAGCCCGAAGCAGAAGCAGTTTGAAAGTGCCGGTCGGCCGCAACCTGAATTTTCATTTACGAATTGAATAATCCTGAAGTCTTCTAAAGCTAAGTACCCCGTTGGAGATTCTTTTTTCTTGCTCTAACCGATGTCAGAAAAAGTTAACAATTGTCTTGCCTGTGGAAAGCAAATACCACACAAGATTTTCATTCTTACTGTGTCACTTGTTTAGGCCCAGACCACGACATACATCGCTGTCGGTTTTGTGCCTTGTTCAATGTCCAAACCATTTGTCATCGGGCTCTCATTGTTGTTAAATTCTTTCTTTCTCAATGTCTGCATTCTGAAATGGCTTCGATAAGCCATCCGACTACCAATATTCAGAAAAAACATAAGGATAAAGACAGAGACAGACTGCATATGTCCAAAGCTGCTGACGACGCTTCCGTTAAGTTAGTCGTTATTTTGCCGGTACTCAGTGAGGTGCTTTTGCAGCCTCTGATGCCCACTTCAGTGGATTCGCAGGCCTCTACCAAGACCCATTCGGAGTCCAGGATGCCACGAGACTCTTCTTCGACTATGGCACCTGTGGATATTTCTTCCTTGGATGGGTCCGGAGCCGCTGTGTAGGCACCGGCTTCTGAGGCATTTCTTTACTCAACCAATGTTCGATTCAAACCAATGACTTCTTTTTTATCTAAAACTACTGAGTTTCTTAGGTGTAGAGTACATGCTACGCCTAGAAAACCGACGACCAAAGCGCATGTACCTATTTCCATGCCACGAAGACAAATGCTTAGCATGGCAGACGACCTTATTATGCTGATTAGGGAAAGTCAGCCTTCCCCTGCTAAGAGGAAAAGGGACCAGTCCCCTGCAGCTTAAACAGACCAGGAGTCCGATGACTCTGAGGTATCTGATTATGAAGACATGCCCTTATCTATTTATTTATTTATTTATTTTCAGTTTGATAACCGGGGAAGTCCACTGGGCCAGAAAGCCCGTTTTCAGTGGAGGCCCGGGGAGAAAAGCTCCATGATAATACATTACACACAAAAACACAGCAGAAAAGCTCTAAACTAATACATTACACACAAAAACACACTCTGTTCTAATAGCATAATACTTTAACAATTTCCAAATAAGAATGAGGTGCATTGGGCACTATACATAAGGAAATGATATATTAATGCAACTGTAATGTTAGTAAAGTAGGAAAGGAAAAGGAAATTGTAGATAGAGTTTGAATGCAAGAGCAGGGAAGCATGGGAGAAATGAAGAAGAAGCAAAGAAATTAAAGGGGCGGTGTCCAAAAGAGGATAGAAAAAGAAAAGATAAACTAGTGTTCATTTTGTGATTGAGTCCAGGAGAACACCTTGAGAAAAAGGCAAAAGATTTAAAGGTGAGAGTAAGCATACAAGTGGGCAGTGGGATGAGAGCAGTTGAAGGAAAATAAAGGGTTTAATCAGGGAGGAAGGAGGAGATAATGAAGAAGAGAGAGGGAAGCTAAGGCGAGTGTCAGAAAAAGGGGAACTGGGGGGGTGGAACTAGGATATATTGAGATCTAGGTAGGAAGTATGCAATTACATTTCCAATTTTGGAAGAGGTGAGAATGGAGAAGAGATTTAAAGTGTTCATAGTTTGTAGTGGCTCTTAGAAGGAGGAAGTGAATTCCATTTTTGCTGTAGTATAGGAAAGTAGGAGCTGGCCAGGGGTCGTTTGGGTTTGTATACTGAAATAAGATTTTGGTGGCTAGATCTTAGGGCCTTGGAGGAGTGTATATGGTTAAGATATTAGATAATGCTGGGCAAGCAGTGGGTTTAAAGATTAGTTTGTGTGCAGTAGTAAGTTGGAGGAAATTGAGTTGATTAGGGAGTTCTAGCCATTGAAGACTATGGAGGCAGATGCAGTGGTGTGTAGAATGAGCGGAGTTAGTAGCTTAATTTGGCAATTTTGTAGTAGCAACTTTCAAGTTTTGAGGAGATAGAAGTGGAGAGATTGGATAGAAGAGGAGCACCATACAGTAGAGAAGGGAGAAGGAAGGTAGTGGCGAGAGTTTGTCTTGAAGATGGAGTAAGAAAGTTTGCATTTCTATAAAGCATACCGAGCTTCTGATGAGTTTTCTTTATGTTGAGTTGAATATGATTATTAAATTTCAGGTGTTCATCAATGGTTACTCCGAGTAATTTAGCACTACTAACAACTTCTATTGAGGACTGGGAGAGGCTGGAAATGATGAAGGATGACTTATCAAGAGTCAGAGCTTTTGAGGGGGAGAAGAGAATGATGTGGGATTTATTGGCATTGAGGGAAAGATGATTTTGAAGCATCCAATTTTCTATGGTTGTGAAGGCCAATTGGGTTTTGGCTTGGAGCTCGGGAAGGCTAGGGGCAGAGCAGATAACAGTGGAGTCGTCTGCATATTGTACTATTTGAGCAAGAGGAATGGAAGAGTGGAGATCATTAATAAAGATGTTAAAGAGCAGAGGCCCGAGAATAGAACCCTGAGGGACTCCGGTAGGGGTTGGTAGGAAGTTTGAGGTACCAGTATTCCATTTCACAGCTTGGGATCTATCAGAGAGATAACTTCTGAACCAAGAAAGAGAGTTGTGGAAGAGATTGAGGTTAGAGAGGTGGTTGAGAAGGAGAGTGTGGGATATAGTGTCGAAGGCCTTAGAAAGGTCAAGAAGAACAGTGGAGACAATATTTCCAGAGTCACGGGCTTGGTTGACAATTTCTAGGAAGGTAAGAAGAGCAGATGTTCTTCATCTCACATTGCTGCAGTCCTTACATAGGGTAGTCCGCTGTCCTCGGTCGGCCCGAATACCAAAGTATTAGGCTGACGTCGGTCAAGGCGCTTTAAACTGACATCAGAACGTCAGGGTACAAAAGCGCATGACCGACGTCATATCCTTAGTCTTTTTTGCCGCATGGTCCGATGCAGAAGCAGCGTTGCAAGTGCCGTTCGGCGTTCTGAAATTTTTCGAGTTCGGAGTTTCAGACCGAATCCAAGTTGGCTAAGTACCCGCTAGAATATTTTGGTTTTTCTTGCCTCAGTGTATTACCGGATGTCAGAAAAAGTGAATAACTGTATTTCTTGTGGGAAACAGATACCGCATAGGGATTATCATTCTTTGTGCATTCCTTGTTTGGGGACTGAGCACGACGTTGTTGGGTGTCGCTTTTGTGCTAGGTTTTCAATAAGCGCACTATTAAGTGAAGGTTAGATTGTGCTAGGCTGGTCTTCGGTAAGCAGTGCAATTATAATATGCCGTCGGACTCTCCGGCGCCCGCTTCTTCGAAGAAGCGCAAAGACAAAACAGTTAAACCCAGGCAAGATGAGTCGTCCGTTCCGGACGCCGGTTCTTTAGAGGCTTCAGTGGAACCGGTGGTTCCGACGGAGACTTCTCTGGAGTCTCAGGGGGAGACTTTGATTTTGCAGGATGTGGCCTCTCAAGAGGCAGGTCAGGCTGAAGGGGCTTCTCAGGTTACTGTACTTCCCTCCCTTCCTAGGGTGGTTAGGCCCTCTCCTTCTGTTTCCAAGGCTTCTCCCAGAGGCAGGCCAGGTTTAGCTTCTGTTGGTGTCACTCCTAGTTCAGCAGGGTCTGTGCCTAAGAAGCACATGCTTAAAATGGCAGAAGATTTGATTACTCTGATTAGAGGTTCTTTGCCCCTCCTGATAAGAGGCCTAGGGTGGAGCCAGAGTTGGGAAGTTTTGAGCAGGCTTCGGATGTTTCAGTCTTCGGCTGAAGACTTGCAGGAGTACTCTCCTTATTCTGATTCTGATGCAGATGATTCCACTCCTTCTGCTTCTCCTCCAGAGGATTTTTCTTTTTCAGAGACACTTCATTCTATGAGGGAACATTTTAAGTGGGAAGGTCAGGACTTCTCTGATTCTCGGAAAAGGCTTAGGGAATTTTTGCTTTTACCCCAACATAGGCCCTTGGCTATACCCCCTGTTCTGGATGTTGTGGAAGATGTGTTTTCAGAGGCTTCACTTAATCCTGATTCTCTGCCTCCTGCACCTGTTAAACCGATAGGTATTACAGGGTGCCTGAGGCTCATAAATATCTTTATAAGAGCCCTAGGGCGGACCCAGAAACTATTAGTCAGGGACCTAAGGGTGTCAAGGCCTCTGTTGTAAAAAATCCGGTTCCTCTAGATAAAGAGGCCAGAGCTTTGGATAGATGGGGAAAGAAGGTCTATACATCTTCTACCTTAGCTATGAGGGCTTTGAATTGCCAGTTTCATATGTTGAAATATCAAAACTTTCTTCTTTCTCAATTGAAGTCTAAGGTGGATGCTCTGGCGGAAGGCATTGAGTGTAAAGAATTACAAGATTTGGTGCATGTCTCTGAACAGGTGGGTAAGCATTCATTACAATGTGGTTTTGATGCTGTGCAGGCCTCGTCTAGGGTGGCTGCCACTGGTTCAGTTCTTCACAGGCACGCCTGGCTGAAGGATCAGAATTTATCTGACCATGTTAAGACAAGGATTTTGGATGCTCCTTTGCAGTCTGATGTGTTGTTTGGTTCACCTGTGGAGTCAGTCTTGAAGAAAATGGAAGACAAGGCTAAGTCTATGCAGGCTGTTAAAGATTTTTTGCAAGTTCAGCCTCCAAAGTTTAGTAGGAATTGGCCTGCTAAGGGGTGGACGTATCCTTCTTATGATTCTCAGTCTAGGGGTAGATCTAGACGTGGTAGGGGCAGAGCTCAGAGTTCTTTCAGACCTAGAACAGGGAGTTCACCTGCACAATCTTCGGGTGAGGGCAGGGGCCAGTCCTTTCGTAAACAGGCCCAATGACCTACTTTTTCAGCTGCCAGATCCATCTTGCCTGGCAGCACCTTTGGGAGGAAGGTTGGCACTCTTCAAGGAAAATTGGATTTTGATTACCCAAGACAAATGGGTATTGGATATCATACACCAAGGTTCATAGGTTCATAGGTTCATAGGTTCATACTAGGCTATCTGCCCGAGGGCATTTACAAGCCTAGCCCATCGTTTTGTGGCTTACGCCACCCCTTTAGTATGGGGAACTATACCCATTATTTTGCTGTGCCTCTGTCGAGCAGTGACACTGAGGTAATCCCTGGGGTATATCTGCGATCTCCCATCCATTGGTCAAGATTTCTCTTGAACAAGGCCAGAGAGGTGCTCTGCCTCACATGTACCGGGATTTTGTTCCACAGCATAGGGAGTCTTTGGGTGATGAATCTATCCCTCCAGCACGTCCTATTAATAGCCGTGTCAAGCTTTAAGTCTCTCGCCCTTGTGGCTCTGATGGATCTAGATTTTTGAGGTGAAGCATATTCATCAAATCTGGGTTTGACATGGCCTTGTATGTTAGGCAAAGGTCACCTCTGAGCAAGCGGTGCGACTGAATAGAGCTGGAGTTCTTTCAGTCGGGCAGCATAGGACAGATTTTGAGACCCTTTATCCTTTTGGTGAGGAACTTTTGTGGCCTCTCCAGCTGCTGCAAGTGTCGGGTCAGATACATTCCGAATGGGGCATTATACTCAATCATTGGTCTGATGAGTGATGAGTAAAGGAGACTATGACCTCCCTTGATCTAGATGAGAATCCCTTCATGATAAGGTGGGCAATGTAGAAGGTCTTCCTAACTACTTTAGCTACATGGGTGTCGAATGACAGACTACTATCAACCTGGGTCCCCAGGTCCCTGATAACTTCTTCTGTGCTCAGTGGATTGCCACCTATTTGGTAGCTAGGGGTAACCTTGTTTTTCCCGAAGGGTATGACTATGCATTTTTTGGCATTTAACTTTAGGCCGTGGCTCTGGCACCAGTTAGCCATTTCTGTGAGACCCTTCTGAAGGATATCTGTGTCAGATGTGTTTTCTACTATGGCCCAGTTTGCAGTCATCTGCAAACTTTGTCAGCCATAACCCTCCTGTGTTTGCTTGTACTGAAAAGTAGATGCCAAACAAGAGTGGGCCCAGGACTGAGCCCTGTGGGACACCACTTGTGACAGGCTTTGAGTCTGACATGGCGCCAGCAGCTCTGACCCTGTGGGTTCTGTCACTCAGCCAGTTTGCAACCCATCTTGTGATGTATGGGTTGACATTTAAGCTGATGAGTTTTTCAATGATACCCAAATGGGGTATTTTATCAAGGCCTTAGCCAGATCGAGGTAGGCTGTATGGACTGCCTTTCCTCATCAATGGCTTTGGTGACTGTTTCGAAAAAGTCAACCAAGTTTAAAAGGCATGATCTGCCTTTGACAAAGCCAAACTGGGTTGGATCCAAAGTCTGCAAATTCCCTATGTCTTTATTTATGAGGTCCATTATGATCCTCCATGGCTTTGCAGATAAGGCTTGTCAAGCTAATGGGCCGGTAATTTCCAGGGTCGGTGGAGGCACCGCCTTTGTGAAGTGGTACCACAGTTGCAGTGCGCCACTCCTGGGTACGTATCCAGAGGTAAGACTTTGATTAAACAGCTGTCCTAGCTGTGGGTTTAATTCCTCATTGAGTTCATGGAGCACACAGCCGGGGACACCATCAGGTCCCATGGATGCTGTGTTTTTGCTTTGGAGAGAGCAGTTCTCACTTGGGCTGGAGATGTTTGGGGGCTGCAATCGCTTGGTATAGATATCTCTCCTTTGGGGAGAGTTTGCACTGAACCTGTCAGCCAGTATGTTGGCAATGTCTGTAGGATCAGTAATCTTCACATCATTTTGAACTAGCTCTGAGCATATCTGGGAGTTTCCTCCCAGGTTTCTAACATAGCTAAAGAAGGCCTTATGATTGTCTTTTGAGTCTTTAGCTATTTTTCTCTCGAAATTTGCTTTGGATGATTTTATGAGCGCTCTTAGTTTTTACTTATAGTGATCAAGGGTGTCTTACCTTTTAAGGATTTTGCTCTATCTTGTAGTAGCTTCCTCCTTTGTTGTAGAGTTTGTTTATGGCTGGGGTCCACCAGACTGGACGCTTGCCTTTGGTACAAAGAGTCTTTGTTTTGTTTGGGATTGCCTTATCCATGCAGTCCTGCAGGTGCTGGTAGAAGGCATTTGTAAGTGATTCAGCGGCTTGAGTACTGTTTTCCGCCGGCTCGGGGCCTTAAAGGAGACCACACTAGTCTTTAGAAGTGTGAAGTCGGCTTTTGAGAAGTTCTTTACTGTGGTCTTTTATTTCAGGTGGGGTGGGATGAGGACCTCCAGCGAGATTAGTTTGTGGTCTGATCTCACCAGTGAGGGTACACCTCCGGTGTTGTACATTGTGCTCCCATGTTCATGATGATGAGATCAAGTATGTTATCTCCTCTTGTGGGAGTGGTGACTAGTTGTTCTATGGCATTTGAGTTTATGAATTCCAGGAACTTTTGGGCTAGGGTGTTTGGGCTTGAGTAGTGTTCCCAGTCTATATTAGGGTAATTGAAGTCACCTAGTATGATGGTGTTTGGTGATACATTTATCCCCTCTAGTGTTTTCAGGAAGGCCATGTGAGGTTCCTGAGTTTGTGAGGGTGGCCTGTAACATGCTACAATTTGCAGAGCAGTCTTGCCTATGGTTAATTGCACCTGGATGGTCTCCGATGCATCGTGCGTTGCCACCAGTCTTGATGTGTGGGTGTCCTTGATGAATATGGATACGCTCCCTCCTTTCTTTGTATTGTCCACATTTTGGGGCCGGAACGCATGCTATGAGGTAAAACCTGATAGCTGGGGTGCTCTCAGGAGCCTTGAACCAGGTTTCTGTCACAGCACAGACATCGATGTTCTCCATACTGAGAAGGGCCTCGAGTGCGTGCATTTTGAGATTTAGACTTCTGGCATTGAGCAGCATTACCCTTAGTTTTTTCCTTTTTGTGTTCTAGGGTGGTAGGTTTAGAATTTGAGCCTTGCCTAAAAAGGCACTATGGGGTGGCAAGAGCCTTTGCCAATATCCGAATCCCAGGGTGACAGGTGCAAGCCGTCCCTTGCGAAGCAGCGTGGCTTGTCCAGCATGTCATCCCAGGCAGACAGACACTGATCCCCTTTGAATGACACCAGTGTTTAAGCCAATTGTTAAAGCTGATCATCTTATCTCTGTATTGTGGCATCATTCTTGGTGAAGGTAGGATACTGCTCAAGGTCAGGGTCATACCTGTCTGGGCTACATAATCAGAGAGCTCCTCAATGTCTCTTTTCATGTAGTCCAAGGAGGTACGCCTCAGGTCGCTTACACCAGCGTGGACAATGACTGAGTCATATTTGTACCTGCTGTTGAGAGACCTGAGTGCTTGCGTTATGTGGCGGATTCTAGCGCCCGACAGGCAGCTTACTGTGACCTTCTCCTTACTCAGTCTGGTGAGCGGGACGCCAGTGTGTCTGACTATGGAGTCACCAATGACTAGTGTGTCTGGCATTGTGTTTGGCCTTAAGGGCTGTGACTGTTTGACACTCTGACTGTGAGGTCTATGTGTTGCAGGTGTTGTGTTCTGAGGTGGTGGTTGTTTGGGTGTCTGCTTTGGTGGCCTCTGCTGTTTTGGTAGATTTTTGATCAGAGCCTCGAGTATGTCTTTGTGTGTTTATGTGTATGATTTGAGGTTGTAATGGTAATATGTGAGACTGGGTCTATAGTGTGTGTGGTAACCTTCTCCTCCTGACTGGTCTTGCCAGTCCTATGTTGAGAGAGCTCAGCCTCCAGTTTGGCCGTATAGTTGCATCTCTCGCATGTATTTGTGTTTTGTGGGAGGAGGAGAGGGTTGTTCAGGTACATGAGGCAATTGTAACATTGCCTCAATATTCCCAGGTTCACCAGCTGAGCAGGAGAGGACACTAGCAACTGATCCCTCGACATGCTAGAAGGAATAGACAAAAAACTTTAAAAAGATTCCGGGGACGGGTGACCGAGAAATGGGGGTTGCCTTTTGGGGTACTATCTATGACAAGAGTGCCGTATCAAGGTAATAAGTACTGTAGGAGCAAGTGCTACGCTTAACAGATAGAGAATAGTCTACTTGCAGTCAAGTAGAGATGATCTTTTAATTATAGGATACGCTGATTAGATCAGTAGTATAGTTCGAGGAAGGTAGTTTTAAGGGAAAATTTGAAGAGTGGACTTTAGGTAGCCCGAATAGTTTAAACCTGCTTAACCGAGCTGCCCTAGTGTGCAACAGTGGCAACTCCGCTTAAATCGGCTAAATCGCTAAAGCGTGCTTTATAGCAGGGGCTGGAAAAGACAGGAAATGACCCAAAATGGCCAACAAACCACAAGTCACTGCCCTAAACCACTCCTCTGAGGACAAATGAAGGAGTTATGGAAATGACCCCTAGTGGCCAATAAAACTACAGTTTCAAGTCAGTAACCACCTCTCCGGGGCAGGAAGCTGCTCAATGTTAGTCACTGCCACTGATGAACACAGAGACCCTCCTTCAGCCCAAGCAAAAATGGCCTCACAGAAACTTTCAAACAGTTCAGGAACAGCAAGCCTGTAACTGAACTTTTTTAACTCTCAGAAAAGTGGGAAAAAGCAAGATTTTTTTTGTTTTGTTTTTTACAGAGATAGCAGAGGTTCACAAGTAATATCAAGTTATAACAGTGCAGTAAATGACCCCACACAAGAGTGCTAGGTCAAGGACAGAAAATATGCAAGTTTTAAGAAAAAACGATTTAAAATTAAGTGCAAACAGGAAATTCAGCAAACAGCTTTTGGTTGTGCTCTAAATACAGCTACTAATACAGAAATCAAGTTTAACAAGCCAGAAAATGCTCAAGCTAGGCAGCTATGCAGAAAAACTTAGCAAATAAACAGAGAAAAAATACTTAAAATCTCAAAAGTGGCTCCCTTCTTCTCTCAGCGTTTTTCCTCTTGGAGGGTGCTTCACCAACAGCCAACAAGCCTGAAAAGACGCTCAAACCACGAGGCAACTAGGTTTTAAGAGAGGAAGATGAAGGAGTTATGGAAATGACCCCTAGTGGCCAATAAAACTACAGTTTCAAGTCAGTAACCACCTCTCCGGGGCAGGGAAGCTGCTCAATGTTAGTCACTGCCACTGATGAACACAGAGACCCTCCTTCAGCCCAAGCAAAATGGCCTCACAGAAACTTTCAAACAGTTCAGGAACAGCAAGCCTGTAACTGAACTTTTTAACTCTCAGAAAAGTGGGAAAAAGCAAGATTTTTTTTTTGTTTTTGTTTTTACAGAGATAGCAGAGGTTCACAAGTAATATCAAGTTATAACAGTGCAGTAAATGACCCCACACAAGAGTGCTAGGTCAAGGACAGAAAATATGCAAGTTTTAAGAAAAAACGATTTAAAATTAAGTGCAAACAGGAAATTCAGCAAACAGCTTTTGGTTGTGCTCTAAATACAGCTACTAATACAGAAATCAAGTTTAACAAGCCAGAAAATGCTCAAGCTAGGCAGCTATGCAGAAAAACTTAGCAAATAAACAGAGAAAAAATACTTAAAATCTCAAAAGTGGCTCCCTTCTTCTCTCAGCGTTTTTCCTCTTGGAGGGTGCTTCACCAACAGCCAACAAGCCTGAAAAGACGCTCAAACCACGAGGCAACTAGGTTTTAAGAGAGGAAGATGAAGGAGTTATGGAAATGACCCCTAGTGGCCAATAAAACTACAGTTTCAAGTCAGTAACCACCTCTCCGGGGCAGGGAAGCTGCTCAATGTTAGTCACTGCCACTGATGAACACAGAGACCCTCCTTCAGCCCAAGCAAAAATGGCCTCACAGAAACTTTCAAACAGTTCAGGAACAGCAAGCCTGTAACTGAACTTTTTAACTCTCAGAAAAGTGGGAAAAAGCAAGATTTTTTTTTGTTTTGTTTTTACAGAGATAGCAGAGGTTCACAAGTAATATCAAGTTATAACAGTGCAGTAAATGACCCCACACAAGAGTGCTAGGTCAAGGACAGAAAATATGCAAGTTTTAAGAAAAAACGATTTAAAATTAAGTGCAAACAGGAAATTCAGCAAACAGCTTTTGGTTGTGCTCTAAATACAGCTACTAATACAGAAATCAAGTTTAACAAGCCAGAAAATGCTCAAGCTAGGCAGCTATGCAGAAAAACTTAGCAAATAAACAGAGAAAAAATACTTAAAATCTCAAAAGTGGCTCCCTTCTTCTCTCAGCGTTTTTCCTCTTGGAGGGTGCTTCACCAACAGCCAACAAGCCTGAAAAGACGCTCAAACCACGAGGCAACTAGGTTTTAAGAGAGGAAGATGAAGGAGTTATGGAAATGACCCCTAGTGGCCAATAAAACTACAGTTTCAAGTCAGTAACCACCTCTCCGGGGCAGGGAAGCTGCTCAATGTTAGTCACTGCCACTGATGAACACAGAGACCCTCCTTCAGCCCAAGCAAAATGGCCTCACAGAAACTTTCAAACAGTTCAGGAACAGCAAGCCTGTAACTGAACTTTTTAACTCTCAGAAAAGTGGGAAAAAGCAAGATTTTTTTTGTTTTTGTTTTTACAGAGATAGCAGAGGTTCACAAGTAATATCAAGTTATAACAGTGCAGTAAATGACCCCACACAAGAGTGCTAGGTCAAGGACAGAAAATATGCAAGTTTTAAGAAAAACGATTTAAAATTAAGTGCAAACAGGAAATTCAGCAAACAGCTTTTGGTTGTGCTCTAAATACAGCTACTAATACAGAAATCAAGTTTAACAAGCCAGAAAATGCTCAAGCTAGGCAGCTATGCAGAAAAACTTAGCAAATAAACAGAGAAAAATACTTAAAATCTCAAAAGTGGCTCCTTCTTCTCTCAGCGTTTTTTCCTCTTGGAGGGTGCTTCACCAACAGCCAACAAGCCTGAAAAGACGCTCAAACCACGAGGCAACTAGGTTTTAAGAGAGGAAGATGAAGGAGTTATGGAAATGACCCCTAGTGGCCAATAAAACTACAGTTTCAAGTCAGTAACCACCTCTCCGGGGCAGGGAAGCTGCTCAATGTTAGTCACTGCCACTGATGAACACAGATACCCTCCTACAGCCCAAGCAAAATGGCCTCACAGAAACCTTCAAACAGTTCAGGAACAGCAAGCCTGTAACTGAACTTTTTAACTCTCAGAAAAGTGGGAAAAAGCAAGATTTTTTTTTTGTTTTGTTTTTACAGAGATAGCAGAGGTTCACAAGTAATATCAAGTTATAACAGTGCAGTAAATGACCCCACACAAGAGTGCTAGGTCAAGGACAGAAAATATGCAAGTTTTAAGAAAAACGATTTAAAATTAAGTGCAAACAGGAAATTCAGCAAACAGCTTTTGGTTGTGCTCTAAATACAGCTACTAATACAGAAATCAAGTTTAACAAGCCAGAAAATGCTCAAGCTAGGCAGCTATGCAGAAAAACTTAGCAAATAAACAGAGAAAAAATACTTAAAATCTCAAAAGTGGCTCCTTCTTCTCTCAGCGTTTTTCCTCTTGGAGGGTGCTTCACCAACAGCCAACAAGCCTGAAAAGACGCTCAAACCACGAGGCAACTAGGTTTTAAGAGAGGAAGATGAAGGAGTTATGGAAATGACCCCTAGTGGCCAATAAAACTACAGTTTCAAGTCAGTAACCACCTCTCCGGGGCAGGGAAGCTGCTCAATGTTAGTCACTGCCACTGATGAACACAGAGACCCTCCTTCAGCCCAAGCAAAATGGCCTCACAGAAACTTTCAAACAGTTCAGGAACAGCAAGCCTGTAACTGAACTTTTTAACTCTCAGAAAAGTGGGAAAAAGCAAGATTTTTTTGTTTTTGTTTTTACAGAGATAGCAGAGGTTCACAAGTAATATCAAGTTATAACAGTGCAGTAAATGACCCCACACAAGAGTGCTAGGTCAAGGACAGAAAATATGCAAGTTTTAAGAAAAAAACGATTTAAAATTAAGTGCAAACAGGAAATTCAGCAAACAGCTTTTGGTTGTGCTCTAAATACAGCTACTAATACAGAAATCAAGTTTAACAAGCCAGAAAATGCTCAAGCTAGGCAGCTATGCAGAAAAACTTAGCAAATAAACAGAGAAAAAATACTTAAAATCTCAAAAGTGGCTCCCTTCTTCTCTCAGCGTTTTTTCCTCTTGGAGGGTGCTTCACCAACAGCCAACAAGGTTACAAGTTTTATTTCCATAACTTGCCTCCTTTCAAAGGCATGCCAGACGTTCCTCCTCAGCAAAGACTAGAGGCTCACAAACAAATTTCTCTACTACTTCAATTAGGGGCCATACAACCGGTCCCTCTGCCAGAAGTGGGCCTAGGATTTTATTCTCGCCTGTTTCTAGTACCAAAGAAAGGGAACACGTGGAGACCAATTTTGGATTTATCTATCCTCAACACATATCTGGACATTCCCAAGTTCAAAATGTTGACGTTACATCAGCTTTTACCTCTGCTGGGCAAAGATCACTGGATGGTGACTCTGGATCTCAAGGAGGCTTACCTTCATGTTCCTATCAGGCTCAGTTGCAGGAAGTATCTGCGTTTTCGGGCTTGGACTTTTCATTATCAGTTCTCTGCATTGCCCTTTGGCTTATCTACTGCGCCCAGAGTGTTCACGAAGGTTCTGGCTCCAGTGGTAGCTTTCTTCAGGCTAAGAGGAATACAAATCTATCCTTATTTGGACGATTGCCTTATTCTGGCCCAAGGAAAGGACGAACTTCTTCAGCATTTACAGTATGTGATGGCAGTGTTAAGATGCCTGGGGTATTCTGTGAACAAAATAAAGTCCAGTCTAGTACCCTCTCAGGACATGTGCTTTCTGGGTGTGAGACTGAATACAGCATCCCAGATGGCCTTTTTGACCCCGGACAAACAAAAGAATCTTTCTCTTTACTTCCACCAATTGTCTCGTCAGTCCAGGCTGACTGCAAGGACAGTCCTTCAAGCCTTGGGGTTCATGGCATCTTGTATTCTGGTACTTCCCAATGCCAAACTGCATATGAGGAAGCTACAATGGTATCTCAAAAATGTATGGACGCAGCACTGCCAAGATATGGACACTGTCATTCAGATAATACCTTGCATTCAAAAGGAATTTTTGTGGTGGGCTCAGGAATGTCACCTAAACAAGGGACTCTCTGTGACCCGACCAGAGGCGAGTCAGATTCTAACGACAGATGCCTCAGACAGAGCTTGGGGAGCTCATCTAAATGGAAAATGGGTACAAGACACGTGGCCTGCCAGACTTCAACATTTACATATCAACTTGAAGGAGATGTTAGCAGTCCAATTTGCATTGATAGCTTTCAAGGATTTACTTCTTCCAGGGCAGGTGTTGATTCAAACAGACAACACAACTGTCATGTGGTACATCAACAAGCAAGGGGACGATTCATATCCTCTATGCAGACAAGCAATGATTTTGTGGGAGACTGCTCTCAGTTTACAGCTAAATCTTCAGGCAAGGTTTCTGCCAGGAGCACAGAACTCCTTAGCAGATGTGTTGAGCAGACAAATTATGGATCCCCACGAGTGGAAATTGGATCCTCATGTATTTCAGAAATTGACAGTGTTATGGGGAACTCCAGACATAGATCTGTTCGCTTCTCCACTAAATTACCAGCTGCCAAAGTTTTGCACAAAAAGGTTTCATCCCACAGCTTGGAAAGTGGATGCTCTCTCATTCAATTGGAGCAATCTTCACGTGTATGCCTTTCCACCTCTGCCTCTCCTCCCAAAGTTACTCCTGAAGGGCAGACAGGACAAGCCAAACATGATTTTAATAGCTCCGGATTGGCCTCGACAGCACTGGTACCCATTACTGAGAAGTCTGGTACGGAAGCCTCCATGGCCGTTGCCTTCGATTCCTCACCTGCTGTCTCAGGAGAACAGTCATTTACTCAATGTCAAACTTCACTCTCTACATCTAACAGCCTGGCATATTCTGTTTTAAACCCTGGAGGGTCTCAGCTTCCACAACAAGTTTTGAATGTTATTTTGGAGGCCAGAAGGCCTAGTACAAGGAAAGTTTACGCAGATAAATGGAGGAGTTTTTTATTTTGGAGTACAGCAAAGGACTTTGATGTTTCTAAACCTAATTTAAGTGTTGCTCTTCAATACCTTACTGAGTTATTGGACAAAGGTTTGTCCTTCTCCTCTATAAAGGTTCATGCTGCAGCAATTTCTGCTCACTATGACTGTGATCCACCATTATTTTCTCATCCTTTGTTTAAGCAATTCCTTAGAGGGGCAAAGAATATAAGATCCCCACGTAGAGCTCCTACTCCTGCTTGGGATCTCAATTTTGTGTTGGAGAAACTCACTCTACAACCTTTTGAGCCTGCAGCAACTGCAGAGTTGAAATACTTATCATGGAAGACTGCTTTTTTGTTGGCCATTACCTCTGCGAGAAGGGTTTCTGAATTACAGGCCCTTATGGCGGTTGAGCCTTTCTTAATTTTCCACAAGGATAGGGTGTCTTTGCACTAACCCTTCTTTTATGCCTAAAGTGGTTTCTAGTGTGGCTTTAAACCAAACTATTCATTTGCCTACTTTTTATGCAAACCCCCAAAATAAAGGGGAGAGGATTTTGCACACTTTGGATATACACAGACAGTTGCGATATTATTTGAGCAGAACTAAAGGGTTCAGGCAGTCTCAGCAGTTGTTTGTTTCTTTTGCTTTGGGTTCTCAGGGCAAACCTGTTTCAAAACAAACTATTTCTAAGTGGATTGGTTTTGTATTGCTTTCTGTTATTCCCATCATGGTAAGGAGATTCCAGCTGGGATTAGGCCTCATTCCACTAGGGCTACTGCCACTTCTACAGCTTTTAAGGGGTGGCTACTAAAGATATTTTGGAAGCAGCTACTTGGAGTTCAGTGCATACTTTCTCTAAGCATTACCACCTTCCACTTTACTCTAAATCTAGGGCTGGATTTGCCACTGCAATTTTACAGGGCATTTTGGCAGCCCCTAATGCTTTTAGTTTGGCCATCCTCCCTTACCTCTGCTTTGGGATTCTACCCATATGTAAGGACTGCAGCAATGTGAGATGAAGAACATAGTACAGTTTTGTACCTACCATAAATGTAGATGTTCGAAGATCCACATTGCTGCAGTCCAATTTACCTCCCTCCTTCCCCACTGTAGTTAGAGGTGGTGGTGTGGTTTGGGTTGTACATATTGTAAATATGGTTAGTGCAGGGGTGGTTGGTTATTTTTTGCTGTTTTTTGGCTTTGGCCTTTCTTGTTAGGGCCTTCTGACATCTGGGGCAAGAAAAGACTGAGGATATGACGTCGGTCATGCGCTTTTGTACCCTGACGTTCTGATGTCAGTTTAAAGCGCCTTGACCGACGTCAGCCTAATACTTTGGTATTCGGGCTGACCGAGGACAGCGGACTACCCTATGTAAGGACTGCAGCAATGTGGATCTTCGAACATCTACATTTATGGTAGGTACAAAACTGTACTTTATGGTGCTGTGGCCAGGCCGAAACCCATGTTGTGTAGGAGTGAGGAGATGGTTATTGATAAGGTAGGGCATGAGTTGCTGCTGTATACATTTTTCAAGAATTTTTGAAATTGGGGAAAGAATTGCTATTGGGCGGAAGTTAGAGATGGTGTTATTTTTGCCTCCTTTATGGAGGGGCAGAATGTGGGCAGCTCTCCAAAGTTTGGGAACGTAAGATTCTCGGATGGATCTATTGATGAGAATGCTGATAGGTATGGCGATGCCATTTGCTGCTAGCTTGAGAAAGAGTGATGGGATGTTGTCAGGAGCATTGGAGCATGGTTTGAGTTTGAGAAGAAGTTGTTTGATACTGGTGGTAGACACGGGATGTAGAATGAAAGTGGGAGGGGGGTTATGAGAGTTGGAGTGAGGGATGGGTGTGGAAGGATGCATTGGGTTAGGGGTAGGGGTGGAAGTGGAGAAGGATTTAGTCAGTTCAGCTATTGAGCCAGTAAAAAAGGAGTTAGAGTTGCGATTTCAGTGTCAGTCTTATTAATGTCTGGACAAGGACTGGATTTTGTACCTGGATGTAAGAGTGAAGTGATGGAATTCCAGAATTTTTTGGGATTATTTGTGAGGGTAGATTGAAGTTTGCCGTAGTAAGATTTCTTATCCTTCATAATAAGTTTTTTAGCAAGATTGCGGAGTTGCTTAAATTGCAGTAAAGAGGCTGAGTTTTTATTATTGTTGTATAGTTTCCAAGTTTTGTCCCTTTGTCGCATTAGAGTTTTGGTGTCTTTAGTTAGCCAAGGGGCAGAGTTGAACTTTATCCTTTTTGTACGGGGAGGGGCTTGGGAATCTAGGACTTTAAGGAAGGTAGTATTGAAGAGTTCTAGGGCTTCATCTAGGGGAAGAGTGTTTAGTGAATCCCAGTTTGTTAGTTTAAGGGTTTCTGAGAATACTGAAGGATTAAAATTAGTTAGGTTGCGAGAGTGGGCATATTGTTGTTGGTGTGGGAGCTGTTGGGTTTTTCGGTTAATAAAGGCTGGGAGATGATCACTTAATGAGTCTGGTAAGGTACCTGAGTTGGAGATATTGTTAGGGTGGCTGACTAGAATCCAGTTCAAGATGGACCCCGGAAGGTTAGTTTTGTTAGGTCTGGTAATGTTGTTTATTAGTTGAGTAAAATTATAAAGATTGATAGACTAAAGGGGAGTATTGTTATTAATTGTATTCCAATCAATATTTACATCACCTAGAATGAAAGTCTCCTGTTTAATATTGTTTGAGGCCCAACACAGAATATTCTCTAGGGTGGAGGAGTTGTCTCCAGGAGGGATATAGATGGTTATAATACAGATGCTTTTGAAGTTGTTTATTTTGAGGATTCCTATGACTAGTTCTGCATTATTAAAATTAGGAATGGTATTTTGGTATGGGCTAAGATTTAGCAGGCAGTTGTAGACTAAGGCTACACCACCTCCTTTTGTTTTGGCGATCGGACCTAAGTGCTTGGTAGCCAGGTGGTAAAATTTCAGAGTTACTAGTTTGAGGTTTTAGCCAGGTTTCTGTTACTGCTACTATGTCAGGTTCAGTTACATTTAGCCAGGCATGGAAGTTTGTTATTTTGTTATTAATACTCTGGGTATTAATGGTAATGAATTTAAGGTATTTATTATTGTGCCTATTTGTGGAGGTAGTGGAGAGAGAATGTTAGTTGGTGTTGGCCCAGGGTTAGGATGGACATCTCCTGCAAGAGCAAGACAAGAGAAGGAATAGAGGAGTTGAAACTTAGAATTGCGGAGTAAAGTAAAAGGGAGATGTAATTTACATTTGAAAGTGGGAGATCTTATGTAGAGTGTATGGTGTTTTAGTTTAAAGTAATGAAATGGATTTGGTTGAAGGAGGGAGGGGGATATTAAATAAAAATGGAGGGATGAAGGATGTGGATAGGAGATAGTGGAGGATGAGTGGGGTGAAAAAGAGGTGGGTAGTGTGGTATTGGAATAGGAAGATGCATTATTCAGAGTGGTAAGAATGAAAAGACATGTAAATGAGGTGAGATAGTATGGAAGAGACATGGAGGAGTAGTGTAGGATAGATATTGAAGGATAGGGAAGGGGTAGGCTATGGAGTATAGAGATATAAGGAGGGGATGTATGAGAGAGAGCAGTCAGGAAAGGGGAGTGAGAAGGGGAGGGGTGGTTTAAAGAGAAATCTCTAGGAGGGGGAGGAGCAAAGAGATGGGATAGGCTGAGTGCAATAGGGGAGGGGCTGGGAGGGGGCTATAAATGTAGATGTACTGGGGGTGTGCGGGATTTGGGGGCAGGGTAGGGGAGCGGAGTGAGCCCGCAGGGCGAACGGAGCGGGAAGAGCCACAGAAGGAGAGAGGCCAGGAAGAAACACTATCAGTGTATCACTATCACTATCATCTACTTATGAGGATTCAGATGCAGAGGAATCCATTCCCTCTTTCTCCCCTCCAGAGGATTTTTCTTTTGGTGAAACCTTACATACTTTAAGAGAGCATTTCCACTGGGAATGTCAAGACTATCCTCAGTCCAGAAAGAGACTCAGAGAATTCTTAGATTTGCCACAGCACAGGCCTTTAGCAATGCCCCCTGTCCTGGAAGTTGTTGATGATGTTTGTATGGAATCCAGTCTTACTCCTGATACTTTACCTCCTGCCCCTAGGAAACCAGACAGGTACTACAGAATACCTGACACTCACAAATTTCAAGAATCCTACTGCTGACCCAGAGATCATTTCCCAGGGGTCTAAAGGTATCAAGGCAACTACAGCCAAGAATCCCACCCCTTCAGACAGGGATTCCAGAGCTTTGGACAGATGGGGTAAGAAGGTATATACCTCTGCAACTCTTGCTATTAGGACATTGAATTGTCAGTTTCACATGCTGAAGTACCAGTAACATATTATGGAACTTATTAAACAGAAAGTGGCTACCTTTACAGACTGTGCAGAAAATAAAGAATTGCAGGAGCTTATGCACTCTGCAAGCCAAGTCAGCAAGCATACTGTGCAGTGTGGCTTTGACACCCTAGAAGCATCTTGCCGGGCAGCAGTCACTGGTTCTGTACTGAGAAGACATGCTTGGCTCAAGGAGCAGACTTTGCCAGACCATGTCAAATCAAAGTTACTAGACGCTCCTTTGAACAAGGACAGTTTGTTTGTCACCAAAGCAGAAGAGGTTCTTAAAAAGATGGAAGAAAAAGCTTAGTCTATGCACACTGTTAAAGAATTCTTACAAGTACAACCCCCTATATTCAGTAGGCATTACCCCTAATAACACTGGTCCTTTCCATCCCCCTCCAGGCAATCTCAAGCCAGACCTAGGGGAAACAGACCACTCAGACTACAGTCTCAAGGTATGCAGAGATCTAAGCAATGGAGTGCCCCCACCCCCAAAGCAGGGAGTGGTAAGCCACCTCCTTACGAAAAAAAACTTGCAATGACTTCTCTACTTCACTCCCCATCCCTGCCTAATTGCTGGTGCCCCTAGGAGGAAAACTTGCCCTTCATGCAAAAAACTGGTTGTCCATCACACAAGACCGATGGGTCCTCAAAATTGTATCCCAGGGGTACAAATTTTACTTCCACTCACTGCCAACCCCAAGAGGGTTCCCAGACCTTCCTCCAAACCAGTGGGCAGAGGCTCAAAGCCAAGTTCTTTCCCTACTCTCCATCAGAGCTATTCAGCCGGTTCCAGTAGAACAGATAGGTCAAGGATTCTATTCCAGATTCTTCCTGGTGGTACCCAGAAAAGAGGGCTCTTGGTGCCCAATCCTGGATCTTTCAATTCTCAACACCTTCCTGGTGGTACCAAAATTCAAAATGCTTACCCTGCAACAGATTCCACCTATGCTAGCCAAGGATGCCTGTTAGTCACCCTAGACTTAAAAGAAGCCTATCTGCACATCACTATAAGGGAGTCATGCAGGACGCATCTATGTTTCAGGGCTGGATCTATGCATTATCAATTCTCTGCACTTCCCTTTGGCTTATCCACTGCACCCAGAGTATTCACAAAATGCCTGGCTCCAGCCATTGCTTACTGCAAGCAGAGAAATATCCAGATTTACCCATACTTGGATGACTGCCTGATTCAGGCAGATAGTCAGGAATTGCTGTTGCAGCACCTGACATTTGTGAAAAACCTTCTCACTTCTTTGAGTACACCATCAACGAAAAGAAATCAAAACTGGTACCCAGTCAAAAGATTTTATTCCTGGGAGCAAGCTTGGACACAACATCCCAGATGGCATTCCTCACTTCAGAAAAACAAGTCTATCTGACAGACTACTTCAAACAAATGGCCACCAGAACCCAGCTATCTGCAAGAAAAATACTGCAAGCCCTAGGGTTCATGGCCTCATGCATACTGCTAATTCCATATGCAAGACTGCATATGAAGAAACTTCAGTGGTACTTAAAAAGTCTTTGGAGCCAACATTCTCAGGACCTGGAAACAGTCATTCCTATCATACCCTTTCTAAGGACAGAGTTCCTTTGATGGGAAGAAGTATGCAACCACAACTAATGTAATGGCGTCTGCTGCCTGGTTTTATACCCCTGATGACCTGATGTCAGTCCTGGAGCGACAGCATCCGACGCAGAAATACTAAGTCTCTGGTATTCGGGCCGACTGAGGGCTACCTGCAGGCAGATAACCCAAGTGTGATAACTGCAACAGTGAATACACTCGAACATCTAAGTTTATGGTAAGTGTACACAACTGTACTTTTCTTTATTTTGATTTTCATTTCATGTTTTTTTTTCTTTGACTGACCATCTACTTAAGCACTGACATTAACCTAAAGGAGATGGGCTGTGATTATATTTAAACATCTGGAAATGTGAACGAACACCTCTGAGGGTTTAACTTTGCTTAAATTTAAAATAAAAAGAAATGCTATTATTAAATCATGGATCATCTTGCACAGACCTGGGTTTAGTCATTAACTGTAGAAGGTGCAGTATTTCACTGCTTTAAGTGCAGAGTATGCATGGGTTACGCAGGGCTTTGTTTTCAAACCTTGAAATCTCCATTTATAACAAATGTACTGTTCTAGAGCACTTGGAAGTACATTTAGTAGGGCTTAAGACAGTTGTAGTAGGAATGGCAGACTCATCAGCTGAGGTTGGGGGGCATTCTGCTAATAATACAGATACTCAGCATGATCTTAATTTTTACATACCAAGGAACCAAAACACGAAAACACAGTATGGGCTGGAAAACATGGAAACCACTGCAGAATGAATAGAAGAAATAAGGAATTGACTTTCATAGGTTTATAGGTGTGTACTAGGCTAATGGCCCTGGGGCCTTTACAAGCCTAGCCATAGGATTACCCTGGCATCGTACCACCTGACCTTAGTTCCTATAATACAGTTTCTGAGGAAGTCTTTGTTACTTTCTGATGAAAGTGCTAAAACTTTCAATAAAACTGATCTTTATTTTTCACCAACAATTGTAAAGGTAGATCATTGTTGTATATCTCATACTCAAGGCAGGCGTCTATACGATGCATCAGCACAGATAAGGTCAGATAATGTATCAGTGCAAAATCAGTTTATGGGCAGTTCCCTCCAGTGTCATATAGGCAGAATACATCACAGTTCTGTTCCTTTTCAAACCACAGCCCCACAGAACCCAGGGTCACATGCTGAAGTAACTAGAAATGCATAAAGAACAAGAGATTAGAGTAGTAAGAAATCAAACTGACTGGAACAATTGGAGGTAGTTTGTACTACCTACTATTGATCTTGGTACAACTAAAGACACAGTTTCAGAAAAATAGAGGAAGCTTTTTTGTGATTGGAGTTTCCACAGTTAAGGAAATAATCAGGCCTGTTACAACCATTTGTAGGGAAAAAGTTACTGTCAACAGCCTTGGTGAGACAACACTAAGTGATATTTCTGGTTAGTTAAAAAGGATGATAAAGAACAGCTGGTGTTTTGGTGCTATGGGGGTTCATGCTGGGGGTAAATGATTTTTATACAACCCCTTTGAATATATATGGGTCTACCTGATAACACCGACACGCCAAAACACCGACAATGGAATAACCGACACGACAAAACCGATAAAAAAGAAAGTTCAAAAACACGAAATTTCACATGCCCGACAAACCACAATCCCGACAATCAACAAAACAAATACCTTTCCCAAAAAACACACACACAACACAAGCACACCAAAAACCTTACAAACCTACACTAAACCTTACGTACACAACTATCTATGCACTAACCTTAACCCAAACCCTAACCCTAAGGTCCGTCACTATCGCACACTTACCTTACCCACACCCTAACCCTAACTCACTTAATCCACCCCTAATCCTTAACTCTGTCACTATCGCACACTTACCTTACTCGCACCCTAACCCTAACTCACTTAACCCGCCCCTAAACCTAAAGTCCGTCACTATTGTACACTTACCTGACCCGCACCCTACCCTAACGTCCGTCACTATCACACACTTACCTTACCCCACCCTGACCCTAACGTCCATCCCTATCACACACTTCTCAGCGTCGGGATTCTCAACTGTCGGTCTTCTCCATTGTCGATCTTCCGGTGTCGGTGTTCTCGTCGTCTGCATTTAGAAATTTCGGTGTTTTCAGGTAGACCCATATATATATAAACAGACTGAAAAGATATTCTATTTATATCACACCTGTAAAGTAGAAATCTGTGTTAGTGGAATTCTACCCCATGCAAATGCCTGTAATTACCAGCATTCAAAATCAATGTTATACAAAAAATGGCTAAGAGATTTTTGTCAGAATAAGGACATTTACCTGATTGGGTTCTGGGATGAATATCTGAGCAAATCTGAATTATTAGACATGGTTGACCTTCATCCTATTTTTTTAGGTGGTAAATTTTTAAGTAAGAAATGTTTTGAATTAATAGCATATTTTAGATTGGAATCTTATTCTGTCCAAAAACAAGAGTAGAATTATAGGCTTACTAGAGTAGTAAAAAGAATGGAGAACTGTCAGCTATGGCTAGTCAGACACAACCTTCTATTACAGCTATCACTGAGGCATGACAATGCAGAGATGTTCACATATTAGAATTTTACAATTATGAATGCCTAAAAACTGATACTTATGGAGTTGGAACAATTTTCTGTTCATGAGTCAATTCCATCAAAGTTGGTATTGGGTAATATTAATATAGAGTCTCTTACCATTGATCTTCCATGTTTTTTATGATACCGATTTATATATAATTTGTAGTTACTATGGCTCAGTAATGAATGTTGAGCAGAAAATTCAATATTTATCATTTGTGGTTGACAAATGCAGTCTTAAAAGTTTAATCCTCCTTGGTAGCATTAATTTTCCTAAAAATAACTGGAGGTGTGGAACATGCAGCTCACCAACTGAATATGAGTTTTATGACTTAAAGGACATTGAGAGGTATGGCCCAGATGATATATTTTCCCTCTCAAAATAATTAAAGTCTGGATTCATTGCTTACTAACATTTGTAGTAAAATTCATAATATTGAATCTCATCCCCTTTATGGGGGCTCTGATCATTTAGCTTAATGATTTACTGTAGATCCATGTATTAATACTTCTAACATGGTTATAAACACTTATGACTGCTCAAGGATTGATGACCATTTTTTTTAGTTTTTGAAGCTGTTAATGACCTAGACTGAAACACTGAAGCTTCAGCTGTACCATCAGTAACTTGGCAGCTGTTTGAGAGCAGATGCTTACATCTGTTAAATTAGCGTAAAAAGTTTGGATTAACTGACCAGAAATGGATTTCACCACCATAGTTGAATAGGAAACTAATTAAATTAGTAAGGAAACAGGAAGCAAGACATTTTTAAACAGCTTGGTTCAAGTTCTTTAAAGAAAAAATAACAAGTTTTATAGGTTACTAGAAAATTAAACCAAGGCATCCAAAACTGCTTACAAAGAATCAATGACTAGGAATGCTGATCTTTAAAGTATTTGTAGTTATGCCTGCAGTCTCAAAAAGGCTAACAGTAGACTTGCTCATTTTCTTAAACACACAATTCTCTGTAAGTTGTCTGAAATAGCTGAAGTTTTAAATGACTACTTTGCCACTTTAGTTTAATCAGATACTGTATTATTGTTGAAATCACAGCTCTGGATAAATCTCACACTTCATTTCCGTTAATCACAGAGGATATGGTAACATCTGTTTTAAATGTGGACTACAGGAACAATGGTGATGACACTGTACATTATATTATTTAATTCATAACATTTCCGGCTAACTGATAATCATCTTTTTAACCTCTTTATTTAGTATGTTATTAGTGACCAGTACGCTTCCCGATTTATGGAAGCTGGCAAATATTATATTGATTCATAAGAGGGGTCGTTTAATGATACTATTAACTATTGGCCAATAAGTCTGACATCACTTATGGGAAAGTGTTTATTGATCTTAAGCAACATGGTTTTATGAGGAAAATATTTACCTTTTCAAATTTGGCTGGACTTTTGTGGAACTGTTAGTGAAGCCCCTTAGGTAATGGTCTTAATTTTGTGTTGCATACTTAGCTCTATCAAAGGCTTCTGATGACATCTTTCTTGCAACAATAATTAATTCCCTGGTAAAGCAGAAGATAAATCCTTATATTATTGAATGAGTTATGTGTTGGCTTAGACTTAAATGTCAGTGTGTTAAAGTTCAAAGCCACTTTTCAAATTGGTCTGAAATTGGTACTGCTGTATCACAGGGGGGTCCATTTTAGTTCCTGTACTGTTAAACTTTGCATTATCATTTTTGCCTATTAATAAATAGGAACTAGTACCTACACACCTGCTTACTCTCTCTCTTCTTCATGCACTTCCTTACTTCAGTTAATTTCTCTCCTCTGACTTTCTTTCTAAATATGCCATAACACTGTTTTTCTCTTGCTTCATATTGCAATTTCTTTTTGTGTTGCATTAACTTTACCTTTAATTTCTGTATAAATTGGCTAAACTTTCTCTAAATATTAAATCATTGACATACAGGTTGTATCTCTTTTTAACCAATGATTTCACAATATGGTGAATTTGGTATAATTATTTAAACTGTAAATGTTTTTATATTATTTTTGAAGATTGTAAAATTATTGTTCTTAAAATGTTTTTGTAATACTTTGAAGCTTTTCTCCCTAAGCCATCACTGAAAATGGGCACCTCTTCAGTCGGACTTCCCCGGTAATCAAATGTCAGTAAATCAGTAAATAAATAGCACTGTTTGGCTGTCTAAATATGCTGATGACATTGTAATTGGAGCATTTATAAAAGCGTTATCAGATTATTTTAGCTTTCATTTCATATGTGTTCGAACTATTTGAATGGTTTAACAGGAAAAAAACTCAATATAGAGACCTTGGTGTGTGTGTGTGTGTGTGTGTGTGTGTGTGTGTGTGTGTGTGTGTGTGTGTGTGTGTGTGTGTGTGTGTGTGTGTGTGTGTGTGTATGTGTATGCATGTATGCATGTATATATATGTATGTATGTATATATATATATATATATATATATATATATATATATATATATATATATATATATATATATATAGTTCCCTATCACATCGCCGAAGTTTCAAAACTCCAAAGACCATATGTCCAAAGTTTTGAACTCCGAAAATTGTCTATTGGGATCTCTGTATAGGGTGGAACCTGGGATTTGCCATCTTCCTCACTGTAGTGCGATCTTGGAGTTGGTATATTTAAGTTGTGGGGGGTGCAGGGGGCTTGCTCCCGTGCAAAAATGTACAGGTAAGTTGTTTTGTTTTATTTTCTTGTTTTTTTTTTCAGAATTTCTAAACTTTGGACATATGGTTTTGGCCATATGGTCTTCGGAGTTTTGAAATTTCAGTGATGTGATAGGGATCCATATATATATATATATATATATATATATATATATATATATATATATAGGTATACGCACACACAAGTTCTAACTTAACATTTGAAAAACCATATGCTGTTAAGGCAAAGGCCATGCATGCCATGGGCCTCCTTCTGAGAAATATTTTGATATGATACAATTTGAAAGGGTGATTGTATGAAGGTTAGCCTACTGTTCTGACTGTCTCTAAGGGAACACTTTTCTTCTCTTCTTACAGGAGGACAGTATACTGGCTTTAGGATCTTAAATAGCTCAAGAGATAGTGCCTGTGTGTGTGTGACTGGGACCCTCTGGACATACTTTATAAGTTGACCTTGATTTGCAAGGGAACTAGCTAGAAGAGCAAATCAGGAAATTTTTTGTTTTGTGATTTTTTTTTTCCTTGTGTGTTATATGGTGAGTGGAGGGTAATTATTATTAAACAGTATTTGGCTTAGATTACACTCGGGTGGCCAATGTGGTGCAGCGGTTAGCGCTGCCACCTCACAGCAAGAGGTTCTCTGGTTCGATCCTTGGCTGGGGTGCCTTCTGTGTGGAATCTGCATGTCCTCCCTGTGGTCGCATGGGTTTCCTCCCACATCCCAAAGATATGCTGCAGGTGGATTGGACACTCTAAATTGGCCCTAGGTGTGAGTGCATGTGTGTGTGTGCCTTCTGTGGAAGGTTGGGCGCTGGGCTGGCAACTCGACACTGTAGAACTCCACTGCCAATCATGAGCGGCCAGGTGATCCACTGTGGTGACCCCTAACCGGGAAAAGCCGAAAGAAGAAGAATTTGGCTTAGATTACACTATATTCTTAGCTATGGTTGCTGTAGCTATAGATGATAGGTGATGTTAAATCTTATAGCAAAGTTTTAGTTGTCAAATCACTTTGCCCATGATGTCTGCAGTATGTGAAGAGAATGCGAGTGACGGGTCTTAGGTATTCATTAATGTTGGGTGCTGTGTTGTTTTGGTTATCTGGTTAATATAATGGTTTTGGTGCTGATGCAAGTACTTTTTTTTTTAGGTTCATAGGTAGGTACTAGGCTATCTGTCCGAGGGCATTTATAAGCCTAGCCAGAGTGTATCGGCTTTCGCTGCCCCATTGATTAATTAACTGATCCTCTGTCAAGCAGAGCCAATGAAGTGATCCCAGGGGTGTATTTTCTGTTACCCATCCACTCGTCATGGTTTCTCTTGAAGAGTGTTAGTGAGGGGCTCTGCCTGATGTAATTTGGAATTTTGTTCCAAAGCATGGGGAGTCTCTGTGACAGAAATCTATCCCTCCAGCATGTTCTATTTATTGTTGTGATGAGGTTTAGCTCACTAGAGCGCATGGCTCGCAGTGACTTGGATTTCTTTAGGTGGGGCATGTCCATCAATTCTGAGTTGGACATGGCTTTGTAAGTCAGGCAGAGATCACCTCTGAGTAAGCAATATGCCACTGAGTACAGCCGGAGTTTTTTCAGTCGGGCTGCATAGGACATATGCTTGAGGCCAGTAATCCTCTTGGTGAGGTACTTTTGTAGTCTTTCCAGCTGTTGGAAGTGTCTTGTAGGTACATCCGAAATGGGGCATTTTACTCTATGATGGGTCTAATGAGTGACGAGTAGAGGAGCACTATAACCTCTTTATTTCTAGATGTGAACCCTTTAGTAATTAGATGGGCCACATAGAAGGATTTCCTAACTACTTTGGCAATATGATTGTCAAAAGAGAGATTACTATCTACCTGGGTCCCCAGATCTCTTATTACATCTTCTGCATTAAGGGGGCTGCCATCTGTGTGGTAATTCGTGGGTGTTTTGTTTTTCCCAAACAGGATGACTATGCATTTTGTGGCATTTAGCTTGAGGCCATGACTTGACACCAGGTGTCTGTCTCAGTAAGGTCCTTTTGGAGGATGTCCGTGTCAGCCGGAGGGTCAATTATGGCTCCCAGTTTGCAATCATTGGCGAACTGGGTTAGACATAGTCCTCCTGTGTTTGCCTGTACTTCTGAGAAGTATATACTGAACAGTAGGGGTCCCAGGACCGAGCCTTATGGGACAGCACTTGTGACTGGTTTAGAGTTGGACCTGGAGCCTGCTATTCTTACCGTGTGAATTCTGTCTGTAAGCCAGTTGGCAACCCATCTCATGACATAGGGGTTTATGTCCAGACTGACGAGTTTTTCTGTAATACCCGAGTGGGGAATGGTGTCGAAAGCCTTGGCGAGGTCAAGGTAGGCTGTGTGAACCACCTTTCCCTTGTCTATGGCCTTGGTGACTATCTCGAAGAAGTCAACCAGGTTTAGTAGGCATGGTCTGCCCTTAACAAAGCCGAACTGGGTCGGGTCAAGTGTTTGGAGGTTCCCAATGTCTTTGTTAATGAGTTCCATGATGATGCGCTCCATAGCCTTGCAGACCAGGCTAGTCAGGCTTATGGGGCGATAGTTACCAGGATCAGTTGTGGCCCCCTCCTTTGTGGAGAGGAATAATCGTTGTTGTGTGCCATTCCATGGGCATGTAGCCTGTGGAGAGGCTGAGGCTGAACAGCATGTTTAGGTGGGGGGTTAGTTCGTTCTGTAGTTCATGCAAGACACAGCCTGGGACACCATCTGGTCCCACTGACGCTGTGTTTTGGGCTTTTGAAAGGGCTGTTTTCACCTGTGCGTCTGTGATTTTTGGGACACTACACTTTTCCGGTATTGTTGTGGGCCCTTTTGGAGGTGAGAGAGGGGGTGAAGTTTGCACTGAATCTGTTTGCCAGGATGTTGGCAATATCAGTAGGTTCAGTATATTTTGTGCTATTTTGCACTAGTTCAGTGCATATCTGCGAGTTGCCACTTAGATTCTTAATATAGCTAAAGAAGGCTTTGTGGTTATCTTTTGAATCCTTGGCCATTTTTCTTTCTAAGTTAGCCTTGGATGATTTCATGAGGGACCTTAGTTTCTTACTGATACCGATCAGGGATATCTTTCCTTCTTGGGATTTGCTTTTGTTCTGAACTAGTTTCCTCCTTTTGTTGTATAGCCTGTTTATTGCAGGGGTCCACCAAACTGTTTTCCTTCTCTTAGAGGTGTGAGTCTTAGTTTTGCTAGGGATGGCACAATCCTTGCATCCTTGTAGGTGCTCATAGAGTGCATTTGGAAAGGTTTCTGCATCTTGGGCAGCGTTATCCTTTAGCGTGGGGGCTATGAAACTTACCACCTCTGCCTTAAGTAAGGTGAAGTTTGCCTTAGAAAAGTTTTTTTACTGTGGTTTCCTTAGTTGGGGGTGGTGGTGGGGTGTGGACATCCAGAATGATTAGTTTATGGTCTGATCTAACCAGTGACGGGTTGACTTCTGGTGTGGAACACCTGTCGCCCATGTTGGTGATGACCATGTCCAATATGTTTTCACCTCTGGTAGGGGAGTTTACCAGCTGATCCAGGGCGTTTGAGTTGATGAATTCCAGGAAGCGCTGGGCCTGGGAATTTGTACTCGAGTAGTTTTCCCAGTGAATGGTAGGGTAATTGAAATTGCCCAATATCAGGGTGTTCGGTAGGACCTTCATGTTTTCCAGTGTCTCCAGAAAAGTGGAGTGGTGGTCCTGGGTCATGGAGGGTGATCTGTAGCAGGCCACAATTTGCATTGCAGATTTGCCCGATGTTAGTTGCACATGGATGACCTCAGAGGTATCATGCTGCGCCACTAACCTGGAGGTGTAGGTATCCTTGTTGAATATGGATACACCCCCTCCTTTTGTGTTTCGGTCCGTGTTCTGTGGCCGAAACATGTGGTATGAGTTGTAGCCTGGTAGTGCTGGGGTGCTGTCTGGAGCCTTGAACTAGGTTTCAGTTACTGCACAGATGTCAACGTTCTCCATACTGAGGAGTGCTTCAAGCGCATGCATTTTGAGATTTAAACTCCTGGCATTGAGTAGCATAACCCTCAGTTTTTTGTTAATTGTGCTGTTTATGGAGGTGGGTTTGACTTTTGAGCCTTGCCTAAAAAAAGGCACTATGGGTGCAGCAAGAGCCTTGGCCAGTATCCGAAAGCCTAGGGGTGACAGGTGCAAGCCGTCTCTTGCGAAGCAACGTGGCTTGTCGAGCATGTCATCCCAGGCTGAAAGACACTGGATCCCCTTTGAATGACACCAGAAGCTTAGCCAATTGTTGAAATTCATCTTTTTTTTTTTGGATTAATGAATACGTTTGTTTGCATAGTTCCATTTACAGAGATCAGCGACGTCCTTGTGCAGCTGAGATTATAGATCGGCATGATTTTATTTGCTGTGAGCAGCAAGATATTATTGTATTGGAAGGTCTTCATTGAGATCATTAAAGAATAATGAAAACAGAAGTGCCCCGAGAACCAACGCAGAATGGTATTGTAATGAAGTAGATTCACCGCTGTCTACAACTAATTGAGATTGCCTTGACCTACCCTCATCATTCAAGGCATCAATAAAAGTCTGAAAATATTTGTATGTTTGTTGCAAATGACCTTCCCCACAAACGCGATTATTCCCTTATGCCTCTGTACCTGCAGGGCCTGTAATGAGAGAATCTCTTTCCGTAAATGCAACAGTATTTTTCTTCACCTTCCATTTGCCTCTTTTTGTGGCATTTCCTTTATCCATTACTTCTGTCTCAACTGCTTGCCAACTGACTTTTTTTTCCACTGACTCTGACAGCTGCTTAGCTCCCTCATGTGGGAATTCATCATGAAACAAATGGGCATCTTCAGCTGTACAATTCTACCACAGAATCGAACCCTGCCATAATCTAACTCTGTCTTTCCATATGTGTGTATGTATGTATATATATATATATATATATATATATATATATATATATATATATGTGTGTGTGTGTGTGTGTAAAATATATATACCTATATATGTGTGTTTTTTATTAATATTAAATTGAATGTAGAAGCTTCCATGTTAAAACATCATTCTAATAAATTAACATTTGAAACAACTACTAACCTAAGCAGCACTGATAAAATAATATCTCTAATAGATGTCAACATAGTTCCTCTTCAACTTTATTTGACTAAACATGCTTTCCATTAATAGCTATATTGCTAATTACTTAGTAAACAAAACATTAATACTATGCATTGCATCTTATAAAGTAGCCAAATAAATGAGCCAAATTCAGGTTCATACTATAAAATACTTAATTACTTGGAAATCAAAACCCAAGATCATGTAAATCCCAGCCTGACACAAAATCACAAAACATTATGAGTTATGGTTACTGCTCTAGAAAAGATTTAACTTTACATAATATGATTTGGTAATCAATGATAATTCTCCAGTTAATATAAAATACATTATGTTATCTGTTGAACCTGTAAAAAATGTTAAGTATAATTTCAAAAGGGACATATATATATATATATATATATATATATATATATATATATATATATATATATATGTATGCAGAGAGACAATATATGATGTTAAACTCATTAAACTATACCCTTTTAGCATACTTCACTGTTCAGTGACATTTCTATTGACTCACTTTATTCCTTCCTTCCATATAGGTTTTAATTTTGAAAGAAAAAATGAGGTATAGCAGCCATAATTAGCAATATAGAACCTTACTGCTCCCTCAAATTATAGTACTAACCGGTAACACTCAGTTGCATTATATAACTCATGTACTTCAAAAAATGTGTGCCAATGAAATTATGCTATTGTAAAATTTTCTAAGTTCAAACAAATGATATTGTTAGATTTACCAGTTAGATCTCATTTGCCTAAAGTAAAGATATGACTTTAGTAAGTAAAAGCTGGTAAAATATATTCATGTAGTTAAAAATTTAAATTATTTATTTATTCTTCTGAATAAAGGCATCATAGAAGCATATCCTGCCCCATTGACATCCTAGATATATTTGCTTGTTAAACCTTATCCATGGCTAAGATATTTATTTGTTTGTTTGTTCGTTTTTTTCTTTTTTTGTGTGATACCCTGAGAGAACGACTTGCTCAAACTGACAGTGTAACTGGGCAGGAGGAACAAGACTGATGCTTGTGCAATCAATTCTATAAGGGTAAAAAACCAAAGATAGCTGAAAGCTCAGCTATAAAATGCAGCCAGTAATGTGCCACACTTATAGTATAAGGCGGGACCAACTGAAAAAAAGGAAATCCATTACTGCTCTTAGACTCCAAGAGGGGAGTGAGAACTAATGAAATAACTGGTTGGATGTAAATCAAACTGAATAATAACATCCCTAACAAAAGTTGCGAACAACGACCAGCACAAAAGAATGCCAATAAAATCTCAATAAGGAAACATAACACCCAGTTGGATAATGAAACATGGTCAAAAGCAAGAATGCCAACATAAATTAAAATTATACTAAAGATGATTATTCAGCCTGACAAATCGGAAAACAACTATACTTCAGCAAACCAACCAGACACCACATGTGGCCACTCAGTCAGGAGAAAATGGAATTCAAAGATCAAATACCACTGCAATTCACATACCAAATAAAGAAAACCGTAACATTTTTAATACTTTTCATTTTTTGTTAAACATTGAATTACGTAATTGCATTTGTTCTCAACTGGTCACAGAATAGCAACTGCTTGACCATCCTAAGTGCTAAAGCGCTATGCTGCCACTAAATTAAAGCAGCTGCCTGGTGAACAGGATTTAAATAGGCTTCCCTTTGAGTCGATCCTTAATACTGGGTGGGAGTGGACAGATCACTTTGTGCTGCAAACTGCTTGCACACAAAGAACACAGAGAATAGAGAATATATATATATATATATATATATATATATATGTGTGTGTGTGTATATATATATATAGAGAGAGAGAGACAGAGAGAAAGAGAGAGTGCCCATTCCAAAGCATTGTGTAGTCTCACTTATCTTGCTATTTTTTTGACATTTAGCATTGCAAGTTCGCAGCCATAAGAGCTCCAGCTGCACTGAAAGGTAAACTCTCCATGATTAGTAGCTTGGTAATAAGGAGCTACAGATACAAATCCTGTTTGTACTTAGTCATAATAAAGAAGGCAAAATGAAAAAGTTGTGTGAGCAAGATTCTCTAGATGTAGTGAATTTATTTATTTTTCCTTATTTCTTTATAAAAGCAGAAAAAAATAATTTTATTATGAAACACATTGTTTATTTGGGTGTATATCAGTTTGTCATATGCTTAATTGTGCGAATCGCTAATCATCGAACCCTATACAATGAAAGCTCAATTAAGTGAACGATCGTTTCATTGAAAAATTTCCAAGGGAAAGGATGTGGTTGGCCATCATTGAGGATTTGTCCTTTTCTCCACTGTAGTGTGATCTCAGAGTTGGTATATATAGTTGGGGGTGTGGGGGCAAAGCCCCCTACTTTGCAGGGTTTTAAATGCTGTTGCATTTGTTCTGGTCGGTAGCTGGCCTACAAGTTTTTTCCCTAGGAAATGTTTGGTTGGAACAATCGTTCTCTTAATTGAGCTTTTGCTGATTTGAGTTTGATGATTAGTGATTCGCTCAGTTAAGCTTTCTTCTTCTTCTTTCGGCTTTTCCCGGTTAGGGGTCGCCACAGCGGATCACCTGTCCGCTCGTGATTGGCAGTGGAGTTTTACAGTGTCGATTTGCTAGCCCGGCACCCAACCTTCCACGGAAGGTGCACACATGCACACACTCACACCTAGGGCCAATTTAGAGTGTCCAGTCCCCCTATAGCATGTCTTTGGGATGTGGGAGGAAACCGGAGCACCCAGAGGAAACCCACGCGACCACAGGGAGGACATGCAGACTCCGCACAGAAAGCACCCCAGCCGAGGATCGAACTGGATAACCTCTTGCTGTGAGGCAACAATGCTAACTGCTGTACCACCGTGGCTGCCCTCACTCAATTAAGCTTTCAACGAAGTAATATAGACCCATTTATTTGATGTGTGCCATGTCATTTCATAAGCCAGTAGAATAGAATGACACTGGATCATATTTTCTTTACCGTCTGCAGAGGATTAACCTCAAGTTGGGACTTTGTCCCTTCAGTGCTCTTACTGAAGCTGAAACAAATGGCAGGAATTTTTTCCAGCTTAGAATTTTCATAAAAATGTTAATAAAAATCAGTTATTTTATAGGTTAGGCTTAAGATTTAGCTTTTCCCTTGAATTATTCCCCTGGGGATTATATATATATATATATATATGTGTGTGTGTGTGTGTGTGTGTGTGTGTGTGTGTGTGTGTGTGTGTGTGTGTGTGTGTGTGTATATATATATATATATATATATATGTGTATATATAAAACATATATAAAATAGTGACTGGAGTGAAACTGCACATCAGCTTATTCAGGAATATCTGAAGAGATAGGAGGATGCAGAATAACTGGAGTAATGGACGTGAACTGAGAAGTCTGTATTTTGTGTGCTGTAGTAGCACAACAAACCTCATTTTTATATAGATTTTAAAGGTTTAAAATTAAATTGAGTGATCATGTTGTGAGTTTGTAGAAAGTGGAAATCAAGAAGAATATTGTATTTTAAATGGGCTTCTTTGAAGGAAGAAAATAGCTTGTGTGGTGCCCTATCAAGCCTGTTTTGTTTTTGGTGGACTAACCGTCCTAAAAGTGTAATGCCAAGACGTGGCTGAGTAATTTTTGTGAAGTACTTATTCTATGCCAGTAGTAAGATTATTAATTCATTGATTCTGCCTGCAAAAGTATGGCACAAGGTATTCATCCTCAAGAGTTTTACTTAACAACAAGATAAGCTGCTGCTCTGTAAAACTATTGGAATTTCACTGGTCTGTATGCAGTGGCAGTTTTAAACAATTTTCTGACATTATTTCCTGTCTTTTTCTGGCTCAGCTGGAATTCTTGACTGATTTTGATTGTGTTGCATAATAGTCTGTACAAGTATGCGGTTAACGTAAAGGAATCTTTGCCACTGGATTCATAGTTTTCATACATAACTGAATAGATATTCTAATGCATAATAATATTGAGAGCTATGAGATTTTTAGGTGCATCTTGATACATCACAGTTGTTACTAAAGCAATACACTCAAAGTGCCCACTACGTTACTGTCATTATAAGAGTCTAAAGCTTACCACTTACCACTTTAATTTACCACTTAAAATTTGCATCTTAAAGTGTGATGGAATAGTGAATCATCTGGTAAATTGATCAGCAGTTACCTTCCTGGTATATATCCGACTTGAACTGAGCTGGGCCTTGGGTTTTGATCTTTAGTCAACAATTAATTCCTGGTTAAATTCTGTGATAATTTCATGAATGGTTTAGACTATTTAATCTGAACATAATATGGAAAGTCAACAATATATAAAATTTGGTTTATATTGTACTTACTAAATGATATCATTTGGTCACTCTCTCATTTGAACACTGGGGATTTGGATTGCAATTTACCCTCCATAAATGATAAAGGCCAGGAACACTTGCAACAGAACTGTGCTCCTAAGGAGAAGAAAGGAAAGAGTAAAAGCAATGACCAACTATTCATGGTATGGTTGGTAATAAAACACTAGTATTTCTTTTCTTTATGAATAATTAAAAGTAGAATTGCTCAGTTGTTGTTGATTGGGTATACATTGGTGATTGGTTATACATATTGTAATCATTAATACATGTTGCTAAGCTAAAGGAATTATTTTTACAATGAGAGTGACCTTGTTTAGTTTATTGTTTTATTTTAAATCAGATTGAGAGCTGAAAGCTCCAGTCAACCTAACAACATTGCAGTGTATTTGTTACTGGAGCAGTTTTACAGATTTTGATGGTTACCTACAATGAATGCTTAATTACATTCTACCAACTATTTTGGTGGAATTACTTTTAGTAATACCTCAGCAGAAATGGACTATATGGATACAGTTTGTATAACTGTACTTTTTGAAAGTTTTTATGTAGCAATGTGCAACTTTAAAATGTTTATAACAAATGCATTTCTGTTGTCCCCTAATAGTGACAGTTGTTAGAAATATTTATACTAGTTGATGTAGTAATAGGTGGCCATGGCCCACACAATACATGTAAAGCTGTGGCCCAAAGAATATGTGTAAATATCTAAATTCAAGATAGTTTTGACTTTATTGGCCAAAGATATGATGGAGACAAGTTTAGTGCTGAAACAGTACGTTCAAATCCATCTTCACTAATTTCTTGCATCCCTCCAGGGCCTTGTCTGATGGATCTTCTGCCGTCACCCAGATGGCCCAATTGTTGTAGGTGGATGGGAGCTGTACATTCCTGGGCCAGGCAAGATCCCTATAGCCCATTCGTTCTTGTCTGGGAATCCTGACTGGCCCTCCATTCTGAATATAACAATGCATTGTCTGTCAAGTTGAAGTAAGAAAGATATAAAGGCAACTGCTGTACAGCTGAATACAAAACAGAAATGTAGTCCAGTACAATGAGATTATAGTAGTACCATATAACAACGGTGTTCATAGTTGTGATTTTAAAGGCATGCTGCACTGCGATACTAACATAATTAATTTCAGAAGAACCAAGAAATTTGTTGTCACTTTCTGTGACATTTTCCTGCATCTAGGAATAATTACAGCAAGCTGAGTTTTACTGATAGTTTAGATCACTCTATCTTGCCTTTACCATTAAATATATACACATCAGTTTACAGCAGAATTTTTATTTAAAACCTGTTATTCTCTCAAGACCAATTATATCTGAGCCATGGTAGTTATAAGACTGGATAAAAAATCATGTAGCATATTAAATCTATTTAGAAGCACCTGTCATAAGATTGTAATGAACAGGCATGAATGTAGTGAAACAGAATTTATAGTGTGCGATGCTCCTAGTCTTGATTGCATACTGATGGAGTTGCAGAACATTATGTGCAAAGAAAACCTCAATGTGTGAATAATTATGGAGACTTATTTTAGAAAACATTATGACAACTTCAAACATAATGTCTTGGGCAGGGAAGTTTCTGTCTATGCCCGCCAACTGTTCATTTCATCTCTAAGGTTGATCAGTTATCTGGTTAAAACTCTTTCTATAATAATTAAATTAGGAAGGCTTGGCTTTGTCCTTGTTGGATTCTATAAGAATCCTACCTCAGAGCCTGAAGAATTGTGTGACTTTAATTTTGAATTTTCAAGAAGTTTATCATCTAATCCAGCCATTATATGTATTGACCTAAATTGAGCCATGACTTGTTGGGAGACTTTTACCTCCTCAAAACACAGGGACAGTGATATACTGGAATCTCTGTTTGAATTAGGTTATCACCAGAATATTGCTTTAGATGCAGTCCTCACTAATCCCAGTATTATGTTATACATCATGAGACCCCTACACTCACTGGGTACATGTGTGTCCGACCATGTCATTGTACCCTGGTCAGTGGAAAGTATATATGAACTTGAGTAGGTTGGTTTATAAGACAAATTATGAAGATGAGAGGTCAGAGCTGATAAAATGGGACTGAAAAACAAGACATAACATTTTTAACAGTAAAAGGTTCTTGGATATGTTGTTTTGTGATAAAGTGGATAATATAATACCAAAATGTGTCTCTGAAGTCACAGCTATACAGCTGCAGAACAAACATACAGAGACCTGATGGCACAAAAAATAAATAAGCTAATCGAGAAGAAGGGATATTGTTTGACAAAGTGCAGAACATTTCCATCTGGTAATAACAAAATAAATGCAAGTTAGTTTATGCAAAGGACAGATATGTACTGAGATAAGTCTAGCAGAGATATGAGTATAAATTAGCTATGCATAGTAATGATAATTAAAAAACAACATTCTGTTAGCATATTAGAAGTCAATGCTGATAGTCATATAAATATCAGCCTTAAACAAATATAGTTAGAGGGTATTTCTGCCCTACTAAAACAATATCAAGGACAGTAACTTCCAATAAAAGGCTGTATTAGTGTCTTTGTAAGTCTATGATATGAACTAAAAGTCAGTATTTTGTGAGCGTTTGTAACTTTTTAATGTTACAGTTAAAAAAAAAACTTGAGAGATATTTTACAAGGCAAATGTCTTAAATGTTGCTGTGTTGCACAAGGTTTAAGTATCTTTGTTTGCATTCTATATACAGTAGGCTTCTCAGGTGTAGTCTAATTGGAACATATAAATGATTTAAATGTGTGTCATTTAAAAATGTAATGAGCATTCATGTTTTTTTTGTTTGTTTTTGTTTTTTTTTTTGTTTAGCACCAACAAATTGAACCAGCACTCAGGAGACAGGCTGTTAAATTATTTAATGTGGCAAATCCATCATAGAAATAACACCATTGGCAAACCGGTTTCGGCTAAAATACCATAGCCTTCTTCAGTGCAGAGAAACAAACAGATGGTACATCCTGGTATCCATTTATATATAAAAATCTTTAAAGTGATAGACACAAAAACACACACTCACAACACATGTATATGCTTATAACATAGAAACTTATCCCCTATACTTGATGTTATAAATACAATTACATATAAAGATTTATTAAAAATAACTCTTGTTTATAACAATAAACGTATGAAATAATATTTTTAAATAAAAAGAGTATTTGAGGGGATAAACAACTGTTAACAGATCAGCATGAATTTTAGGACATTTCGTTTAGCCCGGGTTTAAATAGAGCCCCTAACCTGGTTATCCAGGAAATTTCCATATTATTCAATTTTTCATGCCAACCTGCTTTATTAGCCCTATGCAAATCTGTTTTATCAATAATAGTAAATTTGAATTGAGCCGTTTTGTGTAACCTAGTGTGTTTGAATAATGCATTTGACAATTTATTATTTCTGATAGCACTCAAATGTTCACTAATACAATATTTTAGTGGTCTAGATGTTTGTCCCACATAAAATGCCAGACAGGAACAAGTGGCCATATATACAACCCAATCCATATTACAGTTCCCAAAAATGTTGATCTGATATATTTTAGGAGTATTTTTGCTAGTAAACTCCATTGTTTTGTAAATATATTGGCATGCGTTACAATGACCTCATGGATAACATTCTCTCAGTTGGTCACTCAATATAGTGGTTTGTGTTGGTCTCAGCCAGGGAGTTCCTTAGAATACTAGGATACATGGTTTCCCTGATTCCCATGATCCCTTTAGCCAGGATGCACATGGGGAAGTTTCAGTGGTCTTGAGAAACTCTTGCAGCCAACACTCTCACCCCTTGGAAACAAAACTTCCTCTTCTTCCCTGCTTAAAAAAGGAGCTCTCCTGGTGGATTGCTACCATTAACCTCAATCAAGGGGTATGCTTGCAGACCCTTCCACCTAAACAGCATCTTTACACAGACGCATCAGATCTAGGCTTGGGGGCTATCCTACACCATGCCAACAACCAGCACAAAGTTCAGGGGGAGTGGTCCATTCAAGAAAGGAAGGACCACATCAACCTAAAAGATCTTAAGGCCCTCTCCTTGGCAATGCAGGCCTTTCAAGAGGTCCTTCTGCCAGGCATCCTGAAGGTCATCACAGAAACATGACAGTTCTGTGGTATATAAGCAAACAAGGGTGGACAAAGTCTTACTCTCTCTGCAGTCTTGCTATTCAAATCTGGTCCCTGGCAGCAACATTACATATTCACTTGCAGGCATTTTACATCCCATCAGAAGACAATGGGATGGCAGATACCTCGAGCAGAAATTTTAACACCCTCCCACGAATGGATGCTTCACAGGGAGGTATTTTTGGATCTAATTCACAGGTGGGGTATTCCTCAGGCATATCGGTTTGCCTCCTCCCAGAACATTTAGATGCCCCTTTTTTGCACAAGGCTTCCACATCCACAAGCCTGGAGGGTGGACGCCTTTTCCTTTTCATGGGAGGGAATGTTCCTTTATGCCTTCCCTCCATTTCCTCTGATTCACAAAGTCCTCCTGAAAATACAGAAGGACAAACCAAAAATCCTGCTGGTGACTCCCTGCTGGCCAAGACAACATTAGTCTCCCCTACTCTACCTTCTAGCCCAGGGCAATCATCACAGGTTATCTCATCACTTCGACCTACTCTCAGAAGACAAGGGATCCCTTATTCATCCCCACCTTCTCTATCTCAAACTAACAGTGTGGATGATAGAGTTCTGATCCCCTTTAGGCCCCTATATTCAGAGGATGTACTCAGTGTCTTGCAGGAGGCCAGGAAACCAAGTACTATGAGAAACTATTTATTAAAATGGAAAAGATTCTCCCATTGGTGCCTCAAGAGAAAACAGGACCCATTTCAAATTTCTGTTCCAAAGGTCCTTTCTTACCTGTGTGAGTTACTACATTCAGGGTTGACTTATTCCTCAGTGAAAGTGCACCTCTCTGCTATTTCTGCTTGCCTTTCCTTGACTCCACCTCTAGCTTCCAGGATGGACATCAAGCTGTTTCTGAAAGGGGTCCTTCACATAAGACCTCCTAGTAAGCCTATCCCTCCTCCTTGGGACCTTAACTTTGTGCTGGAAAAGCTTACATTGGCCCCCTTTGAGCCAGACCATTTGTCCTCTCTTAAATTCAGTACATGGAAAACACTTTTGTTAGTGGCCCTTATTTCTGCCAGGAGGGTCTCTGAGATCCAAGCCCTTATGGCTTCTCCTCCCTATCTTGTTTTTCATAAAGATAAGGTTTGTCTCATAACTAACCCTTCATTCATGCCTAAAGAAGTTAATGAAATTTCCTTAAAACCAGACCATTAATTTACCTGTCTTTTACCCTTAGCCACAGAACTCCTCAGAAAGGACTTTGCATTCCTTGGATATTCATAGGCGACTGAGGTTCTACTTAGACAAGGCAAAACCCCTCAGACAGTCCGACCAACTATTTGCCTCCTTTCATCCTAGGGCCCTTGGCAAGGCAGTGTCAAAGCATACAATTGCTTCTTGGATTTCTAAGGCTGTTGCCTTTTGCTATTCCTTTCATGGAAAACAATTGAGTTTATCTGTCAAGGCCCATTCCACCAGAGCTGCTTCCTCTTCAGCAGCCTTCTTCAAGGGCGTTGATTCCGCTTCTATTCTAGAGGCTGCAACTTAGTCTTCTGTACATACCTTTACCAAGAATTACAAATTGGATTCCATCTCCAGGGCTAGAACAGGGTTTGCTAGGTCTATCCCGCAGGGTCTAATAGACTCTGCTCCCCAACCTACCTCCCGTGTTACTTCCTAAAGAGCTGTGGTATTCTCCCTAAGGTTAAGAACTGCAACATGAGAATAGAAGGACATAGAGTAGCTGTGTGAGAACTTACCATAACACTAGATGTTCTTCTCTTCCATGTTGCAGTATTCAATCCCACCCACCTTCCCCTGTTTTGGACATGTTAGTACTTGTGTTTTTTCACTACCACTGATTTTGTGTGTCTGGGAGGTATATGCTTTGTTTCCCTCCTCCTGATCCTGGGGTCTCTCTCTGTGTGGCAGCCAGTTGGGTATGTGCAGATGTCAGAGATATAGCCTACGTCAGTTTATGGCCCCTGCTTGCAACATCGCACATACCCCCTGTTTCTAAGACTTTGGAATACTGGCCGGATGTCTGGTGCTGCAGGCAGCAACTCCATAAGGTTATAAATACTGCAAAATGGAAGAAAAGTGCATCTATGGTTATGGTAAGTTCTTACACAACTATTCTATCTCCCTGAATATGCCTCTGAGGCAAGTTAGTGCCTTGAATTGAGAAGCATTTTGCCTTCACCACTGCTAATGCCACAGGATTAACAAAAGTTGATTGACTTTAATAAGTGGCTTAGATTCTGGTGTCTTTCCAGGAGAATTCAGTGTTTGTTGGCATGGGACCACATGGTTAGCAAACCATGTTGGGCTTTGCAAATGATGGTCTGCTGCTGTCTACCCTAGGCTTCTGAATATTGGCTAAAACTTTATCCACTTCCTTAGAGCCTTTTTTGAGCCTTTTTATAGGCAATCCCAAATTAACAAACCTACTGACATAGCAAATACAATCCAAAGAAACCTAAAGCTGTTACTGCTCAGTCCTAGGAGCCTAAACAACAAACTGCACACCCTACAGATTTAAATCTGAAGAAAGTACTCCAGCAGTGCAAGGCTTTAGTGCCTTCCACACATTTAGACCATCAGCAGATACTAAAGAAGGAAGGAACCTCAGTCAGTATTAGTAGGAACCATAACTACATTGGTTCAACAGGACAATGCCCTGGAGTTTATCCACTTACAAATCACTATAGACAAAGTCCCATACTATATCCTAGCAATTTATAGGTCATGCTGTGTGTCCCTAGAATCCTATAGCTCGTACCTTAGACCTACTGGAGATAGTCATCATTAAACCAAATACCTTAGTCATGGGAAACTTTACCCTGGTATAGACTGAGAAACATACACTGCCTCATACTTGCAGGCACAATGATTCCTGAACTTTAATAACACAAATATCCTTGCCCAGACAGTGTGCACACCCACCGGCGATTCATATATACTGGACTTGGTACCCATCAATATGGGAGAGTGCTGCCCCCCCCCAGTCACTTCCCCACTTGTGAGGTCAAGCCAGAAAGCTGCCTCCTTTAAAATAAAAATCAATTTGTTAACCCCAGCAAACACTGTAACAGTTAAGACCTATTACAAAGCAAACTGCATCCTATTAAGCGATAGTTTATCAAACTTCAGTGCCCCTCCCAACCCCAAATTCACAATAAACTGTATAGAATTGTTCACAAAGACCCTGTACAACCATGTAAATGCCTATATAGAGGCTGCTGTACTACTAGAAGTAAAAACAAACCACTTAGTGGAATTCTAACCTTAAAAGGGTATATAGCAATATAAAAAAGTGCTAACTAAATTCAGGAAAAGCAACTGCCATAATGATAGGAGCTCTTTAATCAAACTGAACAGGAAACTAAGAGAACTAATTCAGTGTAGCAAGGCCAGTTATGAGGTCAAGATAGCCTCACAGGCTAAAGACAGCCACAAGGCCTTCTACATCTATGTCCTAAACTTCAAAGGCAGCACACATCCGTGTGCTGAACTGATGGTCAGTGGTGCCACCTTCCCTGAGCAGAGCAACATAGTGAATTCACTCATAGGTTCACAGGTATTTACGAGGTTAACAACCACAAGGGCCTTTTAAGCCTAGCCATGCATCCCAAATCTCTGATAAATTATAATACCTTTGATAATTGAAAGCAGGGGTTTGGGAGATGAAATATTTACAAGCAGGGTGCTTGGAGACGAACCATTTACAGGTTGCCTGTGTCCATTAGAGACATAGGTGCCAAACCAGGGGTGAATTTCCTGTCGCCATCCAATTGTCCAAGTTGCAAATGAATTGGGTTAGGGAGAAACTCTGCTTCACATGGATGTGGAGCCTGTTCCATGGACAGGGTGGTCTCTGGGATACATACCTGTCTCTCCAGCAGGTCCTGTTTATATCACAGACTGACTGACAAATTCAGCTCAAACTTCAGCTCCCACTCCCCCTTGCATCCCCCCATGAAATACCTATGAGCATAACCCCTCCAACTATTAAGAGGGAGCAGGTCCTTGTGGCACTCACTAAGGCCAAAAACACAGCCTCAGTTGGCCTTGATCATATCGTGGGATGCCTCCTAAATACCTTGAAACATTACCTATCAGGACCAGTTGTGTCATGTTTCAACTGCCACCTCAAAACAGGCTTTGTACCACAAGAATGGAGAACTGCAATGCTTATCCCACTTCAGAAGGGTGGACCATCAACCGACACAGAATCTGCAGAGCTATTAGTCTGACTAGTTTTATATGCAAAGCCATGGAATGAATTTTCATGGAAATGATGAACAAAGACATAAGCAACCCTCAGACACAGAACCCAGCTGGAGTCTGACTTTGTCAAGGGAAGGTCATGCCTACTAAACCTAGTGGACTTCTTTGAGAAGGTCACCAGGGCAATCAAGGAGGAGAAAATAATGCATACCACCTACATGGATCTGGCTAAGGTGTTCAATACAATACCTCACTCGGGCATAACTAACAAACTCATTGAACTGGGCATAACCCCCTGCATAACTCACGAGATTACCAGCTGGCTCACAGACAAGTTCCAGGAAGTAAGGATTGGTGAGATCACTTCCACTAAGAGGCCGGTCACCAGTAGGGTACTTCAGGGTTCCGTGCTGGTATTGCTCCTATTTGGCATCTACATCAAGGGCATTTGGCTGACCAAGTTCACAGATGACTGCACATTGGGAGCTATTATAGATTCTCCCATGACACAAACATCTTACTAAAGGATCTAATATAGACAAATGACTGGTGCCAAAGTCACTGATGATTAAAACTCAATGTCAAGAAGAGCATTGTAGTGCCTTTTGAGAAAACTGTCACCCAGGCTAACTACTCCATTGATAAGACATCCCTAAGAGTTTACCCAGTAGTCAGGATCTGGGAACATATGTAGACAGTAATGTAGCCTTTGACCAACCTGTGGCCAAGGTAGTTAGAAAATTATTCCATGTTGCCCAGTTTATAAGTAAGGGCATTGCATCCAAGTCCAAAGAAGTCTTAGTGCCACTTTATTCAACCCTTATCATACCCATCATTGAGTAACACCCCTTTTGGCATATGCCTGACCAGGTATATGAACAGTTGGCATACCCACAAAGGTTCTTTACTAGGAGAATCCAGAGTATTAATACATTGTCCTATGTAAATCACATTAAAACTCTATCTCTGTACTCTTTCTCCTACAGGTTACTGAGACACATCCTTGGATCCATCTCTGATGGACATTTTGCACATTTGCAGAATGAACAACATCAGAACCATGAGAGCCAAGGATTTAAATTTTGCTTGTGACATAAATAAGACATGTTGGTCAGACAGATATGTCTCATAGGATCCTGTGCTCTGGAATAGGCTCCCATCCATGTAAAGCAGAATCTGTCCCTAACCCTACCATGCCCCAGGATTCCCACTCCTCATTTCTTGATACACTGGAAAATATTAGGGTACAATCCAACACCCTAATAATGGGTGATTTCAACTACCCCAACATTAACTGGGAAAACTACTCATGTACCAACTCTTTTGCTCAATGTTTTCTGGAATTCATAAATTCCAACGCCTTGGATCAGCTTATCCACACCCCCAACAGGGGCAGCAATATCCTAGAACTGGTCATTACTAACATGTGCTACCGCTGTTCCACACCAGAGGTCAGTTCCTCCTTGGTCAGATCCGACCACAAACTAATCACCCTTGACATCCACATCCCGCCCCCACCCCCCATTAGGGAAACCACCGTAAAAAATTTCTCCAAAGCCAACTTCACACTTCTTAAGACAGAAGTGGCAAACGTCACGACACCCATGCAGACGGACAATAGAGGTACGACTGCTGAATCCTACACAAATGCACTTTATAAGCACTTACACGAGTGCATGTACTCATCCCTCATTAGACCCATTGCAGAGTACAATGCCCCATTTGGTATGTACAGTACAAGACATCTCCAACAGCTGGAAAGGCCGCAGAAATACCTCACTAAAATAATCACAGGCCTAAAGCAGATGCCCTATGCTGACCATCTAAAAAAACTTCAGCTATACTCTGTGGCATATCGTCTGCTCAGAGGTGATCTCTGCTTAACATACAAGGCCATGTCAAACCCTGAGCTGTTGGACATGCTCCACGTAAAGCAATCTCAATCCCTCAGAGTCACACGCTCCAGGGATCTAAACCTTGTCATCACAATGAACAAAACATGCTGGAGGGATAGGTTCCTGACCCAGAGATTCTCCATACTCTGGAACAGACTGCCCATACATGTCAAGCAGAGTGCCTCCATGCCCCTCTTCAAAAGGAACCATGACAATTGGATGGGAGATAGGAAATTCATCCCAGGGATCATGTCATTCACCCTGCAAGACAGGGCTCCAGGGAAGTAAATATTGTGGGAAGAAATACCCAGTGAATTGTTATGGCTAGGCTTGTATAGGCCCTAGGGCCGATAGCCTAGTACTAACCTATGAACAGAACCAAGATGCTATCCTCCAAAAAAAGGAAGCCAATCTGGTGGTCCCCTGCCATAAACAAACTCTGCAACAGAAGAAAGAAACTGTTGCAAAAAAAGAGTAAAATCCCATGACTGGAAGAACTCCCTGGTGAGCCTCAGTAAGAAGCTGAGATCCCTCATAAAATCCTCCAAAGCTAGTTATGAAAACAAAATCGCCACTGATTCTAAAGACAGCCACAAAGCATTCTATAGCTATGTCAAGAATCTCAATGGCAACACTCAGATCTGCTCTGAGTTACAGCACAATGGCACTAAGTATACAGAACCAACTGATATTGCCAGCATCCTGGCAGATATGTTCAGTGCTAACTTTACCCCCCACCCCACCCCCTAACGGCTCATCTCTATACCAGAAGAATGCAAAGTTCCTGTAATCACGGCTGCACAGGTAAAAAACACACTCTCCAAAGCCAAGAACACAGCATCCATGGGATCTGACAACATCCCAGGCCGCGTTCTACATGAACTGCAGAATGAACTGGCACCCCACCTAAGCACCATGTTCAAGCATAGCCTCACCTCAGGCTTTGTGCCCACTGAATGGCGCACAGCAACGGTTATCCCACTCCACAAAGGGGGAGCCACCATGGACCCCAGGAACTACTGCCTCATTAGCCAAATGAGCCTGGTCTGCAAGGCCATGGAACATATCATCATGGAACTTATAAACAAAGACATTGGTAATCTCCAAACTCTGGATCCCACCCAGTTCGGGTTTGTAAAAGGCAGCTCATGTCTCCTAAACCTGATTGACTTCTTTGAAGCAGTCACCAAAGCCGTAGACAAGGGTAAGGTGGTTCACACAGCCTATCTCGATCTCGCCAAGGCTTTTGACACCATCCCCACTCTGGAATTGTAGATAAACTCACTAAACTAGGTATAAATCCCTATGTCACAAGATGGGTTGCCAGCTGGCTCACTGACAGAACCCACACTGTGAAAGTAACAGACTCCAAATCCGACTTCAGACCAGTGACAAGTGGAGTACCACAGAGTTCAGTCTTGGGTCCTCTCCTGTTTGGTATCTACTCTTCTGAAGTACAGGCTAACACAGAAGGTCTTTGGCTAACGAAGTTTGCAGATGACTGCAAACTAGGAGCCATAATTGAAACTCCTATCAATGTGGACATCCTACAAAAGGGCCTTACTGAGACAGATGTCTGGTGTCAAAGCCATGGCCTCAAGCTCAATGCCAAAAAGTGCATTGTCGTCCCCTTTGGTAAAAACTCTATACCTATGAGCTACCACATAGGTGGTAGTCTACTTAACATTGAAAGTGTGATAAGAGACCTTGGGACACAGGTGGACAGTAGTCTCTCCTTTGATAATCACATCGCCACAGTAGTCAGGAAATCCTTCTACATGGCACACCTCATCACAAAAGGTTTCTCATCCAGGAAAAAAGAGGTCATTGTTCCCCTCTACTCATCACTCATTAGACCCATTATAGAGTACAACACCCCTTTTGGTATGTACCTCACAAGACATCTACAACAACTGGAAAGGCCGCAGAAATACCTCACAAAGAGGATTTAACGGCCTCAAACAGATGCCCTACGCAGACAGTCTCAAAAAACTCCAGCTTTACTCTGTCGCATATCACCTACTCAGAGGCGATCTCTGCCTAACATACAAAGCTATGTCAAACCCATAGCTGTTGGACATGCTACACTTTAAGAAATCCCAATCCCTCTCAGCTACACGCTCTAGGGACCTAAACCTTGTCACCACAATAAACAGAACATGCTGGAGGGATAGATTCCTGTTCCAGAGACTTCCCATACTCTGGAACAAACTACCTATCTATATCAAACAAAGCTCCTCATTAGCACTGTTCAAGAAAAATCTTGATGATTGGATGGGAAATAGGAAATTCATCCCGGGGATCACCTCTGTGGCTCTGCTCGACAGGGGCACAGGAAAATAATTTTCTTGGGTGGCGAAAGCCAGGGTACCTTTTTGGCTAGGGTTGTATAGGCTTGAGAACCGATAGCCTAGTACCTACCTATGAACCTATGAAGCATAACCTTGACCAATGAATAGGAAATCAGGAATTCACTGGAGGTGTGGCCCCTATGTCTGTGATATATAGCAAATAAAGGTAAGGAGTGACATTGTTCCATTTTTAGAGCTGACCACACCCCTGGTTTAAATGAAACTGTCAAATAAATCTGTTTTGAAATGCAAACATTTTAGATGAAATTGTTGTATTCTTATTGGATGTTTTATAACATGTGACTGAGACCATTTGTTATTTAATGAGTATTGTATGTGAAAGAAACCTTTTAATGCCTGATGATGCACAGGTATGGTGTAAAAGCTTGCATTTGGTTTTTCATTAAAATCTTGGAATTTAACTGAGCCATTGGTGTTTTTCTGTCTCTGATAGAGGCAGACAGTAATGCCCAAACTAACATACCTTTCCCCACCTAACCTCTGGAAACTTCCTAACTGACATATATCCTCTTAATAAACTCCCATGATACACAGGGACAAAACTGGATGGGATTACATGGCTAGGTTTATGAAAACCCTAGTGGTTGTTAGCCTAGTACATACCTACAATCCTATGAAACATCAGAAGGCTGTCAAATGATCTGGAATATGTTCTTCAATAACTACTTGTACGTGGAGTACATGTCTTACTCAGCTTGGCACATAAAACTTTGCCAAATTTAACTTCTTCCCTTTACCCTTAATGCTCTGTATTTCTCCCTAGTGCTGTATATTTGTTTCACCACTTATCATGTCTGTCCCTGTGTATTCATCAGTCAGTTCTATTCTGTTTCAGTGTTAGGTCAGACTTTACATCTTGTGCTTTCCTTCCTCTATAGAGAGATTTTCACTGCTTCTTTACACCGACTGTGATTCTAGTTAAAATGTTTGCTTTTTACAGTGTCTACATTTTATTTTTTCTTCCACTGGTTCTGAATTGTTAATCCTGTTTTCCAGCTACATTTATTGTTAGGATTAGTGCCGATTGTTATTTTTAGACTATTTTTGGCTCATTTGTATTTTAGGTTGTCTTGCTTCCCAGTATATGAAAATTTTTTTTGCCATATTTGCAAATCATTTGACAAGCATACTTTAAGTGATGGAATAAATAAAATGATTTTGAACAGATTGCTGTCCAAGTAAGTTTCTTTCCCTAATCTGCCTCCCACAGTCCATGGTTATAAAGATTCAGCATCAGTGTTCAAAACCTACATTTAAACAGAAGGTTTGTGCAAAGAAAGGAAAGACAGACAAAAGCTCAGATCACTAAGGAGTCTACTCCATTTCTTCTAGAAAGAATGAGATTATAGGATGATGATAAATGACGCTTCTATCAGTGATTCCGGTGTGTTGAAGATTCTGGCTGACATTGCTGAGAGGCGGCAAATTAAGCTTTCTAGACAGAGCAGCCAGTTCTCTCTTTCTTAGCTTGAGGTAGGTAGGTTGGCCATCATTAGACTGTCATCTGCTAGTTATCTTAAGTCTTTTAGGACTTTCATATGCCAGTGTAGCCACTCTGTTACTGTGCTTACTGTACATATTGACTTTGAGAAGCTGATGTGGGATGTTCTGCATGTGCAGGTAAAGATGGGACTTGTCCTTTACCCTGTGGTTCTAAGGTGGACAGATACTGTCTACAATTCTTTTCTTCTTCTACTGCTTCCTCATTGGCCTCTGTAATGGCAATGATTCTGACAAAGTAGTTTCTCAGAATTCAAGTGACATTTTTAGCACCTGGAGTTGCATCAGTGTTGTGTCATTTCAGCCTTGAAGCCATTGTCATTTACATTAGTGTCTCTATTGCTTGAAATACCACTGGTACCAATTCCTTTGGCACCAAGTATCCTTCCATATCCTTCCATGTCAGAGCCATGGTTTTGAGGTCAGTTTTGATGCTAATACTTTTGGATACCTTTCTAACTTTCATATTCCAGTGGCTTGGGACCCTCAGTCTGCAAGGTCTTTGGTGCTGATTTTGGTTTTACGTGTATGGTCATCAGTACCAGTACTTGCCACTCCTCAATGTCCTTGGATCCAGGTGGGGTCTTGATGCTGACTGCCACAACTACACTGCAGACTTATGTGCAGTGGCCTTCCTCAGCAAATGCTGTAGCATTAGTCTCAGTAATAAGACATTCTGCTACATATTCGTGCAATATCTCAATCTTCTAAATGTAAAGGCAGTGGACTGGATGGCTTTTGGTAAGCTCAGCTTAGAGGGACTATCAGCAGTTACTTCTCTTCCTTCCATTCTAGACACATACCCACAAAGGATAATGAGGAAACTTTTGTGAAAGAGAAAGCACGTTAATTACCTCTGAAGACTCCTAAGCCAGGCACTGACAATAGAGATGCAGGAGATTCCCCAACGTCCCTCCAGATAACCTTGAATGTGGAGGAATTCTAGAATTATTGCAGCAAAATGGATGGCCCACTGGTTACTCTTATCTCTGGAAGGTATCTTCCAGGAGGCTTTCTGATCTTCCCCCTTGGCCTCCTGGTTGGTTTCCTCCATAGGCAAATGATTTCTTTTTAGTTATGGAGGCATTGATGGAGCCTAATTTTGTGATGCTTGTTCCAGGGAAACCAAAATGAATAAACCCAGCACTGGAAACATCAACAAGTATACAATCCTTTAGTGCAGTTGCATTGTGGTAACACAAAAACACCAGTTTTGCTGAATCACCTTTGCTTTGTCAGTTAATCTACACAGAATCTGCCTTCACCTGTTTAAATATTGATGAGGAGGCAGAGCATTCCTCCATGCACTTGTTAGTTATACAAAAAAGAGTAGTTGCCATTCAAAAATGAGTACATTGATTGGACAGCCTAATCACCATACCCACTGTAAAATGAGCATATATGAAAGAAGTCCAGACACTGAAATGTATTTGAGTGACCTTGCCATCTGTTTGGATATCCACTACAACACTTTTAAAAAAGATAAAATAAAAATACAAAAGCAGCATTATGCCTTTAATTCACAAGTAGTTAACATGTATGCTTCCATCACCCACAGTACATAGGCACACTCTTAGAGACAAATAAATTAATAAAATCAGAGACATTATGTCCCGCAACCACAATGACGTCCTTTAAAGTTAAAGTAAATTTCTTTGAGCCACTAAGCAGACAAATGAAACTGCATTTGAGAAACACTTTTCCTACATAAGTAAGCTGTTCTGTGGAGCAGAATAAAAGAGTATAATTTAAAAATGTTCCATGGCATACCTAACACCTCCTGAAATGGAGATTTCAATCATTATTTACAACTTCAGTACACAATCATTCACCAGAAAACCATGCATTTTTTTATATAGAATACACAGACCATTTACATTCTGCCTTGATGACAGTAGTCCTTAACAAAAAAACAAAAAAAAAAAAAATGGCAGAGATAGCAAAGTAGTGTGCAGCTTTACGCACCTAGTGACAAAGCATGCCTACTGTATATCTGGGATGCCCCAGACTATCAGAAGCTGGAAGAACACTAAAGTCCTTTTGTACAATTAAATTTTGAAAGTGTAAGACTTTTTTTTTCTTAAATAATGTTATTGTATAATACCAAAAATCTACAACCGGGCATGGGTAATGCAGGATTTACCTTCAAATGACTTTGTTTAATCACTTGGGTTTTGCTGTCTTGATCAAACCATGCCAGCTATGGGTAAATCCTGCATTACCCACACCCAGTTGCTGATTATTGTTAAAACATACAAACACCATTTTTTTTAAATATATCCGTATAATGAATAAATATGAATATTGAATTCCATTTTATATGAAGAAGAAAATAAGTTTTAAAAACATTTTTCTACATGAAGAAGTGTGAAACCATCTAGGACAAGACAAGTCATTCAGTCTTGACCTCCTGCTTCACTCCACAAATTTACAAAAATTTCTCATATCAATACTTTTTCACAGCAAACCAAATTAATACAGCATTATATTGGGTGACTATAACCTAAACCTTCCAGCCCCAGTAAAGCAAGATTTAACTGTATTTTTTGCAGAACTCAACTTACTCCAACTGGTAGACATCCCAACTAGACCCACCACAAATCTAATCAGCATTCATTTCTTGAATTCGTTAATACAACCCAGCCAGACAGTATCTCCTCTACCACCATTCAGCCACGTACTTTTAGTGATCATTGCCCCATCACGTTCTCCCTGCAAAGTATCACCCAGGCTGATATCTTTCAGACCTAAGCCCCATCATAAAATCCCCGTTCTACACGCACAGATGGCTACTACTGATTGGTCCTCTGTACTCTCCCCGTGTGATGCTAACATTGCCACCAGTAAGCTAATACTTTCACTTTAGGACACACACTTCCCTGTGATCTCACAGCTACTGAAAAAACAGAAAACTAAATGGCTTACCAAAGTGCTTAAATCCCTAAGAAAACTACATGATGAAGCCTGGGAAATGTGAAAATGTGGCCTCACTCTCAAGAACCTTAATCATTACAAAACTCTGAGGAACTTGACTATAAATAGGCAAACCATAGAATCAAACCCAAACACCTAAAATCTAAGCAGGCTTCCTTTCTTCACTCCCCTAAACTTTTCTGTCAGAAAGAGCCTTCCCAAATGAATTATGCAGTCTAGGGTACATACCGTGCCCGTCTGGTAACCTTACATCTTCAGACTTCCTCTGAGAATTCTCAGGCCTTCCCTTCTGTTCTCTGCCAACATTGCAGCTGCACAACTAAGACAGCCTAAACCCACCCCATCCCCAACCCTGAATTCATTCCACATTTTTACTTCATAAAAATTACCTGTTAGCAACGTTTAACCCTACTTGGAACAGATTCATATGGACTCTCCATCTGGACTTTGCAATATATGTACTTGGTTCTTTTAGTAGTGCAGAAATTTCATCTCTGTCCTTCTTCAGCAAATTTACAGCTTTTGTCTCACCAATATTACTGTGCCTTATATTTGACAATCATATTTTGTCAGACCAATACCAAAAGAAACCAAGCCCCCATCTTGCAGTCACTTACATCTCATCTCTATCCTACCTTTCCTTGGTAAAATTCTTGAAAAAAATCATATGTAACAAGCTTACTACTTAGACAGCATGTGGTATGCTTGTAGGTATCATTCAGGTAAGATTTGGGGCTAGTAGGAGCACAATGAGTGCTCTGTGGACCCTGACTGGTAACATATTGATTAATATAAATAAAAGGGATCTTAGTGGAGCACTATCTATAGATTCAACTTGTGCCTTTGTCATGGTCAACGACTCAGTTCTGCTTCTTACATGCAAGACATTGGTATCAGCCCTGATGCTACTGCATGGTTCAAAGACTTTCTGTCCAACCATTCATTCCAGACAAAGACAGCACCTAGCCTTTCTAACAGTTCCTTCATTCACTCTGGAATCTCACAGTGCACCATTCTAGCACATCTTATGTTCTCCATCTTCATCAACAAACTTCTGTTAGACCTGCCTCATTTACCTCTTCTTCTTTATGCAATGATGTGGTCATCTCTAGATGTCCTTCCATATCACATTTGCAGTGTTCTTCAGTAAAGGGATTCCCTGCCATGAGTAGACCAACATCTGGCCAGTATACCAAAGCCTTAGGATTTTATAGACATTGTACAGAGGCCAGCGTTGTTGCCTCATAGCAAGAGGTTCTCCCGTTCAATTCTGGGCTAGAGTGCCGTCTGTGTGGAGTCTGCATGTCCTCCCCGTGGTTGAGTGACATTAAAGACATGCAGGTAGGTGCATGCATGAATGGGCATGCCTTCTTTGAAGGTTGAGCGTCGGGCTGGCAACTTGACATCGTAAAAATCCACTGCCAGTCATTAGAGGACGGGAGTTCCACTGTGGTGACCCCTAACCAGGAAAAGCCGAAAGAGTACATCATGCATATACTCCCAGCTCAAGGCACAGGGCATAAAGTTAATATACAGGCATCTTTGCTGTCAGTCTGAATGCCATCATTGAGCATCGGTCTGAGAGCTCCTTCTTCTGTGCTGGTTACTGACCCATGCTTCAGGTAAATGCCTCAGTTGGGTTTCTTCTTATCTTTTCTTCCTTTTTTAATTTTGTAAATTTACCTGTCATCTAGAAAGGGAAGCTGTCATTGTGGGAGGCAGATTCCCCATAAGGATCATCATGAGCAGTGTCACTTATGTTTGGGTGCTTCTCACAACCATATGAAGTGTTCTATCTGCCAAGCATTTGTCCCTAAGACCCTGTGTAGTCATCTTTCCTCCTTGTCCACTTCCTGGAGAACCAATATCTTAAATTGTTGGCGCAGGGTGCTGTGGTATGATCCTTATGTCCTGAAGGTGAGCTGCCTGCCAAGAAAAAGGCCAAAAGAGTCAGGTCTGATTTGGCTGCTGTCCTGGCTCCCCCTATGTCTCACTCAAGGCTGGTAAGCCAACCATGTCAGAGGCTGGTATGGATCCCACTTCTCCCACATCCTCAGAGGATCTGCAGATGTCCATTCTGGATATAGAGGAGAAAATTCGGTTGATATTTCAGAGGGATTCAGCAGATACTTGTTTGGGAGCAGATTCCTACTGTGTTAGTTGAATATAGGCAAAAGTCTGAACCTCCTTGATGTTTAGGGCAGATATTCCTCAAAAGAAAAAAAACAACAATGTTTTCCCTACTCGTAAAGAACCCCAGCCTGAATGGCAGGATTTTACCCAGGGTTTTTTTTTAATGTACTGATGGCCTTGAAGCCTTCCCAAGGAGTTTCTGTACCTGTTTCCCCTTGGTCCTCTACCCCACTCAAGAGGCCCAGAGAGCCTTATGGGTAGGAAGACTCAATTAGCAAAGACTATCCTTCTAAAGAACTCTCGTTTGGGGATACTATTTCTCAGATTTCTGACATTCAAAATAAGTATTATGAGCTCCTCCAGATGGAGTCTTCTAAGACTTCTGCTGTGCCTCCTGTTGTGGCTGCCCTTTTATATACTTTTTCATCAGCTTCTGTGGCCCTGGAATTTCAACCTCCAGCCCCTAGGAAAACTGACAAATTTTACAAGGTAATTGATGATTGCAAGTTTCTCTACAAACGTCCTTCAGCTGATCCTTCTGTAGTGTCTATCCCTTCTGATAAACTGTCTAAGCTTTTTCCTTCTACTAAATTACTTACTTCAGACAAGGATAGTAGAGATATGGAAGAGCTGGGCAAGAAGGTATATACTTCTGCCACCTTGGCAGTTTGGGCTATTAATTACCAGACGCTTATGACCAGCTATGTTTTAGGCTTCCAAGGCTATCTCAGACCATCCTTATTCTGAAGGAAAGGTGTTGGCTGCTTCCTTTCTGGATCTACTTCTCAAATAGCCTGCCATTCTATTAAATGCAGTTATGATGCAGCTGATGCCTCCTGTAGGGCGGCTGCTTTGGGTTCCGTTTTGAGACCATGCTCTTGGCTTTGTCTCCAGCCTTTGCCTGATGATGTTAAGGCTAAAGTTTTAAATAATCCTCTTGATAATAAGAACCTGTTTGGTTCTGCAGCTGCTGAGCTTTTTAAGTCTTTGATGGATAAGGATAAGGCCTTGCAGGAATTGAAGGATATTTTTGCTTCTCCTATTCCTAAGTTCTAGCAGAATTATCCATTTAAATCTATTTTTGTTTGCAGACAGCCTTGCCCTTCTCCCAAAGGTAAGAAAGGTTCTAGGTGGTTTCCTCCTGCTAAGTCTACTCAGACTTCTACTTCTCAGAAACCTCCTTTTCAATACAAGCCAGGTTCTATCTGACTGTTTGCTTACCATTTTCCTGAGCTAGGTTCCATTTTCTCTTCATCTTTCATTGTTCCTTCCAAATTGATTAATGATCACTCATGACCCTTGGGTTCTGTCTATTGTCCATCAGGGATACTTCATGGTATGGAAATCCCTTCCTCATTTTCTGGGCATCCCTAAACCTCTTCAGGAACAGCTTTTCTTTCCAGGTCTGCTTCAGGGCCTTCTGACACAATGCAACATTCAAGCTGTGGTCCCTTCCCACGAGGTGAAGGGATTGTATTCCAGAATGTTTCTGGTTTCCAGGAAGGTAGGCACCTGGAGACCCGTTCTGGACCTCTATCAGCTCTTTCTGAGGATCCCTTCTTTTCAGATGTTATCCTTTCAGGCATTGTTTCCTCTCCTTCTTCTCCAGGCTATCCAGGTTTCCCTGGATCTGAAGGATACTTATCTTCACATCCCAATTCATCCCCTTTTCAGAACGTTTTGGCATTTCTGTGTTCCTTATTTGCATTTTCAGTTCTCTGCTTTGCCTTTCTATTGCCCCAAGGGTTTCACCAAATGCCTCACTCCTGTGATTGCTTTTTAAAGAATGAGAGGGATTCAGATATTTCCTTATCTGGATAACCTATTCATTCAGACTTCCTCCCCCAGATACCTTGCTTCAGCACAGACACTTTACAGTTTGCCTTTTGCAAAGCCTGGAGTTTACATTAAAATTTCAGAAATCAGTCCTGGTTCCTCCTCAGAGATCATGTGTTTATCGATTGCAGGCTCCAGACCATCCCTATGCTGGCTTCCCTGCCTCCTCCCAGGGCTCTTTCTCTAATCACTTTTTTTCAGTCCCTGCTTCCTTGAGTTTCAGTTACAGCCTGGGAGTTTCTAAGGGCACTAGGATTCATGGCCTCCATCATTCTTTTGCTACCTCTTGCCAAGCTTCACATGAGAAAGCTTCGATGGTTCCTAAAATCAGTAAGGCTCCAACACTGTCATCCACTAGATTTTGTAGTCCCTCTTCTTCCATGCCTCCAGCTCAAGCTTTAGTGGTAGATTCATCATCTGTCTCTTAACCTTGGAATTCCTTTTCAATTCTCAGTTGCTTCTCAGGAACTTTTTTTCGGATGCCTCAGACACTGGGTAGGGAGCCTCTTTCGGTTCCCTCAAGGTCCAGGATCTCTGGCTCACTCATCAGAAGTCAAACCACATCAGTATCAAGGAGATGATAACTGTCCTTTTCATCCTTCAGGGCTTTCATTCTCTTTTACCTCCAGGGTCTCTCAAAATCTTTACAGACAGTGACATAGTGATGTGGTACATCAACAAGCGGGGGGAGTTATGATTCTACCTCCTTTGCCGGCTAGCTGTTCAGGTTTGGAATCTAGCTGTCCAGGATCATGTGACTGGTCAGGCTGTGTACATTCTTACAGAGCAAAACATAATGGCAGACCCTTTGAGCAGGTCCAAAACACAGCCTCATGAAGGGATGCTTCAGAAAGATGTGTTTCTGGACCTTGTCAATCAGTGGGATACTCCTCAGGTTGATCTTTTCAAGGGTCCTGCTCAAGATGGAGAAAGATTCCCCAAAACTCTTGTTGGTGACTCCCTTTTAGCCCAAACAGCATTTTTTCTCTTCTTCTGCAACTAGCCAAGCTCAATCACCACAAGTTACCTCACAGGGTGGACCTACTAACACAAGACAAGACTTATTCATCCTCACTTGTGAACTCTTCTACTGACATTGTAAGTAATAGTGTTTTGATCACTTTTAGGCACTTTTGTTTCTGAGGACTTGCGTAGAGTTCTGCAGGAGGCCAGGAAACTTAATACCAGGAAAAACTATATGTCGAAATGAGAGAGATTTTCTGTTTGCTGCCTTGCTTGTAACTAGGATCCACTTGCTGTTGAGATCCCTCTGGTTATCTCTTATTTGTGTGAATTGCTTCATACTGGTTTGGCATATTCTTCTGTTAAAGCTCACCTTTCAGCTATTTCTGCTTGTCTGCCATTAATTCAGCCTATGGTCTCTAAATTTAAGGTCAAGCAATTTCTTAAAAGCGTCTTTCATATCAGGCTTCCAAGGAAGCCTATTCCGCCTTCCTGGAACTTTAATTTTGTACTTGAAAAGTTGACTCAGGCTCCTTTTGAGCCTGTAGCTTCAGCTTCCTTATAGCATTGTACATGGAAGATTGTTTTTTTGGCCCTTAGTTCAGCTAAGAAAGTGTCTGAACTCCAGGCTCTTATGGGTGTTCTTCTTTTTTTGTTTTTTCATAAGAACAGGGTGTCTGTTCATACAAATCAAGGATATTGAGAGGCATACACACTGTACACATTTCAGTACAGTTTATCTAGAGTGGGGGTAGAATCTGGCAGGGAAATAAAATAAAATGACCAGTGGTGACTTGAGGTGTCAGACTACTGGGGTGCAGCCCCCCCCCAACTTCCTCCAAAAAAAGAAGGGGGCTTTTGATGATTTTCTGTTTTTTTTTTTTTTTTTTTTTTAGTATGAGTATCCTGGCAGGGTTAACCAGATATAGGGAGGTAATGTGTTTTGGGGACTGTTGAGGATTCTCTTTTTTTAACATAATGTACTGGCAGGGTCAACCAGATGCTAGTGGTATGTGTGTTTTGGGGGTTGTTGATGACTTTCTTTTTTTTTCCCAAATATAATACCCTGATGTCAAACAGTGTGTATGCAGTGTGTTCTGGTGAGACATTTGTGGATGATATTTTTTTAAGCTAATATCTTTTTTCAGGGTTAGTCAAGCTACATTATGATGGTTTGTCAGTGTTTTGTTGTTAAAACAAACTCTACTCTTGCATAAGTAAAGTGTGTATGGGTGAACTGAAATAAGATCACATGCAAGTTCCTAGCTATGTGATGTGAAAGAAATAACTAATGTAACCATGGTCTTTTATTTTCATTATTTTAAAACTTGTGGATTCAAAGCAGATTCTCTGGGCAAGCAGTTCGGATGGGGGGCAATGCTTCTGTGCAAATGGAATGACTGCAGTTCTGGTTTGCTTTGCAAGAGTAATGTACATCTGAGTGAAGTAAGATCGACCACAAGCTCTGAACTCTGAGTATTGTTTATGTGAAAAAAAAGAATACTTACCTTAATGACAGTCTTATCTTTTTTGTTGATGGTGATGTTTTTGTTTTTGTGTTTTATATTTTGTTTTTTGTTTTTAACATCGAAGATCAAATCAGATACTGTGGGTGGGGCAGGCAGTAGAGATTGGGTCTATATGTAAAAGAAACAACTGGCCCTAATGTTTACTTTTGTTGTAATTCCAGCTTTGCAAAACTGTAATACTTTCGGTCTGTACTTTAAGATGAATTTAAAATAATTAGCAAGTTTATGACTAATTCTTAATGTATGTTATTTCATATCTTTTCATGTATATACTGAATGTTTGTTTAAAAATGTTTCTAATATGTTGTAGCTCTTCTCCCTGGACATATGCTGAAAAGTTGTTTTTTTTTTTTTCGACTAAAGCCAGTTGCAGAAACCTGGGTTAACAAAAGTAAAATAAATTAAAATGTGCATTTGTCTGGCACACAGAAGCTGTAACTATTGTTTCTGTCAATAAAATGAAAGTAATGCAAGTATGCAACCCAGCCGTTACTATTATTTCTACTTTAATCCTGACAGGGTAAAAATCAGTTACTTTAGTTAGGTAATGGGAGTGTTTGTGAATGAAATGAGTTGACTGGTCTTGCTGCTTACTGTTGTAATTGTGGCTTTGCAAGATTATATATTGTATTTGGGTAAAGTCAGCTTCATACAAAGCTGTAACTGCTGTTTCTGTACAACAGAGTAAATTAATGTAATCATTGCTATTTTCATTTTAATCCTGGAATCAAGGCAGGGTCAAAGCAGATAGTTTAGGTCAGCAATTGATATGATGGCTGTTTGTGGATAAAATGTTTGGCACTGTAGCTTTGGTGTAATAATTCTGGCTGACTTTGCAGAACTAATGTGTAAATGAGTGAAACTAATTAGAATTCAAACTCTGACTATTTCCATGCATCAGATCAGTACAGTAATAAAAACATTATTAGTGATATTGGCAAGGCTAAACCACCTACTTTAGGTAGGTAACAGGTATGGGGGGGGGGGCTGTTTGTAAGTGAAATGAGTAGTCCTACTGTTTACTGTTATAATTGTGCCTTTGCAAGACTGCTGTGCATTTGAGTATTCTTACTGGCATTTGGGACAATTTGAAAATGTCTTGGTATTTCTATTTAATAGGTATACATGTGTGATGTGTGTGTTTTTACATTTGTGTGATTGGGGTAAATGGGAAGGTATTTTGTTTTTTGACTCATGAAGATGTACTTTTGGAATGAAATGCTCACCCTGCTTCAGTATGCAAGTAATTACCATCCTAGCATATGGCTGTCAATGATCCATTCAGTAAGCAGCATTGTGAAAGGGGTGTGGCTTGGTCAGCTGTTTAAGGAAGTGCATGGACAGCAGTGTGTTAATGTGGGTGTGGCTTGTTGGGGCAGCTGTGTGGGAGCTGTGAGTACAAATGTGAATATCCTGCCTACACCCCTGGTAAAAATCCTTTGTTTATGCCAAAGGTGGTTAATGAGTTGTGTCTTAATGTCTATTAATTTGCCTTAGTTTTTTTCCTTCTCCACAGTCTGATAGTGAGAAGGTCTTTCACATGTTGGATTTGCATAGGCAGCTCAGATATTATTTAGCTAAGACTAAGGGCATTCACAGGTCTGAGCAACATTTTATTTCTTTTCATCCAAGATCTCTAGATTTGGCTGTTTCTAAGTAAACCATTTCTTCATGGATCTCTAAGGCCATTTCTTTAGTTTTTTTCCTTCTCCACAGTCTGATAGTGAGAAGGTCTTTCACATGGTGGATTTGCATAGGCAGCTCAGATATTATTTAGCTAAGACTAAGGGCAATCACAGGTCTGAGCAACTTTTTATTTCTTTTCATCCCAGATCTCTAGATTTGGCTGTTTCTAAGTAAACCATTTCTTCATGGATCTCTAAGGCCATTTCTTTTTGATAATCCTTCTACCAGGACTGTGGCTTCCTCTAGTGCTTTTTCAAAGGATTGGATACCATTTCCATCCTTGAGGCTGTTACTTGGTTCTCTGTCCATACTTTCACTAAGCATTATAAACTGGACGCTGTTTCCACGGCAAGTACTGGCTTTGCCAGAGCTATCCCTGGATTTTTTTTGGAGGGTATTTCCAGGTCTTCCTCCTCCCAACTTTCCTTTTGACCTTTGGTACTCTTCCTTTAGTGAAGAATACTGTGACAGTGATATGGAAGGATGTAGTACAGTTATGTAAAACCTTACCATGTCAGTAGATGTCCTCCTCTTCACCGTTGCAATATTTGCTCCTTCACACGTCCCTCTTTTCTTTTCTCTTTTTTTTTCTTTTCTGGATGCACATGTTCCTCTTTTTCCTTGGACTGCTGTTCCTCCTGGGGCTCTTCAGTGATGTACGTCATCCCTGTAACAACTTAAGGCATTGGTATGCTGACAGGATGTGGACTGCCCTTGGCGAGGATCTCTTTAGAGAAAAATACTGCAACAGTGAAGAGAAGGGCATTTACTGTTATGGTAAGATTTTACACAACTGTACTGTGTAACTACTCATATCATACAATTAAAACTTGGCTTCAAAAAGACCTTCTACAGTTACAACTCGGACTAAACTCATTAAAAACTGTTGCTCAGTGCTAAAAAAAATGAAGTCCATGTTATTCAGTACCCATAAAGGATTATCCAGCTCTCCCCAACCCTTCATATACTTGAATGTAATAACGATCCCATTCACATCAGCACTTCCTTTAGATATTTGGGGATCTGGCTAGACCAGTCACTAAACTTTCATGAGCACATAGAAAATTTGAGAGCCAAGATCAAGAGTCTACTTTTCTGGGCCAACAAAGTATCTCAGTTCCTCTCACATCCAATAAAATATGTCCATTCATAGCTAACTCACACCATTGCCTTACTCTGTCAAATGTTAAGTGGTTCCAGTGCAGACCAGGTCAAATCTCCTTCTTGGTCCCCTAGTCTTCAAAATACTAAGATGACACCTCCTCCCCTCTTTCTTTTAAACTTCTTACTACCACTCAAACCTGTAGCCTAAGAAGCCAGGCCACATCTGGTCCTTCCCTTCAAACCTTTTCTCTCAAACTGCACTCTGCTATACATTGCTTTTCTGTGCTATCCCCAAAACTATGGCAATCACTTCCTCCTGGTTTAAATGATCACACAAAATACTCCCTGTCAGGCTACATTTCAAACATTGTTTCAAAAAACAGTCTGAATGTAACTGTCAGTCTAAAGGACGTCACATAAGATGATATCTGTGACTAGCAATACCACACAATAATGAGAAGCCCAGTATCCAAAAGCCTGAAACACTTTATTTAAAAAAAAAAAAAAAAAATATATATATATATATATATATATATATATATATATATATATATATGAATGTATGGTTTACATGTATTTGGTCACGCGACCGAAGGTCGATCCATCGTATTTCCGAATCTAAATGTCGAAACTCGTACGTGTGAATGCTCGTAATGTCATGCGCAGTGTCGAATTTGAAATTCCCGATCGCACAACCGCTGCAACAAGTGCTACCATGAGTTGAGGGGGAGGAATAGTAGCCTGGCCTGCGTTCGGTAATCTTGGGTTTGACATCTGTAGATTCGACATTTCCCGATACTGAGGTTCTGCTTTCGACATGTTCGCGTTTGGACATCGACCATTCGCATTAATGCATGTATACCTATATATATATATATATATATATATATATATATATAAAATCAGCTTTTCTTGTCTTACTCATAAATGTAAGCCATACTGCGGTGGTGGTGCTGCGGTAGCGTTGTCGCCTCACAGTTAGACGTTGCCCGTTCGATTCTCAGAGCGTCTTCTGTGTAACGACATGCGTGAATGGGCGTTCCTTCGTTGAAGGTTGTGCGTTAGGCCCGGCAAGCCAGTACGAAAAAATCTACTGCCAATCATTAGTGGACCGGAGTTCTGCTGTGGCAACCCCCGGGAAAAAGTCGAAAGACACAAACAAACAAACTCATAAATGTAAGCCATTGTTATTTGTATAATGTACATTGTTTTGTTATAGTTATATTTTGACATAACCTTTACTGAGCCTGTAATTGTTCATTGTTTACAAGTGTTCTGCCCCTGTAAACAAATTTAAATAAAGAAGTAAAAAAAGGATTCTATGCGGCAAGAACTGTGTACTACTAGAAAAAGTGATCCGTTAAGCAATATAAATGGGTCTAAAAAAATAAACCCTTCAGCTTACTACAGCTGGAAAGACTGTAAACTTTGGTATGTGACATTAACAGAACCTGCTGGAAGGACAGATTTGTCTCCCAGAGGTTACCACACCTTTGGAACAGACTCCCACTACATGTCAAATTGAGCACCTCATTGGCCCTCTTCAAGTGCATTCTGGAAGACTGGATGGGTAACTGTAGATTTCCCCTGGTGGTTCTACCTGTGTCCCTCTTGGACATTGGTAACAGGTGGTGATCATGGAAATAAGGGTAAAACTTGGCTATGCTTGTAAGGTCCTTAGGGACATTAGCCTAGTAACTTCTTTGATCATAGTCCCATGGAAGCCATATATGATCCTTCAGTCTCTTAAAATTGGAACTCTTGGTGCAGACTCCACACATTGACTGTGTTGTTGTTGCAGCTGCCCTTAAGATAACTTTGACAAATCAGAGCTATGTCATTCCTTGTCCGGACAAGTAATCCAGAGCATTAGACTGCTTCAGAAAGCAAGTTTATATGCATCCTCCACCTTTTTAGTAAGGTGCTTACTTACCTCTACTAAATTTCCAGTGTGAGCTTGCAGATAAGATGGTCAAGAAACTGTAAAGATGTCAGATGATCAGTTGGAATTCATTCTTATTTTTTTAGTTCTCATCTGTGTCAGCCATTTCCATATTCCCCATGTGCCTGGTTCAGAATTCTCTATATGGTATAAATAGGGCAGTAAGCAGTGGGCATTTCCATACACTCTCACACTTGATTGCACCTTAGAGATTTTTCTAAAAATTTCAAGACATCCTTTATTAGTACTCTTTTTAATGGAACTGACTTGCTTGGATCTAAGGTCAAAGATAAACTGGAGGATAGTGGGAAAAAATTTTTTAAAAACTCCCATGGCTGTTGACATTCATTTAGAGACTCCATGGTGCACATTTTCAGTGACACAAAGAGTCTGTATCAGTTATCAGTGGTAAAAAAAAGCTGCAATTTTGGAAGAATAAAAGTAGCTATGATCATTGCCGGAATGGATACCCTTTCAGAAGAAGTAATTTCCAACAAAATCAGAGGTAGCTTAGTTTTCCATCTGGAGGGTAGTAGCAGCAGACTCCCTGTGGGCTTGCCTAACTGCCACAGTATGGAGGGAATCCAAAATCATTGCCACTCCACCTGAGTATATGACTGGTGGCCATCATGCAAGGCAGGTGGATTTGTACACTTGAGGCTTCAAAATTACTTTTCATGCTCTTGGAAACTGCATTATCTTCCATTATCTAATGTTCCACCACCTCAGAAGACTACAGATAGAAAATAAGTCTAAAACTTCCTACAGAAATGGCCATCAAAAAGTTCCCACTAGTCCAGAGAAGATTCAGGTATTCTTCCGGGATGTTTTTTTGTTCTAAAAATGCAAACGACCTTAAGCCTATTGTAGAGTGCAGTGACCTAAACAAGTATATCCCTTAGTAAAAGCTCGGGATGGTCATAGTGCAGTCAGTTCTTCCTTGTTTATCAAAAAGAGTTCTCCAGCCATAAAATGTTGTCCCCATAGAACCTTTGAACAAAAGTGTTGTGTGTGTGTGTGTGTGTGTGTGTGTGTGTGTGTGTGTGTGTGTGTGTGTGTGTTTGTAAGACTCAGGCTGATAGAAGTAAGTTTGAGCAGACTGATAATTTTTTCACATTTTTCCAGTAATTAAGCATTCTGTTGCTTACAAATTTCTATGTGTGTGTATTTTATTTTGTCAGGGGGCATTTTATTAGCAATCCAATTAAGATATAATGAGGTGTAGTCTGTCGTCTGATAACAGCACATCTCTGGTGCTAAAGGCACTTAGCACAAGTGCTTAGTGACTTACTGCCCATTTGTACATACTCTGGTTTGAATCTCCTACCTTATTACCCACTGGGCATGCTATTTTCATATATAGTATATCTGTATATCAATGTAAAATTATCTAAACCCACAAAAGTCGAAATAAAAACATTGCTGATTTAAAATAACCAACAAAAACATTGATGATTTGTTTGCATGCTGAGACAAACTCTGAGAATATTCAAATTAAAAACAAAGAATTCACAGGAAGGGGCAAGTCCCTCTGTACCCCCACATCATCTGCTAATGAAATATGTCACCTTCGAGATTGCATTATGCTGGAGAAAGGCCTATTCCCCAACTCTAGTATTTTAGTGATCAAAACATCTAAACCCCAAATGTATGTTTGGTCAACAGTTGTTTAGTAGACCGCATTTGCTTGACAGGTTTGTGAGACTGAACTATTGTTGTGTTGGAGAATATTCCCTCTCCCCGATTTTGTGTAATCTCAGACTTAGTATATATAATTAGTAGGGGGTACAGGAGGCTTGTTATCTTTTGTATGTGGCAAGTTTTTTTCTCAGCCCATGCTCACTAGTGTGTTGATGTTGCTGTTTTCAACCTGATGAACTTGATGTCTTTTTAAAAGTCCTCTTTCCATTAATTTGCTCTTCTCATACACACACACACACACACACACACACACACGTGTGTGTATATATATATATATATATATATATATATATATATATATACACAGTTGCAGAAAATTTAGATGAGTAAACATCCTTTTTTTTTTCAGCCTTTCGGTTGCTTTGTATGTCAGATTGCAGCATAATGGGGTCTGTAAATGTGCCCTTTCCCAACTGTTGTGTGATATCAGAGTTGGTATATATAAGTAACAAGGGGTGGAGGCAAGGGTATCAGGAGTTTGACACCCTTCAAAAACTATTGATTTTTTTTTTTTGGTAGTTCAGTCTTTCTCCTTTTTGTCTAAAAAAATCAGTCATTTTGTGTTTGCTCTTTGACAGGCTCATAATATATACTTATAATGCACACACATATAGGTGTGTGTGTGTTTGTGTATATGTATATATATATATATATATATATATATATATATATATATATATATATATATATTTATATAGAGAGAGAGAGATACACATGCACACACTTACACTTCAGACTTTTTCCCTGAGCTTTCCTTTTTCTTCCAGTGCTCTAATGTGAAATGGGCAAGAGCCTCATGCCTTATTACCCACCATGGCATGCTGACCTCATGCCTTATTACCCACCATGGCATGCTGACCTCATGCCTTATTACCCACATGGCATGCTGACCTCATGACTTATTACACCCCATGGCATGCTGACCTCATGCCTTATTACCCGCCATGGCATGCTGACCTCATACCTTATTACCCACCATGGCGTGCTGACCTCATGACTTATTACCCACCATGGCATGCTGATGTCATGTCTTATTACCCACCATGGCATGCTGACCTCATGTCTTATTCTATGCATGTGACAAAAACATCTCTCATTCACAATATTAAATAAATTGCTAACAAGTCACATGTTTTTCTTTGACATGTTGGACTAAAACATCCTGTCTTACTAATATATAGCTTAAGGCCATGTTAAGATATGCAGTGTACAAAACATTATCAGAGCCGGATGATGGTCAAATGGGGTCCTAGGTAGGGTAATAGATCAGGGCTCCACAGAGCAGCCTCTCCTGCAGCAACCACCTACCCCCCTCCCGTAGCAGCCACCCCCATGGCCATTTCATTGTTCCATTACTAGGGTATTTCTCCTCAGTTACCATAAACAATGTTCACATCTGTAAGTGTGCATACTGTTTTCCTATTTACTTCTGCAATGATTACAGACATTGAAATAGAAATAGAAAATAGAATAGTGCAAATGCTGATAGCCATTTGCTAAACAAATATACAGTCTCGGAATGAAAACGCTTAGCATTAACAGTAAACTATTCTGCCCTTGAAACTCACATTCATTGAAATGGCATTAAAACCCACATCTGGCCAGTAGCGGATTAATTCTGAAGAAGTCTGCTGTGGGCAGACGAAAGCGCTCATTCTATTTTTGGAACTTTGCATTAAAGATTTTTTGTCTGTTCAGTACAGAACTTTTTATTTTACTCAGTAGCGGATTAAGTTTACTTTTGGGCTGGTTTCAAACCATAGGCTCCTTGCACACACTTTTAGGGCTGCACATACATGTATGTGTTCTTTGATTCACTGTCCTGATTCTGTTAAATTATATTCCTTGTATAATATGGCAGTGAAACAAAACTGTATGAACTAATAATGACAAAAGTACACATTTCAGAAAATTTCAACCATTAAAGGCCACTCAAATTATAATCCAACAATAGCAGTCAATATGTATAATTTCTGCAGAAGTAAAAGTCATCTGAATAATTCCACATTATAGAGATATGTCACTAGTGAAAAGGCTGCTATTGGCAAACAACTTTACATTGCAATTTTTTATCTACAAATTCAGTGCCTGCTGCCCTTGAAGAATTAATTGCATATGTTACACACCAAAAAACTAAGCTGGTAGTATTATAATAGGTAATGACTGACAAACCGACAACAGGTTCATAGTTACTAGGCATCTCATACAAAGGAGGACACACTTAGGAGCATAGAACCCCTGTCCCCCCTTAAATGCACCAAATAATCAGCAATTGAAAGGGCACTGCAATACCAGCACTCCGTCGACATGTTGTAGGAGTAGAATCCACAGCCTTCTGCACCAAAGGCAATTACTAACACTGCTTTCAAATTCTACAGCACAAACAGTGACTGCCATTTTCTAAACAAAATTAGTTGTACCATTGAAAACAGACTTATGGGCAACAGTAAACTTTTCTTCCTTTTAAACGCATAATTCCATGAAAATTAACTGAAACTCATAATCCCTTGAAAATAAAGTCGGTGTAGAGGATTCAGGCTCTTGTCTCCAGTGAAGCTCACAATTCCTTCAGCAGTCTGGAAGTTGGTGTAGAGGATTCAGGCTCTTGTCTCCTGTAACCAAGTTACAGGGTCAAGCCTAATCAAGTTAATTGACTAACCTGCCCTCCCCACTAACTAGGACATTACATACTATACCTTCATACCTGTCATCCTCTTAGTATAAGAAATCTGGACAAAGCCTAAAATAATGGGGGGGGGGCAAAGGCCAAAACATAGGGACAGATTTTAAATATTGCTCTTATAGACTTAGTTTATTTACTTATTTATTTATTTACTTTTGTTTACTGGGACAGTCCGACTGGGTGGTGGCCCATTTTCAGCGGAGGTCCAGGGGGGAGAAAAGCTCCAGTACAGGTCAAGCTAGTTGATACAAAATTATATAGTGAACAATAATTGGAGTGTATACAATATGAAGAATATTTACGGAACAATGGATTTTAAAGAACAAAATTTAAAAGGTTATAGAAAAAAAACACAGAACTATATTAGAAGGTGATACTAGAGCACAGAACTAGAAAGAAGCTAATAGCTGAGTACTTTCCAGAAGAGTTGACGATAAAGCATTTAATGAAGTACATATTGTGTCTAGAGGATCGATTGATTTTATTGTGAAATAAATTAGATAGAGACTGAATGTATGAGGAGAGTTGCTAGAATAACATTTGTCTTAGCATGCATTTTCTGAATGAAATGAAATCTGAAACTCAAATGTATGGCATTATTTAGTTATTTCAGTCCTCAGTGATTTTCCAGAAAAACACAAATTTTATGAGTACTAGGCCAAAAATATGAGGCATAAATGTGGACATTCTGCAAAAATCTGGAAAGGTGAGAAGTATGCATACCTCTTGACCTTTTAGTGAAAGAAATCTGGAAAAAGTTTGAAATAATGGTGATACTATGGCCCAAAAAATAAGGATAGATTTTAAATACTACTCGTTTTAACTTAGAAAGTTGCTAGAATAACAAGATTTATGTTCGCATCAATTTCTGAAAGTTATGAAGACTGAAGGTCATATATACATCAGTATTTATTGACTTCAGTCCTCTGTGATTTGCCAGAAAACCTTAAATTTTATGACAGTCCAAAACTATGTGGCCAAATCTGGACAGTTGAAAGGTATGTTGAAACACACACACACACACACACACACACACACACACACACACACACACACACACACACACACACCTTCTCTTTCACACAGCAACAAATTGCTAGTTTAAATTTGACACACATCTACTCTGTCACACAGCAACATACGCACTTTATCTCTCATACGAACAGAAGGGCTAGTTTAAATCTCACATAACACACACACACACACACACACACACACTTGGAATGGCTAGTTTAATTTCCGCACGCGAGTGCAGAATGTGTTTACATCCACATTGGTGTGGGTGTGTGCAGTGCACACATGTCCTATTTAAAGGAGAAAATGTTGCCACCTTGGATGTAAACACATTCCACACTCGTGAGCAGAATTTTTAATTTAATATTTTTTTTAATTCTTAATCAGTGAGACCCCCCCCCTACAGCCATGTATCCCAGTTGACTGCCTGTGTCGCCTAGTGTTAGATCCAGGTCTGAATTTTATACACTAGTGTACAACTGTAGTGATATTAATAAAGACTAAAAGATATTTTAGTAGACTAAATAGTCCAATGTGAATGAAGGCACTTACTAAATAAACTGAAGTGTTTTAGGAACACCTGCCTGAGACATGACTGCTATAGTTGTTTTATACCTTTTTTTATGACAGTCTGGATTCTATGTTCATATATGCATGTGTGGGTATGTGTGTGTGTGTGTGCGCGCGCACTCATGCACACACACATAGGGTTGCCAGCTTTTTTTGTGGCTAAAACCAGACAAAGGTCACACCCATCGCATCACCCATAACTCCACCCATTCCCACCCCTTCTTCCATCCATGCTCCACCCATTTTGTGATGTCATTATGACATCCACTGATGGGAACGCCCTCTTTTTCTGTTCCTGATGCATACAGAGCCATATGGTGACTAATCTACTCCTATTGGTGTATTGAGAATAGGGGCACAGTAAGCAATGTTATCCTTACTTCATCATTAACACTCAGTGCCAGATGGTACAATTTTTCCCACCACATGCGCACACACACACACACACACACACACACACACACACACACACACACACACACACACACACACACACAAACACACACACACCAAAATACATGAGTACAACAGATTTCCTTCACAAGATTTTTCCCTACATAATCATGCATTAAATACATATAGGGGGTCTCCCAAGTTCAAGGGGAAAAAAATCATCAACTAGAAAGGATTACCAAGAAGTTAACATCAAATAAACATGAACTTACTCAAAGTTGAACGTGAACTTTTGTATGCTATATGTAAATTTTGTTATGAGGAATTTGTTGCTTTCCATTTTAAATGCTCCTCAAGTTAAAATATACTTTTTTCACTTCTCAGTTATGGAAAATTTTCTTTTATGATTGGCTGGTTTTCATTCTAAAGCAAAAAATTCACTATTTTCGGTTTTACTGATAGTGGAGAATAGTGCAAAGTGTTGCGTATTAGAATCCAGTGTAAACATGCCTTAATCTTATCCAAGTACTGGTTGGTACGAACTACGGATCGCCTTTCATTTCAATTATTTTTTGGGTTTCTAAGGCTCAGATTTATTTCTTTCCGAAGAAACACGTGCTCCACCTACTGCACGATAGATAAAAATACACTTCACCTTGCTCGTTTGAGGGCTGTCACTTTTTCAAATGCCTAAAGTAGGACTTTTTTGTTAGAATGTGAAATTTTGCAGTAACAAAACACACCCACGGCCAATGCAAACGACAGAACTTCACTATTTTGCCAAAATAAAAGTTTATGCGTGTAGAATTTAAGTTGATTATGCTATTTCTTATAGCATTTATTATGCGCATAGCTCTCAACCTTCTATCTCCAAAATGAGGAACACTACCTCTTATAATGTGGAACACTTACTGACAGTTTACTATCACCTTCAGCTAAGAAGCTCATAGTATGATTAAAATGTGCAATTAATTTCTATTTACCATGGATATCTGTTAAAAATGTGCTAACCTTGATTGCGTGATAGACCCTTTGAATGTGGAACTTTGAGGAACATGAATTTTAAAGACCCCAAATGAGGAATGTTCCTCATAATGAGGTACACTTGAGAGGTATGTTTATGCATTTCAAATACAAAATACTTGATATATGTAATTATTAAAGAAACGTTGGGAAATATTTGTACTTTTTAAAATCTCATGAAATTTACCATTTTTTAGTTTTTTTTTTCAGCAGAACACAACTGCACAAAGAGGGACAGGTGGTAATCCTAGTTCACTTTGCGACTCTGACAAATATGAGAAATACTGGCTTTAAAAAATACCACTAACATCTTTAGTAAATAGTCTCATAATAACTTGCAAGACAAATCTAACACGCACCCAGACAATGTTTAAATAAATGCAGTTCAGTGGTGCTGAAATACTGATTTCTATTAATTTTGAGCCGCCAGATGCGTATGGTCACTACTTTAACCTACACTATTACATAGTTCCCGTTATTAATCGCCCCCAATAAATAAACAAAATGTTACATTTCCAAAGAACATAGCAACTATACAATCTTTTGCATACGTATATGCAGTAGAACAATAATATCCTTAGCTGCACACCTTCACCCTTACATTTATTATACACCACACACCTTTTAACACTCAAGTACTGTGCTAACCTCTGTAATGCAAACAGTACATACATGTCATCACTCTACTTTAATTACCTAAACTCAGTGTCAGTATAGAACACCTAAACACATACAACGCCCAACCTTTGATTATTCCTTCGCTCTAAAATTACGTTTTGTGACCTGAAATACCTCACTCATCTCTACAATAACTACCGGTCAGCATCACCTTAGCCACCTGCTCCATTACACATGAACCTGCATCCAGTGCAGTGAACCGGTAAGCCAATGGTATGGCGAGATTCCCCACAATCTCCAAATATGGAGATATTCGCCCCATGCAATGGGTGCGGCGGCAGCGGTGGGTGGTACGTAAAACCTCTATAGGCACCAGAGTGGTGTGATAAGCTTTACTGAGTATACTGCAACATTATAGGCAACATATTTTTGTTTTTCCTTGATCCCTACCTGTCTTGTAGGCCTTGTTTCGTTTTCAGGTAAATAGCTATGCTGTTAATTAGAATTGCTCGCTATTACAAAGGCACAAACCCGGACTTCACGTGTCCGGTTTTGAATGAAATTTGTAACCGGGCATTTTGTCAGAAAACCGGACAGTCCGGTCAAAAAACGGACAGCTGGCAACCCTACACACACACACACACACACACACACACACACACACACACACACACACACATACATTTCCTGTGCTCTATTCTCAAATGAGCAATGCTCAATTGCAGTTTCAAAAGAGAACGCACACTAACAAATGATTCCAGTTAATGGACTTGTTTACTGCTCTTGCTTTGTTTTAAAGATATAATTCAGTTTGGAACATTCCAGTATTACACCCACTGTGTTACATCAAAATGATATGCAGGGTCACATTTGTATTAGTGCAGCGTCTTGATAAATACAAGCTGTGCACATTACTGGAGGATTAATAAGATACTACAGAGTGTCCAGTAATGAAAAATGTATTTATTTTTTTTATTCTTTTTTGTTAACTAGTTGAATGACAGCAGGCCTAATGCCTGTTTTTATGGGACACCAACATGGTATTTGTAATATTTAGGTTTAAAGCTGAGAAAGGAAATCACACAAAATATTCACTGTAGTCTGTACAGAAGACACCATAAATAAAGCTTGCAAACTCGGCATGGACTAGAAGCTCAGATGCCTAGTATGATGAAGGAATGTTTTGTTCATCAGAAGGCTGTCCCACTTCCTAGTATTGCTGCTGTCAGTGTAAGAAAACCACATTATTTCATGTTACTTAAAGATTGTCTAGGCCATTGTGTTTAACGCATATTTGTGATTTGTGAGGTGCATCAAAAGTATGTTGTGTTATGACAAGTAAGGTGGATAATGTTTTCTAACTCTGTGAATGTCTAGATAATTAGTAAAAGAGAATGTAGCTCAGAAACATAATAGCATAACAGATTTCTGTAGGAGAGGCAGCAGACTGTTGTAAGTAAGGCCTATTTGGGATCTCCTTCAGTAATCATAGTTTGATGGCTGTGTACACACATGTATACTCAAACATATAGACACACACACACCCTCTGTCAGTGTTATTTATTCTTGCAGCTTCAGAACCAAATCTCCTGTGAATGCAAGTGTATCACTCAGAATAAATTGTCACTTTTTCCAAATAAATCAAATGTCAGAAGTGAAACAGAGATGAGATGAGAGACCATTTGCAACATTTGATCAGGTCAGAGATTTAGATTAGTTCACTGAGAATGCTGTCAATTGTTTAAAGGTCGCCAGGCAATTCAGTGGTAATTTAGTCTTTTAGGAAGCTGTATCTCCAGCTAATATCATGTTTTTTTTTTTTTTTGTGACAGGCATGCTAAATGTGTCCCAGAATTTTCTTGAGTTCTTTCTTTCTTCATAATCTGTATTTTGTATCACATCTTCAGACCTACTGCTTTTGTAGCCGTCTTCTGTACACGGTGCAGAGAGTGAAATTGCAGTTCTTAAAAACAAATCCCATCCTCATCCAAAAGTTGTTTCTTCTTGAGGAAATTCTTCTGTTGTCTAACAGAAGACTTTTATCTGGCCTGCACAATGCCATTTGTACTGATTTAGCATTGAAGTAATATTTGTTTCAACAGTGCTCTCAGTGTAAATTGCACTTTAAAGAAGCATGAGTCATCCTAAGTCTGTCCCTGTAGTGTATATTCAGTTTACTATTCTGAAGTTATTACTATATATGATACCATCTGAAAAAATAAGATTTTCTCCTAGCATTCTCATTCTTTCCTGCACGATCACCATAAAGAATTTATTTTGAATGGTACAAGTACAATTTACTTTCATCTTCTAGTAGAATCTGATTATTTATGAAAGAAATTGCTTTGCAGTTAGTTTTATATGTTTTCTTGCACATTACAGATACTTTTCAAGCATGGCACTTTTTGAATTTAGATTCAGGTGTTTCTTTTTACCATTGTTTTGTATTTATCTTGAACCATTAGTCTACCATGGGAGGAAATTATGTATTGATATATATAAAAATGGATAAAGTTTAAAAAAAAAAAAAAAGTATAGTCCATTTTATAAACAAACTCACTCCCTCAGAGGGTGGTACTGTGTTATGTTAATGACCTTTCCTGAGTGTTGCATATCCTTGTATACCCATAGCAGCATGAGGCATATCTGGCCAGAGACGGATAATAGTGAAATGGGTCCTGAGGGAGGATAATGAAACGAGGCCCCGCTGTCGCACTCTACCATCCACAGCCATTCCAGGGTCCCATTACTAGGCTGTTTCTCCCCAGTTACCATAAACACTGCTCAGTCCTGTCAGTGTCACACTATTTTCTTCTGTGCTTCTACAGTGATTACAGATATTTATATTTAATTTAAAACTTTTATTGCAAATTTTATAGCACAAAAAAGTGATAGCCATTTGCTAAACAAAACTGTACAGTATTACAATGGAAACAGACTTGGTATGAACAACAGTAAACTTTTCTGCCCTTGAAACTCACATTAATTGAAACCACATTGAAACCCATATTCAAAGAAAATGCATCTGGCAGGATTAAGTTTACCTTTGGTTTGTTTTCAAACCATAGGCTCCTTACACACATTTTAGGGCCATGAGTACATGCACGTGTTCTTTGATTCACTTTTCTGATTGTATTAAATTAGATTCCTTGTATAATACAGCATCCTTTGTTACAGTGTGTTTTTTTCAAGAATGTTTTAGTTTATTTTCGTATTATAAAACATGATCATTTAACAGTTAACAATTTCAGTATCATTTGGGACAGTAAAACAACCAAGCAAACATACAAAGAAATAAACAATCAAACAAGTAAAAAGCTCTAATAAACTTATATACACTATATACAGTATAGAGTGTGTTTTAAATTTGTAGTTCTTGTGACCCCCCGTACACTGGGCCAGCAATCAAGGAGCCTCAGTCCTCACCACTAACACCAGTGAGGGGCGTCCATATAGGGAAAGGATAATAAATATGCACACAGTAAAGTACAATTTCCCTTAAGAGCACACAGAGATCACAGTCAGTCTGGGGCTGGTTTCTCCCTTTCTCTCCAGGTCCCCAATAAGACTCCCCACTGGCCCAGCTATAGTGTCCAGATCTCAGCCTAGTGGGCAAGCTAAAACCTCCAGCACCCTCTCTGTCCAATCAGTGCTTCGTGTCCCTACCCAAGTAGTTGACACACCCCACACACACACTTTGAGGTATGAGTTTATACAACCACGCAGACACTCCTGGGGAAGGCTGGCACAGGTTCTCCAGCTGTGCACCTTTTATCCAGACTATATTGCAGAAATCACTGCCACCACCCAGCTAATATTTATCAGCTACTCAAAGGCCCTTATTAAAGGCTGCCCAATTATTACTGTGCAATATTATTATCCAAATGGTAAGCGTGACTGAACAGCAAAGCTTATTTGGAATGACTAGGTACAGTATCACTATATATGTGCAATGTACTCTAGAGCTTAAATTATCTCTACACAAAACAGCCACAGTTGAAAGGTTTTAAAAAATTTAATAATAAATAATAAAAACACAAGGCAATACTTCTTACTGCACAGTGCTAGTCAAGAGTTCAGAGATCACAGAGAAATGTTTAAAATAATACAGTAGAAAAGTTCTGACATCACAGAAAAACACTTAGTGTAACCTTCCTAATTCCTACCTGTTTCTAAGAGAAACACTAAAGTCTAAGATCCTACTTACATGTAGACACAGACAGTGCTGAGTTGGATGTTTTCAAGACAAATGCTCTAATGCTGTCATTCTTTCTGTCCTTAAATTGGTAACTCAGTACCACTGATTTGTTTCATATTACATCATTTCTTTCTGGTTCCCAGGCTAACAGACTCTCAGAGGTTAATAATGCCTTTGATCTTGCAGCTGGTCAGAAACCAGAGCAGTAAAAGAAATTATACATGCAAATTCTAGCCATTAACTCTGACCTCAAAACAATAGGCAGAATTCCTTCATCCAGACATATTGGCTCAGAGTTTTGACATCAAAGAATTGACTTGTCAGCTTTGTTACAGCAGAGTGCACTGTTGTTACGTTTTTGCAGTTCCACATTTAACACCATGTTTTCCCATTTAAGAGAACAAGCCTGTGGCTTATTACAAATGACATAATTATCTACAAAATTCTATCTGGCTAGGCCGGCAGCCTTTACCTATCTTCTCAGCTCTGAACATTTTTCCAGTAAGCAATGAAACAAAACATATGAACCAATAATGACAAAACTACTTATTTCAGAATATTTTAACTATAAAAGGCCACTTAAATGTCTGCCATTAGAATCCAAAAGTATCAGACAATACGTACAATCTCTGCAGTAGTAAAGGCCATCTGACTAATTCCACATGACAGTTAAATGTAACTAATGGAAAGGTTGTTGCTGGCAAACAACTTTGCATTTCATTGTTTCATTCCATGAAATCTGTGCCTGCTGCCTTGAAGAATAAATTGCCTATGTTATGTTAATATACAAAACTGTGTGCTAGCAATATTGCAACAGGGAATGGCTGGCAAACTGACAACAGATTCATAGTTACTAGGCTCATCCAAAGGAAGACACACTCAGGAGTGCAGCACCCTCATCCCCCCTTATGTTGCAAAGTAATGTCAAAAATCAATCCACCTCCTCTGGGAGAAGAACCTAAATTCTGCACCAAAAGCAAATGTGCTAGGTATTGCACCACTGACACTAAACAACACAGCTTTGAAACTCTTTAACGGTCTTTGACAGACTATAATCCTTAGTGATTAACAATAAAAAAAGTTAAAGGAGACCTGGCAGTTGGTGTGGAGGTTTAAGGTATTTGCTTGCTTTAATTGTTAAGGTTCAGGGTTTGACTATGAGCAGAGTCACTTAGCTAGGCAAAACACACACACCTCCATCTGCTGTAAAGGAAGAGAGCGGCTGTGCACTCACCAGAACAGATCTTTGCTGCATGTGTATCTCCCCCAATCCTGTTATAAATCATATCTCCCCAGCTTCTGCTTAAATCTCCTGCAGGGTTTTAGATGATGTTAATGAGGGGGTTTCTGGTGTTTACGGAGGTTGCAAGGTAAAGTATCTGAGGATCAATATCACAACCCATCACTTCAACTTATCTGTTATTATTACTTACATACTAAGGTGTAAATTAAAGCCATTTTCAACTGAACGTTCTCTGTAAAATAAATTCATTAAGACTGCAGTATCATCTTTATGCATTTTTATGTTATCTTATTTTTATTTATTTAACATTTGTTGACCGGGAAACTCCAAATAAGACAGAGTCTATTTTCAGTGGAAGCCTGGGGAGAAACGCTCCAGACACATTTCTTTGGATTGTGGGAGGAAACCGGAGAACTCAGGGGAAACCCACGCGAATGCAGGAAGAGCTTGCAAACTCCACACAGAAGGCATCCCAGCTGAGCATCAAACCAGAGAACCTCTTGCTGTGAGGCAACAATGTTAACCGCTGCACCACTGCACAACCCAGACTTCAGTTTACAAAATTGTAGAGAATTGAGTAAAAACGTGGTTATATTTTGAAGAATGTTCCATAAAAAAAAGCCACTTACTGCCTGCTGTCATACAAATAGTGTAATAAAAAGTAGCCAGTGTGCTTTATTGAGATTCCTAAAGTATAACGTAGGGTAATAATAAAGTAAATGTAAACATTGTATGTGATTATTTTTAAGTAATTGTTTAGCCTTTTTATGGAGGCATTAATGGATGTTAGAAAATCTGAGTAAGGTAGAATGAATACAAAAGTCTTGTCCGAACTGATGTGTTGCAGTCAAAAAGTATATATTTTTTTCTTTTGTCACACTTTGCTCCTGTTGTGTGACAGTCATCAGCTCCCTCCCAAGCAATCAGCCTGATGTCCTTCATGGATGCATCTGCAGTCATAACAAGTGGGTTGTCCTGTCGTCAGGCAGCCCTGCAGTCGGCCGGATTCCAAAGTCCGGGTCCGCTGATGTCGCACTCCACCCGACGTCATCTCTGTTGGTCTTGGTATAAAAGCATCAGCTGACGCCATTTTCCTCAGTCTTTCTTGCCAGAAGCTGTTCGCAAGTGCCTGTCGGTCGGAGCCAGAGATTACGTCTAGCGAATACTAGACTTCTAAAGCTAAGTACCCGTTGGGGACTCTTTCTTGCGTCAGCCGATGTCAGAAAAAGTTAACAATTGTTTAACCTGTGGGAAACAAATACCTCATAAAGATTTCCACTGCACTGTCTGCCTTGTTTAGGCCCAGCCCAAGCAGCCTGTTCGCCTGTGCCTCTTTCAACCGACGAACGCTTAGGCGCCGGTCGGAGTTTGCAGAACAGTTTTTCGGTACTGATTTTACATTATGCCGTCGGATCCTCCGACTACCCAGTCTTCAAAAACGCAAAGATAAAGACCGACACCACGGTAAAGCAAAACCGAGAAAACTGATCTAAGCACAGCTGAACCTATTCTTACTACTGAGGCCCCTGCTACAACTCTTGAATCGACCTCAGAATTTTACCCACTACGGTGGTTGACTTATCAGACACCATCCCTTGGATGTCTCTACCCCAGCACGTGGTGCTGCTAGGCCTCCAGCAGCCATGTCCATTAAGGCCTTCGCCAGGGCTAAAGCAGCCAAGACTACTAAATCAGTGCCTGTTAAACCCCCACATCCAGGCCCTCTTCTAGTTCTCAAATGCTTTCTTTGGCAGAAGATTTAATTTCTTTAATTAGAGGATCTCAATCTCACCCAGACAGGGCCTCTCAGCCCCAGAGAAGAGACCTAGGGCAGAGCCCCTGAGCCAGTGTCTTCTGATGATTCTGCTGATGAATCAGACATAACTGACCAGCCAGAGGCTCCTTCTCCAATTTTGAAGATTCTGATGCTGAAGAATCCATTCCTGCTGCTTCCCCACCAGAAGAATTCTCCTTTGGGAAACCTTGCATGCCATGCGAGAACAGTTCCAATGGCAGCAACAGGATTTTTCAGACTCCAGAAAAGACTTAGAACCTTTCTGCACCTCCCACAGCACAGGCCCTTAGCTATACCTCCTGTTCTATCTGTGGTGGATGATGCTTTTAATGATGTTTGCTCCGCTCCAGATTCTTTACCCCAGCCCCTGCCAAACCAGACAGATTTTACAGGGTGCCAGATACTCATCACCACCTTTACAAGGCCCCACTTGCAGACCCAGAAACTATATCCCAGGGTCCCAAGGCAGTAGCCGACCACAGCTAAAACCCTATTCCTTCTGAAAGGGAAGCAAGGTCATTAGACAGATGGGGTAAAAGGTCTACACTTCAGCTACTCTCTCAGCTAGAGCTTTAAACTGTCAGTTTCACATGATACAATACCAAGAGTTTATGCTTGATCAGTTAACTAAAAACTAACCACTGATGAATCTCTTGATAAGAAATATGTATTAGAGATGGTAAATAACATACAACAGGTTAGCAACCATTCCTTAAAATGTGGCTATGATGCACTGGAGGCTTCATTTAGATCAGCCATGACAGGCACAGTGATAAGAAGGCATGCATGGCTAAAGGAACAAGCTTTACCGGATCATGTTAAAGCCAAGTTGCTAGATGCTCCTATGGACAAGACAAGTTTGTTTGGTACACCTGCCCAGCAGGTTATGAAGAAAATGGAAGAAAAGGCAAAATCTGTTCAAACTGTTAAAGATTTCTTGCAGGTTCAACTCCCAAGGTTTAGCAGGAACTGGCCTGCCAAAAATTGGTCCTTTCCTGACTCCACAAAATTTCAAAGGGGCAGGAATAGACGTTCCAGAGGCAGAAACCAACCCAGAGGAGGTGCCTACAGAGGACGACAGTGGCAAGGTAACAACAGAGGCACAGACACAGCCACTGCCACTACATCAGCTCAACCACAGTGACTTAATCCTAACTCCGCCTACCAGGGAACAAATAGCAGCTCCTCTAGGTGGAAAGTTAACCTTATTTTCAAAGAACTGGCACTACATAACAAAAGACAAGTGGATTTTACAAACCATAGATCAAGGTTACCGGTTTCACTTCCACACTTTACCAGTCAAAGAGGAATGCCAAATCTACCTCCAAATCAAAAAACAGAGGCTCTACGCCAGATAATGGAGTTAGCCAACATGAGAGCTGTGGAAAGAGTGCCAACAGCAGAACAAGGAAAGGGTTCTATTCCAGACTATTCCTAGTTCCAAGAAAGGAAAAAGTTGGAGACCAATTCTCGATCTGTCCACCTTAAATACATACATCATTGTCCCAAAATTCAAAATGCTGAGCCTACAGCAACTTCTTCCCATGCTGGGCAAGGAGTCTTGGCTGGTAACTCTAGATCTCAAGGAGGCATACCTGCACGCCCCATTCGACCAATCTGCAGAAGATACCTCAGATTTCTTGCAGGATCAGAGCACTATCAATTCTCAGCATTGCCCTTTGGCTTATCTACTCAGAGTATTCACAAAATGCCTGGCATCAGTAATCGCCCATTGCAGACTACAGGAATTCAAATTTACCCATACCTGGACGACTGCCTGCTACAAGGGACAACAAAAGCAAGCTGACAACAGATTTACAAAGGGTCATTTACTTGCTACAAGGACTGGGATACACAGTCAATTTACAAAAGTCAAGGCTGATACCATCCCAAACAAGGACATTCTTAATTGGACACAGTACAACAAATGGCATTCCTGACTACAGAAAAACAAAAGAACTTCCACTTTACTTCTTGGCACTAACAAAACTGAACAAGTTAACAGCAAGAAAATTTCTGCAGGCCTTGGGCTTCATGGCATCATGCATAATCTTGGTCCCATTTGCCAGACTACATATGAGGAAACTACAGTGGTACCTAAAGAATTTATGGTCCCAACACAGACACAGTCTAGAAACAGAAATCCCACTAATTCCATGCTTAAAACAGGAGTTCCTATGGTGGGCTCAGGCATGCCAGTCAAACCCAGGCCTACCCTTTCGCAGATGTCAACCAAGCCAGACCATCACAACAGACGCTTCAGACCTAGGATGGGGCCCACATGCTGGACAAATGCGTGCAAGGATTGTGGACACAGGATCAACTTCACCTGCACATCAATCTAAAAGAAATGCTGGCAGTAAAACTGGCAATCCAAAAGTTCAAACCATTCCTCAAAGAGGGCCAGTTGATGATAAGGACAGACAACACCACAGTCATATGGTACATCAACAAACAGGGAGGCACTCATTCATACCCCCTATGCAGAATGACCTTGGAGCTGTGGACCCTGGCACTCAGCTACAACATTCAGTTACAGGCAATATTTGTACCGGGAAAGACAATACTCTAGCAGACATATTAAGCAGAACCACGGAAACTGCACCCGGACATCTTCAAGACCATCTCAAAGAAATGGGGAATGCCACAGATAGACCTATTCGCATCACCTCTCAATCACCAGCTCAAAAATTCTGCACAAGGACATTCCATCCACTAGCATGGAAAGTGGACTCACTCTCCTTCAACTGGAAAGGCCTAACAGCATATGCATTCCCACCTCTTCCTTTGATACACAAGGTACTACTAAAAATCAAGGAAGAACGTCCAAGGATAATCCTGATAGCCCCAAACTGGCCAAGACAACACTGGTACCCACTACTGAAGAGCATGTCTCGAACAATATGTCTGATGCCTTTGATGTTAACTCAGAACAACTACAGCATCATACATCCAAACCTAAAACGCTACAACTGACTGCATGGAACATCACATAGCAGCAGCTAATCCAGAACTTTCTCAAAGAGTTAAAGACATTATTCTTGAAGCACACAGACCTTCAACAAGAAGGAACTATGCTGGAAAATGGAAAAGGTTTGTCATTTGAGTACCGAAGAGGAAAAGATGTGTCAAACATAGATATGCCTAACATTCTGGAGTATCTGGCGAACTTCTTCATTCAGGCCTGTCCTACTCCTCCATCAAGATACATGCATCAGCTATTTCAGCAGAATACAGCTTTGATCCACCTGTTTTTTTGCTCAGACAGTTCCTCAGAGGAATCAAGAATGTAAAACCTCCAAGGAAACCACCATTACCAGCTTGGGATTTAAACTTTGTGCTAGAAAAGTTGACACTATCACCCTTTGAACCAGCAGCAACAGCAGACCTACAACACCTGTCATGGAAAACTGCTTTCCTACTGGCAATTACTTCAGCAAGGAGGGTTTCAGAACTACAGGCCTTAATGGCAGTGCAACCCTTCCTAATCTTCCACCAAGATAGAGTGTCCATGAGGACTAATCCTACATTTATGCCCAAGGTGGTATCCAGAGTATCTTTGAACCAGGCAATCCACCTACCTACCTTCTTTCCCAACCCACAAAACAGAGGGAAAGAATACAAAATAGCAGAAAGACTGACCAACTTTTGTAGCCTATGCAACAGGAAGGAAGGAAAAGCTATTTCCAAACAGACAATCTCCAAATGGATAGGAAATTGCATACGATACTGTTACTCCTTCCATGGAAAACCAATTCCACAGAACATAAGACCTCATTCTACAAGAGCAACAGCCACTACCACAGCCTTCTTACATTTGCCAAGCATTATAATTTGCCTCTATATTCCAGATCCCGAGCAGGGTTTGCCACTGCTGTACTGCAAGGGATCCTAAACACACCATAATCTACTTTTATCCTCCTCCCTTGTTGGCTATGGTATTCTATGACTGCAGATGCATCCATGAAGGACATAGTACAGTTTTGTACCTACCATAAATGTAGATGTCCTAACTGGATAGCATCTGCAGTCATCTCCTTCCCTCTGTGGTACTCCTAGGTGTTTACCCTCCTAATAGCTAGCTGTTGGGGAGTCTTTTATGGTGTATTTGTTTGTATATATGTACATATATGCTTATTGTTGTGTTTACCTCTATCTATTTGGAAACATTGGCATCTATCCAAATTTTAGCCTGCAAGAGGGCTACTGGCATCTGGGGCAAGAAACACTGAGGAAAATGGAGACCAACAGAGATGAGGACAACCCACTTGTTATGACTGCAGATGCTATCCAGTTCGGACATCTACATTTATGGTAGGTACAAAACTGTACTTTTGTTCCCCATCAGTATTGTAAAGATGGACTGAAAAGGGCCATCATTAATGACAACCATTGGTGGTGGTTCATAGTTTTCTTTTTTTTTTCCCTTTCTAGTCTCCACCAGGGAAGTCCTTCCTGCTGAATGTATCCTGAGTACACAAAACTCTTACTACCCACTTGGAGAGGATAGCAGCTCATACCCCTTCTCTCTTCTCCTTTCCCTGTCTGTCTCCTCCAGCGCTGGGATCACTACTCGACCCAGATGAAGGGGTCATTGTCATTGCTGTATATCACAAAGCTAGGCATGTGCTCAAAATGCATATTATTTTTAGACCATTTCTGATCATTTAAGGGAAATTATTCCTTGTGAATTACATTAATAAAAGTAATCATTTGTTGTTTGATAAATTCTTATTGAGAAATGTGCTCATCTTGCAAGTCAGAATACTACATTTTTAAGTAGGCATAAAAAGCTGTTTTGAAAGGAATTAAGAAGGTAACTGTCAGACTTCATGAGCTGAACTGTATCAGGTGCAGATTATAAGGCATCATCATTTATTAATTTACTTGAAGCTATGAATATAGTACCCACATCCTAGCAGGAAAAACTGTATTAAGAATGCTGAAACAAAAAATTCACACACAACAGATCCCAAAACATTGTGTAAATAAAACAGAATACCACTTCTAAATAAATCTAATGAATAATTTAGCTATAAACAATGAGCACAGAAAAGTAAAGAAAAACCCAAGCAAGCTGGACAGAATGGTAACTTAGTGGTTAAGATTTCTGTCTGACAATTCTAAGTTCATTGCTGATCACTAGTCACTGTATATGTTGATCTTGTATGTTTTTCCCCTGTTTGTGTGCATTTTTCCAAGTAGTCCAATTTCCTCCCACCTTCCAAAATATTGCATTTTGGTTGGCTGCTCTAAACTTTCTTTTTTATTGTATGGGCCTTTATCTCTGTGGCCCAGGTCATGGATAAAATGGGTCCATGTTGACCATTTCACTTATCTGGCTAACAAATTAATAAATTAAAAATGCAATATTAAAAAAAAAAAACTTCATAGACCATTTTTAAATGGGGCAAGCCCCCATTGCACTCCTCATGTAAGGGGCTTCACCTTTCACTTTGCTCTTAATTAAGTATACTAATTGCATGATTACTCAGTAATGGGAAAGGACTACACTCTGAGAGGGTTCAGCTCACATTAATATGCAGAATAATTCACTTTGAATTAACCTTCTTTAGGATTACAGAGAAGTCATAGCAAATCCTTAAGAGCAAATACTTACAAATGCCTTGTTTATGACACAGCCATGGTAACAGTAGCTTTCTGGTAAACCACATTGCATGGCTAATATAAAGACATTATTGACCTCAGCCATCTTTATCTTAAGCAAACGTCATGCGTCCACTGAAAGCAAAAGGCTGCAACTGTGTATTAAAAATAAACCGTGCTTACAAGTATATTGTCAAGCAGTCTGCTGTACCTTCATTCATTCCACAAAGCACACAGACTAGCCTGATCTGGAAAAAACTAATGCAGCTGCAACAAACTTGAATGTAAATGTCACATTAACAGAGTCAAACAATCAGCGTTCTGATAGTACCTCATGGGACAACAGTGTTCGCCATTAGATTATTCTGTTTTGTATGTGTGTCAGAGAGTTTTGAAACCTCATCAGAAGCAAAATATGTCATTTGAAAATTGCTGCACAAACACATCAGCATACTTTACACTGCAACAGTTTAACCTGCCCTAATGCTTTTATAGCTGTGTTTGCTGCTGTTTGTAACTGTTATGACAACTGTTAATTATATTTGCAACTATTATGTCACTCATCCCTCTTTAACATAGACGACAAGCAGGCAGGGTATTTCGTTTAGATACTTTATTACATAGAAGCACATCAGGATGGATAACAGCATCATAAAATATAAACAAACTGATTAACAGACTGACCTTATATACATATATGAACACGGCCGGCCTTAGGCATAGGCGAACTAGGCGACCGCCTAGGGCGCCATACAGGCCAGCCTCGGAAAGGGCGCTATTTTTAACTATTTATTTATTTTAATATTTTAATTAATAAAATTCATCTCACTCGGCTCCCTCCTCAGGAAGCCTGATCCATAGTGAGAGAGGGGTAAGCGCCCTCCCACGAGCTGCAGGTTGGCTCGGAAAAAAAAAAATTATGGTACACCAGTCTGTTATCTTAAGGCGCCCAGCCCTGACGCACAACCTTCAATGAAGGTACGCCCCCTTCACGCATGTTTCCACACAGAAGAGAGAAGACGCTTTAGCTGAGAATCGAACGGGACTACGTCTTTTTTTTTTTTTGATAGCTATTTTGAACGTAAGCAAAACTTCAAGTATGAAAAGCTCTTTCAGTTTGTTTGTGTTTTTCGGGGTCATCACAGCGGAACTCCGGTCCGCAAATGATTGGTAGTGGATTTTTTATGTGCCTGTTACCAGCCTGCCGCAACGAAGGTACGCCCCTTCATGCATGTCTCCACACAGAAGATGCTTTAGCTGAGAATCGAACGGGACACCAACCTCTGTAAAACCATTAATACCCATTTGCCTGCAGTGTTTTCCGCTGATAAATGCTGGGCACCAGTCTTTCCTTTACCTCCATCAAAGCCTTCAAGGCAAAGCATACCACTGGGTTACCACTAATTTAGTTCCCATATGTCAGACAGACACTAACGGAGAAACAGACAAAGTATATATAATGTGTCATCTTCCTTCTCCCCAAAAATGAAATAAATTTGGAAAGGAAATGTAAATGGTAAGAAGATATAAACAAAGTTTGGGAACTGACATGGTGTTATTCTATGACTATTTCACAATACTGATGTAACAGCTAGGAACTGCTCAGAAGTTGTTTGCTGGTTTATGCTTTTAGTCTGTAGTTACTCAAAAAAAATGGAAACCACTAACAGTGGAAACTTATTACAGTAGAAACAACTGTGGATCAGAATAATTAATTGCCTCACCCTTCAAGCTAAAACAGGTATATGTGAGATGTCATTTTTATAATGGATTTATTGTACTTAAGTAATTGCTTACACTGAATTTGGGAACATATATTCCAACCTTTCAGTTTATCAAGCTCATTGTGGATTATCTAACTGTCAAAATCTGGTAATGTTCAAAAACAAAGAAAAACTAAGGGAAGTAAGCCAATTTCTGGATAGGCACAAGTGAAGTTTTCTCACAATGTAGCCGTAAAGGTTTTCAGTTATGTAATCATGATGTACTTTTTTCTCTTAGTGTTGTCTTATTTTATTAAAATTTCAAACCTGCTATAAAAGCTATACAAAATAAAACAAGAGCATACCATAGATGATTTAAAAGTATATCCTGATAATGCAACCTTCTACTCTAATATTCTCTGCCCTTCTGTATTCACTTTCATACTTCTAACTAATGTAATTCAAACTGAAAAAGAAAAAAATAAAACTCTTAAGCTATCCCTTAAAAGAAGAAACGTTGTCCTTATCTATTTTTTAACTACATTATGTTGAATATTTTCTACCTTGCACAGAGAGGAGCACTTTGTGATGCAACAATTTTAAAATTAGTATTCCTTCTCCTTAAACATAATCTAATTTATATTCTTCAATAGATCGCAGAATTGCAGGATTTTCAGTGGGCACCCAGCTAAAGCCATAAACAAATGAAACACCAAATGATATTTAAATACACAGGTTTGAAAACTCCCATTCCATTGAAAAAAGCTGTATGTAAGCTTGTACCTATCCCATTTTAAAACATTTTAGTTGCATGTAGAAAACAGATCTGTTTGCTGCTCATTGAGGGATGAAGATCGTACCATCAAGATCAATCCTGATTGGTGATTGTGTCCATTAAGTCAGAGGCTGTATCACAACAGAGGTACTGAAAATTAGGTTTCTGCAGCATAAGCTCCTTTGGTGTAGAAGGCTATGGGTTCTGTTCTCACACCAAGCAGATGGACTGCTGAAATTACAGTGCAACGTAAGGGAGGTACTGCACTGCTGAGTATGTCTTCCTTCAGATGATATGCTAAACTAACGTCCCATCTGCTTAGGTTGATAGTAACTCAGATGGATGGAAAAGATCCCATGACAGCTGTTGAAGAGTGTAAGGGAAGTTTCTCAATGCCCTGGCAGAATTTCCCCTAGTAGTATTATAAGGGGGGGGGGGGGTAGCGGTTTTACACTCCTGAGTGTGTCTCCTTTGTATGAGATATCTAGTAACTATGAACTTCTCAGTTTTACTCATTTCCTTTTGCAATATTACCAGTTTATCACATTTTTAATTGTAACATAGGCAATTCTTCAAGGGCAACTTCCACTGAATTTGTGGATGAAGCATTGAGGTGTAAAGTTGTTTGCCAGTAGTAACCTCTTCATTAGTTGCATGTTTCTTTAATGTGGAGTTATTCAAATGATTTTACTTTTGCAAGACTGTGCGTTGAGTGATATTGGTGGATTGTAATGACAGATGTCTACCCTTTTATGGTTGAAATTTTCTGAAATTAATAGTGTTGTCATTATTGATTTTATACATAATTTCATTGTTTATTAAAAGAATGTTAAACTGCAATGTAAAACACTTTCTAACAAGTGGCAGTGGTATTATACAGGGAATATAATTTACTATAATCAGGAAGGTGAATCAAAGAACGAATACATGCATGCATGGCCCTAAAAATGTGTGCAAGGAGTCTATTTTTAAAACAGCCCAAAGATAAACTTAATGGCCAGATGCATTTTCTATGAATGTGGGTTTTCATCCCATTTCAATGGCAGAGAAGTTTAATGGTTATGCTAAGTCTGTTTTCATTGCGAGATTGTATTGTTTAGCAAATGGCTATCTGTGTTTGTGCTATTCTAGCTTAAGCTACTGTACAGAGGGAGGAGAGAGGTTGCTATTTTACTTTCACTGAGCTGTAAGACTCACTCGCCTACCCCAAAGTAAATTAAACTAAGTTAAGCAACCCTTTGAAACAAGGCACATGGTCTTCTATTTTTTGAGGACATGACTTTCATAGTAAAATATGTGTGAAGGAGCAACAGATAAAGCAGGTTTATTAAAGGAAAATTCCACCGTCCTTCACTTGCAGTTTAACTACATTATAAGATATCTTTTTTTCTATGCATTTAAATAATTGAAGGAAAAGACTGAAGTGGCCTTCTTGGAGAGTGGCCTACCTGTGGGTGTGGCTTATAGGAGTGTGTATTAGTATGGAGTGGGTGGGGCTTAAGGGGCGCTGGAGTACTACTTCGCCTAGGGCACCATTTCAGCTAAGGCCGGCCCTGTATATGAACAAACAACATCTCCTCCAAGTAGTCCACAGCAGATGTAAAATAGAAGTTTTAATGACAGAATAAAATAAAGATAAGTGCTTTCGCAGTAAGCTTCATCAGATCTAAAATGCATTTCAAAGCTACAATCTTAAAAGTACAGAAACAGTCACAATCAACAAATCAGGACAAAGTGCTTCCAGTATTATTAGCTGCCATAGTAACTACACGAATGTATGTTTAAAGCTACAAACACTCTATATCACATAAAACCATATATGGTGTAACCTGTATGTACATTTCCCCGCTACGTTATTTTTAGATATATTTTATTCAGTATCTATGCATTTTTTACATATATATGTTCTCTGAGATGTTTATACTTACATCTGTTTTGATTTTGTACACCATATATGGTTTTATGTGATATGATGTTCATTTTTATTTGTTGCACTCCAGTGGTTTACTTTCTTCAGGCATCGCCCACCTGTTTTGCTGTTATTATATACATATATGCTTACATCTCTGCATCTTACTACAAAATGGCAGTCAGGCTCGCTCGTGCTCAGTATGTATACACTTGTGCAAGCCCTTAGATAACTTCTTAAATTTACATACACCCACATTGATCTACATCCTCCATCTTAAATGATTGCCCTTACTCAAAAACAACATTACGGTTAGACATGTATTATTATAGACATTAGAAACAAACACAATGTTCATGTCCAAATTGCTGTGTATCTATTACATGGTCTGGAGATGCGACCGGATCTGATAACATAACAATCTGAACTGAATTTAGAAACGGGGATAGTCTTCGGTGAACAACTTGTATCAGGAACTTATGGATTCGTCACAGAAATGGGAATATTCTCTGGAACTTCCTCTGGAACAGGAACACTGGACAACTCACTCTGATATAGTCTTTTTCACAGGCTATGTGCTGTGGTATAGGCTCAACCACCAGCATCAAATTTTTCCGATTCTGCCTAAACTCTGCACCTTGTGATTTCACAGTGTACGATCTCGGCTCTGGGCAAATATTCTTCATGACTCCAATCAGATCATACTGTTTGGATGTTTGCATCCTTACCACTTCGCCTTCTTGTAATGGATTGAGCGGTTTGCTGGTCTTATCGTAGTAGGACTTCTGGGTTAAAAGCTTCTTCAACAGATTGGTTTTCACTGACCTGTTGTCCTTGACACATGGAACCAACAACTGACTACTCATTGGTAATGTGGTTCTGGTTTGTCTCGACAAAAGTCTCTGAGCAGGTGAACCAAGATGTTTATCACAAAGAATATTTCTGAGATTCAAGAGATTCAGGAAAACATCACTATTATCTTATTTTGACTTCTCTTAGTAACTGTTTTGCACTTTGAACTGCACGTTCTGCCGAACCATTTGACTGCGAATATTTAGGCTACTCATGATATGAGTAAGTCCCATTCTTCAACAAATCTTTTGAACTGTTGGCTTATAATCTGCGTGCCATTGTCAGAAATAACTTTGTGTGCACTACCATGGACTGCAAAATGACTCTTCACCTTAGATTTTTACATGCCGACTTGCCGGGCCTGACGCACAACCTTCAACGAAGGAACGCCCATTCACGCATGTTGCCACACAGAAGACGCTCTAACTGAGAATCGAACGGGCAACGTCTAACTGTGAGGCAACAACGCTACCGCAGCAGCACCACCACATAAAAAACATATAGTACATACATAAAAAACTTTAATATAATATCTAAAAGACATAACAGACAATATCAAATTAATATACAAACAAATCATTTAATCTAATGCATTCATACATATAATAAATAAATAAATAAAATAAGGAGGTGTACCAAACAGTAACACAACTATTTCAACCTCCTGGATTTCAAAAAACTGCTTCAAAGGTACTTTCTCATTCAAGCCTGGATACAAGTCCGCTCTGAGTCTAACAATCCATTTAGACTCAAGAGTCCCAGTTCTATTCCTCAGGTCCCCACCCCTAAAATTCAACAATACTTCATCAAGAACTTTAAAATGAAAAATGTGAACATAATTGGTAGCCAGAATGTGCTTAGAAAGGGCATTCACAGTAGATTGAATTCTGATCTGGTAAAGGTGCTCCCTTATCCTATCCCTCAACCTCCTGTCTGTCTTACCCACATAGAAAACATTACAAGACAGACAGGAGGCGAGGTATACCACATGCATAGATGTACAAGCTGCATGTACCTTCACTCTGTGTATAAAACCAGACACAGGATGAACAAAGCTAGTACTAGTATCAGTGTAATCACAGTAATTACATTTACCACACGGGACAGTCCCTGTGACCTCATAGTTCTTCCATGCATTTTCTTCAAACTGGGTTTATTCTTGTACACAAAGCGTGGCATGGCACCTACCAACTCCCCCAGGTCAGTGTCAACTGTCAGGACACCCCAGTGTGACCTAATCACATCCTTTATACTGCCTACATGTTTCATATAAAACAGTGGTATCCTAAAACAATTCCCAGAGTCCATCTTATCATTTAATCTATCGGGTTCTACACTCAGTGGACCCACTACCGCATCTGAAAAATATGGAGCACCACTACCTTCCCTCAAGGTGGATACCTCACACAACCCCTTCTCTAAATCAGCATCTCTATAAGTTCTAGCTCTAAACCTTTCACACAAATCAATCATTCCTGCTTCAAAATGTTCACTCCTCGGAGTGTATCGAGAGGTCCTTAGAACCTGACCCCTAACAATGTTTCCAAACAAATAACCAGGGTGCATATTGTGCCTATGGAGAAGTGCATTTCGGTGACATGGCTTTCTATACAGACCTGTATTCAAAAACCCACAGGTTAGCCTCTCTATATAAACATCCAAAAATGAAATTCATGTACTTGAAAACTCATGGCTAAAGTTCAGAAATGGTGTGAGGGTATTAACCTTATCAATGAAACTTGATAACTTGTTTTTTATATGGAAAGGATCCACAGAGGAGTTATCTACAAAGCATCTGTAGAACAATACATTAACAACAAACTCGTCCATGGAAAACAAATGAATCACTCCCATGCAGCCATAAATAGGTTGGTGTAGCTATTGGCAGAAGAATTGCCCATAGCCACACCATCCTTCTGTAAAAAACATTGTTATCCAAAACAAAATATATTGTTCTCCAGTACTACTTCCAGGAATAACACCAAAAGGTCCACATTAGCATCACTCAAACCTGACTCTCTCTTCAGATGTTCATGGACCCTCAAAACCCCTTCTCTATTCGGAGTCACTGTAAAAAGAGACTGTACGTCCATTGTAACCAACAAATAAGGAAGATCTACAGATACTTCCTTTATACATTCATACAAATCTAATAAAAATTGTTTAGTATCCTTTAAGATATGGATTCTTGTATCTACTACCGGACGCAAGAACTTCTCCACATATATCGAAAATGGTTCAGTAGGCCAACGTCTGCCTGCGACACTGGGCCTCATGGGTGGCAAAATGCAATCTTTATGTATTTTGGGCAGCCCCTGTATCACAGGTATGAGGGGATCGCTGACCAACAAATACTCATAGAGCTCTTCAGTTATAACATGGCTCTTAAGTAAATCTTCCAACATCTCATTTATCATCCTACCATGAGACATAACACAATCAATACCTATGACACAGTAGAACCTCTGGTCCTCTAACATACACTTCATGGAGTTATCATAAAATGTAGAGTCCATAATCACAGCGGCACCTCCCTTATCAGCAGGTCTAATGATAATAGAGGTGTCATTCTTTAGCCCCTCCAGGGCTCTCCTCTGTACATAAGTTAAGTTCCCTTTCTTCCAATACTGCTTATCAGACCTGTTCTCCATACTATATAAATCGTTCTCAACCATTTTACTGAATGCTGCCACAAGTGGTGGAACAGTTGGAACATACAGACTAGGTTTCTTAAAGCGTTTACTATCAAAAACATAATTACTGTCGTTAAATTCTAATTTCAGACATAAATTCCTTATAAAAAGTTTAAAATCAACTATAGTGTCTGTAAAATCACTATTACAACTAGGAACAAAAGAAAGCCCTTTGGAAAGAACTGCAACTTCATCAGTGGTAAGAGGTCTAGAGGATATGTTATACACTAACGTGTCCCTGCTCTCTCCCACATCCTCTTGAGATGTTGATTGCTCTGGGACTCCACAGATAGTTTCCTCTTCTGCCTCTCTCTGCTCATAGATCTTGTCCTCCCCCCTCCCCTGTGAGCCACATGTATGGGGAAAGGGCGCTGAATCATACTTTGACTACTACCACTAGGCTCAGCACAAGACAAACCATGTGTGTTCAGGATGCGCTCCTCCTTTCTATCTACTGGTTGATCCTCTCTGTTTACTGGACCAATTGAACTCTCCCCTACACTTTCTGCACCAAAAACATTCTCTGAAACTACCATAATTTGACTGTCATCACCAGTCTGTTCAACATGAGCATCTACAGGATCAACAGATTTATTATATACAATATCATTAACCATATCGGTAGTGTCAATCACATTCCTCGTCACGCCAGTACAAGCAGTACTAGCTTCTGAGGTTACATTAGAATTATTCGAGCGTTCAGAGTTATTAACAATATTAGTACTAGATGCAGTATAGTCCATCCTAGGCCACGTAAAGACATGGTCTAGTCTAAAATCATCAATGTCCCTCTGGAGTTTCTGTCGCTTCTGTGTGAGTAACCACTTCTCATACACTTGCACACTGTCCAAAACAGTATCAATAGTTCTATTAACCACATCACTCGGAAAGCGGTCAATTAAGTCCTTCTGCTGTTTTTTAACCTCCTCATGTAGCCCCAGTTCCTCCAGCAGGAAGAACTTATTGAACAAAAGCATATACTTTAAGCTCATCTCTGTATTTATCTGTTGCCACTTGTAGAGTAGCTCCGGATATTGAGTCCCTGTTGTAGGCATCTTCAGGACCCTTAAACCCCTCGGTACAATCTTCTTATGGATGCATGCCTCAAAGTGCTGTCATTGAGTCTGCAAACTCTTCAATCTCAGAAAATCAGCTTCCAGTTTCTCCATACCTATGCATAAGCCGACCCTATCAAATGGTGCGGTAGATACGTCGGTGACATCACCACTTACTCCTTCATAAAGCATCAGGGGATTCATTGCTCCTGAAACGCAGGTCATGAAATGATCCATACAACTGTCATTCCTATTACTCACAGTATAAGGTAATTCAATCGACTTGTTGCCACAACCAGCCATGCCTTTACGACAGTACTGGATGCTAGGTTAGGAAGTAGGCCAATCTCACACCAGTTGGAGTAAGAGTCTACTAACACCAAATAATGTTGACCATTCCACTCAAAAATGTCAGTATCTACTGTTGGCCAACGAAGTTCAAGAATCTGGTTTAGCTGAAGTGGTTCCTTCTGTTGATGTGGCTTAGTACTTTTACACGCAGAACAAGATAAAAGTACTCTTTAAATGTCTTGTGACATAGAAGACCAAAGTACTAGTCCTCTCACCCTTCTTTTGGTAGAGTTGGTTCCTGGGTGACCATGATGCAAGACAGTAATGTACTCTTGTTGCAAAGACTTTGGAACAATTACTTTCGGACCTTTCATAATGATACCATTGTCAGTCAAAATCTCATCTCTGAATGCAAAATAAGGTTGCTCTTCTTGAGGTAAACTAGATTGCTTTGACAGCCATCCTTGACTGATAAAGTGGTTGAGCCCTTGTAAAACTGGATCTGTGCCTGTGTGCTCTCTCAGCTCATCAAGATATGTGGAAGAAAAATTTCTCACTTCCATGATTTCAAAATCAAAGTTCTCATTCTCATGCTGTTTAGTGGTGTTTCTGGGAGATCTGGATAATGTATCAGCAAGATTAAGAAGTTTGCCTTTCTTGTAGCCAGGAGTGAAATTATACTTTTGCAATCTCAACATCTTGTGTTGCAATCTGGTTGGAGCTGAATGCATAGGCTTTTTCAAGATAGTGACTAGAGGTTGGTGGTCTGTTTCAGTCTGGATAGGTCTACCATAAACATAATCGTGGAACTTCGAACATGCAAGCACAATTGCCAAAAGCTGTTTCTCAATCTGAGCATACTGGATTTCAGTTTGGGAAAGAGTTCTGGATGCATAGGCAACAGGCTGACCCTCATGTAGAATGACTGCACCAAGACCGAATCTCGAAGTATCACATGAAAGAGTAACTGGCTTGTGAGCATCATAATATCTGAGAGTTGGTGGACTAGCAATTCTGTGTTTCAGGACAGCATTTGCTCTTTGGTGTTGCTCTAACCAAGACCAGATACATCTTTACGTGTCAGCTCTCTAAGCGGTGCTGATATTTGGCTCAAGTCTGGAATGAACTTGCCTAGATAGTTAACCACACCAAGAAAACGTTGCATGACTTGAACATTATCTGGAGCTGTCATCTCGAGAATGGCTGTTTGCTTAGAAGGGTCTGGTCATAGGCCTGAACTGGTAAATAAATGACCAACAGAAGTAATCTTTTGTAGCCTGAATTTAAATTTCTGTGGATTGAGCTTAAGATTCAGTTGACCTGCTCTTTCCAGAACTTTTCTAAGGTTTCTGTCATGCCCAGCTTCACCATTACCTTCTACTAGTATGACGACTATAATAGCACAAGGATACCCAGAAAAAAGTTGCTCCATTGCATGTTGAAAGACTTCCAAATGGCATTCTCCAAAGTCTGTACCTTCCAAACAGAGTACTGAAAGTAGTGAGCAGTGATGATTTCTTCTCAAGCTGAATTTGCCAAAATATACTCTCTGCATCTGAGACAGAAAAAACATTGGCATTTGGCATCAGAGGCTGTGACTTCTTTGACTGTGCAAATTGGATGCTCTTTGGTGTTAGTCTTTTTAGTGCTTTGTTCAAATCTCGTGGATCAATACATATTCTGATGTCATTTCAGCTTTTCTTATCAGCTACCACCATGGAAGATACCTAGTCAGTAGGTTCATCAACTGGACAAATCACACCTTGTCGCACCATTTTTATCTAAAATTATCGGCTTTGACTCTGTCCTGCATAGCTATTGGAACTTTCCAAACTGGCCTGATAACTGGACTGAGATCTCGGTCTAACTTCATGGAGTACACAATGGGAAGCTTCCCTAGTTTGTCTTCGAAAAGATCAGCATAGGTAGAAAAACTATACTGGATGAAATTAGGGTAATGGTCTTTTAAGCTAACTTGATGGACTTCCTTGTTAAATGAAAGCAGTCCCATTTTCAAACTGTCTCTGAGCCCTAATTATGACTGGACATGCCTCTTGACCACATAAAATAACAAGTTGTAACATCTTCCAGCAGAGTAACATGAAAGCACTACTGAGCCTTCAGTCTGAATTTCTTTACCACCATAAGCAACAAGCTTTGCACACTTTGCCAAATCAAGCCTTTCACCATGACACGCTCTAGCAAATGTTGCTGCTGACATAACATTGCAATTGGAACCTGTATCAACTTTGAGCTCTGTGTTTTTGCCACTTATCTGAACAATACAAAATACTTCATTCTTTGCCCTTAAATCTACTGCATCAACTGCTTCACGAATCACTGACACACCATCAACATAAAGAGTAGGGTTGCAGCTCTCTGTTTGATCAACTCGTTTCTTTGACTGTTCCTTTTAATAAAAGAATGTGTGCCTTTTGATTTACAAACCCTATTGAAATTATTCCACGTATTGCATTTGTGGCATTGCTGACCAAAAACTAATCATTTCTCTCTTTTAGATTCATGACTTCCACCACAGTTATGACAGTTGTCACTGAAACTGGGTGAGGGCTCATGCTTTGAGTTTGCTGACTCAGTCTTATGTTTCACAGACACTTTGCGAACTCTAGAATTTGCTGGAAAGCTCTGAGGTTTATTAGTGGGTGCTGCAGGGGCTAATAGCTGCCATGTGCTTGGACCTGTTTCTTTTAACCACATGCTCCATACTATCAACATGAGCTCTAGAAGTTACTGGAAGCATACATCTCTCATGTGTAAGCATATTTCTGTGCTTTTCTGTGAGCTCGTATATCTGACAAATTTCAGTGGCATTATTCAAAGTTAAATCACTGTCACAAAGCAAAATCTTTCTCACAGCGTCATCTTTAGTACCACACACAAGTCTGTCTTTTATCAACATATTCATTAAATCACCAAATCTCCACATTTTAGCCTTATTCCTCAAATCACTTATATGTGCTGCAAAAGTTTCACCAGGCTTTTGATCTCTTATATAAAATAAGTGCCTTCCCGTTTTAACATTTGTCTGGGGTTACACGTTTCTCTAAATTTACATTTTAAGCACTCAGGGTCCTCTCTTCACTAAGTCGGTACAACAACATGATAGTTTCCCCCTCTCCTGCATAGATAGTAGGAGCATACACAAATGAACATTCCCTTTCAATGGCTTCTGACCCAGCAAAATTAAGCAGTATAAATGCCTTTGTATGGTCATCTTTATCAGAAAATGCAGCCTGTATGAAAATGTCATACCCTTGCACAAACACTCTCCAGTTCTCTGCAATATTATTGTCAAACACAAGTGCACTGGGTTTTCCAAATCCATCTGCCATGCCTACAAAGTATGCACAAACACACTGAAAATATGGTCCTTGTAATTATGTATGAACAAACTGTTCTGTGAGCTTATAATAACAATCAAATGCACAATAAACTCTTCGAAACACTGTACTTTGCGAAATTTGCTCTGAAATGTTTTTTTTTTGTGAAATAACTTTACTGCAATACTGCACAAACATGCAAACCATTTATACACTTCTGATAACTTGGATATCTTTAATTAATATGAAAATGTGGTAGTTTCCTCTTATTTATTTGTTTTATGCAATTCTGACTTTATTTCAAACATTTTCCATAGTAATTTGAATATTTTATCCTTATCAGACATATCAGTTTATTTGAATATTGTTTAGAGCATTCTGTGTGCCTTGTTTCATATTTTGCAAATAAGAAATTATTTCAGCAAATTTTAACATCTGAAATTCATTTCTGACCTGCTTTGCGAATTATACATGCAGTAGGGATGATTCACTCCTTTATATTCCTCCAATACCAACCAGGTGCCTCTTGGACTTAAATTGAAGAAACTGAAGCTCTTTCTGACAACAAGTCATTTTGGCCATGCTTCCTTTAACACCATGCCCTTTAGACATGCTGCTTCTGACACCATGTCGCTCGTTCCTGTCTAACATAGATGACAAGCAGGCAGGGTATTTTGTTTAGATGCTTTGCTACATAGAAACACATCAGGATGGATAACAGCATCATAAAATATAAACAAGCTGACTAACAGACTGACCTTATATGCATATATGCATACATCTCAACAGCTTACTACAAAATGGCAGTCAGGCTCGCACATGCTTAGTATTTATACACATGTGCAAGCCCTTGGATAGCTTTTTAAAGGTACATACATACACATTGATCTACATATTAGTTGAACTTTATTCAGTCTGGGTCAAAATGTGGCTGTTAGCCTTGCTGCGAGTACTTTATTCGGAGAATAATACAAACTTCAAGACTGTGTTAGTGAGTTTCTTCTAAGGTAAAAGCCTACAGCATATTTCCTAAGTGAATACACTCCAGGCATTGTAATCCCATATCCCACTATTATTTTAATTTGCACCATGAGTAAATTATATTGTACACATTTAATGTTCTCCACCATACCTCTCAATGCAAAAAATCTGGACAAAGCCAGAAATAATGAGGGGACAAAGGCCCAGTAATAGGTACAGATTTTAAAATTTGCTTCTATCAGTGTAGAAAGTTGCTAGTATAACAAGTTTTGAATTATTATGTATTTTCTGAAGGATATGGTGTCTTAAATTCAAATGTCTGTCATTATTTAGCATTATTTAGTGACTTCAAACCTCAATGATTTGCTAGAAAACCGCAAATGCTATGGGAAAGAGACTAAAAATATGAAACCAAAATCTGGACAGTTGAGAGGTATGCTCTCCACCTTAATTATGTGAATCACTGCCACGTCAGCATTACATGGAATGAGTAACATCATACTGCATTGGTAATGGTTCAGGATGCAATCACTCAGGGCTCCACTCCATTCAAGAGTTTGATACATGTTCTTACTATAACAATTTTTTATTCTTTTTAATTAGCACTTTATTGTGGTTCATCCATTGCTTGTAGACAGCTGCACTACCACTTTGAGCTAAGCAATTGCCTCTCTGTGAAAACCCATTTTCCTTGTGACTTCACCTTTCTAGAAACATTTCTGACATAATCTGTGCACCTGTTGTATAGAAAGGTCATACTAGATACCTACACTTGCAAAGATGAAGACATAAATATCTCAGCTGGGGCTTGTACCTGTGCACTTCAGAATACATTTATAACTGAGCAACCAGAACCATTAGTAATACAACCAATTTCCACAGATGTGCTGCCTGCATAGCAGTATGAAACTTATGGCCTCTTTCATGAATTCAACACAAAGGTGGGTAAAGGGGGCCCAAAGGTTATGAGAAGAGGCATAACTTCACTCAGAAAGAATGCGGCTTTGTCAGCTGTAGCCAAAACAGTAGCAGTGAGAACTCTTGCAGTCTTCACTTACAGAGAGTAAAGATAGGGCAATAATTTAGAGCCTTGTGAAAAAAATTAGAGGATCATCAAAGACTGATTCAGAAAGACAAACTGGGCAGACTGACGGGAGAAATATCTGTGTTTCTTCCAGTTGTTTACATAAAACAAGTTAAAAGACTTTGACTGGTCTTTAAATAGTTTGCAGTGAATAAGGCTCTCTGGGACATATAGCAATGTATTAATACTCTGACATTATGCGGTATGGCTGATGAGTAAACAATGTAAGAATAATTAATACATACAACAATATATTAGTACTCTGATATAAGGTTGATTAATAAAAAATAATAAAAAGGAATCCTTGTTATACTAACAAAAGAAGATTTTGTTTTAGTCAGTGGACAGGAAGTTCAGAAATCCTTACCAATATGTAAAATGAACCAAAAGAAGAATGGCAGGACACTGCTATATTTCGTCAGTCTTTAATAAAAGCTTAAAATTCCAAGGATAAGCGCTTTCGGGTAACAACCCTTCTTCAGATAAAATAAAGGACATTCAATTCATCAATTTAAACTAACATCCAGCCAATGAGCTGTCAGTAAACCACCCGTCTTTTCTGAAGGGCGGGCTTCATAGGTACCATATCATTTAAACCTGGGCTCCTATGAGCCATCAGCTCTAAAATCCATTTTGATTCTATGGACTCTGTGAGAAGCTTGATATCACCTCCCCTGTTGTTCAATCTTACATTAACTATGGCTCTAAAGTGAAATGTGTGTGTGGGATTAATCTCAACGTGCCTATAGAGGGCATTATGTACATCCTTATTCCTTATAGAAGACAGGTGTTGAAGCACCCTCACCTTAAACATGTTGTTAGTTTTTCCCACATAGAAACCAGCACACTGTAGGCATTCTGCCATGTAGACCAGGTTAGCGGTCCTACATGTGGCCCTAGCCCTCAAATTGAAAACCCTACCACTAACTGGATGCCTAAAGGTAGTATCCTTGTTGATATGAGGACAAGCCTTACAAATTCCACATGGTGTACTACCTGCAGTTTCCTTAAAAGGTTTTTTGGTGGTTAGTGTTTTGTCTCCACAAAGTAAATCTTTAAAATTTTTATTCCTCCTATATCCAAAGCTAGGCCTCTCTCCTATAATATTTCTTAACTTGCTGTCACTCCTTAAGATGTTCCAATTTCTATTCACTATATCTCTTATGTCTCCAATATTACTACTGTAAGTGAAAAACAGTTTTAGGTTGTCTGATTTACCACTTGTTGTAAGGGATACCTTCTCTTCACCTTCCATACGTCTCAGCCATGGTTTAAACTTGTTGTTCCTTTTTTGGTTACTACTGTCTACCATCTTATTTACTAATCCCTCTCTATAGCCCCTATCCTGAAAACAACATTTCAAATTGGTCACCTCCTTTTCATATTGGGCATCCTCCAGGCATAACCTGGATGTCCTACTGATCTGACCCTGGACAATATTGGGAAATGTGAAACGAGGATGCATGCTATCATAACACAACAAGGTGTTCTTCCAGCAATCCTTCCTATATAAGCTGGATGAAAAACCTTCCTTGGTTTGTGAAATACATACATCAAGGAAGTCTATCTTCATATAAGAGTGGTTTACAGTGAATCTGAGGAATGATGTAGTAGAGTGTAAATATTTAACAAGCTGCTCTAACAAAACAGAACTCCCTCTCCATAAAATAAAAATATCATCCACAAAACGGGTATAAGTTTGTATATATTGCATCCATTCACTATTATTAAAGATGGTGACCTTTTCCCAATATGAAAGGACAAGGTTAGCATACGTGTTAGCACAGGGGGTGCCCATGGCTACCCCCTGAGCTTGTCTGTATGTTTGTTTTACTCCAATGAACACATTGTTTTCCAGGACGATGGTCAATAAGGTCCTAACCAGGGCTATCTTCTCATCAACCTCATCCAGATCCCTCAGAAGTTCCCCTATGGCATAAGTACCATATTCATTACTAATCACAGTAAACAAACTGTGAACATCCAGAGTCACCATCAAGAGGCTGTCCTGTGGTTTTATACGATTTACCTCACCTACAATCTTCAAAAAAACACCTGAATCAGTTAGTACACTGGTCATTCTTTCGACATATGGCCTGAGGGTAAACTCCAACCAAATGGAAACATTCTCCGTGACCCAACCTCTACCCGAAACTATGGGTCGGAGAGGTGGGTCTGTGAGAGATTTATGGATCTTAGGTAAAGCCTTGAAAACTGGAGTAACTGCAGTCTCTATCCATAAAAATTGGAACAAATCCTCACTGATTTTCATTTCAAATAATAGCAGTTTCAAACAGTTATGTACCTTATCTACCAATAATTTGACACCAAGTGGGTTAATCGGAATGTATGTGCTTCTATCTGATAAAAGTTCTTGTATCTTATATTCATAAAAGATTGTATCAAGCACCACCACCGCACCTATAGGCACGTTGAGATTAATCCCACACACACATTTCACTTTAGAGCCATAGTTAATGTAAGATTGAACAACAGGGGAGGTGATATCAAGCTTCTCACAGAGTCCATAGAATCAAAATGGATTTTAGAGCTGATGGCTCATAGGAGCCCAGGTTTAAATGATATGGTACCTATGAAGCCCGCCCTTCAGAAAAGGCAGGTGGTTTACTGACAGCTCATTGGCTGGATGTTAGTTTAAATTGATGAATTGAATGTCCTTTATTTTATCTGAAGAAGGGTTGTTACCCAAAAGCGCTTATCCTTGGAATTTTAAGCTTTTATTAAAGACTGACTAAATATAGCAGTGTCCTGCCATTCTTCTTTTGGTTTATTGCACTCGTATTGCTTGGTGGGGCTTTGGCAGCAGCACTGAACATTATTTTGGATATCAATATGTAAAATGCATATGGGAATATAAATCACGTAAGGATGAATAAGTGTTGTGGGAGGAGGAGTTAATGATTTTATAAGTCATCAGCATGGCTGTTAGTCTTATCTAAGGAATTTTTTGCTAACAGCGAGTGTTGGGTATAAAATGTTGAAAACATTGCAGCTTCACCATATTCCATTCTTTTTGTGGAACTGGGTTTGTATTTTTGTTCCCAACAGTTCATATTTCTTTTCAGACTATGGTGTGTCTGTTGAAGAGCCTGCAAAAGTGCAAAGTTGTTTGTGTTTTCTACACTTTTGTGTTATGTAATAACAGATTTCAAACCACTGCAAGACTATTACAGGGAAGATTAATAGTTTAGTTTCCAATTATGCTGTGTCATTAGGATCACAGCTTTGAAGTAATGAACACTTGATTAATGTTTAGTGATACAACAAAAACTTTGAGCACAGGGCAATGCTGTATCTATTTACATACAGATTAGCATATAGAATATATCGGTGCACCAGACCTTTATTTAATTAAGTAAATATTTTTAATCAGAGTGCCTGAATACACTAGTTTGCATGATATCACTTGTATCTTTCGGCTTTTCCCGGCCGCAGTAGTTTACATGATATCAGTATAAGATAATAACAGTAGAACAGACACATTTCTAGGCCAATAATTCTACATTTCAAATAAAGCCAAGAGCCAACTCAGAACTTCAACTTATCTTTATACAACACAGTATAAACTTGTACTGAATATGAGTGTTGGTATGCTGTTCTGTTAATCAGAAATGAGGTATGTCACTTCCTTTCTGAACCTCTTATCTGTAGGATCCGTATCAAGTACTGCCATTTCCTTATACTTCTGAATTGTTGTACTAGGACAGTACTCTCCCCACAGAATCTTATTATTACAGCAGTCCTTGACACACAAAATCTGTGGATTACTTTGTCATAATGACACTGTAACAGATAGAAAAAGAGGCTGTACGTATATACACCTCTGACAGAATCTGTGTTAATCATTCAATACAGGTAACAAAACTGGTTAAGTACACAACTCATCATTCCCTTCCGTCCATGGGAGTTTTGCTGAATCTTAAAATAAAATGAATTTCCAGATTTCTCAGCAGCTTGTTATTTACAGGATTCCTGGTTCAATAAGAACTCCATATGGGTCTATATTAGAAGACCAAAAGTTTAAAATCGCGAATGCTCTAAAGAGTGAAAATGCTGGACCTCAAAATCATTAGTATAGGGGACTGCCCCCCCCCCCCCACACACACTAAAAAATTTATATTCCAACTCCAAGATTGCACTACAGTGAGGAAAGGGCAAATAGTCCGATCTTCACTGTACTGTGATTTCAAAAAAAGCACTTCGAGGTTCAGCATTTTCGCTCTTTAGAGCGTTTGCGATTTTAAACTTTCGGTCTTCTAATATAGACCCACTCCATATTCCTGATTATTCAGTTCTAAATGATATTGCAAAAGTTTGGGTCTAGTTAAGAAAAGAGAAATAAAAGCAGGAATCATGCAGTTTAGCAGACAGCATAGTACCAGATGAAAAACATGCAGATGTGTTACTTCTTATTGTGGACAGAGACCTTGATAATAGTAAATATGAACCACCATGAATACAAACTGTACTACAGTCACAAGCTTGTACAAACACATTTAATTCTATTATAATTGCATTATTCTTCAACAATATTATTTATATTATTCAAATGGTGGTCCAAAGAGTTTGCTTTCTTCGTCCAGAACCTCAGAAAACTGTACTCACATATGCTTTGTCAAGTCTTCAGCTACCCTCAACATAAATGCCTAGAATCCCTTAGAAAATAATCTGAATGTTAATCTGCTGGAAGTGAGACTGAACATCAGCAGACCTCACCATCCACAGAACCATTTTCTTGTAGCTAGAGAAGTTAGTTATGTAACACTAGCAGGAAGAATCACATTTCCTGAGGGGAGGTAGACTCTGGGACTAGTACCTAAAATCAACAGATATCGATCCAAAAAGATGCCCTGCCCAGGCAAAAAAATCATCTGACAGACGATAACTTCGGTGTTGCTAGGGCCAGTAGTTTTTATATATGCCAGCTCAAATCAAGGTTCATCATCATCAGCATCAACTCCCTTTTCCTCATTATCTACATGTGGTCAGGGTGTTGAGTCAATTGTCACCATCTCCCTCAATTCACTGCCACTCTTCTACCTTCTTTGACAGTCATGCTTTATAGTTGCAGGTCTTCTGTCACATACATTCACACACAATCCATCCATCTCTGTGCTGGACACCTTCATTTCCTCTTGCCTCCTTCCTGTCTGTCCGAAATCTTCCTTACCAGATTGTCTTTTGCTTTCCTGCACATGTGCCCAAACCATCGTAATCTGTTCTCTTTCACCTTCTCTTCAATTGGAGTTACTTTGGCTTCTACTGTTATATCCTGATTTCTTCATCTGTCCCAGAATGGGCATCCTGCCACCCATCTCGGGCACTTCCTCTCCACCACTCCTAGCTTTTTCAGCTGCTTTGCCTTTACTGCTCAGGTTTCTGTACCATGCAATAGTACTGGTCACACCACTGTTTTATAGGCATTAGTTTTCAGCTTCTTTGCTATTGTTTTATCATACACTACCCCTGACACTCCATGCCAGTTGACTGCAGCCCTTCTGACTCTAGCGTTAACATCCTTATTCAGACTTTCCTTCTTCTTAACCATCCTTCACAGATACTTGAAGCTGTTAACCCATTAAACTATTTTTCTTTCTATTTCAATTGTCATCTTCTTCTGATTTCCCCATTTGCAGCTATCACAACGGTCTTATCTGTATTCAGTTTCATTCCATGTACTTTCAGTTTTGCATTCATAGGTTCATAGTTTGGTACTAGGCTATCGGCCTTAGGACCTATACAAGCCTAGCCATAACAATTCCCTGGCTATTTCTTCCCACACTATTTACTTCCCTGGACCCATGTCTAGCAGGGCGACTGTCGTGATCCCCAGGGTGAATTTCCTTTATCCCATCCAATTGTCAAGGTTCCTTTTGAAGAGGGCCAAAGAGGCACTCTGCTTGACATGTATGGGCAGTTATTCCATTCCCCTATCCTTTACTGAAGGGCTTGCTTAGTGTCTGCCTGTAATGCCACATCATCTGCGTACAGCAAATTTCATGATTTGCCCCCGGCAACACTGTTTGCTGATGTAGTCCATCACCAGTATGAACAGCAGAGCAGAACCCTGATGCACACCCAGTCCCACTGGGAACCCCAATTTGAGACTGAACTCTGTTTGTACATGAGTCATTGGGTCCTCTTTCTGGGACTTCAGGCTACAGCAGGCCACAGCAGGATTGCCCAAGTCAGCTTTTTTGGGATCTTGTCATATGCTTTCTGCAAGTCTTGGAATACCCAGTTGGGCTGTTTCCTCATCTCTAGCTTCTTCTTAACTACCTGTCTCACTGCAAACATTTGATCAGTTGTGATGCATCCTGATCTGAATCTGAACTGCTCATCTGCTACATTACTTTCTATTACTCTGCATATTAATTTATCAGTCACCCTTTTCAGAACTTTCATACCTCTATGCTCCCACAGTTGTAAATGTCACTTTTGTTCTTGCATACTGGCACTAGTATGCTTATTCTCCAGTCATATGGGATACACCTTTCTCTCCATACTGCTATGAATATTCTGAGGAACCATTTCTCCCCTAACTCACTCAACATCTTGATCATGTCTGCTGTGACCTCCTCTGAGTCTGCTGCTTTCCCCCGACTTAATTTTCTTACTTCATCACCAGTGAGGCCTCCTCTTCTTTCATTGTAGGCTATGTCTGGGGCAGTACGGTTTCTGTGGCATTTTTCTTCATTCAGGATGCTCCTTCTTCCATTGGCCTTTGATGGCTAGTGGAATGGTGAGCAAGTTGTTGCTGTCATCGCTTACTAAGAGTGTCTGATTATCTTCTTTATCCCTCTTTCTTTGCCTTGCAACCTGATAGTTTCTTTCTGCCATCTACTGAGACACTTTCCACAAGCTGGTACAGTGCTTCAGATGCCTTTTTATTAGCCAGCCAGTATTCTTTTTTGCCTCATCCGTCTTTTCTATCTTCCATTTCTTTCTTTTGATAACTTCCTGGACCTTTTCCTGTAGTCCTCTCGCATCCTGTTTTGAGGATCTGCTCAAATAAAAGTTAATATAAAGAAATTGGCCAAAAATCTGAAAAATACTAATAGAACTACTAAGGCAACTTATGAGTTTAGGTTAGCATCTGAAGCCAAGAACAACTATAAATCCGTCTTTAGCTATGTTAGGAAACTTAGAGATAACACACTACATTGCTCTGAACTTATTCATAATGGCGCCACATACTCAGATATCGTAAACATACTACTAAACAAGTTTAGTGCAGATTTCACCCAGGAAACAACTGTCCAAATACCACTTAACATTGAGGCCCTCAGACCCCACATCATCACTAAAGAACATATGATAAAGGTACTCTCTAAGACTAAAAATGCTTCTTCCTTTGGATCTGATAATATGGCTTCCTTCTGAAATGTTGGGATTTGCAATGTTGAGTCCCGATAAGTTGTAAAACAAAAACGACCAAAAATGCTGGAGAAGAGCGAATATAAAATATCACTATTCTCACTTAAACTTAAGTCCTTCACACTAACTAAACAACTCTGAGATCACCACACACTGGAAAACAGGGAATATTCTAAGAAATGGCAATCTCAGACTTAGTATATGTAAATTAAGATTTTCAGTCATTTGGTCTGCACATTACAGGACTTGGCATTCCAAGTCCCAATATTTCAAACAGTTTCTGATAATATAACTGGCTATTTAATAAACAGTGCTAAATATGCCCTGGCCATTCTTTAAACTATTTAAACTAATTTGACCCATAAGCTTTGTCCCTGAGGTTTGGCATGCAGCAGTGGCTGTAGACCCATCAGCCTAATAAGTCTTATTTGCAAAGTCATGGAACATAATTGACCTGATAATTTATGATATTACAAATCTCATCAGACTAGACCAACAGCAGCATCAGTTTGGCTTTGTAAAATGTAGAATCCTGTACAATGAATCTGGTCAACAGTTTTTGAAAGACTTACACAAGCTGTTGACAATGACCGTGCTATCCACATAGCATACCTTGATCTGGCCTAAGCATTTGACACCATTACCCATACTTCCATGTTTAGTAAAGGAAATACTTTATAAATAGATCCCTATGTAGTGAGATGGATAGCAAATTGGCCAAAAGACTGAACTCATACGGTGCAGGTAGCAAGAGAGGCATAATCAGAGAGTAGGAAAGTGACTGTGTTGTACAAAATAAAGGCAACATTTCCCTTTGTGTCACCATGGGAAACATATCTTCTTTAAAAGTTCCATGCTGGGACCCCCTTGTTTTGGCATTTACTTTTCTTTTCAAACCATGATGCAAGAGGTTTGCTCAAAGACAGCTGTAAACTGGGAGTCATTGTCATGTCACCCTCTGACACCCAAGCCCTGCAACAAGAACTTACACTTGTAAATACCTGGTGTATAAATAAATGACTTAAATTAAATGCTAAAACTGTCACATTTGATAGATTATCACTGGCCACAATGTACAGAATTGACAATACTTGACAACAAAATGGTACTGCTGTTGGAGACCATTGTACGTAGGTTGGCAGTCCCCTGTCTTTTAATCAGCGTCTAACAACGGTGATCAAAAAGTCCTTCTACCTGGTGTAATGAATTGTTAGGAGAATATCATCCAGAACTAAAGAGGTAATTGTTCCCTAATATTCAGCATTGAGTAGGCAAATCATTGAATATAATGCCCTCTTGGGATGTACCTCACTAGATATATCAGGAAACTAGAAAGACTGTAGATGCTCCCGAGAAGATAACTGGCTTAAAAACCTTACACTGTTAACGAAGACCAGAAGCACTGCCTTATTTTATGTATTGTACAGACTTCTGACAGCAGATATGTCCATTTCATTCTGGCCGTTATGGACCCAACAGTCTTGGAACTTTCATATCTTTATATATCAGATAGTAACACAAATACCTCAACTGGACAACTAAATCTTCACCAACAGAATACACGAATAAAGCTAGGTGGAGAGATACGTTCATTAACACAACACCTTCCCCACCTCTGGAATAGACTTCCACTGCAAATTAGGCAGTGTGCTGCAATATATTCCTTTGGACTGGAATAGGATGATTGCATGGGTATTCACAAATTCACTCATGGCTTGACTGGCAAGGCTCTCATTGAGGGAAAGGTCTTGGTCTGAGTAGGGCTGCTGGCAAAGTGTAAATAGTTGGGTAACTAGTACAGTAGAGAGTCGATTATCAGAAGCGTCAGTTATCCGAACACAGCCTTTCAAAGTTTTTGGGTAGGAAAAATCATAAATTCTGAATATGTAAACATCATACGTATTTGCTTCTGTGTGTTTTCTGAGCTTGTAGCCCACTCATGTGAAAAATATTCTTTATTGTCCACTGGAATCACTGAATGGTTGAAAAGCATGCAGAAAAAAAACAAGATTTTTTGCAGTTTTTATCTGATTCAATGTATATTTGTTTATCCGAATAGTTTGATTATCCGAACTATCCTAGGTCACAATTGGTTCGGATAATTGACTCTCAACTCTAATGCCTTTCACTTCCTATGATTGTATGATGTTATGATTTTATGATGTTCCTTAAGAAGTTTAATGTCATCTTGCCCAGAATTTCTGGAATTATTAGCCTACTTCAAGAATGTAATGCCCCCCCACTACTTAAGTATACTTAAGTATAGTGCCCCACCCTCTTGGAGAGTTCATGTTTCTGCAGGGTGTGCTTTTTGAAATATAGAAAAAATATGTTTAAGGAAAAAAAAAGAAAAGAAAAATCAGACAAGCAGGCATTCTGAAAAAGATCGTACAACAAATTCAGCAGTTTAATACTATATAGCCATGTTACTCTCATGCTTTTTTAAATTCTGTTCTAATTGTAATATATCTAAATGTTTTATATATATATATATATATATATATATATATATATATATATATTTAATGTTTATGCCATGGTAAACATGGGGCATGTCTTGCTACACCACTGTATAGGGTTGTATGGGAACACATGCCTGTGTCTTTATCAAGTTGCTTGGTATCCATTATGAAAATGACTGGAGAGCCTTGCTTATCTTTGCTACTTGTCTGTAAAACCACTGGAAGTTCATATTCATGTACTGATACACCCTCTATTTTTGTTAGAAGGCCACATTTGCTTTCTTGGAATGTCCCATTTTGCTTTAATTGTGACAGTTTGGTTCTTTAAAAATGTTCATAGGACTGTGGTTCTTAATATTGCAGATAAAACACCACATGTTAAGTTGTCAATCTCGCCTTCATTCTTGCTTGATGGGTTCGGAGCCGATCCCTCGGCTCCGACTCGGCACTTGCTAAGCTCGAGAGTCTCTTTCACCAGCTCGAGGCAGCCCCATATCCCATGATGCAAGGCAGTAAATACCCAGATCTCGTTTGCCGCTTCGCTTAGGAGGTCTTCTTTTTACCAGCTCCTGGTAAGTTGTTCACTTTTGTGATTTAAGCCCCTTTTTTTAGTCAAAAAACTCTTTTATTGATAGTTTTAAGTTATATTCTACCCTTTCTGACAGAATTTTCCTGTCTCCTTTAATTTTTTGTTAGTCAATTTTTCCCTATCCCATCCCCCCCCCTGTTAGGGTGTGTGTGTGTTGTATTTTATAGAATACCTTTTTGGTATTTTTGTGTAAGTTAATTTAGACTGGTGTTGTGTGTGTGTGTGTTGTGTCTCAACACTATGTCTAAGGAGAGGGTCTCGGGTTTTAAGAAGTGTGACTCGTGCTGTCAGAAGATGTCTCTGACAGACGGTCACACTTCTTGCCTGTATTGTCTGGGCCCTCTTCACCTGCAGGACTCCTGTGCTATTTGTCACTCCTTCAGCCAGAGAGTCCTGCAGGAGAGACGTAATAAGTTGATTCTTAGGGGCCTTCTTAAGCCGGAGGGCTCTCCGCCAAGTCGGCTCCACCAAAATCAACTAAACCTGCCAAGGCCCAGGCTTCTGTTTCTAAGCCTGCGGCCTCGGCCCGACTCATATTGAGTCGAGATCGCTCCGGCTGGAGCCGATTCTGGATTGACAAAGCTTTCGGCGCCGATGGCTATCGGTGCCGAATCTGTTTTGACCACTTCGATGTCGGCTCCGATCGGTTCCGACACCCATGTGGCACAGGCATCGGTGTCGGCTCCGATCGGCTCCGACACCGTTACTTTGGTGGCTGTATCGGCTCCGGCTGGAGCCGATACATCGAGACGTTCTGTCGGCTCCGAGAAGTCGGCTCCGACAGGATCTATTGTATCGGCTCCGATGGCTCATTCCAGGAAGAGGTCGAGGTCTCCTTCCTTGGAGCCGATACTTTCGGCGCCGGCTTCACCTCTTCTATCGGAACGGAGCCATCGGAGCCGATCTTCAAGGTCATCCAGGTTATCAGACCATGACCTAGAGAGAGTGGTCAGTAGATTACTCAAGTCACAGGTACTGGCCCAAATGTTACACAGTCCGTCTCAACAGACGACTGTTGGCCCACACCCCGTTACTGTTCCTCCTTCAACTCTACCCCAGAGTTTGGAGTTGGAGTCTTCGGGAATGGTTACTGCTACGGCTGGAGGACGGATACCCCTTCTGTTCCTTCAGCCTCTACTCTTATCTCCTCTTCCTTAGAGGGATTCGTGGTCGGGCTTCCATGGTCTCCTCCGAGGGTGAGTGGCATCGACCCTTGTCCGAGCCCGCTCTTCCCTTGGAGCCTCGGCCTTGGTGATCTCGGCTCCGACATCTACCTCGGAGACTTGCCTTTCGGTGGCCCCTGGAGTTCCTAGCTCTTCGGAGCGGGTTCTCTCGGACCTGCCTGGGAGGGGAGCATTCGAGGTGATGAAGAGTGTACTGGCCACTGGTATCAGTCAGCAGTCTGTTCCCGTAGCTCCTCCCTCTATTGTACCTGTTGACATCTCTGCCACTTCTCTTGCTACAGGACCCAGAGATCCTCCGCCTCAGGTTTCCCCATTGGGAATTTCCCCTCTTCCGAGGATTCTCCTGATGTTCCGCGAGATCCTCCGGGGAAGAGGACTTGTAAGAGGAAGCCTGTAGCCTCCCCCGCGTCTGTCACTGGATACTGACTTTGATGAGTCAGAGGGATCCCCTAGATCCCCTCTGAGGATGTCTCCTTCTCAGACATCCTAGAACTTCTGAAACAGAGGGAAACTGGCCCACCAACAATCCCTCTGAGGATGAGTCAGTATACCTAGAGGCGTTTGGATCTCGGCCCTCCACCTCCTGGGTGTCTCCGCCTTCGACCCCTTATGCAGGTTATTGCACGAAAGGCGTGGGCAGCTCCTGACTCTGTAGAGCCAGTCCCTAGGAGGCCTTCTAAATTTATCACTGCCCCTAGTGACAAACAATTCCTTACCAAGGGTGTCCCCGCTGATGCCATGGTGGTGGCTGCGGCCACCAAAAGGAACTTGCAGATCCTTCCGTGCCCGTCCATCCTCCTAATAAGGACTCTAGGACCATGGATAGGTACGGTAAGCGGATGTTTTCCTCAGCGACCTTTGCTATGCGTTCGCTGAATTACCTATGTCACTTCACCAGACTCCAAAGAGATATCCTCAAGGAGCTGGGAGAAGTAGTTCAGGATCCTACAGCTGCAGGGGCTCAAGAAAAGATTGCTTCGCAGCTAGGAACCCTCAATTCCATTGCTAACTCCTCCATGCGGCTAATATCTTATGCCGCGGATGGAGCGAGTAGAGCCGCAGGCACAGGTGTGGCTCTTAGACGCCAAGCCTGGATGCGGCTATGTGATTTTGCGGATCCCTTTAAGGCGTCCTTCACAAATTCTCCCTTTGATGGGTCAGCTTTGTTTGGCCCTCAGGTGAAGGAAACCTTGACCAGGTGTGAGCAGGACGGCAAGACTCTTTCTGCTGTTGGAGTCCGTTTTTCCACCCCTTCTAGGCCTTATCCCAAAGGACAGAAGGGTGGGAAGATGTGGTTCTGTAAATCCCAAGGAGTCACGCCGGATTCACGTGGTCAGTTTACCCCTAGAGGCAGAGGGGTAACACCAACAGACGCCGCTCTAGAGGCAGAGGGGTCCAAGAACCAGGGAAACAGGGAGCCTCTCTGATAAGCCCTTTCAGCATCCTTGAGGTGTTGCCCGGCTGTCCCTCCTTGGAGGCAGTCGGGGAAGATTATCACTGTACCCAGAAGCCTGGCATTCCCTCAGTCAAGACAGATGGGTACAGTCGATCATATCCAAGGGTTACATAATTCCTTTCGAGGAAAGTCCCTTCCCTCAAGTTCCCTTCCAGATGTACCACCCGGTCTAAGGGACATTGCAGAGTTAGAAATCGCAAAACTACTGCAAAAGAGCCATTCAGCCAGTTACAATAGACCATTCAGAGCCGGAATCTACTCAAGGTTCTTTTGGTCCCCAAAAGACGGAGACTGGAGACCAATATTGGATCTCAGCAGACTCAACAAGTCTGTCAGGAAGACAAGATTCGAATGGTCACTCTTCAGTCAATTCTGCCCTTCTTACAGAAGGACAACTGGATGTGCTCAATAGATCTTCAGGACGCGTACTATCACATCAAAATTCACAGACGCCCAGGAGATTTCTCCGCTCGGCTGGGGTCCAGTCACTTCCAGTTCAGAGCCCTGCCCTTTGGTCTCACTACAGCCCCAGAGTGTTCACCAAATGCATGGCAGTGGTCACGGCTCACCTGAGACGTCAAGGATTCCAGGTGTTTCCGTATCTCGACGACTGGCTCCTGTCAGCCACCACCAGGCATCAGCTTATACAAGCCAGGGATTACACAATAGACCTTTGTTCTCATTTGGGCATCTCAATCAACTTCGAAAAGTCATCCTTATCGCCCTGCCAGTCTATTACCTTCATAGGCGCAAACTTAAACACTGTTCGGATGTCAGCTACCCTTACAGAACAAAGAGTTTCAGACATTCAGACTCATGTCAGGATCATTCTGGCCAGCAAGAAAATACAGGCCAGAATGGTTCTAAAGGTATTAGGTCTCATGGCTGCGGCCATTACTCTTCTTCCCCTGGCTCGATTCTACATGCGCCTTCTTCAGTGGATGCTGTTCACACAGTGGTCATACCAGCAACTTCCTATGCGTCACCAGATTCTGGTGACACAGACATGCAAAGAGCATCTTGCTTGGTGGATCACATCGTCTCAGGTTCACCAAGGCAGGTGCTTTGTACCTCCGTCCCCGATAGCCACTGTCACCACGGATGCCTCCCTGATCGGGTGGGGGGGGTCATTATCAGGGCAGGATGGTTCATGGGACGTGGCAACCGTTCGAGTACCATCTGCACATAAATGTCCTGGAGATGAGAGCAGTGCTTTTAACGTTGCAAGCCCTCAACGACTTTCTTCCCGTAGGGACAATTGCAGTCCACACAGACAACATGTCTGTCATCATCATTCTCTTTCGGCTTTTCCCGTTAGGGGTCGCCACAGCGGATCATCTCTTTCCATTTCTTCCTATCCTCTGCATCTTGCTCTGTCACACCAACCGCCTGCATGTCCTCTCTCACCACGTCCATAAACCTTATCTTAGGCCTTCCTCTATTCCTCTTACCTGGCAGCTCCATCCTTAGCATCTTTTTCCCAATATACCCATCATCCCTCCTCAGCACATGTCCAAACCAACGCAATCTCGTCTCTCTTGCTTTGTCTCCAAACTGTCCAACATGAGCTGACCCTCTAATATACCGATTCCTAATCCTATCCATCCTAGTCACACCGATTGCAAATCTTAACATCTTTAACTCTGCCACATCCAGCTCTGACTCCTGCCTTTTTGTCAATGCCACTGTCTCCAACCCATATAACATAGCTGGTCTCACTACACTCTTGTAGACCTTCCTTTCACTCTTACGGATACCCGTCTGTCACAAATCACTCCTGACACTCTTCTCCACCCATTCCACCCTGCCTGTACTCTCTTCTTCACCTCTCTTCCACATTCACCATTACTCTGAACTGTTGATCCCAAGTACTTAAACTCGTCCACCTTTACCAACTCTACTCCTGCATCCTCACCATTCCTCTACCCTCCCTCTCATTTACACACATATATTCTGTCTTAGCCCTGCTGACCCTCATTCCTCTGCTCTCTAGAGCATATCTCCACCTCTCCAGAGTCTCCTCAACCTGATTCCTACTCTCACTACAGATCACAATGTCATCTGCAAACATCATAGTCCACGGGCCTCCTGTCTGATCTCATCTGTCAACCTGTCCATCACCACTGCAAATAAGAAAGGACTCAGAGCTGATCCTTGATGTAATCCCACCTCCACCTTAAACGGATCTGTCACTCCCACTGCAGTCCTCACCACTGTCACACTACCCTCGTACATATCCTGTACCACTCTTACGTACTTCTCTGCCACTCCCGACTTCCTCATACAATACCACAACTCTTCTCTAGGCACCCTGTCATATGCTTTCTCCAAGTCTACAAAGACGCAATGCAACTCCTTCTGACCTTCTCTGTATTTCTCCATCAACACTCTCAGAGCAAACATTGCATCTGTAGTGCTCTTTCCTGGCATGAAACCATACTGCTGATCACTAATCATCACCTCCCTTCTTAACCTTGCTTCCACTACTCTTTCCCATAACTTCAAGCTGTGACTAATCAGTTTTATCCCTCTGTAGTTACTGCAGCTCTGCACATCACCCTTATTCTTAAAGATAGGTACCAAAACACTTTTTCTCCACTCCTCAGGCATCCTCTGACTTTCCAAAATTTCATTAAACAATCTAGTTAGAAATTCCACTGCCATTTCTCCTAAGCACCTCCATGCTTCCATTGGTATGTCATCTGGGCCAACAGCCTTTCCATTCTTCATCCTCTTCATAGCTGCCCTTACTTCCTCCTTGCTAATCTGTTTCACTTCCTGATTCACTATCCCCACATCATCCAACCTTCTCTCTCTCTCATTCTCTTCATTCATCAGCCTCTCAAAATACTCTTTCCATCTACTCAACACACTCTCCTCTCTTGTGAGTACCTTTCCCTCACTATCCTTTATCACCCTTACATGCTGCACATCTTTCCCAGCTCTGTCCCTCTGTCTAGCTAATCGGTACAGGTCCTTTTCTCCCTCTTTAGTGTCCAATCTCTCGTACAACTCTCCATATGCCCTATCCTTAGCTTTTGCCACCTCTCTCTTTGCCATGCGCCTCATCTCCTTATACTCATGTCTACTTTCTTCATCTCTTTGACAATCCCACTTCTTCTTCGCCAGCCTCTTCCTCTGTATACTCTCCTGTACTTCCTCATTCCACCACCAGGTCTCCTTGTCCTCCTTCCTCTGTCCAGACAACATGTCTGTAGTTTGGTATATCAACAAACAGGGCGGAACCAAGTCCTACCCCTTGTGTCGAGAAGCGCTCAGACTTTGGCAATGGGCGATCTCCTCTCAGCGGTTTCTGGTAGCAACGCATATCCCTGGGAAAACCAACATTATAGCGGACAGATTGAGCAGAGCTATCCTCATGCCTCACGAGTGGTCTCTCAAGCAATCTATAGCGGAAGAGATTTTTCTGGAATGGGGTCGTCCATGTTGCGATCTTTTTGCTACTCCCCAAAACAGCAAATGTCCAGACTTCTTCAGCCTCTTCCCTCTATCAGGCCATCCCCCCAGAGACGCTCTGACCCAGGATTGGCCCCAGGGACTTCTTTATGCCTTCCCTCCATTTCCTCTGATCCCTCAGGTGATCCAGAAAGCTACCGTTTTGAGAGCCAAATTGATTCTCATTGCCCCTTACTGGCCTCGACAAGTTTGGTTCCCATTCCTCCATCATCACCTTTTGGTGCAGCCGTGGCATCTGGACCCAGTGCCAGATCTACTGATTCACCAATCCGGTCAGCTGCACCGGTCAATCCCCTCTCTCAACCTCACAGCATGGTTGCTCCACTTCCTTCCTTAGCCAGGCTTCCTTTGATCTCTAACCCAGTTAGAGACATCATAGTAGCTTCACTAAAATCCTCTACCAGGAGGATTTACACAAGCAAATGGAAACGTTTCTCTTATTGGGATAAAGCCCAAAATATTGATCCTTTTACTGCCCCTGTTCAGGCAGTTCTGGACTTCTTAGCAGAGATTTTTCATGCAGGCTCCTCTTCTTCCACAGTCAGAGTTCAGTTGGCTGCTATTTCTAATTTTCATGTCGGGATAGCAGATCATAATATTATGTCCCATAGGCTCTGCAGGGCCTTCTTGAAAGGAATTTTCCTACTAAAGCCTCCAATCAGGAATCCTCCTCCTCAGTGGGATCTAAATTTAGTGCTGACATCCTTAATTCTTCCCCCCTTCGAGCCAGCTGTTTCTTGTTCCCTGAAATTTCTTTCTTGGAAAACTTTATTCCTAGTGGCTATTACATCTGCCAGGAGGGTGTCTGAACTTCATGCTCTTCGGTTCGACCCCCTATTTGATTTTTCACAAAGACAGAGTATCTTTGAGAACTAATCCATCCTTTTACCTAAGGTCGCTTCAAAAACAATCTGAATCAATCCATTGATCTCGGTATTTTTCCTAACTATTCAGATAGAGCTGAACAAAAGCTACATTATCTTGACGTCCACCGTCAGCTCAGATATTATTTGGACAGAACAAAAAAATTTAGAAAATCTGATCAACTTTTTGTTTCCTATGCGGATAATAAAAAAGGCCTTCCTGTTTCTAAAGTGACTTTATCCAGATGGCTTTCTTCGGTCATCACTGAAATGTATACGATCAGGGGAAAACAGCTGTGCTCAAAACCTAAAGCACATTCAACTAGGAGTTTAGCTACTTCTACAGCTTTTCAAGCTAGACTGCCTTTGGACACTATTTGTGCAGCGGCCACTTGGGCCACTCCTCACACTTTTGTTTCCCATTACAAATTGGACTTGGCCTCCAGGGACAGTGCCAGTTTTGGCTCTACAGTTCTCAAGAGTTTGTTCCATTGAGCCACCCAGGATAGAGGTGCTAGGGACGCGGTCCCATCAAGCAAGAATGAAGGCGAGATTGACAACTTAACATTAAGAAGTTATGTACCTACCATAACGTTCCATGTTAGTTGTCTTCTCTCGCCTTCTTTCTTGCGACCCTCCCTCCTTCCCCCTGGCCTGGACAGACCTTGTATAAGAAACTTTTATGCTAAAGACCATTCAGACCTGGTCCTTTTTCCATTTGTAAGTTTCTTCTTCCTTTGGGAGTATTTTATGCTTGGTATTATTGCCCTTTGGCAACAAACGAGATCTGGGTATTTACTGCCTTGCATCATGGGATATGGGGCTGCCTCGAGCTGGTGAAAGAGACTCTCGAGCTTAGCAAGTGCCGAGTCGGAGCCGAAGGATCGGCTCCGAACCCATCAAGCAAGAAAGAAGGCGAGAGAAGACAACTAACATGGAACGTTATGGTAGGTACATAACTTCTTATTTTCCCTTTCTGACTGAAGCTTGAGTACAAACTTTGGGCACTGATCATGCAAGTGCCCTATGGTTTTAAAGGTCCTGTATCACGATCCACAGTCTCTTTGCTGAGCAATTTCAAAAGCCTTTTAGAAAAGTAAGACTTGCTTTAAGCAACATCATGCAAAGTTTCATTGCAAATATCACTAACACTTTTATCACTTAGAACCTCATCTAGCTAAGTCCCAACTTAGAGTTTACCGCTCATTCCTTCAGTTTTGCAGCACATTGTATTCTGCTTCCATTTGTCTTACGATTACAGTGGCCAGTATGAAATATTCCTGCACATGTTAATGGCTTGGGTTCATGTACCCTTTTAACATGTCCATAACTTGAGCAAATCTTTTATCTCTTGACATCAGCGGTTGCACTAAAAAGCTTGGTAACCCATCTTGAAGCACCCACCACCTTCAACGAAGTCATCACCTCTTTATCGGCAAGTGTATCATTTGTAATAAAAATTGCTTGATAATTGATGCAGACCAAAACTCTGTAGGAGGTTTAAACTCAACAATTCTGCCTAAATTGACCATTATTTCAGCAAATAATCTACCTAAATACTTGTTACCACTTTTTATTTTTGCTGTAGTGTGCCAGCAAATACAGAATAAAGAATACAAACAAGAAATATAATAATATACACAAAAACATTTAAGCTACACCAATCAAAAACATCTGTTAGTCATCCATCAATTAATAAAATAAACTCTTAAAGAGACAAACATCAATCATTTGGTTCCCTATGAACAAACCTTATAAAAAATTAATTTCCATTAAAGGTTACCTAAAAGTATTATTATAAAATATGATATTATAAAATACAATTTGTATGTTTCTCTAAAAAAACTTCATTTACATTTATCAAAATTTGCTTTCCTATGTAGAACTACTTTATGGTTTGTACCACCATTCAAACCTGGTGTATTATAGGCATTAAATAAAACCTGCCACTTAAATTCTCTATAATCCAACTTCCCTTCCCTATTTCCATTAAAGTCAAATGGTACGTGGTCAGTAACACTAAAATAAAATCTGTTTTAATTTTTACACAACAAAACATCTTTCGCTAATGCATTGTTACCATTCTTACATTTAATGGCATACAAGTGTTCATAGCTGCCTGTTGTTTTTTCCTATATAGAATACAGTACAGACTGAGTACTTCACCAAATATACCACATAAGAAGTACCACAGTTAAATAATCCTGGTACCTGCCGAACTTTACTACTTGTACTAACCTCAAAATATGGACCCTCAGCAATATATCTGCAAAAATTTCCATTCAAACACTTAAAAGTACCTCTGGTTCCTACCTGATGATCCTGATGTTCCCTCTCTAGCATCTCTTTAAAATTACCAGCTCTCTTATTAATAAATGAGGCCGAAAGCAGTTCATTTATGTGGAATTAAATTATATTGTGTGTCTCTCAGTGGTGTCCGTATTCCATCATAGTGATATTGTTTATTTTTATGTTTCCCAATTTTTTCTGAGGCTTTGTAGTGGTTTTTGATGTGAATTTACCCATTTATTTAGTTACTCATGAATGTGACACCTCCCACACTGGTGTCCAAGGAAGAATGCCTTTGCACTGTAACAAGGCCTTTCCTACTGGTAATACTGAGTGACATTGGTTAGGATTCCTTGATAAGTACTGTGTGGCCATGCAGGGCTAATTTTTTTAGATGGTCATTGCATGAAGAGTCGCATGGCTAATTAGACATGTATTAGGCATTGAGTAGCATACCGAGTAGATGACTGCATAAGAAAACAGAAGTAATAATGTTGGGATAAACAGTGTTAATCTGCTTTGCAGCAGGATCAGTGTTGCAGTGGTGCTCATGACCAACATGATGGGCATCACTGAAAAGCACAGAAACACAGCAGAGTAGTGTACACTCTCATGTGAAATGTACTGTGTGGCTACATGTAGTACCCATCTGCTACTGTACACTGTCATGTGATATGTAGTATGACTTAGCTACATGTAGTGCCCATCTGTTAGTGTGCACTCTTATGTAAAATGTAGCATGGTGTGGCTACATGTAGTACCCATCTGCTAGTGTACACTTGCATGTGAAATGCAGTATGGCATAGCTACATGTAGTGCCTATCTGCTAGTGTGCACTCTCACGTAAAATGTGGTACTGTGTACCTAGATGGCATGCCCATCTGCTAGTGTACACTCTCATGTGAAATGTAGTATGATGTAGCTACATGTATTGCCCATCTGCTAGTGTACACTCGCATGTGAAATGTAGTACTGTGTAGCTACATGTAGTGCCCATCTGCTAGTGTACACTCTCATGTGAAATGTAGTGCCCATCTGCACAAGAAGGGCAGCATAGCAGCCAACAGATGCAGCATTTTGGTTGCATATGGCAAAGTGGCAATTATATGCATTGCATAAATGGATAGGAAATAAGGAGAATAGGAATGTAGGAAAGGGGAGAACGGTAAGCAGAGAAAAATGCAGAAGAGTTACCATAATGTATGAAAGGTGGAGGAGGGTTGGGAGTGTAAGAACAGCCTGTTTTCTAAGGGTTACAAAAAAGGGTAGTTAGAAAAGTAGTGAGAGCTAGCTGTAAATGGGATAGAGAGAGAAGAGGGCAAATAACAGGGGCAGACACAGAAAAGGTGGGGAATATAGTGAATGGGTGCACATATGTAGAGTGTTTAGAAATGGTGATGTAGAGGTTTCACCAATGAACAATGAATAAGGAAGGAAAACAGTAGCAGGGGAACAGGGTGAGGATGTGGTGTGGTTGGTTGCCAGACTGACCCAGGCAGCCAAAAAACCCAGACATCATTCACCCGCGTGGACAGTGTTATGTGTCAGGTGCTCCCCTGGCAGCCCAGTGGTTTTGGGTCTGCTGCAACTAACACAACTCCATCATAGATTCATAGGTGATTACCAGGCTATTGGTCCAAGAGCCATTTTATAGCTAGCCAAGCCTACTTCATATTTATGAAAATATTGATCACATGAGTCAGTATCCGAAGGAATTTTGTGGTTGCATTATAGGCTTATACACATCAAGTGTTCATAGGCTGCCCCTGTCTATTAAGGACATAGGACACAAACTAGAGGTATTGTGATTTCCCATCCATTGGTTCAAGTTATATTTGAACAGGGTTAGAAAGCCTGTTCCAGAGAAGTGGTGATATTTGAGAGACATGCTTGTCCATCCAACGTGTCTTGTTTATATCTTAGGCTAGATTTAGGTCCTTAGAATGGGTATTTTTCATGCTGTTTGTTTTGCAGATGTACAACAAATCCATCAGTATGGGATGAGAGGATGCCTTGTAGGCTAGGTATAGAATGACACGCAGCAGTCTGTAGCAGACTAAATAAAGGAATATGGCTGTGAGATGGTCCGCATTTCACTCCCAGTATTCTTTATGTGAGGGAGCCCTATGCTCTCCTCAAGCTGTTGCAAATTCCTGGTGAGGTACATGCTGAATGGTGCATTGTATCAATAACTGGTATGATAAGAGCCAAATACAACTGAACAATAACTTCCTTGGATCTAGATCATACCAGAAGGCACTCCGTGTTGCCAAAGTAGGCATCTATTTGCTAGTACACCTTAGTAGCCATCAGTCTCTATACCTGATGATAGGAGACCACTGCATATTCCTTCGATCCACACTGGGGAAAAGGAGCCTTCACCCTCCTTCTGTAGTCCAGGACAGATGTCATATTTACACCACTGCCTGGAAAGTCGCTCCTGCCTTGTGTAGTGCACAGTCACATTCAACTGTTGCTCTTCAACAACTGGAAAAGAAAATATGTGCACTTTTTTAACAGCTTTATTAAATTATCATGTAAGACATAGGCAAATATACATTAATAAAAAAGAAAACATAACATATTAACATATTTCCAGCTACATACATCATACATCACATATGTTCTTTTTTATTACTACTATCAGTCCAACATTGCTTAAATTGATGAATTACTACCTTCCCTTAAACCTCACTACTCCTCCTCCAGAACATTATTATGCATGTATTGTTCCCACAGTTTCCATTTGTTTCTGTGTAACTTGTTCCTTCCCTTTTCAAAAGATCCCACTTCCAGTTCTTTTATCTCTGTTACAGCATTCAGTACTTCAAATCAAATGCAGTTGGTTTAGACACTGATTTCCATTTTTTAAGAATTATTTTTTTTGGTAGCCACCTGAATTAAACATAACAAGGCTTTACTATGTCTAGGCAGTTCAGATCCTGTGTCCCAGCTCAAAAGAATCATTTCCTTAATTACACTTGTTTGCTTACCCAATATTTCTGATAGAGTACTCTGTAGGGTTTTTTTTAATTTGCAAACTTATTACACTCCCAAAACATATGTTCCCAGTTATATATCTCTTCCCCATCACACCTCCGACATTTACCATCTACCTGATGAAAAAATTATTTGGAGACTGCTTGAGGTGTAAAAATACCTATGCAAACACTTCCAAGCAAAAATCCTAAACCTTCTAGACTTTGTTGCATAGTTGGTAGATATATGTATGTCCTACCATTGTTCCCTTGCAAATTGCTTACCCAGTCTCTCTCTTCCCAGTCTTTTCTGACCTCTTCTGATCAGTTCTTATAGTTATTGTGCAATATTTTATATGCCATACTAATTATTGCTTTTTAACAACTTCCATTCTAGATTCAATTAAAAACTCTACCAGAGCAGATCTTTCATTTAAGATGTCCATATCCTTTTCTCTTTGCTTGCACTCTGTCAGTCCCTGAGAGAGAAGGCAGTCTCTAGTCTGCAGTCCAAATATCTTCCTGTCCTAATCCTGTTCTATTACCTTTTGCTCTCTAATTTGCCCCTAATACCTTAGTTCCTTTGCTAGCTTTCTCCATTAAATTTCAGCCCCTCTTGTCTGTTCTCTGTAGCCTTACTTGCAGTCATCCCTATTGACAAAATCTTCTTCCTGCATTCTCGTGTTGGCTTAGTTCTTGGAATACTTTATGCTAATTTTTGAATATAATATTCTGTATAGCTGTTGGTATTCTCCTTGTGGAAATCCATCCCAAAAAAAAAAACACTCTCTCCTTATTTCTTGAACCCTCCCACACACACTTCATCACCATTCATTTCCATTTTCAGTTCAACTTTCTGCTTGTGTTATTTATAGCAACCTTAATTGTGTAGCTCTAAAATAACCATTCAAATCAGGTAATCCTAAACCAACTTGTTCTATTGAAGGGGCATCTTATCCAACTTATCCTTTGCCCACTTCCCCTCACAGATAAATTCCTTCAAAAATTAATTATTGTCCACAGCTTCTCCTCTGGTTGATAAAAATATGCCTGATCTATAGGTAAAAGTAAAGGGACTAAACTCATTTTCATTCCTTGTATCTTACTATCCATATCCATAAACAAGAGCTTCCAGTTTCTCAGTTTTTATATTATCATTTGTTTCATCTCTTCCCTTATATCCTTAGCTGCCTTACCAGTAATCCTTTTAATCAATACTCCTAAGTACTTCATCTTATTGTGTTCCCATAAATATGTGTATTGCTGAACCAATTCATGTGTGGGTACATAATTTATGGCTATAGCCTTTGTTATATCTTCATTAATTGTATAGTCTGAAAAGACTTGAAACTGCTTCAAAATATTCCACAACTCTAAGATGTCCTTTTCTGGTTTTATTAAATAGAAAATAATATTCTCTGCAAATAAAAGCAAAGTTTTCTTGATTACCATACTAATTATATCCTTGAATTCCTGAGTCCACTTATTTTCTTTGCCATTGACTACAAATGTAATGCAAATAAAGGGGAAAGAGGACACCCCTGCCTCATTCCTCTGTTCAGACACAACTTATCGGAGAGGAATGCATCAACTTTAATTTTTGCTTCCTATCCCTCATATATCCTCCTCATAATCAACCTTATTATTGTATCAGGGAATGCAAATACTTCCATTGCCCTACTCATAAAATACCTGCTTACTCTTTTGAATGTTTTTTCTGCATCAAGACCCACCAACAACAGCACTATTTTTCACATTCTGCTTCCCTCTTGATCATCATCAATCTAATAATGTTTGCCTCCCCTCCACAAAACCACACTGATCCATATCTATCAATTCTGGCAAGACCTCTGTCATTCTTTTAACTAATATAGACATATGAACTTAATACTTGTGGTTTAAAATTGAAAGGGGTCTATATGAAGCTGGGGCTGATGGGTCCTTAGTATCTTTAGGTATTACATCCACCACAATTTTCTTCCTAGAAGTTAGTTCTTCACCCTTTTAAAATACTGTTAAAACCTTCTGTATCGTTATCACTTTCTTCCCTCCTAACCTTCACACTTCCACCGGAATTCCATCTCTTCCTGGAGACTTTCCTGCAGACTGGTTATACATCACCATTTTTAGCTCATCATCTCCTATGTTAATTATTAATTGTTGAGCCTCATCTACCTCTTATCTTGGCATAATGAAGTCTTCCATAAATATTTCCATTTGTAATCTTTCTTGATTTCTATATTTTTCTGCTTTATAGAAATTTTCAAAAAAAATTTCCAAAATATCTGTGATATTTCTACAGGATCTTTTGTTATTTTTCTTATTATAGGCTCCTTACATTTGATGACAGCTCTTTCTACATTCTGTTGCCTAAGCTGTCATGCTAAAAGGTTTTGTGTTCTGGAGTTGTTATCAAAAGAAATTTGCTTAACAGCAATTTTTCTATTTCTATACAATTTTGATTGTGCAGATACTCCCTTATTTTCTCTTTAGACTCTGCATTTGCACTTCTTCTTCTGTGAGATTACCCTTATTCTGCAATACTTTAACCTTTGTTAGCCCCCCTAAATAATTCGTATTACTTTTTAACCATATCTCTTTTTCTTTTATTTCTACCCTATTTGAAACTCCATTTTATCCCACTCACTAGCTATAACATTTGAAGAAATTTCTATTTTCCCTAGTAACTCTTGAATAATTTCCACTACCCATTCCTTAAATTCCTCTCTTTTTAACAGGTAGTGGGAAAGCAACATTGTCTCATTTTTACTTCATTACCCTGCATTTTTACTTCAGTTTTTATGGGTGCATAATCTGAAATAGTTATTGGATGTGTGTTGAAGCTTTCAATTAAAATGCATATCTTCTGTGAAATATAATTTCTGTCTAGTCTATCCAGTTATTGTACCTTGGGGAGTAATATGTAAATTCTGTATGCGTTCATACTACTGAATTCATGTCTTCCATACGAAATATTTTCATAAATTTCTTCAGAATCTACCCATTGTGTCATATTTCCCTTTTCTAGGTTCCCCAGATATATCCTTACTGTTTCAAATCAAGTTCCAGTTTCCTGCTGAAAGATAATTATTTCTCCCAAATTAAGTTTTTGGTGGAATATATGTACAGACCAGTGTAATCTTCCTCCCTTGTCAGTCACTCCTTACTACCACATATTTACCATTATTGTCTATTTTCCCCCTCTTTAGTCACCACTGGAGCCTTTCTAGCAGTTAGTCTAATTACTCTGTTTTTCCTTTCTCTGTGATATTCTGTTGAATATCCATCCTGAAATTCTTTGTCAAATTCACATGCTCATTTCTTTCCAAATGTGTCTGCTGCAGCATTGTTATTTCTACTCTGCATTTTTAATATATAATTCAGTACTCTTAACTTTTTGTCTATACCTGTAAATCATTTATATTCCCAAATAATATGGATAGAGTATTCATTGTTATAAGAAATTATTGTTCCCAGCTGTTATGTATGACATCTTTTTTGAATGTGTATTTCCATCTTTTGTGTTACATGCACACACTAATGTTTGCCAAGTTGATCTTTTATACAGTTGTTTCTTGTCATTTAAATCTGTCACATTTTTCAAGACTTTTTGTTTTAAAGAAAATATGTACTCTTAAGTATAAGTCTACACCAGGACTAGAAAATACTTTCAGTACATGTCAGACTAACTGTCCTGAACCTCTGCCACCCTTTAGTGAAGTAAGTCATGGGGGTGCTAGTATAGCTCAGCAGAATAGGTGATGTCAGCGGAATCACTCAGCATTCCAGCCAGCTTATGCCAGGCAACCACTTTATACAGTGAGCCATCTTAATGGCCTAGAAGGGATTCCCTGTAGTACACAGTACATGAAGTAGGCAAGACCACAAAGTCAAGTGCACTGTATTAGCAAAATGGTAATCTGTGTACACTCCCGCACATTTATAAGTTATGTGTCATGGAGTGTGATGTACTTTGGTGCTAGGACATGGCCATAGTGCTTCACTGTGGCACTAAGACATCACCATAGTGCTGCACCATGGCACTGCAGATGTATACATGCTGTCTGCGTGAACATACATATTACATGCTTCATGGTCACTGTGACATGCCAGGATTACACTAACATGTATGGACAGTCAATTGCATATTAGAAATGATTCACAGACAGTGGCACTAATTGACTTCCTTAACATGATTGCTACAGTAACATGCCTTTGTTAGCATAATGTAAAGCATCAGTGCCATTTAGTGCTTACAGCTTTACAACTTTGAAGTAGAAGAATTTCATAAAAACTTCTTTATACATGGAGCTTCCTATAGTTAAAGAATGAATTCTGCCTGATAAAATACTTAAGCAACAACAAAACTTGTGCTCAATGTCAGATAGAGTGTGGTGGATGTACTGGTATATATGTAACTGGTAAGGCACAGTACCATCTACCCTTAACTGAAGGAGTTAAAACTAGTAGTATAGGAAACTGTGAGAGGGATATGGTGCAATGGGTGTGAAGATCCAGGGCCATATGTTGATGTATGCTAACAGTGTGTAAATGAGAGCAGTTGTCTGTGGCTCACATCCTCCAGCCGTGGTCCCCATGGTCTTGAATATCATCCAGCTCATGGGCAACAACTTGTGTAAGCCTGAAAACACAGGGGGGCCCCATCAGGGTTCAAATGCATGGTTATTTAGTTCTACTGTTTTCATGCCATGGGATGTATACAGTCCTGACCCTGCAAGCCAATGCAGTGGACACTTCCAAATTTCACATTTGATGACACAGTTCCACCACTGGAGGATGTGATCCTAACTCTCAACAACTTTATAGAATATGTGGCTGCTATGTACAACTCCCATGACCCTACTTCTTATAAAAAAGCTGCAATCACTTGGCACTCTGTCCTCCACCTGTCTAGCTGATGATTACTGTTCCCTGACTGCCCCCTAATATGTGTGTCTGATGTGTAACATGGCCAGTCTGTGCACTGCTCTGCATAGCCTTGGCGTGATAACACATGCATCATTTAATCTGTGCTGTCTGTGCCAAGGTTCATAGCTGTGGACCAGATGCTGTGTCTTTGCTAGTGCTGCAATGTACTTTGTCGTCTTGTGTCTCACCTGTGTTAATGCTGCTGTATGTTCCTCCTTTGACTCTCCAGCCTGTCTTTCTGCTGTTGCTGTGAATAGTGTGGAAGGCCCTGCCATGATGTTTGCCTGCAGATGCATTTGTCTGTGCAATTCCATGTTGTGTAGCATGTCACACACAACAAAATTCTTGCCGCATATATCTGGACTGTACTACACTATCTCTCCTGAGGTGTCTGGACATTGAAAGCATCCTCTCAGTGGTCTGAATACATGCTCCATTATAGTTCATATTTTACATAGACTGTGTTATTGGCCTGTTTCTACATGATATGGGCATTGCACATTCAAGATATCAGCCAGGACTCAATGCCATATCCAGCAATGCATACTACCCACAACACATGCCATTACATGTGGCCAGCTATGTGCTTGTATGGTACCAATGTGTGTGTGTGATGTGATATATATATATATATATATATATATATATATATATATATATATATATATATATATATATATATATAAAATGGGAAATGTTGGTATAGGTCAGACTTGTGTCAGATGTGTGAATCATGTGAACTGTCCAGGTGGCATACAGACACTTCATAAATAATGCCTTGAGCATAACAGAGCACCTGGTGGCTCATGGCGTAGAAGCCCTTCATGTTGAAATATTTCAGGCCCCTGGACCAGATAGAAGCTTGATAGCAGCATGTGTGTAATCATCTGTGGCTTTTAGGACTTCATGGAAATGGCCAATGCCATCAAAAAACCTGCATGGTGCTGAATCTTTTCTCTGCTGCCCTGTAGAACCAGATGTGCTCCACCACATGTTCTAGCATTGTAATGAATAACCGGTTTACAATTTGTGAGAATGGTACCTATGATATCCGTAACATATCCCTTGGATGTCACTGGGAAGTCCCTATATCTAAGATAGTTAAGGTTACACATACATTTGTGACTACAGGAGTAAAGATACCACACATTTCCCCTCAGTTTCACTTCTGGAGATACAGTTCAATACTGTCCTTTATTGTATCCCTGCCCACAATGTTATGGTGCAGTCTGTTGATCAGAGAACTGGTGGTATTTCAGATACTATCTATACCTCCTCCAGTGGCATTGAGTGCCATGATGCACAACACTGTGGCCACTGATTCCAATAATGACTCCCATTACATGCTGCTCTATTACTGCACTTCTTAGCATCACTTCGATTGTATACCTTGAATCATGGTATTAATAGGTATGCACTGATACACAGTTTCAACATTTTATAAATTTCTGAATTGTGCTGGCCACTTTTGAGTTCTTTCATTTGCATGTCATCCTTGTATTTATGCCATTGTGCACTCATTAGCATGCATTATGTGCTACTCTGTTTTGCTCCCTGCACAGCCGTACATCTTTCCCCATATCCTCCACATTATTACCATTTCATTAATTGATCCACTGTCTATGAATCCCAGTCATTGCATGCAGTACTACAGGCAGCCTTCAGCACTGACAAAATATTATTTTATTTGGTTCCTATTTATAGCTTCTGTTTCTGAATCTTGTTATGCAAGTTGTTTGCTGTAATCAAATAAACTATATAGGTATGAAAACACATTGCTTCTTGTAAATATATTATGGTGTAATGCCACTCTTGAGAAGTTATTTGACATTTGCATTCTCTGTTCTGTTCCTTGGAAATGAACAGTGGTGCAAAAAAAAAAAAGATTCTGCTTGAAATATTATTAACACTGCTATTTTTATTTCTATTACTATTACTGCAAACATTACCGTAGCCACATGCCACATTTTTATCTTTCATTCCAAGATCATTCAGGTCGTCAGCCGGAGTTACCATTCCCTGTAGCTATATGGTGTTGTGTAGTGCCATAGGTCACTAGCCAGTGCAGACATTTTTATCATAAGAGATTTCTTCCTGTGGGCGTCCTTCAACAATGCGATCATTTAAGTCTTATAAGTAGATTTACAGCACACCTCTGAACCTCTTAGAGCATGAAATCTGGATAAAGCCTAAAATAATGATGGACTAAGACCAAAATAGAGATAGATTTTAAATATTGCCCTTATAAACTTAGTAAGCTAGTAAAATAACAGGTTTTCTGTTAACATGCATTTTCTAAAGGATATGAAGCCTGAAACTCAAATGTATGTCATTGTTGTTGTTGTCTTTCGGCTTTTCCCGGTTAGGGGTAGCCACAGCGGAACTCCGGTCTGCTAATGATTGGCAGTCGATTTTGACAAATGCCGAGGTGCCAGCTCGACATCCAACCTTCAACACCCATTTATGCTTGTCTTTCGAATGCCCACCCAACCACGGGGAGGGCATGCAGACTCCACACAGAAGGTACTCCCCGCACTCCAGCCGAGAATCGAATGGGAGAACCTCTTGCTGTGAGGCAACAATGCACCGCTGCAGCACCGCGGATTATTTAATGGTTTTAATCCTCAGTAATTTGCCAGAAAGAGAACAAATTTTGTGAGAAACAGACCAAAGGTTTGAGGCAAAAATCTGGACAGTTGAGAGGTATGGCTGAGGCAAAACTCAGGAACATTTTCTGTAACAGCATTTTAGCATTTATTTTAGTTTGTAGTTAAGACCAACTGATCTGTTATGCATTGTGACAGTGGGGTACAACAGTGCATTTTAGTTGTATTTTAATCTTTGCAAACATCATAATATGTAATAAATATACATTTCCACTGTGCTTTGCTAGGAATGAGTTCTGATGCACATCTTTTGAATAAAATGTGCAAACTGAATGGCTGTCAGAATCTCAAGCTGGCCTGAACAAATATTTTATTCATTTTTATTTATTTATTTATTTTACATTTGTTAACCGGGATTGTCTGACTGAGCAAAAGCCCTTTTTCAACAGAGGCCCGGGGAGAAAAGCTCCAAAACTTAGTTACAAAAAATATAACTGTTACAAACACAGTTAACATTATAATCTTTCATAATAAAACTTGTAGGACAGTTATATATATGCAGATACAATTAAATATAAAAATGTTTTGAAGAATACTGCAGCAGAAGGAAAGGAGATAGTGTTGGGTAAAAAATGATGAAGTAGACTAGTTTAAGTTGTAAATGTTTTGGTATAGAGGAGAAGAAATGATGGTAAGACAGAGGAAGTTAGGTTTGTTATTTAATGAAGGTATATTCAAGGAGGCTGAGAACAGTTACAAATCCAGTGACTTTTTAAGTACTCTTTAGTGGCTAGTTTAAATACTTTAGGACGTGAAAGCGATCTAACTTCTTGTGGGAGTTTATTCCAAGCAATAGAGGGATGGTAGCTATATGTAATGGCTCCTGTTTTGGACTTGGGCTTGTAAATTTGTAAAAGGTTTTGGGTGGCGCTCCTGAGTAGTCTGGATGGGACATAGTGGGAGATTATGGTGCCTAGTGCTGGACAGTAGGATGGTGAATAAATAATGGAGTGCATAATTTGCAGCTGAGAGAGGAGTAGGAGGTGTGGTAGTTCGAGCCAGTTTAGATGTTTGACAGAGACACAGTGGTGAAATTTGTAGGTTTGTTGTGCAGCAAATCTGGCTATTTTGTGATAGGTTGATTCGAGTTTGCTAAGTAAGGAGGAGTTAAGATTTGTGAGTATTTATTCATAAATATAATACCATATTTTTAATGTGAATTATATTATGTGAATTTTACAATGTTATTTTCTTTCTTTCATAAAACTGTGAAAATGGACTTTTGATACCAGTGGAGGTTCTATAATTACCTTTTCCCATAGAAGGGCATACCCACATTCTCTGACATTTGAACTAAGGCCATACCTCTCAAACTCTTAGCACAATAAATTTGGAAGAAACCAAACATAATGGCGGGGGGGGCAAAGGCCCAAAATCAGGGACAGATTTTAAGTGTTGCTCTTATTAGCTTAGAAAGTTGTAAAATAAAAAGTGTTGATGTTAGTATGCATTTTTTGAAGGAAATGAAGTCTGAAACTCAAGTGTATGCCATTATTTAGTGATTCCAGTCCTTAGAGATTTGCCGGAAAACCACACATTTAATGAAGAACAGACCAAAAATATGAGGCAAAAATCTGGACAGTTGAGAGGTATGACTAAGGTATAACACTATTTTTGTACAGGGAAGACTTCTATGTAGAAAAGTGATGCTATAATTCAGAGTGTTTCTGCCTGCTAATCTATGCCTTGTGGAACTGTGTCTCTTATTTCAGGTTAACAGAAAAACACAGCTGTCACTTCTGCCTTCATTTGATCATAGTCAAAGATATAATTTTGGTCAGTATTGAAATAGATGTTGCTTCTGACTAGCAGGGTGCTTGCACCTTGCTTAGGTCGCAGGCTGTGCCTTTTAACAGCCACAGCAGTGCAGCGATTTTCCTCAGACGCAGCTTGATGAACTGGAAAGCTTGCAGTGGAGAAGGACTAATGGGCTTAGTGGTAGCTTTTTTCATTCATAATCCCGTCTGTCAATTATCCTTTCTTTTATCTTGACGTGTGACATTCTCAATCACTTTAATTACAGGGTCCCTGATGTAGATGTAATCTCGACTGTAGTTGTTATACATATTGCTGGATTTGTAGAGTCTGCAGAACAAATCACAGTGACATGATGTGAATTAGACTGAAGATTTAATGCAGATTTATGACCTAAGATGCCTCTTCTCTTGTATCAGTGGAAGACCTCCTGTAGCATTTGACATTACTGATTATCATTTTCCTTAACCTCTTTTCACTGTCTCTCTTTGTGAACAGTTTTAAATAAAAATAGAATTGATTACTAATAGTTATTACTGTGCTACCAAATTGTGGAAATGACTACTGGTGTCCTTTCAATCATTTCACTAAGAATCATTTTGCCAAGGCTTGTACTGATATTATTTATTACGTGGCTATATGGTGACCTTTGACACATATGGAACATACAGTTCCATCTGATGTACTTTGAGACCCCAGGGTCAAGTCCCTGCTTTTTAATGATATGATGAAACTATAGCGTCGTCTTCTGTGTAAAGCTGCTCTCCAAATGTACTGCTAGTTCTGCTATATTGATGTTTTTACCTTATGATCTGCTAATTTGACCATCAACCAGCTCACACCTAATGTTTTGTAATATTTGTATGCAGGGTGGTCCTACATGAGAGAACTGTACCACTTTTTGTGATATTTAGAAGCTGATCCGCAAATGTGACTTTACTCATGACTCATTATTGTTACTTCTCTGAATCTACAGAAGTGTGCAGGCTGGGAAATTAATACAGCCACTTCACAAAAACAGAAGTTTTCTGATGGTAGTACAGATGGACAATAATATTAATTGGCTAAAATCACTCCTGTGTGATCACAAGTAGGGACAGCAGAACATTGCTAAACTCTGAAATCGCCATGTGCCTGAGAAAACAGAATGGTAAGAGCTATGATAATGAATTAGGTGTATAAGTAAAGGGCACAAATGGTGGGGAAGAAGCCCAGCAATGACGGATCTGATGTATCGGCAAGAATAGTGTACCCAGTATTTTGTGGTATAGTCGACATCCCTCATGCCTGCTTTGATAACCGCAGTGCCCTAACCAGCTGTCAGTTTGTTAATAGAAAATAACTGAACATGATCACAGCAGCAGGGCTTGGCTGATGGTTGGAAGTGGGCAGTGAAGAAGCATCTAGAAAAGAAACAAGTGTGACTTTTTAGGATATACAAGCAGTAGCTGCTTGCTTGATATCAACTCTGTACAGTGGTTCTGCTTGGTTCTGTCTGTGAGCAGGCACTTCAGAGGATGGCAGAATCTTGATATGTTCAGTGTGCCAGTGTATGATTTTTCAAGCAGTCTGTGAAGATATGCCATGGCCATAGTTGTTCATCAGTACACTTTAACAGGGGTAGGGTAATGTCCTGTGCCATTCCATTCCTGAGAAGTTACAGGCTTCACATTCAGCAGTCAACACAGCCCTTTGTTAAACATCCATAGCCAGTTACTGAGTAAACAAGTGTCAGATGTTGTATATGGCAGCATTTGCTCACATATTCTCAGTTGGTAGCTACTTTGAAGGTGAAGATTGGTCTTTGCCCAAAGTTTCCCAATGCCAGACATAAGGATTGTCCCTGAACAAAAGACATAGTCACCAATTTGATTTCAGCTAAAAAGGAATGTAGCCATTTGTTCTAAATAGTGCCCATATGATGAATGTTCATTGCTTTTCTGCTGTCGTCATCCATCTGTGTTATTCACAACATCATGAGAATGGCGATCCCCTTTTACACTTAATGCTGTAGTTTAGGTTTTGGTGTGTCACACCTGTATGATGAAATTATTAAACACCTCCTGTTGTGTTATTACTGGCCTTTGTATATGGCAGCATTCATTGTGTTAGGTAGCGGAGGTTAAAGTAACACTGCTCTACTTTCCCACAGTGCTTTTGGAACAATCTTTGTGTCGTGGGTCCTGTTTTTTAGTGAAACAATGTAATTGAATGTATTGCTCTTTAATCACACTAAGGTCATGCTGTAAAGAGAAAAACTCAGAGAGTTATATACCTGAAACCGTCATTTACATTTGTGAGGCACATAAAATGTTTGGCATGCAATTTCTGTGATTTAATTTATGAAGGAGTCAGTGAAATTGTTTTTAATGATGTAAAAATATATGTCAACAAGGTTTACACATGCAAATCAAAGTTTGTTGTTTATCTAATTGTATGTCAGTCTTGCAATGCATTCTATGTTGGCCATACTAGTAGGGAGCTGTTCAAAAGAATGTATGAACACAAAAGAGCTGTGGAAACTGGCAATGAAGCTAATGCTTTAGGTAAACATTATAAAATGGGGGGTTGTAAAATCAATTTAAAATTTTTGGTTTTGGGAAATATTGCTGACTATGAGATCAAGTTGAATGCTGAGGAGGAGTTGGGATGGTTGGAATATACATGGCAGGTTAAGTTGTGTGCCTGCTATCCCCCTGGGCTAAACAACAGAGAAGATTTTGTAGCCTATTTGAGAAAGAAAGGGTTAAGACATTAATTGGGAATGTCATGTGATTATATCTTTTAGTATTTAATGAATGAAGTGAGAGGTTTTAATTCAGTCTGAAGAAGTCTTGTGTATGAAAAAACTAAAGCGCTTACTGGAGTTTTACTGAATTTCTGCATTAAAGCACAGTTTGGTTTATCACCGAGTTTATTATTTTTAGTTGAGAAGTATTGTTTAGACAGTCTGATTTTATGTTCTGTAGTTAGTCATCCTAGACATCAAGGAAACATAAACTAAATTACAATCCCATGTTGATGTATGCACAAGCCAATCAGTTGTACAGTCTAATAATGCTCATCCTAACTTTCAGTCATTTATAGCCCAACTGCTGTGTGAAAAAAAAATGGCAGCACCCTGTATGGCAGTGACTGCTTCGGCTCAGCAAGGAAACATGCATAGTTTGTCTTATTTTATGTCTAATTTAAGAGGAAAAAACAAATCAGGAGCAAATACTAACAGTAAATTAATTTGTAGTAGAGAGAATCTTCCAGAATTTGACCCTTTGGCTAGTAATGCAATAGGTTTTTGGTTTGCGGTCTGTGGAGCTTGTGAGCCCCACAACATTCCTAGAGCTGCATGAGCTAGGAATTATACTTAAACATGACTAAATGCCTGGAACTAACAAAACCAACATCTATTGGTAACAGCAAGACAAGGAGACATAAGAGATGTGAGAGAACACGTAAAAAGAAGATCCAAGGTTGGAATTACTGCAAGGCTAAAAGCTAACCCCATCAGGCCTGCACTCCCATCCATACTGCTTGCATTTGTTTGATCCCTGGAAAGCAAAATGGACTGCATAAGGTTAGAACTGTCTACTCAGAACAAGGTGAACTGTTGTGTACTTATTTTTACTGAAACCTGGCTGAATTCTAACATTAATGACAGTGCAGTTCACATGGAGGGGATGTCACTTTTTAGGGCAGACAGAATACAATCTCTCAGTGGAAAGTCCAGAGGGGGAGGATTCTGCATATATATCAACAACAGCTGGTGTACCAGCTGTGAGATAGTCTCCTGTCACTCCTCTGAAAATATAGAGCTCATGTCACTGAAATGTAGACTTTTTTATCTACTAAGAGAATTCAGCAGTATCAACATCACAGCCATCTACATTCCTCCCAGTGCCAATACAGATGAGGCACTGAACACATTATATCAGTCTATAAATGTGCTGCAAAACCGAAACCCTGAATGTGTTCATATTAGTGGCAGGGACTTCAACCAAACCAACCCGAAAAGAGTTCTGCCTCACTTCTTCCAGCATGTAGACTTTGCAACCAGGGGAGAGAACATTCTGGATAAGGTCTACAGCAATGTTAAGCTATCATATAAGGCAATGCCTCACCCACACCTGGGCAGCTCTGACCACCTCTCCATCATGTTACTACCAGCATATAAACCGATGCTAACTAGGGGGAGCCAACAGTGAAACAAGTAAGGATATGGCCAGAGAGTGCAGTCTCGGCACTCCAAGACTGTTTCGAGAGTACAGACTGAAGCATATTTAGAGAGTCAGCTACTGTGGATCAGTGTATTAATCTAGAGGAGTACACTGTGGCAGTGCTGGGCTACATCTCAAAATGTGTGGATGATGTAACAGTCACCAAAAACATCATCTCACCTGTCAACCAGAAACCCTGGCTGACTAGCAAGGTGTATGAGTGCCTTTAATTTAGGAATGCAGTCTTTAAGTTTAGAGACAAGAATGCACTCAGAACAGCCAGAGAAAATCTGAACAAAGGAGTGAGAGAAACAAAATGTGCCCATGGTAGGAGGATCCAGAGCTACTTCTCTGACTAAAAAGACTTCAGGTGCCTATAGCAAGGTATCCAGCAAATGACAGAATGCAGGCCCTTATCTTCACATTGTGAGGACAGTAAAGAATTCCTTAACATGCTCAATGACTACTTCAGCAGATTCGAAGAAGGAAACAAAACAACAATATGTCAAAACAAAGTATCACTCACCCTCACTCCAGTTGATGTCCAGAGGACATTGTGCAGGGTCAACCCGAGAAAAGCAGCTGGGCCTGACAAAATCCTTGGGCGAGTACTTATAGACTGTGCAGTTCAATTAAGAGATGTCCTCATGGGTATTTTTAATATCTGTATATAAACGAAAAGGCAGCCAATACTTCACAGTAATACAAGGCTATTCAGGCTAATGGATAAAGACCGTAAAGACTCCCAAACTTGAGTTGTAGAACTCTTCTTTATTCAAAAAAAACTCAGAAGGAATAAGTGCTTTCATCCATATTAACTGGACTTCATCAGATTCATTGAATACAATGATACAAAGCCATTTATAGCCACAGGAACTGAACAAGTTAACCAGGAAATGATGCAACAGTAATTTTAAATAATTAATCAAAGTAATTAAAAGACTTGTTTTTAAAAAAAGAAAGATATATGATTAATAAAATATACACAGTAATAAGATAAAATCTTGTTAAAAATAAGTATCAGAATATATATATATATATATATATATATTTGTGTGTGTGTCTAGTCCTAGTAATGAAATATATATAACTAAAAATGTTTTTGATTATTTAAAACATATATAATTTTATATCACAATATACTAAAAATGTGCATATACTTAAAAATGTCTGTTAAAATTTATAATAAGATAAATAAGTTAATATTAGTGTATATGTTTGTGTGTCAATTTTTAGGGCGAACCATTTCCAGCCCTGGACTTGTAAGATGGGTTTCAGGGATACGTGGCTTTGTATCACTGTATTCAATGGATCTGATGAAGTCCAGTTATTCTGGATGAAAGCACTCATTCCTCCTGAGGTTTTTTTTTTTTAAATAAAGAAGAGTTCTACAGTTAATTTTGGGAGTCTTTATCCATTAGCCTGAATAGCCTTATGTATCTTTACTATCTCTCTGAGTCAGGAAATAGCTCCCAAATGCTTCAAAAATACGACAATAATACCACTACCAAAGAGGTCACCACCATCATGCCTCAATGACTACTGCCCTGTAGCTCTAACCTCCTTTGTGATGAAAAGCTTTGAGAGGCTGGTGAAATATGTAATAACATCTAAGCTACCTGCAGATCTTGACCAGCTGCAGTTTGCTTACCAAGCAAACTGCTCCACTGCGGACACCATAGCACTGGCACTTCACTTATCACTGGACTATATAGAAAGTAAAAACAGCTACGTGAGGTTACTATTTGTTTACTTCAGCTCTGTTTTTAATTCAGTCATCCCAATGTAGCTGGTAAAGAAGCTGCTTCAACTAGGCATTACCACACCACTTTGTAATTGGATTCTTGATTTTCTCACGGACAGACCTCAGAAAGCGTCCGGAGGAAATAACTCCTCGGATAGCATCACTCTGAATACTAGAGTTCCTCAAGTCTGTGTACTGAGTCCCTTGCTGTTCCTCCAGCTAACACATGACTACACGACAAGGTACAACACTAACTACATCATAAAGTTTGCTGATGATACAACAGTGGTAGACCTCATCAGCAACAATGTTTGCCTCCAGCATGCCCAATCGCTCTGCAAAGCTATTATAAACTTGTCTTGAATTTCACCATTATCTCTATTACACTCAATTAACTCTTGCCCACAAGGTAATAGTTAAGCTAATATTTAAACCTAATAACTGCCCTGCACTCCAATCTGTTTTACACACATACACCCCGACTAGAACCCTCTGGTCTACAAATAAACAACTCTTAAATGTAACCAAACCCAACAAAAGAGCTGGACAATGCCTATATTCCTATAACATTGCCAAACTATGGAATGCCCTCCCTTTTACATTACTCAATTACACTCCTTAAAAGCCTTTAAAATTGCACTAAAACCCATTATCTAAATAATCCCACCTGCACTTGTGAAATACAGTGTAAACTACCTTAATCCTACATATCTGACTACATAGACCCTACTTTTTAAACCTCTATTAGATTAACTCTTTTATCTTCTGTATTACTAATTTTCCTACCTATAACAATCTGAATTTATATTTATGATTGTAGTCTCTGAAAGGAAAAGTATTTACTTTGTATCTTTACGGTATAATATCTATGTACTTCAAAATTCACATCATACCAACAACTCTGTCCTATGTTAATGTATATGTGTATATATATATATATATATATATATATATATATATATATATATATATATATATATTTCTGTATTAACTTTGTATTTTCTGTGGAATATTTGAATATTGTGGAGCTTTTCTCTCCGGGCCTCCACTGAAAATGGGTTTCTGACCCAGTCAACTTTCCCAGTCATAAAATGTCAATAAATAAATAATAAATTAAGTAATTAAAGTGAGTTTAATTTATGTGCAATATTAGGATTATGTAGCTGGAATATTATGGTATAGAGTAAGTAGTTATATATGTATTAATGTCTTGTCATATTAAGTCAATGTGATATCTGCACATTTGAGTCCGAAGATATGGAATTTTGTTCAGTTTTTGCACTTGTGTGATTCTGAATGACAATAAAGTTTAATTTGACTTTGACTGGACGTATATTTTTTATATAAGTAATGTATAGCTGAATAGTAGATTGCCATTTTTATAGTACTGGGTGTGAGAGATTTTTAGAAACCATGTTTCTAAAAAACTAGTAGCATGGCACAGTGGTGCAGCAGTAGTGCTGTTGCCTCACAGCAAGAGGGTCTCTGGTTCGATTCTAGGCTTGAGTGCCTTCTCCCTGCATTCATGTGGGTTTCCTCTGGGTACTCCGGTTTCCTCCCACATTACAAAGACAAGAGTCTGGAGCATTTGTCCCCGGGCCACAGCTGAAAATTGGTTTTGTTCCAAGTTGGACTTTTCAAGTAAACAAATGTTAAATAAATAAATAAATAATGCATTTTTTTGCACGAAAGATATACATTATAAAATGTGTAGACTTAATTTGAAATTATTTTTGAAGTAGGCATTTTATAAAAGCCGGTGGTATGAGTAATCAGAAATTGCCATTTCATGGTTTCAGGGTCAAGTGAAGAAGTAATCAATAAATTGCCATGTACTTATACAGTCTTCATTTTTACTCTAGAACCTTTTGAATCTAAAGTATGTGTAATAACAATTAAGAGACAGTGAAAGACTAATGGAAGTGAGTTACCACAACGAGGAAAACTTTGGGAGGTAGTTCAGGGTTGTGGTGCAAGATCATTCATCCCCTCCTTTTAAAAGTCAAAGCCTGTTGTTTGGGACACTGAGGCTTCCATCAAAAATGCATCCAAATGAATCAGACCAGGTGTACTCCCTCATTTATAAGATTGTGCATCTCTTACCTTCTACAACTCAGTGAGAAACAGAGCTGTGTAAATGGCAGGGATAAGACTGCTTTTAGGTTATCATGCATTGGGGTTGTACTTTTATAAACAATAGTAACATGTATTTCTGGCTTCTCAAATACAGATGGGTCTGTGTATTTTTAACTCGCAGCAGGACTGCATATTATATACAAAACTACATTTTTAATTTTTAATTTACCAGGACTTGATTTTAACAAGCATGCAGACAGCCAGAGATTATTTTGAAAAATATGTATTTATTATTTATTTATTTGTTTGTTTGTATTTGTTGACTGGAAAATATGGTAGAAATTACAGGAACAAAAGGAGCTGCTTGAAGAACATAGTCTTAGAAGAGAAACAGAGCTGCTTGACAGGATACTGAGTTAGAACTTCCATGTTTTATTAGAAGATAAACATTCAGTTCTCCTGTGTTTTAGTCTCATGCCATAAGTGGCGCTTTTGCCCCTTGTAGAGTCAGTAGAATTTATACACTGTGTGGCCATCATTAGTTCTGGGCCTTTAAGCATGGGAGGGATTATCATTAATATTTAGCAGTTAAAAATTAAGATCTTGAGTCTGACTATAGCAATAACCCACGCCTGGGTGTGGGTAATGCTGGATTTACCCACGGTTGGCGTGGTTTGGTCCCGAGGGCTTCGCCCTCGGGACCAAACAAAGACAACCGTGGGTAAATCCAGCATTACCCACACCCAGAAGTGGGTTATTGCTATTATACCATGGTGTTAGTTTGTTTTGTATTATGTTTGTATTGTTGTTATTTATGTTTTTGTTTGCTTTTTTTTGTATTCTTCCACTTTTTGTGAGATAAAATAGTCCACACTTTCAGTTTGTGTTTATTGTTTATTTCTGTTTTAATTTAAATACATGTTATTTTTTAGTTTTTCAGGAAATGTTAGGAAAGGGCTAGGTGGTGCTTGGTATAATATAGTTTAAGCAGTGTAGAAGTTTATAACGTGTAGTTATGTTTTAGTAGTTATAGGTATGTTGAAATGTGGTGTAGTTTTAATTTGTATTAATTTTTTAAAATATGTACGTTTACTATTTGGTCACTAGATGGTGGTGTTGTATGCGCTTTTATTAGATGTATGCTGATGTGGACGTTCGGTATGGTGTGTGTTTTTGACTTTGCGAGGATGTGTGGTGTGTTTTAGTATGTACATTTTTGGAGTTGTCTGTGTATAGGTATTGTAGGGAATATAGGTAAGTGAATGGTTTTATGAGAATGCTTGGTTTTATTGTGTTATAAGTGGTGGTTGTGTAGTGTGTGTGTGATGTATTTGTGACTGCATGACTTTTTATTTTTTTAGTGTTCGAGGTGAGGGAATGAGGAGTGTAGTATGGAAATTGGTTAGTTTTCTGTGTTTTAGTTAAATTGTTGTGTGTTTTGGGTATTAGATTTACTTTACTTTACTGTTTATTTGCTGTCGCCGCATGATATTTAGCGACCGGACTTTTTGCGTTGTTTCTTGTAGGATTTACTATGTGCACGCTGGTTGGATTAGCCAATCAGCATGCACGTTTGTCGGGTTTGCGATGTTCGCATGGTATAATGTAGGATTTACTATGTGCACGCTGGTTGGATTAGCCAATCAGCATGCACGTTTGTCGGGTTTGCGATGTTCGCATGGTATAATAGAATATAATGACTTTTACCAGAAAAAAAAGGAACAAGACAAAGAAACTATTCATGGATAGGACATCATTCTCTGACAGGATACATGAATATGCATGCAAAGGTGCATGGGAGTGCAAACATATGTATATATGCACACACGCGCACACACACACACACACACACACACACACACTCATACATGGCATGCATAACGTTGAGCAGTTTGGAGAATTACCACTTTGTCTATAGTAGGTTGGAGGAAGTCAGAGTACCAGGTGACTGCCCATGCAGACATTAGAAGGACTGATAGACACAGAAGGCACTCCTGCTGGGAAGTGAACTACAAAACCAAACTCCATGAATCAGACACTACATTACTGTGCCTCTCGGAAGCAGTACTTTTTGCAGGTGACAATTTACATCAACAAAGTCACAAATGAGCTTGTTTCTTATCAAAACTGCAGCTAGATATCTAAACCAGTAACAAGGATTTTGTCTGTTTTCAAAAGGGATCCCTGACATATATTTACCCCTAAAAATAGTACAAAATTTTATTAAAAATATAAGCATTTTGTTTTTTGTCGTATGGGTGTGTGTGTGTGTGTGTGTGTGTGTGTGTGTGTGTGTGTGTGTGTGTGTGTGTGTGTTAGACTAGCATTAGCATATTCACCCAAGTCATTCAAAGCACATGCAGCAGAAAGAAATCAGTGAACAGCAAGTGTAAATTCCATTCCACCTGATTGCCTAGTATGATCATTATGGTCCTTGAATTTTGAGTTAGATATAGTTATTTGTCTCTCATTTTGCAAGCATCACCAACAATTTCATGCTGTGCAGCTCAATGTCACTCCTAGCAAACTGGCATATCCAATTATGCTTGAACTTATTTGTTTTAACAGTGTGGTACAGTTTTGTTTAATGCTGTCTTTGCTTTCCATCTGTTGCACTGTTTGCTAATTGTTGCTTTAGCATAATAATTGGCATTCAGCACTATACTTTGTATAACAGCAGTTAACTGTTGTACATTACAAGAGTCCTTTCTGCCAAGATTAGAGCTTGCTTTGCAGTTGTGATTCAGAATGCAGTTTAACTCTTGTAACTTCTAAATACTTAGTAGTACTGTCACACTTCTTTCAACCCATGCTGCCCTCTTACTAATGAGATGGCATCTAATATCTAACCTGGCAAGGCTATCTGCGTAATAAAGTACTAGTGTACTGAGAACGATAATAAAATTGCATTTGTACACTGACTCCTCATCATGTGTGCTAACCCTAACCCTGTCCCTATTCATTTGTATACCCTTGCACATTATTTTACAAAAGTCTTTCCCTAAAAAGTACCACTATACAGACACTGTATCTCTTCATGATTTAACAGCATTTACGTCAGGGTTTCTTAGGTTCAGTCTGTTGCAACTGGTATTTTGCATTTGAGACAAGAATCATCAACTTAGTGTCAGGCACTCCAATAATTTTTCCTTAAACATAGAACCTTGTTTTATTTTTTTTCATTATGGAAGACCAAAGATCTTTAAAGTGCTGTGCTTTGCAGTGACTGTTGTTCTTACTCCCTCACGCTGAGATTGCATGCTGATACATATATATATATATATATATATATATATATATATATATATATATATATATATTTTTTTTTTTTTTTTGTCAGAGCACTAGCAGATTAACAGAATTTTTGGGAGCTCACTGAAGACCACCTGTGCAGCTCACATGCCAAGTGGGCACCAGAACCAGCATTACAGAATGTGTCACGTTGCAGAAACTAAGGGCTACTTTCTGCACAGAAACAATGCAAGCAATGATGGTGGTAATACAGAATGACAGCTGGTAACTTCAGTGCAATGAGGAGCTGCAGAAACTAATGAGTGGATGAGGCTAACTGGAATGGAGTGTTACTGTTTTATGGCACATCACTCACTGTTTACCTGTGATCCCACTTCCATCCTGAATCTGCCTCAGTACCCACTCATTCTACCCACTTTATTGACTATGTACACCTGAGACATCAGTTGCTGTTAGCAGAACTGAGATTAGATGAAATTGACCATAGTCAAAAGACCTCCCTACTACTCACTGGCTCATTCTTTCATCTTCCAGTACTCCTAATTTCCCTCTATCTTGGCCCAAAACCATCCATTTAGTTTACTAATTCCTTGTTTCTTTCACACTTTTAAGCCTTTTATTGATTCTTTCAACACACTCTAACTGGTTGTACAAAATTGCAATAACTGTGCTGTGGAAAAAGTAAATCAGTGATGACCTGAACAAAAATGAGGAGTAAGAAAAGGAATTTAGTCTTATTTTTTCTTTCAAGGAAGAAATAAGTTGTGCCTAAAACTAACTTAATGCCCAAAGTTGACAAAATAGAAAACATCATAAACTTATTAGACAAATTCTTTCAAAGATACATGAAGCCGATTTGAGAATAGCACCTACTTTTTCTACCCCTGCCAAAAAATGAAAACAACTTCCTGTGTACCCTTTTGATTTTAGATTGGGGTAAAAAAAGAACAAATGACTGCAGTTTTATAGTTCAGTTTTTTGTTGTTTGTTTTGTTTTTGCACTTGGCCAGTTGGCCCATTCATTTTTCCATCAATGAGATGAGGCTTGACTGAGAGGGGCTATCATTTAGACAGACACTGGGGGTGATTCAAGGTTTTCCTGTTTTATGTCCAAGTCACTGTACACACCTGGCAAAGAGCTAGGTAGAAGATGTGCAATAGCCTGACTGTGGAGGTCAGACCCTTATTTATGTAAAGGACATTCCTCTAAGCAGCCCTGCCCCTCCCCTGACTACTATAGCATGAGGAGTAGTTTCCCTGCTCTCCATGCTGGAAAACACACCACACCGTGTGTTCCTGAATGCACACATCCCTTTACAAACCCCAGGAGAGGCAAGCAGGCCATGGTCCTTCAACCCTACCCCTCTCTGCCTGTTTTTTTTCAGTGCCATGGCTGCTAATCAAACCCTATTTACCATGGACACAGTAAGGGTTCCGTTGCTGTGTGCCATGCAGCCAAGTTCTTATATTTGAAATCATTGCTGTTATACATATACACAGCTTGCCTCCTCATCCCTATTCCAAAATGCAACTGACATCTGTGTATCCCTCTGATGTTAGACTGGGGCAAAAGTGAGAAAGCCAATGATCACAGTAATATACTTCAACTTGTTGCTGTCAGACAGATATACACTCAACGGGGTCTATATTACATAGTTGAATGCTTAGGTGAGTGAACACCTAAACATCAACCACATAATATCAAAGGCAAAAAACAGCAAATGGCCAAATTAATGCTGGGAAAGATTTCCCTTGTCCGTTCACGGTGTTTTGCCATTTCCTCCACTGTAGAGCAATCTCGAAGTTGGTATATTTAGTTGGGGGGGTGGAGGCCACAGCCCCCCACGTTGGGGGGGTATGGGGGGTGAAGCTCCCCACTTAGTTTGACTGTAAACTTTCTTTTTTTTTTTTTGGTGGCCGACAGTTCCGTTTCCTGGCAGCATTCACTATTGTGGGGTTATATATTATGTGGTCGATGTTTAGATGTTCACTCATCTAAGCATTCGATCACGTAATATAGACCCCGCTCAACATGCCTCCTTACCCCACCCCAAAAGGTTGACACCTGTGTACATTTCTGATGCTTCATTATGAGAGAGATGATAAAATAATGATTGCAGTAATGTATTCTGTTATGCTGCTGTTAGTTTGTACTGCACCTCTAGACAAGCTATAATGACCTTCTGTGCATACCTCTGAGGTATGATTGTTAGGAAATAATGAGTAAACTGTCCCCTGTCCCTGCACAAGCTGCTATAATGGTCTTCTCTTTACAACTCTGAGCAAACCCACTTTTATACTAGGAAAGGCTCAGTGCAGATGTTGAGAATGGGCCCTTCCCCTACTAAACTTGTGTAAAAATACCCTTATACAGATTAGAGGCTAGGAGCAAAGTTCTGAAGGTCTGTAATACATTTTATTTCTTATTTTTGAAAGGTGCATGTTAACTGTTCCTTTTTTATTGTTATCCAGAAGAGTTATATCTGTGTCTTCCAGTAGAGTGTCCACAGATTTTTCTTTTTATTCTTTTTTTTTTATTTATTTATCCATTTGTTGACCAGGTTAGTCCCACTAGGCTAGTGGTCTCTTTTTAGGTGAGGCCTGAGATGTTATTTTTACTACTAGGGGAAATAAGCCAAAGCATCAGGGAATGGAACTTCCCTTACTATTACTGTGTAAAACAAGGAAAAATATAATAGATGAAAAGCTAGAAGCAAATGGTGTAATCAGAAAGTAGAATGTCAAGATTTTTTGTGGCAACTGGTAATAGATAAATTACCAGTAAAAGCAAATATGCCATATAAAAAGAAAGGTGATAGAAAATGTTTACATTGCCAAAAAGAAGAAACTGTAGAACATGTATTTCTGAAATGTAAAAGAGTAAAAAAGTTATGGGGAAGACTATGTAAAGTAGATTTTTTAAAGATGTAAAAGAAGTGCATAAAATAAACATGATTAAATGTGAATATTATGAGTGGAAGCAAAGAATATGTTAAAAGAATAGACAGAAAGTTATTTTATGTTATAAAGGGTTATATGGAATGAAAGAATAAATGAAATTATGTTTAATGATAAATGGATTTTGGTACTTGTGTATTTACTCATCCAGGAGTAAACGTGAAAGAGTTCAGTCCTGGTTGCTTTAATTTCTGTTCAAAACATTACAACCTATGCAATGAAATTATAGTTTCCTAAATGTGTACGTACTGTTAAAGCAATCAGGACCGAATTCCTTCACCTTTGCACCGAAACAACTGTTTTAACTCAAAAACATTTTCCGTTATTACTGTGGCTGGCATTTTATGCAAAAGAACTGCCTTCTCTGACACTAAAACAGTCATTTCGGTAACTGTGGCACGGTACCCCAATGAAAATTATTTACCCATATTGGATAAAACAAATTTGTTATTCCCTGAGGAGGTCACAATGAGTAAGTTAGTGACAATAATAAGGTCAGGATATTTACCAATTAGCATACGGGATAAAAACACTTAATAATCAAATTGTGCTGTCATTCCATAGTACAGTTAAATAACAGCATACTCATAACATACTCTTATTTAGCTTTTGTGTACTCTGAGAGGTTTTGAAGTTATATGCAGATTTTGTCATTTATTATGAAGGCCGTTATATTTCGACATTTAGTTGATCGTTCTCAAGTAGTATTCGGTCTGCATGAGTATTTCATTTGTTTAGTACTCAGTTATATGATTGGCTCGAGCATTTAACTTTCAATTACTTCCTAAAACATTCATTGTAGGTTTATTTCTGAAATATGTTATAGTTGCTGGATTGCTGTGCCTCTTCTTCAGATCGTCGATGAAAGTTGCCCACCATACTTGGTTAATGAGCAGTAAATCCAATCTGTCGACAAAGTGCGCCAACCTGATTGCATTAATACATAAGTACCTGAATTTTTACCAACAATATTAAGTAAAACCAGATGGTGGTTATGGAAGAAGGAGTAGGGGGGTCTAATAGCGATGAAAATTTAGCACGATTGTAAAGGAAGTTCTGAATATGTGTAAGCAGATTTGTATATATTTCTACATATGTAAATATTTGTAAATATGTAAATATGTTGTAAACAAGAGTTATTTTTGTATATAAATAAAGGACCCCTACTTTTTTCAATAGGTGTCATTGGGATCTTTTACAGCCACGTGAGTTACCACCAACTCAAGCAGATGGGACCTCTGTTTCATGTCTCATTCAAAGGATGACACACTCAGGAGTGCGACACTCCCATAATGCTGCAGTGCAGCATCAGCAATCCAATCACCTGGAATGGGAAGGAAACCTCCAACTATCTGGTTTTCCAGCACTAAAGGCGGGTGTGCTACCTGTTCATCACTGACACTGCTAAAATTGGTGATATTATTTTTTTCACTCATATTCACACTGTCTGCTGACAATCCAGAACGAACACAAATGCATACATACAAACCAGGTCTATAAGAAAATATTATATCACATATGTGACATGCCCCTTAGATGACAAAGACCTAATGAGATGCAAATGCTAGAATGGATATGGATGTAAATGTGATGAGATACTTTATGAATTATATCCCACACCATTAATAAGCAAATCAGTCATCTTGGTCCACACTGTGCATCATGAATGGCTTGTTGCTGTGGACATAAGTACAAATACACAGTGTTTGCTGTGTAAATGGTACAAAATCTGTGCATTGTCCATATAGGGAGCACTTATTTCCATACAGTGCATCTGTGACCCATTTTTATGCACCTTTCTGCATACATAGTTGCCTCTTACTTGAATATGATTCTGTGCTGATCCAGCTGTCTTTAGCAGGAATGCGTATAGTAGTTCCATGCTGTACACCTTGTATCATTCCAGGAGTCTGTCTTAACACATGATACATTCATCCATGATGCAGGCACACATTGAGCCCAAGATATGCAATTCACAATGCTTAGCACTCTTGCCTGGGTGCCCACTGTCGTGATTTATGTGTGCATAGACAACCTATACATGTTCTGCCCCATGTATTGTGCATGCTCCTTGCCTGGGATCCTGTTGCCCTTGTGTGGCTGTGAAAAAATGGCCTAAGCTAACTGTGCACCCTGGAGTGCTGTTAACATTGCTCAAGCACCTAGTGCCCTTGTTTTCCTGAGAGTGTTGCATCTTTAAAGGGTGCCCAATCTACTTCTGATGTATGTCACTAGCATTGACACCCAGTGTGCCATTCATTTTTGGGGTACAATACTACCCTATAATTTGTCCTTGGCAAGAATGTTGCTGCACTAATGATTCTGGTGTTACATTAAAGTTAGATGCATGGAGTGCCTTGTTTTGGGCCTCTGTGTGTATCCTCTTCACTCAGGTTCATTGTATGCAGAAGTGTTGGAGGATGCAAAGACTATTGTGCTGTGTGCCTCTGGGTGCACACTCTTGACCTAGGTGCACTATATACAGAACTTTTTGAGGGGGAACAGACTGCACATCTGTCTTCTCTGCCTTGTCAAACTTCCCCAGACATAAACCCACAGAGTTTGGGCTTAGGATGCCTCTGACATGAGTAGTGTGCTCAGCTTATTGCACCATGATATGTACTATTCAGTGAGCACTGAGCAGATGCTGATAGCTTCCAGCTTCAGTTTATGAACTGAATGCCTGCCAGTGTAGCACATTAGATTTCCTTGGTGGTGTTTGTGGTACTCCGCACAGAGGCCAACTCTGAATCCTGCTTCCCTCTAGTAATATAGGTATGTAAATTCTTGTAGCATGATACAGTGTAAAGTGTTTTGGTTTCCTGCGGTGTTTTATAAATTTCAATAAATCATGTTGTCTCTGATGGAAACACTGTGCTCTCATTTATTACCACATCCATAAAATGCATAGACATCTTTCAGTATATAATGATGTTTCCATTATGTTATGTTTCATAAATTTTGTACAGCGTAGCCTTTGGATACCTTTTTTTTTTTAATTGTTTCTCTTAAACACTGACTCTTGATAGAACATGTTCTCATTAATGAATGATGTATTAATATGAGTAATTAATATTTATTTCTTGACAAGAAATAAGAAAACTTTCCTTACTTTTTAAACTCATAAAAGACAGTCAGCCTTGTTTTCCTTTATTTAGTAATAGGCTACTTGTATAAAGAAGACATTGTATATTGCTAAAGTGATATATTGCCATGCAGTTGCTATGAAGACAGTGATCAGGATAGGTTGTCATTCATAAACAACAGATCTAAATAAGGACTTGTAGCAACCTTTTTGTACTTTGGGAATCCAGTTATTTCTTGCATCATTGAGGTCAAATTTAAACCAAGAACCAGAATTTAATTTTCTTTTTTCTTCAGGTTTAGTACTTTTAATGTCATAAAAGTGTTAACTATGGAAAATGTCAGTATTTTAGTGGTGGAATTCAGAGATTATGACTATAAGTACTATGCAAAGTTGTTTGGGTGGCTTTAAGTAGTATGCAGTGGGATTCCATTCATAAAGGTCTCACTGGCCATTTGGTGTACAGTAGAGAGTCGATTATCCGAACATCAGTTATCCAAAATGTCAGTTTTCTGAACACAGCCTTCCAAAGTTTTCGGGCAGAAAAAATCATAAAGTCTGAATATGTAAATGTTATTATACATATTCACTTGTGCATGTAATTTTGAGCTTGTAGCCCACTCATGTATGAAAAATATTCTTTGATGTCCACTGGAATCGTTGAATTGTTGAAAAGTGTATTCTCTGTGGGCAGAAAAAACACGATTTTTATCCGGTTCAATTTTATGTTTGATTATCTCAACAGTTTGATTATCCAAACTACTCTAGGTCCCAGTTAGTTCGGATAATTGACTCCCTACTGTATGGAGTTGTGAGGCTCTGAGCAGGGCCTATGGATGTTTAGCCTTTCTGCATCTTACTGCACTGCACGTCGAGGATTCTTGTCTAGTACAATGATTCCTAGATCTCATTATTACACAAGATCCATGCAGTGCATTGCAGGAAAAAAGTTACATGTACATACCTGTTAACTGCATCATGCCTATGTTTTCTAATCAATGAGTCTGGGCAGGGCAAAGTTACTTGTCTTCCCTCTTCTCAGATTGATCATCCAGGTTAATAGTGTAGTCCAGTGTCAGTGTTTTTACAAGTGTGTGTGTGTGTGTGTGTGTGTGTGTGTTTGTGTGTGTGTGTGTGTGTACAACCATCTATACTGTCTGAGAAGGGAAGCTGAGTAGAGCAGTATACTACCGCAGCTCTGCTCTACTCAGCCTCCCCATCAGATAGCCATTCAAGTGATGCTGCGCAGGGTGGGTGTTTGTATGTGTATTTATACCAGTGTCCACACTTCACTTTGTGAACCCATATAAATGAATGTATGTACTGGGAGGTGAGAGAGTAGGTAGCTATGTGTTTCATTGCATGTACCTCTGTTACTTGCATAGAATGGTGAGGGTCACATAAATTATTTATTACTGTAATTCAGTGCCATAAAAATTTCACAAGACTATGAATCATATTAATTCAGAACAGCATAGTTTTCCATTTGTGAGCAGAGAAACTTGCACTGGTATAAACCTAAATATGAAAACCACCCAATGTGTTCTTTTTTGTGTAATTAATGATAGGATTAAAAAAAGCCTTACGTGGGTTCATAGGTGATTACTAGGCTAATAACCCCTGGGGCCTTTTTAAGCTTAGACATGCTTCCCAAGTGCATGTGACATGTTTTCATACTATAGAGTTATTTTAAGGGGTTATATGTAAGCTTGGACATAGGTGGTCTGGCATTTACAGACTTTATCTGTCTGCTTGAGACACAGGGGCCAGACCAGGGGTACATTTCCATTCCCCCATCCACTGGTCCAAGTTACGCTTGAGCTGTGTTAGGGAAGAACTGAGCTTCACATGGATGGGGAGCCTGTTCCAGAGAAGGGGTAGTAGACACATACCTGTCCCTCCAATTTGTCCTTTTTATGTTACAGATGAAGTTTAGGTTCATAGATTTGGCAATTCTGTTGCTGTTTGTTTTGAGATGTGCAATGGGTTCATCTCAGCAAGATCAGAGGATGCTTTGTAGGCCAGGTGTACATCCCCTGTCTGCAGTCTGCAGGAGATGAAGTACAGGGATAGGGCTTTGAAGCAGTCTATGAAGGGCATGATGTCTGCATTCTTTTTCTGAGGAGGCAGGTACCGACTGAAGGAGTCAATGGACCAAATGCCATACCCTTGCTTATAAATTGGGCAACATAGAATTATTTCCTTGCTACTATAGAGACATGGTCTAAAGGCAGGTTACGGTCTGCATGCATTCCCAAATCCCTCAACCCTGCATCTGCTCTTAGGGGTGCATGTTTTTGGTGGATTCTATGACTGTGCCCAATTTGCAATCATCTGTAAACTTCGTCAGCTAGAGGACCTTGACACTGGCCTTGACTTTAGAAAAGTAGATGCCAAAAAAGAGCAATCCCAACACTGAGCCTTGAGGAACTCCAGTAGTGATTGGCTGCTTCATGGAGGGAGAACCCCTATCCTGACTTCTTGGGTCCAATCTGTGAGCCAGCTAGCTATCCCGTGGGTGTCACAGGGGTTTATACCTAGTTCCTTGACTTTGACTACAATGCCCAGTGGGGTATTTATTTCAAATGCTTTTGCTAGGTCAAGGTAGGCAGTATGTACCATTTTGCCCTGGTCCATTGCTTTGGTCACCTTCTTAAAGAAGTTAACCAGCTTCAGTAGGTATGATTTGCCCTTGAGGAAGCCAAACTAGGATGGATCCAGTGTCCAGAGGTTTCCTATTTTATTGTTTATCATTTCCATGATAGTTCTTTCCATGGCTTTGCATATGAGACTTGTCAGAAGTTACACAGGTCCTTTGATAACCTGCTGTTGTGCAGAAGTGTGACAACTACAGTCCTAACTTCACATGGTATGAAGCCTGCCTGAAGATTATGGTTAAATAGTGATTCTAGTGATCCCAATAGGGATATTCGCAGGTCCCATCAGTAGAGTTGTCTTGGCCTTGGAGAGTGCATTGAGAACTTGTTGCCTAGTGATAGTAGGGGAACTTATGGTTGAGAGTATTTCCTGAGAGTTGTCTGAGGTAGAGGGAGTAAATCTAGGGCTAAATTAGTCCTCCAGCTCAGTATAGGTAGCTCCAGCACAAGAAGCTGTAGTAATTGGTTGTTTTGGACCATTTCTAGCTCTTTTGTAGTTCACTGTTTAAAATCCGCCTCTGGGTGTTTTTTTCTGGCTATACTGCTCAGACAAGCTCCTCGTGGTTCTGCAGAGTGGTTCTAGCAGCAGGAAACTCAGAAGAGTGACTACTTTCTGTATTTAAGTATCTTTGCTTTTTTTTCACTTGGAATAGCTTCTGTAGCTTACCCTGAACTAGCTTGAACTGTTTTTTAACTGTTTGCTGCATTATTTTAAAATCTGCACTTAAAGTTACATTTTAGTCGAATTTGATTGAACATTTGTTTGTTTGTTTGTTTAATTTAACTGCGGAGGCTGCCCACTAAAGTGTGCTAGCCTGTGTAACTAATTTATAACTGTTTCTGCATTTTCTGTGTGTTTCTACCAAAAAAACAAACAAAAAAAATCCTTGTTTTCCCACCTCTCCTCGACTAGTTTAGACCAGTTTACATGCATTGCTGTATTCTGGGCTGTGGTGTAGTTCCTGTGTTGTCATTACCTTACTTGGATAGAGGGAAGATTCTTTGCTCACCAGTGGGAGTGGGGAGCCTTGAGCAGCCTACCTGTCCCTGTAGGAAGTGACCTCAGCACAAGAAGCTGTAGTAATTGGTTGTTTTGGACCATTTCTAGCTCTTTTGTAGTTCACTGTTTAAAATCCGCCTCTGGGTGTTTTTTTCTGGCTATACTGCTCAGACAAGCTCCTCGTGGTTCTGCAGAGTGGTCCTAGCAGCAGGGAACTCAAAAGAGCGACTACTTTCTGGATTTAAGTATCTTTGCTTTTTTTCACTTGGAATAGCTTCTGTAGCTTACCCTGAACTAGCTTGAACTGTTTTTTTAACTGTTTGCTGCATTATTTAAAAATCTGCACTTAAATTTACATTTTAGTCGAATTTGATCAAAAATTTGTTTGTTTGTTTGTTTAATTTAACTGTGGAGGCTGCCCGCTAAAGTGTGCTAGCCTGTGTAACTAATTTATCACTGTTTCTGCATTTTCTGTGTGTTTCTACCAAAAAACAAAAAAAAATCCTTGTTTTCCCGCCTCTCCTCGACTAGTTTAGACCAGTTTACAGGCATTGCTGTATTTTGGGCTGTGGTGTAGTTCCTGTGTTGTCCATTACCTTACTTGGATAGAAGGAAGTTTCTTTGCTCACCAGTGGGAGTGGGGAGCCTTGAGCAGCCTACCTGTCCCTGTAGGAAGTGACCTCAGCACAAGAAGCTGTAGTAATTGGTTGTTTTGGACCATTTCTAGCTCTTTTGTAGTTCACTGTTTAAAATCCGCCTCTGGGCATTTTTTTCTGGCTATACTGCTCAGACAAGCTCCTTGTGGTTCTGCAGAGTGGTCCTAGTAGCAGAAAACTCAGAAAAGCGACTACTTTCTGGATTTAAGTATCTTTGCTTTTTTTCACTTGGAATAGCTTCTGTAGCTTACCCTGAACTAGCTTGAACTGTTTTTAACTGTTTGCTGCATTATTTTAAAATCTGCACTTAAAATTACATTTTAGTCGAATTTGATCGAAAGTTTGTTTGTTTGTTTGTTTAATTTAACTGTGGAGGCTGTCCACTAAAGTGTGCTAGCCTGTGTAACTAATTTATCACTGTTTCTGCATTTTCTGTGTGTTTCTACCAAAAACAAAAATAATCCTTGTTTTCCCGCCTCTCCTCGACTAGTTTAGACCAGTTTACAGGCATTGCTGTATTCTGGGCTGTGGTGTAGTTCCTGTGTTGTCCATTACCTTACTTGGATAGAATGAAGTTTCTTTGCTCACCAGTGGGAGTGGGGAGCCTTGAGCAGCCTACCTGTCCCTGTAGGAAGTGACCTCAGCACAAGAAGCTGTAATAATTGGTTGTTTTGGACCATTTCTAGCTCTTTTGTAGTTCACTGTTTAAAATCCGCCTCTGGGCATTTTTTTCTGGCTATACTGCTCAGACAAGCTCCTCGTTGTTCTGCAGAGTGGTCCTAGCAGCAGGGAACTCAGAAAAGCGACTACTTTCTGGATATAAGTATCTTTGCTTTTTTTCACTTGGAATAGCTTCTGTAGCTTACCCTGAACTAGCTTGAACTGTTTTTTAACTGTTTGCTGCATTATTTTAAAATCTGCACTTAAAGTTACATTTTAGTCGAATTTGATCAAAAATTTGTTTGTTTGTTTGTTTAATTTAACTTTGGAGGCTGCCCACTAAAGTGTGCTAGCCTGTGTAACTAATTTATAACTGTTTCTGCATTTTCTGTGTGTTTCTACAAAAAAAAAAAAAAAATCCTTGTTTAACCGCCTTTCCTCGACTAGTTTAGACCAGTTTACAGGCATTGCTGTATTCTGGGCTGTGGTGTAGTTCCTGTGTTGTCCATTACCTTACTTGGATAGAAGGAAGTTTCTTTGCTCACCAGTGGGAGTGGGGAGCCTTGAGCAGCCTACCTGTCCCTGTAGGAAGTGACCTCAGCACAAGAAGCTGTAGTAATTGGTTGTTTTCGACCATTTCTAGCTCTTTTGTAGTTCACTGTTTGAAATCCGCCTCTGGGCATTTTTTTCTGGCTATACTGCTCAGACAAGCTCCTCGTGGTTCTGCAGAGTGGTCCTAGTAGCAGAAAACTCAGAAAAGCGACTACTTTCTGGATTTAAGTATCTTTGCTTTTTTTTCACTTGGAATAGCTTCTGTAGCTTACCCTGAACTAGCTTGAACTGTTTTTAACTGTTTGCTGCATTATTTTAAAATCTGCACTTAAAGTTACATTTTAGTCGAATTTGATCGAAAGTTTGTTTGTTTGTTTGTTTAATTTAACTGTGGAGGCTGTCCACTAAAGTGTGCTAGCCTGTGTAACTAATTTATCACTGTTTCTGCATTTTCTGTGTGTTTCTACCAAAAAAACAAAAAAATAATCCTTGTTTTCCCGCCTCTCCTCGACTAGTTTAGACCAGTTTACAGGCATTGCTGTATTCTGGGCTGTGGTGTAGTTCCTGTGTTGTCCATTACCTTACTTGGATAGAAGGAAGTTTCTTTGCTCACCAGTGGGAGTGGGGAGCCTTGAGCAGCCTACCTGTCCCTGTAGGAAGTGACCACAGCACAAGAAGCTGTAATAATTGGTTGTTTTGGACCATTTCTAGCTCTTTTGTAGTTCACTGTTTAAAATCCGCCTCTGGGCATTTTTTTCTGGCTATACTGCTCAGACAAGCTCCTCGTGGTTCTGCAGAGTGGTCCTAGCAGCAGGGAACTCAGAAAAGCGACTACTTTCTGGATATAAGTATCTTTGCTTTTTTTTCACTTGGAATAGCTTCTGTAGCTTACCCTGAACTAGCTTGAACTGTTTTTAACTGTTTGCTGCATTATTTTAAAATCTGCACTTAAAGTTACATTTTGGTCGAATTTGATCGAAAGTTTGTTTGTTTGTTTAATTTAACTGTGGAGGCTGCCCGCTAAAGTGTGCTAGCCTGTGTAACTAATTTATCACTGTTTCTGCATTTTCTGTGTGCTTCTACCAAAAAAACAAAAAAACAAAAAAATAATCCTTGTTTTCCTGCCTCTCCTCGACTAGTTTAGACCAGTTTACAGGCATTGCTGTATTCTGGGCTGTGGTGTAGTTCCTGTGTTGTCCATTACCTTACTTGGATAGAAGGAAGTTTCTTTGCTCACCAGTGGGAGTGGGGAGCCTTGAGCAGCCTACCTGTCCCTGTAGGAAGTGACCTCAGCACAAGAAGCTGTAGTAATTGGTTGTTTTGGACCATTTCTAGCTCTTTTGTAGTTCACTGTTTAAAATCCACGGTTGCACGGCTTTGCGCGGTTGTGCGCATAGCGCAGCACTGGTTAAACAAGGTTAAATATTTTCTTGCTCCGCCAAGTCTGCTCTTCAAATTTTCCCTTAAGGAAGCTCTACTCTTAGTATAACCAGACTACTCACTATATTATAAGCCTAGCACTTGTTCTCAATACTTCTCTACTAAGTAAGCACTCTCGTACTAAGTAAAGCACTACATCTACTTACCACCCCTGTGAATATCCACTTCCCTTAAAGGTGCAGCACTCCTTTATACTGTTCTAGCATGTCGAGTGGTAGATTACTGGCGTCGTCTCCAATTCAGCTGGTCAATCTGGGTATCTTGAGACAATGCTACAATTGTCTCATGTACACAGACAACCCTCTCCTCCTCCCAACAAACACAAATACATGTGAGAGATGCAACTATATAGCCAAACTGGAGGCTGAACCCTCTCAACTCAGGGCTGGCATGACCAGACAGGAGGAGATGGCAACCACACACACAACAATCCAAGTCCCGCATAGACCTACCACAACTGCAAACCAAACACATAAAAACACAAAGACATACTCGGAGGCTCTAATAAAAAACTTACCAAAACAACAGAGGCTCCCAAAGTAGACATCCAAAAATCCACCACCTCAAAACAAAACACATGCAACACATACTTCAATAAATCAGTGTGTCAACCAATCACAGCCCTTAAGGCCAAACACCTTGCCTGATACACTAGTAATAGGTGACTCTATAGTCAGACACACTGATGTCCCGCTGACCAGGCTGAACAAGGAGAAGGTGACTGTGAGCTGTCTATCGGGAGCTAGGATCCGCCACATAACACACGCACTCAAGTCACTCCAAAGCAAGTACAAATATGACTCCGTCATTGTCCATGCTGGTGTGAATGACCTGAGACGTACCTCCCTGGACTACATGAAAAGAGACATAGAGGAGCTCTCCGATTATGTAGCCCAGGCTGGTATGACCCTGACCCTGAGCAGCATCTTGCCCTCACCAAGAATGATACCACAATACAAAGACAAGATGATCAGCTTTAACAATTGGCTCAAGTACTGGTGTCATTCTAAGGGGATCCAATGTCTGTCTGCCTGGGATGACATGTTGGACAAGCCACACTGCTTTGCAAGGGATGGCTTACACTTGTCACCACTGGGCTTCTGGATATTGGCTAAGGCTCTTGCCACCCCCATAGTGCCTTTTTTAGGCAAGGCTCAAAAGACAAACCCACCTCCTTAGAAAACAAAAATGAAAAAAAATAAGGGTAATGCTGCTCAACGCCAGAAGTCTAAATCTCAAGATGCAGGCACTTGATGCACTCCTCAGCATGGAGAACATCGACGTCTGTGCAGTAACTGAAACCTGGTTCAAGGCTCCTGAGAGCACCCCAGCGCTACCAGGCTATACCTCGTATCATGCTTTTTGGCCCCAAAACCCAGGCCAAACCACAAAGGGAGGGGGAGTGTCCATATTCATCAAGGACACCCACACCTCCAGGTTAGTAGCAACACATGAAGCATCAGAGACCATACAGGTGCAACTAACCATAGGCAAAACTGCTGTACAACTGGTAGCATGTTACAGACCACCCTCCCAATCTCAAGAACCCCACTCAGCCTTCCTGTAGACATTGGAGGATATGAATGTATCACAAAATACCATCATACTGGGAGACTTCAACTACCCAAACATAGATTGAGTACATTATTCTAGCCCTAATACCCTAGCCCAAAGGTTCCTGGAATTCATAAATTCAAATGCACTGGAACAACTAGTCACCTCTCCCACTAGGGGAGATGATATACTAGACCTGATCATCACAAACATGGGGACAAAATGCTCCACACGAAGTATACCCCTCACTAGTGAGATCTGACCACAAACTAATCACCCTGGATATACATATCCCACCTCCACCCCCAGCACAAAAGACCAAAGTGAAAAACTTCTCAAAAGCAGACTTCACTCTTCTTAAGACTGAGATGGTATCCTTTAAGCCCACTGTGCCAGTGGATACCACATCCCACAATGCCGAATCCTTCACAAATGCTTTCTATGGACATCTCCAAAAATGCATGGATCATGCAATCCCAAACAAATCCAAGTCCCTCTCCACCAAAGGTAAGCGTCCTGTCTGGTGGACCTCAGCCATAAACAAATTGTATAACAAAAGAAGGAAGCTACTACACGTCAGAGCAAAATCCCATGAAGGGAAGACATCTCTGATCAACATTAGCAGAAAACTACATTCTCTCATAAAAACATCCAAGGCCAACTTTGAGAGAAAAATCGCTAAGGACACTAAAGATAACCACAAAGCCTTCTTCAGCTATCTTAGAAACCTGGGCAGAAACCCTCAGATATGCTCAGAGTTGGTTCACAACAACAAAAAATACACTGAACCCACAGATATTGCCAACATTCTGGCTGACAGGTTCAGTGCAAATTTCTCCCCTCCTTCACCCCTAAAAGAAGAAATACTTATCCCAGCTGAATGTAATCTCCCTGTCATCTCAGATGTCCAAGTGAGAACCGCCCTAAACAAAGCAAAAAACACAGCATCAATGGGACCTGGGATCCCAGGTTGCGTGTTACGTGAACTCCAAGAGGAGCTAAACCCACACATAAAAATGCTATTTAACCTTAGCCTTACTTTGGGATATGTACCTGAACACTGGCGTACAGCAACAGTGGTCCCACTCCACAAGGGGGGTGCCTCTACAGACCCTGGAAACTACCGCCCCATAAGCTTAACCAGCCTGGTCTGCAAAGCTATGGAAAGAATCATTATGGAACTCATAAACAGAGACATAGGGGACCTACAGACACTTGACCCCACCCAGTTTGGCTTTGTAAAGGGCAGATCCTGCCTTTTAAACCTGGTTGACTTTTTCGAAACAGTCACTAGAGCCATTGATGAGGGCAAAGCAGTCCATACAGCATACCTGGACTTGGCTAAGGCCTTCGACACAATACCCCACTCAGGAATCATAGATAAGCTCAACAGCTTAAAAGTAAACCCTTATGTCACTAGATGGGTTGCAAACTGGCTAAAGGACAGAAACCATAAAGTTAAAATCGCTGGAGCAATGTCAGACTCAAAGCCAGTCACAAGTGGTGTCCCACAGGGATCTGTCCTGGGACCCCTCTTGTTCGGCATTTATTTCTCAGATGTTAAAGCAAACATGGGAGGGCTGTGGCTGACAAAGTTCGCAGATGACTGCAAACTAGGCACCATAGTCGATACACCAGCAGACACACACATCCTACAAAAAGGCCTCACAGAAATGGACAACTGGTGCCGGAGTCACGGCCTTAAACTAAATGCCAAAAAATGTATAGTCATCCCCTTTGGGAAAAACAAAGTACCCACAAATTATTGCATAGACAGCAACCCACTGAGTATGGAAAAAGTAATCAGAGACCTAGGGACCCAAGTCGACAGCGACCTCTCATTTGACACCCACGTTGCCAAAGTGGTTAGAAAAACATTCTACCTTGCACACCTCATCATGAAGGGATTCACATCCAGATCCAAGGATGTCATTGTACCCCTATATTCCTCCCTCATCAGACCCATGATTGAGTACAATGCCCCATTTAGTATGCACCTCACCCGGCATTTGCAACAGCTGGAGAGACCACAAAAGTACCTCACCAAGAGGATCAGGGGTCTCCAACATATGTCTTATTCTGCCAGACTAAAGAAACTTCAGCTCTATTCAGTAGCATACCGCCTGCTCAGAGGTGATCTCTGCCTGACGTACAAGGCCATGTCCAGTCAGGATCTGATGGACATGCTCCACCTCAAAAAATCCAAATCCATCAGGACCACGAGAGCTAAAGACTTAAACCTCGGCACAAGTATGAATAGGACATGCTGGAGGGATAGATTCATAACTCAGAGGCTTCCCATGCTTTGGAACAAGATCCCAGTTCGTATTAGGCAGAGCCCCTCACTGACTCTCTTCAAGAGAAATCTTGATGAGTGGATGGGAGATCGTAAGTTTACCCCAGGGGTCACATCTGTGTCACTGCTAGACAGGGGCACAGTAAACTAATTCTATTGTATAAGGGGACCTTCATTGTGTCACTACTAGACAGAGGCAAATTATTCTAAATTTATTCTGTACATTTTTTGAACCATTTCATGGGGTGGCAAAAGCCACATCACTATGGCTAGGCTTACAAATGCCCCAGGGCAGATAGCCTACTACTATACTATGAAACTATGAAACTATTAATTCAGCACATTGTTATATATTCCCTTTGAGGCAGCAGACATAGCTGAATAACGCCTTGTGTTTGTCCTTGGCCTGGGAAGCATTTTTACCTCAAAACTGATAGACTTGATTAACTCTCCTGAGTTGCTTGTTTAGCTTGATGAGGGAATTTTTACCTTGCTGGGCACTGCACTTCCTAATTTTGCTAGGATTTTTTTCCTTTTGGAATACAACTTACTGATATTGGGATTCCACCAGTGTGGCTTGTTTTTTGAGTTTGTTCTCTGCTTGTTCTGGTTAGGTACAGCTGTCTTTATGCAGCCATTAACATGATTGTACAGGGTTTCCCCATAGGCAGTGTTTTTCTCAGGGTTTGGATAGGGTTTGTAAATTTGCTAGGCTTTCATTTAATAGTAGGAATTTGCCTTAGAATGATTCCTAAAAGTTCCAGGTTTAACTGGGGTCCCAAGTTATATTTTTATTTTAAAGGAGATGGCTTTATAGTCTGATCTGACCAATAAGGACATTATACTAAAAGGATGCAATGGTCTCCCATGTTTGTGAGAACCAGATAAAAGATATTAGCATCTGTAGTGGGAGTATGGACTAGCTGGTTCAAGGTGTTTGTGTTTACAAAGTACTAGCTGGTCCAATGTGTTTGTGTTTACAAAGTACAGGAATATCTGGGCCTATTTGCGTCATGTGTGATTCCCAGTTTATAAAGAGGTAATTAAAGTCATGATTTTGGGTTGATTGGAGAATGTATCTACCACTTATGTGTTATGGGTTGCCTAGATCATAGAGGGGGAACTATTGCTTGCAAGAATATGGTATGGGACTTTATCTGTGGTAATTTGGACATGGAGAAGCTCAGTCTTATTATACTGTTTGACCAGCCTGGAGTTGTGTTTGTTTTTGATGTAAATTGAGATATCTCCATCTTTTGACCCTTCCTGTGCAGTTGCTGGTCTAAATTTAGTAGTGGTTAAAGCCCTGCACTGCCGTGGTGCTCTCTACAATTTTAATCCATGTCTTAGTAACCGCACAGATGTCTACATTTTCACAGGTGAGAAGACATTGCAGGGAGTAGAGTTTCTTATTTAGACTCCTGACACTGAACAGTAAAACCTGTAGATTTTCTTGCACTGGTTTTGATACGTCAGAAGGTTTATCAAATTGGCAGTGCCTAAAACAGGCACTGTAGGGGTGGACAAGGTTTTAAGCAATATTCAAAAGCCTAGAGGGGACTGGTACAGACAGCCTCTATCAAAGCGGAATGGTCTGTCAGTTATATCCTCCCAGGCTATCAAATATTGTACCTCCTGTGAATGACACCAAAAACGCAGCCAATTATTAAAGTCAATTTTCTTCTCTCCATATTGTGGCATTATCCTTGGAGAAGAAAGAATGCTGCTCAGTGCTAGGCTCCTACTGGCTTAGGCCATGAAGTCTGAGAGTTTCATATCGCCTCTCTTCATATAGTCCAGGGAGGTACATCTCATGTCATTTACACCCACATGGACTGTGACTGAATCACACTGGTACTTATAATTGAGTGGCTTGAGTGCATGCAAAATCTGGCAGAGCCTGGCCCCGATAGGTAACTGACTGTGACTCTTTCCTTACTCAGCCTGGTGAGTGAGACTTCAGTGTGTCTCACAGTGTAGTTTTCTGTTGCCAAAATATTGAGTTGTGTGGTTGTTTGCATTATGGGCTTAGGAGTTGAGATGCCATGAGATGTGGCTGCATGTGTCATGGTGGGTGTTGTTTTGGTACAGTGTTTCTGAGGTTGCTGGGGGTACTTATTGTAAGTGTAACATCTGGGAAGCCTTTGGCGTTTAGGAAAATTACATTTAAGAGCTTCAGCATATATGGGTCTATGTTCTGGTCGATACTAGGTTTGCTGAGTATAGTGTGTATGTTTCTGTCAACCAGTTTATTATTATAAGTGCCTTTATGTGAGAGTCTTTCCTCCAGTTACATTGTGTAAGTGCATCTTTGACAAACTATATCAGTTTGTTTAAAAGTTAGGTGGTTGTCAGTAAACATGAAACAATTGCTACATTACCTTAGAACACCCATATCTACCAAACTTGATTCAGAGATAATAGGAAAGTGCATATCCATGGTTAAAGGTACTTACTATGGGATCCATGGGTACAAGAGGGATTTACAGCTGGCTAGTTTAGGAACTTTAACAGCATAGACTACAATCTAGACTGTTGAAGACTAAACTCATGGGATGGTGCTTATCAACATGCAGATTAGTTATTCTTTATGCAAGTAAGTACTGAGAAAATTTCAGAGCCAGTTTTATAAGGAAAATGTCAGTTCTGCGTGCCTTCATTAATGGAGGGCACTCCTGACTGCTGCTGCTGCTGTGTAATGCCAAACCTTGCACAAATGTGAAACTTTTATACAGGCTCAGAAATCCAGGAAGCAATCAAAATAGCCCTCTGGCCAATCACAATAAGCACACTCTAAGGTTTCCTCAGTAAGTTCCAACACAGAATGAGACCAGGCTATGCTCCACTACCACTAGAGTCTTCTAATTTTAAATCACTAAAAGAGATTGAAAATGCACTAAATAATCTACTAAAACAGTAATCCAAACTCTAAGTGCAGGAAATAATCAACTTACACAGTAACTCAGCAGAAAACGCGTAAAATAGGCAGTTTAAATGCAGTGGTAAAACAACAGCACTCCAAAATGATTTAAAGTGGAGTTTGCTTCTTCTCTCACTAGAAGCAGAAGAATAGCACTAGTTCCAAGCTGCTACCTGAGAAGTACTACTAATCCCGATGTTTATGGGTCCAGTATATTTGCTGTTGTCATCTATTAGTAGATACCCTGGATAAACCCTATGGTAGTTAGATGCAACAGAAAGCCAAGTTGCATAAAGGCCCTGAAGAGGTTCTCAACAAAACTGCAAACAGACCACTCAGTGAAGTCCCATTCACACTGCCCAACAAAAAGTAATGTCTCACTGCTCCTTCTCTCACTGGGAACAAAGCAGTGCCATTAATTCCAAACTGGCTGCCAAGAAGCCATTTTCAGGCTTCCCAGTACTTGTTAATCTCCAGGAATACTAGGTAATAATGTCACACTGTTTCTTCTCTTACCAGGAGCACAACAGAAGTAATAATCCCAAGCTGATTCCTGAAAAGCAGAGATTGGTAGTCTAGTCCCAAACGATACACATTTTAAAATATGGAAAAAAAGGATTAATACTCTGAAATTTACAGTTTGTACTAAGTGAGTGGGATGGTATGAAACAGAAGATAACTCAAACTTTAAGAATCTAAGGGGAATGCATTCCCAGTTGATCTGTCAGTGCCCAGTAGAAAGAGCAGATGAGATGAGACTGGGAGAAACATCCAGAGTCAGATTTATAGTGTCAACAGTCAGCTCAAAAGCCATCAAGTTTAAAAGCGCAATAAAAATGGGGTGGGTGGGTAGGAAATGCATTCAGACGACAGCAGTAGTCACACAGCAATTAAGCTATATAATGCAGCTTAGTACTTGCAGATAAGTAAGAAACTCATTTCTCAGTGCCTCCCCTCAAGTAATTAGCTATACTGGATTCCTTTTACTTGAGTGAATGGAGAAAGAATTATTTCCTAACTGACCCTAGCCAAGAACTTTTAAACTCCTAAAAGAAATAAAATGTTGAGGTCAAAAAACATTTAGAATAAAACAAACTGTATTGTAAGAGTACTAATTAAAATAAATGGAAATTGCCAAACCTTAAATTAATAAATCCAATCCAAAATCAAATGAGGTCAGATAACAGCAATACTCTGCGGTAATTAATAATATATGTTTTTTCCCCTTGCAAAATAAAAGGGCATTGTGAACATTTCCCACATTTGTGCATCCTGGTATTGCTATCACTACTACATCCATTGTTTTTATTTGCTCTTTCCAATAAAGACTTAATATTTTTAACTTTCTTAAAAACTATAGTGGGGTTATTTCCTAATTTAGATGTCAGTCCTAAGGTCCCAAAACCCCATTCCAATTTCTATTTAAAAGGCCCCCAACATATTGCGCTTCCTAATTGAAAGCCATTTCTGTTATAGTTGTTCTTTTTCTTGGTGTGGACCTGTATGTTATCAGGATATTTAATAATCGGAAAAGACCTATCCATCCATTTGTCCGTAATGTTACCTGATATTTCATTCAACAATTTAATTGAATAGTTCCTTTCCAGGAACATTATTTTCAATTTTTCAAGTTCTTTAAAAACATTTCATCCTCGGAGACCAGTCTAGATAGTCTGACCATTTGCCCCTTTACCAAATTTCTTTTCTCCAACCAAGAGTGCTCATACTCAAAGTGAAGGAAACTGTTGAAATAAGTTGGTTTCCCAAAAATAGTACATTCATATCTGTTCTCATTCCTATTTTTCTTGATGGAAACATCCAAAAAATTCAACTGCTCGCCATTCTTCTCCATAGAAAATTCTAAAAAAGAAGTTAAATTGTTGATGAAATTGAAAATTCCAGAAGTTTAACATCATCACCACCTCAAATAATAAAAAAAATGTCATCCAGGTAGTGGAAGTAATGAATCAAGTATGTAACATATGGTAAAACAAAAGTGGTGTTAGTCTCCCACCACGATAAATCAGTGTTAGTAAATACGGATGCCATAGCTGCCCCATTGCAACGCCCCTTATTTGTTTGTAAAATTCACCATCAAAATATAATTGTCAGTTAATACAATTTCCACACCTCCTATCATTATATTAATATCAGCTTGGTTAAACTGTTTTTTTTTTTCAAAATCAAGAGTTTCATTCAACCAATTCAAGCCCTCTTCATAGGGAACAGATGTAAAAAAGCCTTTCACCTCAATTCTAACAAATATTAAATCACCAACATAATTCCTCTTTCCTATAGCTCTTAAAAATTCAATGAATCAATTAAAACACAATCTTCCCCATGGAAGAACTTTTTAAAGTTTGAATGCAGGTATTTAACTATGGGTTCAGTCATGGAGTCCCAGCTACCACTACCGGTCTCAGTGTTGGATTGTTTATCCCCTTATGTACTTTTGGAATTCCAAATTTAGAGGGGGCAATTTTTTTTTCCTTCACAAAATTCACAGTTATACTTGATATCTAGCAATCCAACTGGATACCAGTTAACCAGGAATTAATTTTGGAATGTGCTATGATAACTTCATTTTTCAATGCTGTGCAAAAATAGTTAATGTCTTGTAGATATTCCAACATTTTTTATGAATAATCAAAATTATTCATAATTACAACCCCATCCCCCTTATCAGGTATCATAATTCTTATATTTTAGTTTGTAGTCAAGGTCTTGAGTAATGCATCCTGTTCCTTTGATAAACTGTAAAGTTGGTGTTTTAGGATGCAACTTATACTATGCTCTTATATCATTTTCACACAATTTTTCTAACAGTTCAACTGAAGAATTTAAAGTGGGGTAAAAGTACTCTTTCTATACAAACTACAAAATCCTTCCATTGGTGGATTGTTATTATCAAACAATATTTTAAAATTAATATTGTTCATAAATAGTTTGAGTTCTACCAAAATGTCCACCAGTTCCAATCTTCTTGTCAGAATAAATGTAAAACCTTTCGAAAAAATTTCACTATGTATAGGTGTGACTTGCAGGTCACAGTAATTATAGATTTTTAACCCTTTAAAATTGAAAATGTCTGTAGTACCTTTTTCTGAATCAAGTTGTGAAAACATTATCTCTTCTATTTCCCCATCCATTTGCCTTTCGACTTGGTTGGGGATTCCAATAAACTTCATCCTTCATAGAAAATTTAGTCTGGTGTAGAGTCGGATGTTCGTGCTGTCAGTTTCTCTTTTCCGTTAACCTTGATGACTTCCTTACTGGTTGCTCCTCTGCTAAAAAAAGTCAACGTCCAGAAATGTATCAATCTGTTCACTGTCTGAAGCCACCTCTGGAACAACATATCAACGTACATTGAACTCCCTAGCACCACCCCCTGGAATGGGGTATGTTTTTTCTTTATATTCCAGTTCATCTTCTTTCAGTTTGTTTCCCTTTTTCTTTTTAATTAAGATGCAATATTGGTCATCGTTGTGAAAAACGTTCTCATATATATATATATATATATATATATATATATATATATCTCTACAATAATCGAACAGTAGATCTCTGGCTATACGAACTTCTTCTCAAACACAAAACTGTAGAACCAAAAAAGTACAGCACAGTACTGAAGAGTGCAACCTTTAATCACAGTTAAGTGCTTTCTTCTCACTTCATAGGGACTTCCTCAGAACAGTCTGTACATCCCCACCCAGCCCTTATATAACACATCATTAAAACAATTATCCACTTAATTAATTATACAAACAATTTTAGTTGACATAATTTAAAACATAATTAATACATTAAAAATGTATTTGAACAAATACATAATATATATGCATTAAAATATATATATGTCTAAACACATATTCTATCCTAAGAGACTTTTCAGTTTTAAAAACACAAGTAATAGCAGTAGCTTCATTAATGCCTGGATACTCTGTTGCGTTTAAACACAACTGCCATTTTAACTCACAAATATCTAAGTGTATGTCCACATTTCTTCCCTGAGAATCCTTAACAATTTGCTGAATCGCAAAAACTTAAATTCATGACCAGTATGTTCTCTAATATGCCTACATAAGGCTTGGTCATCCTACCATGTCTGATATCCAGTAAATGTTCAGCAATTCTATTCTTAAAATACCTACTGTTTTTCCTACATAAAATGTAGGACATTGCTGACACTTTGCCACATATACTACATTGAGACTACAACAATTAAAATGCCCATTGAAGTATATGGATGTGCACACAGTAGTAGAACCTGTACTGGCCTGAACAGTGTACACATTGCCCATATATGTCAAGCCTGACCCGAATCAATGCTACAGAACTGGAATACCTAGGAACCCTAATCACTGCTGGCTGTACCTTTCTACACTGGTACATGTACCGATGTTGTCTTTCTTACCACTATTTGTGGCAAATTCCATCCATCTTTGGCTATTTTGGCAATCATTACCTTCATTCAGCAGTCAAGAGTCCCAGTCTTTAAATACTTGTGGCCATGTGTTCCGTGGTAACCAACCTAATTCCTAAACAGTTGCTTTACTGTTCTAATTATTGTCTATATTGTGGGTAGTGTTACTTGAGTCATCCCTTAAAATGTTTTGTGGTTTGTAATATAACATTATCTAATTGTAGAGATGCAGAAAAGTATCAAGTTAAAGAACTGTGCCATTAGAACAATTATTGATTTTACTTTCTTGAACATGTGGGACATTTCTTTATTATGTGCACACAGTTGTTGGAAGTAGCATTCTTCTCTATTCCGGTGGATTTTGAATGCTAGGACACATGGCATTTTCTGAATCCTTTCCAGTTTAATGAGGACATATGTCATATTATTCTATTGCTGCTAGTTTCCAGTGACAAAACTACCATTTCTTCTTTGTTATTGAAGGCAGGTACCATTTCAGCTACTGCTTGAAACAGACAGGCAGCTGCTGAAAATGTTACTGACTGGTTTCCTCAGTTAGATCTTAATGAGCATTCTAGACAGTTCTGGTGTCAGACCAGGAAGTTCTGATTTATTTTGATATGAGCTGGGTTATTTGCCTCAAGATACAAGCTGCAAGATGTAACTTTGTACATCACTGTACAGAGTTAAACTATCACGGCAGATGTATGCCAGTATGCTGTATCTGATGTTTTCATGTGTGTCTGTCTGCCATTGTGACCCAGTACGTTCATTATCAGCATACTTAAATATTAAAGTGTTATTGTGTACATTTTGACATGTATCTGTATTTTTATCTTCAGGAATAATGCTGTTAATATGCGAGTGCATTGCTGCTGTTAATCAAAGCCCTTTTAAGGGAAAAAAAATCCTGCAGCTGTTGTAGATTCAGTGATGTCATGTTGTGTAAAATCATAATCACGTTTGTATTTTGATAGCTAGTTCTCTATCTGTTGAATGTGTATAGCTATTTTGCTCATAACATAACTTCCCTGCAGTATACAAGCATTATTTACATTGGATTCCCCATTCATAAGTTCTTACCGAAGGTTGTTGTTTGTCTTTCGGCTTTTCCTGATTAGGGGTCACCACAGCGGAACTCTGGTCTGCTAATGATTGGCAGTAGATTTTCATGAACGCCGAGGTGCCAGCTCGATGTCCAACCTTCAATGAAGGCACACCCTTATGCATGTCTTTTGAATGCCACCCAACCGCGGGGAGGACATGCAGACTCCACACAGAAGGCACTCCCCACACTCCAGCCGAAAATCGAACAGGAGAACATCTTGCTGTGAGACAACAACCCTACCGCTGCACCACCGCGACACATAAGTTCTTACCTAAGGACTATCCTTAATTATAGTTAATATGTATTGCAAGGCTCTGCTTCTGGATTATGTAAAAGTTAAAATCCTCATCATATAAGTGTGTCAGACCACAGGAGGGAAAACAGTGACTTCTGTAGCTAGTCCTTATTATTCTGTTGTTGTTAGATTTTACAGGCTTTAACCAGTAATGCCTGTAACTAGTTCTAGCATGAGCCCCTTTATTATTAGATTTTCCTGATTTGTAACCAGTGGCTAATCTCTGATATGGGAAAAACAAACATAATTTTGGGGATTTAAACTGACAGTTAACTTTCAACCTTCTTTCAGAAATAAGATTTGCAGTGGGAAGCATGAGAAGTAACACTTCTGTACCATCACTCAGTGTTCTTTCTAGTTACAAAGGCAAGACAGAGTTGCAGTTATAGCTGAAAATTTTAACATGGCATATTGAAGTATCTTGCGAGTCATAATACATTATGCTGCACTGTGTTCTGTGTGACTTTCATTAGTGGCTGATACCTCTGTGCTAAGGTTAGTATGGGACACGGTAAGGCATTTGTTTCTTAATATACAGCATGGTAACCACAGCATCAGTGTTCCTGTTCATCAACTATATGAGTGTCAGTCAACAGGAGTTACTGAGAAATTCTTGTACATAAGTCATCATGGAGCTGGTTAAGTTTGTTTTATGATGATACAGTAGTTGGCATGAATGCCCTTAGACTTCATTTTGGAGAAAGCTATGCAAGGTGCTTGACCCAAAGTATGCCTTGTGATTTTGACTTTTTTGATTTTTTGTTTTCCCCATATCCCAACAGCAGCATGCAAGATACTAACTTTAATGTTGACAAGCAAGAATGTAGACAGGGAACTAACTATTTTGACTGTTTTGGTTCTGAGTTATCTACTTTGTTTTTAGTTTTGAGTTAACTACTTTGACTGATCTTAGCTCACAAAGAAAATCCTGCAGTTCCTTTAAAGTTACAGATAAATCAGTTTTCCGAAAGTGCCCATTTTTGTTGTTCTAAAATTACAAAAGAACTAAGTGTAGTTTCAGATTCTCTACTGTTTTTTTTTTTTTTTGGCACCATTTCCTTTCATCTTAGGCAATTTAGAACCAGTTTTTTTCAATTGGTACATCTCCTATTGTTGTGTAATTTTGCCATGTGCATCTTGATAAAATCCTCTGATAAATATACCATCTGCACTTATTTATGTTTGTATACATCTGTGTGATGCCCACATCAAACCCAATCTATCCACTTTGCGCACTCCATATCTTGATGTGGGTCTCAGTGGTAGCAAACTGAACAGGGTAGACCTCCCTTTCTCCAGTACTAGTAGTAAGCATACCCTGGCAATGACTACATGTTCCCAGACCACCTGAAAAATATAATCTTTACAACATGCCCTGGGCTTGTCTTAGGGTCTCCAACCAGTGGGCTGTACCTGGTATATCTCCCTTGGGTGGTACCCAACAAACATCTTTACTAGATGCCCATACCACCTCATCTAGCTTATATCAATTGTGAGGAGCATTGGTTTTACTGAAAAATCCTTCCTGATTGCTGAGTTCTTTATTTTGTCACAGACAGTGAGCCCAGCAACCATATGAAAAAAGCTAATTTCTGTCATGATCTCACCCTTTCCCTCAATATCTAATGTTCATGACCATAGGTGAAGATAGGGTGTAGACTATCTGGTAAACTGAGAGACTCATCATAGGAGTTGGGTCCCACTACACTATCACAATCTGGTGTAATACCTACAGTACTGCTGCAGTTGAACTCATCCACTGATAAGTCTGCCGATCCTCTGTACCTTAACTTGTGAAACAGTACCCAAGATACATGAACGCCTCCACTATAGATAGCTACTCCCTACCTGCACAAACCAATTCGCTCTTTTCTGGTAGAGAAGCATGACCTTTGATTTCAATCTGCTGATTCTCATCCTTGTCACCTGACGATCAGCAGTAAGCTACAGTCACTTGAGGCCAAGAGGACAACATTATCTGTATCCAACAAAGATGTAACTCTCACATCCCCAAACTAAATACTCTCAAAACCAAGGCTGTACCCATGAAAATCATAAACAGGAGGGCAGAAAGGGCACTCCCTTGCCCAGAGTCTCACACCAAACTTGACTGTGTTCATCATAACACTTAGAATGTAGACACAAGTCTTACTCCACAAATACAAGGGCAAGATGGCATGCAGGTGCAGTCCCAGAGCCCCATCCTATTATAATACCTCTCACAGGCCATTCCAGGGTACTCTGTCTTCTCCAGATCCACAAAACAAATGTAGAAAGGATATGCAAATTTCCATGGCCCCTCCACTATCTGTGTGAGGGTAAGGAGTTGATGCACTATTCCATGGCCAGGTTAGAAACCACATTGGAGGGCAAGGAGTTGATGCACTGTTCCTTGGCCAGGTTAGAAACTAAATTGGAGGGCAAGGAGTTGATGCACTGTTCCATGGCCAGGTTAGAAACTAAATTGGAGGGCAAGGAGTTGATGCACTGTTCCATGGTCAGGTTAGAAACTACATTGTGTCTTCCAAATCAGAAGCTCTGCTGTCAGAGTCTCCTTTCCAACTCTCTGACATAGGCATTCCCTCAGAGGCTGAGGAGAGTGATCCCTCTATAATTGGAGTACACCTTCCTGTCCCCCATTTTTGAAGATGGGGCAACCACTCTAGTTAACCAGCCCAGTGCAACTTTACCTGACTTCCATACAAGATTGAAAAGGCATATTAACCACAATACACCAAGAACATAGAGACTTTCAAGATGGCTGCACACTGAGTAACAGCTTAATTCTGGCTCTTCCAGTGTGAAAACAGAAACGTAGCAGAGAAAGCCAGTGGACCTGGATTTCTGAGTAAATTTCAGTAACTGATTAGTAAGTGCACTGCCTGGATGCCAGGAAGAAAGATATACAGACGACCTGAAGGAAAATCAGCTACAAAAGCTGACAAAAAAAAAACACTGACTGGGAAAATTACTGCAGCTGTTCAGGAAAAAGTGCAAGCTCTAGACATCACTTCCATTAACCTTGAGGAAAGTGTAAAGCAACTGCACACAGACCTGACTAAAATAAATGAAACACTGATGGAGTATATCAACTGAAACAATAACAGGCTGGAAAAAATCGAAGAAGTTTTAAAAAGATACTCAGATGATATGATAAAACTGCAAATATCAAGAGTTCTAAATGAAGAAAAGGCTGGCTCAATATGAGACTGCAAGAACAGATGTTTCAAAAAATAATTAAATTAGAGAACAGAACACATAGAGAAAACCTCAGATTTTTCTGCTGTATCCGAGAAGCTGGATGGAACAGACTGTATTAATTTCATGAAAGCACAAATAAGCAACTGGACTGGTATTCCACAACAGGAATTTTTAATTGAAAGGGCACATTGTGTGTATGCTCCAAACCTGGCAATGAAAAAAACATCCTAGACCTTTAATAGGAAAGATGCAATCTTCCCAGCAGAAGAAGTTGATTCTGACAAAACTGTGGCAGAAGGGCAAAGTACTAAATTTCGGAGACAGCAGAGTTTTTGTGGAGAATGACTACTCATTCTACACCAGGCAGAAGAGGAATACATTTATTCCATTATATAGGGAATTTTGAGAAGCAGAAATGAGATTCAAACTACTATACCCAGTTTTCTTCAAAATGTTTTTCCGTGAAGGAATAAAACATTTTTTGATGAAGTACATGCTAAGGAAGAAATACAAAAGTTAGTCCAACAAAAAGTGACCTGTGGAACAGGAAATTCTGCTTCTTGTTCATCTGGCAGTAAAGGCCACAGAGAGACTGTGCCAGTGAAACATTTCCCATTGTTTCTATGGAAAATGCTTGAGAGAGGGGAAAACACAAGAGTTGACTAGAATAATCAAGAGTGCACTGGAGATGAAACAGAGATGGGATTTGTGAGTTGGAGATGAACAGGAATAGAACAAGAAAATCTGGAAATATTGGACTTTCTAGAACTTTGTTAAACTTGTAGGGAACTCTAAAGCATATGCCCTACTTCATGTCATTAACTTTTGGAGACTAAAATCAGTATCTTGGAAATTAACAAAGGTGGGGTTACAAAGCATTAATTATATTTTGAAACAGGACAGAATAAGAAAATCTGGAAATAACTGGACTTTATTGGACTTTGTTAAACTCATAGGGGACTCTAAAGTCTATGCCCTACTTCATGTCATTAATGTTCGAAAAAATACTCAGGAGAAGGGAAGAGGATGGAAAGAGTTAACTGTAAGTAAAACACATTTTTTTAACAGTATTATTTAAGTGGGGCATGATTTTCTTTGCATGTTACAAAGTATTTTATCAGTTATTTTAAGTGTATTGGGGATACTAATGCAAATAGGTGCTTCTGTTTATTTAGTTTTTGTTGTTGTTTATCTCTCCCTTATTCTTTCTTTCTCCTTGTTCAGTTTTAAGAAATGTAGGCACTGCAGTGCAACAAAAAAGGGATCTATTTAAAAGATCTGACAAAAGAAAAATAGTGTGCTTTTTTCTCATTCTTGCATATGAGAATGAAACAGAAAGCAAGCAAATGAAAACAAGTGTTGAATATTATAAGGTCTTTTTTCTAGTAAACAGTCCTGTATCTGGTTCACATGTCACCAGAAGACAATCTGATAAAGATCTGGAAGCATTCAAGTGTTTTCCCAGCTGGAAGAGCTATAAAGATAAGACAAAACCAGACAGCATTTAATAGAACCACAGACTCTACCGTGCGTTTTGCATGGATAATATTTCTTTCTGTTTAGCTCAGGTCTGTGGGTGTGGCTGTCAGTTTTGAAATTTTGTTCCTTTTAGGAGGGTAAAACTTCAGTATTTGAAGATGTACATAGTTTTGTGTGTGACTATTAAGTTAGTAGATTTTAAGGGGGTGTTGGGCATGTGTGTATTTTTGTTTGAAGGTTTTCAATAAAAGAAAAAGTTCTGCAAGATGTGATATAGGCTCAAATGGAGGTGACAAGAAACAGTTATATAAAAGATTAACCTGCCAAAGAGTGCATGCATGTAACACAAAGGCTGCAACAAGACATTTAACAAAATAGCTGTTATACATAAAAGGTGAGAACAACAATCCCTCAAGAAGATGATTCTTTATATAATGTCTTTAAACATTAATGGTCTCACTGATAAATATAAAAAAAGAGTAGTGAATTATATTGAAAAACTGTAGAGTTGAAGTAGCTAAGATACACGAAACACACTTGTAAACAACTGAACATGTGAATTTGATAAAGAAAGGTTTTCAGGATGATTATTCAGTGGAATACCTGGGGCAAAGGAAGAAAGGACAACTAGTATTAATTGCAAGAGGAAGTCCAATAGTGATAGAAGAGAATAAAAAAAGATAATAATAGTAGATTTGTGGTACTAAGGGGTTACTGTCAGGGGAGGAAGATTACACTGATGTATTTTTATTTCACTGAAAACTGCTATAATGGACCTAAAGAAAATTCTGAGAGAAATAATTAGCTTTCAGCAAGGAATATTACTTATAGGTGGGGACTGGAAGTAGATCTGCAACAGTGAAGATGTGTCTGGAGGCCCAGAAAGGAAAAATATAACAAAGAAGGATAGATTTTTAAAGAAATTTATGAAAAGTATTTGGCATGGAAGATGTAAATTCAGTGCTAGGAATTCAGGATGAATTTACATATTATTCCCCAAGATACAAAAAGTGGTCTAGGCTAGACAGAATTTACATTTCACAGAAACGTGCACTTAATTGAAGGTCTTGATATGCACCCAATAACTATTTAGGTCATGCGCCAATCTTCTTCTTCTTTCGGCTTTTCCCGTTTAGGGGTCGCCACAGTGGATCACCTGTCTGCTCATGATTGGCAGTGGAGTTTTACAGTGTCGAGTTGCCAGCCCGGCGCCCACCCTTCCACAGAAGGCACACACATGCACACACTCACACCTAGGGCCAATGTAGAGTGTCCAATCTACCTACAGTATGTATTTGGGATGTGGGAGGAAACCGGAGCACCCAGAGGAAGCCCACGCGACCACAGGGAGGACATGCAGACTCCGCACAGAAGGCACCCCAGCCGAGGATTGAACCGGAGAACCTCTTGCTGTGAGGCGACAATGCTAACCGCTGCACCACTGTGACCGCCCTAGGTCATGCGCCAATAATAACTAAAATAAAAACACAGGGTATTGAAATAAAAATGAGACACTGGCGCTTTCCCACCTATCTGTTGAAAAGAGGAATTTAAGGAATGGGTAGTAGAAATTATTCAGGAGTTATTAGAGAAGATAGAAACTTCTTCTGAAAATATAGCTAAGGAGTGGGGTAAAATTAAAGTGGAATTTAGAAATAGGGTGTAAATAAAATAAATGGAGATATGATTAAGAAGTAGCAAGAATTATTTGGAGGGACTGATAAATATTAAAGTATTGCAAAATAAGGGGGGAATCTTACAGAACAAGAGGAGCAACATCAGAATGCTAAACAGAATATAAGGGATTACCTTGATAATATGCATAAATTTAGAAAGATTGCTGTTAAGCAACCATTTTTTGATGATAACTATAGAGCACAAAAGCTTTTAGCACAACTCAGGCAACAGAAGGTAGGTAGCTTATAACGAGGATCTTCTAGAAGTATTAGAAATGTTTCGGAAATTCTATGAAAGTCTGTATAAAACAGAGAAATGTAGAAATCAAGAAAGTTAGAAATGGAAATGTTTATGGAAGAATTAAGTAGAGAGAGAGGAGACTCAATTATTAACAGTTAGGAAAGGAAGAGATGAGATATAAATGGTGATGTATAACCAATCTACAAGAAAGTCCCCAGGAATAGATGGTATTCCTGTGGAAGTTTGGATGCTAGAAAGGGAAAAAACTGATAACAATCTGGAAGATTTTAACAGTATTTTAAGAGGATGAGAAGTACCAACATCCTGGAAGAAAGCAGTCATAGCTGTAATACCTAAAGAGGGTAAATATCCATCAGATCCAGCTTCATACAGGCTCATTTCAATACTAAACCATGGTTATAAACTGTTTGTCTATAATGGCTAAAAGAATGACAAAAGTGATGCCAAAATTGATAGATATGGATCAGTGTGGTTTTATTGAGGGAAGGCAAACATTTGACAACATAAACAGAACACTTATGATCCAAAGGGAAGCAGAATATAGGAAAATACTACTGTGGCTGGTGGGTCTTGATGGAGTAAGCTGTGATTTTATGAGCAGAGCCATGGAAGCATTTGCATTCCCTGATGAAATTATAAGGTTGATTAGGAGGATATTTAAAGGATTGGAGGCAGAAATTAAAGTGGGTGGGGTCCTTTCTGAGAACCAGGCAGGGGTGTTGTCTCTCCCCTTTGTTATTTGCATTATATTCAGAACCATTGGCAAATAAAATAAGGGACTCAGAAATTCAAGGATATAGATGGTATGGTAATAAAGAAAAGCTGGCTCTATTTGCAGATGACATTGTTTTATACCTGACAAAACCAGAAAGGGACATTACAGTGCTGTGGAATATACTGAGATAGTTTCCAACCTTTTTGGGATACAAAATGAATGTGGTATATAATTTACCACTATTGCTTTTGTTTTAGCTTGATTAAAGCAGGATTTGAATGAGCTATGTAATGGTTAACTGACGATGACTGAATAATTATAAGTGATGTGTAATGTTTGCAGCTACAGCTGTGTCGGCACGGTTTGGAATGTATACTGTTTGCAACTGAGATTGTGTCGCTATGGTTTATTTTCAATCATATAAATCAACATTGCCTATGTCATACATGATGATTTAATAAAGATGTTTCTTGTTTAAAAAAATATACCAAGAACATCCAGCACCTTTGGCATTTCCAGCCACATTGCATCCAGTTCTGCAGGCTTGACACTATGAAGCTGTTTGAACACCAAAATTACATGATCTTCAGAAAAGCAGACCAACATTCTGTGAATAAATTGATAGAATTAACTGTATGTGAACAGTTTGAGCTAGCATTTTATGTATAAACTGTGCAAGTGACTGATGTAGCATCCGCTATATAAACTAAATGAACGGGCTGAATTTATTTTTCATACGTAAACCTCACTGGAATTTCGTTCCATGAAGAGGATGCACTAACACTGAGTTAATAAACTGGGAGCCAAGCTTGTTTGCAAAACATTAATGGTTGGCAGCTTTTCTCCAGAAGGTCAAATTGCCACTGTTCTGGGAATTTCCCCTTTCTCAGTCACAGTACAAACCCAGAGTTGGTATATATGAGTAGTGGGCGATGTGAGTTGCAGTCCATCACATTGGGGTGCACAAAAACACTTTTTTCATATCAAACGCTGTTTGTAATCAGGAGTTTTCACTTATTTGTGTTCTCACTTCTGCTAAGGTGATCACAAATGAAGTCGATAGCTTCTCAGAGAGACAAATAAACTTGCTGGATTAGCATTCTCTGAACTAATAGTTTTAGCCTTCCAGGTATAAACTGAGTGAATTAGCATTCATTATTATTCCCTGATAAAAATGAAATGATATTTGTTGTATAAATTGTTTGCATTAGCATTGCATTGTTAGGCTAAATTGGTATTACTTATATAAACTGATTGAATTTCTATTCTGTGAGGAGATTGGATTGATATTGTTCATATATACTAGCTGTACTGGTGCTCCGTGAATAGATACAAGGTACTTCATGTATAATTTGACTGAAATAGCATTCCTTGAAAAGACTTAATTGAAACAGTTTATATAAATTTGTTCAGGAAGTGTTCTGCTAAAAGACTTAACTGGTATATTCATTGTGAAAACCGAATGGTTTAGCATTCCTTGTATAAAATAACTAAATTAACATTCCATGAACAACCCAAATTAGCATTACAGTGCTAAATTTTCCTGACAAATTAAAGTTTTCTGTAGAAACTGGATTTCGTCTGCGTTCAGCACCATGTTTGGCTCTGTTAGAAATAAATTAAATTATGCATTGGCATTCAGCTACACAAATGAGGACATGATCCATGAAGGTACATTCATTTATTTATTTGTGTAGCTTTTGGTAACCATGTGGTTATACTTGTTACTTACTTTCTGATACAACTGACAAAGAAGGCAGTTTTAATTTATTTTTCAGTGTCTTAATGAATGCCCAGCAGTTAATAGATTTAAAAGGTCTATACAATCTTACTTGTTTTCATAGATGTTTAATTAATAGCATTTCACAAGTTTGCATTTTAAACTTATTTTTTCTGCAGGGGGGCAAGCCTCCCCCCCAACCCCACTGTACTTACAAATACAAATACCAACACTGAGATCACTATGTCTTGGAGAAAAGGGAATATTATGAGAAATGGCCATCTCGAACGTAATATATTTAAGTCTCTTTTCTTTTTTTTTTTTTTTTTTTTTTTGCCATTCAGTGTCCATGTTTCTGGACCAGCTCTAATGGGTCCCAACATTTGAAATGGTTACCTCGTTTATTTCTTTATGTTTTTGTGGTGCATACATTTGATTTGATTTCCTTTCAGCCCTGTTTCAAGTATCTAGAATCTATTGCACTAAGAAAAGTTATATTTCAAGTTTGTACACACTTCTTTTCCTACCTGTAGTCTATACAGCTGGTCTCTTTGTATGTACATTTCAGTACATGGCAGATGAGAACATACATTGGTTTATCTGTCATATTTCATCATTTAGTCAAGACATATATTGTTCTTTCCAAGTGTTTTAAGATATTGTTGGAACTCATATAAATTGGACCTGTTAATGTTTGTTTGTACACTATTATTACTTCAAAGTCAGGCACATGTATTGTAAAAACATGTTTAAACTAAAGGAATACTCCATATACCATTTACTTATTTGTTTTGTGTTCCATAAGTAAATAACCTCTAGAGCTTGCATAGCATTCCCTGTGAAAACCTGAATCTGAACTGCACATGTATTCCATGCAAGTTAACCCCCCCAAAAACACATTTCCACTAAAGAAAAAGTATAAAAGAAATGCTATAAACTCCCACAGCATAAATCCATACAAACAGTAGGCAAAATTGTAAATGAAAAATAAATTCTTACAGTAACTTTTTTTCTGGGGAGCAATATCCCTATATCCTTTATCCAGCAGCTTCACCTTATATGTATTAACTCCAAGATTGCACTTACTGAGAGAGAGAGAGAGAACAAAATACATCTTCCCTTTAATTTCCTTCTCCAAGGACTGTTGATTCTAGCATCAGCAAACAAAATAACTTCACAGCAGTCTAAATGACACACAGTCAAATAGGAGCCAGGCAGAATATGTGCAGGAAAATCAAAAACATGCAAACTGAATTGATACGGTGGAATGAAATCTGGGAAAACAAGTGGCAGTAACATGGCTCCACCTACACCATTCATATTACTCATGGTACTGAGAGAATGCAGGGACAGAGGAGTCATAGTAGAAGAAAAAGATAAACAAACCGCCACCATTAGTTATCCTGGGTATATGAATAAAGTTAGTCTCATAACCAGTAATGCTTTTAATGCAGATTTACATTATTCACGCTGTCCATCTCTGTACTCCCTCCACTCTGTGTGCCTTAGCTGATGAGGACTCTAGAACCAAACATGATACTTCAAAAGAAGGCTTACTGATAATCTGTGAATAGAGACCACCCTGTTTTTGTGAATTATTTCCCTCCCTGTGCTCTCTAGCACATCTAAGCACCTTTCTTACATCAGAAATGATAACTCTAGACATTACCTGACTGTAGTCCTACTGCTGTTCTGCTTTCCTCTGCTGAAGGTGTTAATTTGTACTTCCTTTGCATTGTTACCCCATTAACATACCTTAGCTTAAATCTTTACTACCCCTCCGTATACTTTTCTCAGATACTCCTGATGCTGTTGTTACTTTTTCTGAAATGCCTGTTTTTTGAAGATGCAGATGTTCTTCGTGTTTCACTGTTGCAGTCATTACATTTGGGTAATTCTGCTGGCAGGTTGCCCTCAGTCAGCCTGAATTCCAAAGTCCTGGGTCCTGCGTCGGCTGCTGTCGCCCCTTCCCTGACGTCAGGTCGTCGGGGGTATAAAAGATGCAGCTGACGCCATTTTCTTTAGTCTTTCTTGCCGCGCGGTGCCCGAAGCAGAAGCAGTTCGCAAGTGCCAGTCAGCCGACTCCTGAGATTTTTGTGTTTGAGTTTCAGATCTGAAGTCTTCAATAAAGCTAAGTACCCCATTGAGGAAAATTTTTCTTGCTCCAGACCGATGTCAGAAAAAGTTAATAATTGTATTTCTTGTGGAAAGTAAATACCTCATAAGGGGTTTCATTCTTACTGTATTCCTTGCCTAGGCCTTGATCACAATGTTGCTGGTTGTCGGTTTTGTGCTAGATTTAACCAACGCACTATTAAGCGTCGGTATGATTTTGCTTTAAACTTTTTTGAACGCCGGTTTAATTATCCAGAAATGTCGTCGGATAGCCATCCGACTACCAGATTTCACAAAAAACGCAAAGAAAAGGAGAGAGATAGACAACCGAGGCCCAAAACCGAAGCAGAAGCTTCTCCTAAGCCAGTCGCCGGTTCGCCAGTTCTCAGTGAGGCGCTTTTGCAGCCCCTGATGCCGGCTACTTTAGAGTTGCAGGCCGCTACCTACTCCCATGTGGAGTCAGCCATGCCGCTGGAAACTCAAGGTATTGGAGCCTTGGATACTATTCCTTCAGATGTGTCTGGAGCCGCTGAGCAGGCACCGGCTTCTGAGGGTGTATTCAGACCTAAATATCTTTACATTAAACCAAACTCAGCTTCAAAGGCAAAGACTAAAGCACCTTCTAAAGCAAAGAAACAAACTCAAGAGCCATGTGGACAGACCTCTATGCCCAAAAAAACAGATGCTCAAAATGGCCGAAGACTTAATTACCTTGATCAGGGGTTCCCATCCCCCTCCTGATAAGAGACTTAGTCAAGAGACTGACTATGAATCTTCAGATCAGGTTTCTATTTCTTCTGATTCCTCTTCTGATCAGGAATATTCTCTTCCCCCATGAGGATTCTGATGCTGAAGAATCTATTCCTTCAGCTTCTCCTCCAGAGGACTATTCATTTGGGGAAACCTTGCATACCATGAGGGAGCATTTCCACTGGGAGAGCCAAGATTTTTCAGAATCTAAAAAGAGACTCAGGGATTTCCTTTTACTACCTCAACACAGGCCACTAGCCATTCCACCTGTGTTAGATATTGTAGATGATGTGTTTTCGGAGTCAAGTCTTACCCCTGACTCCTTACCTCCAGTTCCTGTTAAGCCTGACAGATATTACAGGGTTCATGACTCTCATAAATTCCTTTTTAAAAACCCTGCCACAGACCCTGAAACTATTTCACAGGGTCCCAAAGGAGTTAAGGCTTCCGCTGCAAAAAACCCTACCCCCTCTGACAGAGATTGTAGGGCACTTGATAGATGGGGAAAAAAGGTTTACACGTCTGCTACCTTGGCTATAAGGGCCTTAAGCTGTCAGTTTCATATGCTCAAATATCAGCAACCTGTCATGGCATTGCTTAAACAGAAAATGTTATTAAACTCTGAATGTGCAGAAAACAAGGAAATGCAGGATTTATTGCATGCAGCTGAACAAGTTGGAAAGCATACTTTGCAATATGGTTTTGATTCTTTGGAGGCCTCTTGCAGGGCCACAGTTACGGGTTCTATAATTAGGAGGCATGCTTGGTTAAAGGATCAAAATCTGCCTGATCATGTCAAAGTTAAATTATTAGATGCACCTTTACAGCATGATACTTTGTTTGGTGTTAAGGCAGAGGAGGTGTTAAAGAAAATGGAGGACAAAGCTAAATCTATGCAAACTGTCAAAGATTTTTTACAAGTACAGCCACCTAGGTTTAGTAGACACTGGCCCACAAAGAATTGGTCCTTTCCTGTGTCAGACAGACCTCAAAGGGGCAGACCCAGACACCCTAGAGGCAGATCCCGGGCACAAGGTTCCTACAAGTCAAAGCAATGGGGTGCTTCTGCCTGAAAATCTGGAGAAGACAAATCACAACCATACAGGAAACGGTCACAATGACTTCCCCCTGCCTGCATCAAGCACTTATCTCCTGGCAGCACCCTTAGGGGGAAAATTAGCACTTTTTTTCTCAAAACTGGCACATTATAACCCAGGACAAGTGGGTTCTAAATATTGTGTCGCAAGGGTACAAGTTCCATTTCCATACCCTGCCAAAGGCAAACGGCTGGCCAGATCTGCCAAAAAATCAATGGGCAGAGGCACAAAAACAAGTCTCATTCCTCATGGACATGGGGGCCATTCGATAAGTACCACAGCAAGAGCAGGGACAAGGATTTTACTCAAGACTGTTCCTGGTACCCAGAAAGGACAAGGCCTGGAGACCAGTACTGGACCTATCTATTCTGAACACTTTCCTGGATATACCAAAATTCAAGATGATGACTTTGCAGCAGTTTCTGCCCATGCTGGGCAAGAACGCTTGGCTGGTGACTCTAGACCTAAAAGAGGCATACCTGCATGTCCCAGTCAGACAATTATGCAGAAGATGCCTCAGATTCAAGGCTGGCTCAATGCATTACCTATTCTCTGCACTGCCCTTTGGCTTATCTACTGTGCCCAGGGTCTTTACAAAGTGCCTGGCACCAGTAATTGCATTCTGCAGACAAAGAGGAATACAAATATATCCTTACTTGGACGGCTGTCTAATTCAAGCAGAGAACAAGGGAATTCTTCTACAGCATCTGGCATTTGTGAAAAGACTTCTAACATGCCTAGGGTACACAGTCAACGAAAAGAAATCAAAACTAGTACCCTCTCAAAAGATAATATTCCTGGGTGCAAGCTTAAATACAACTGCCCAGATGGCTTATCTCACACCAGACAAACAAAGGCAACTGACTACCTATTTCAAAATCTTGGCAACAAGGGACCAGTTATCTGCAAGAAAAATTTTGCAAGCTTTGGGCTTCATGGCATCCTGCATCCTACTAATTCCATATGCAAGACTGCATATGAGGAAACTTCAATGGTACCTAAAAAGTGTTTGGACACAACATTGCCACAGCCTGGAAACAATGGTTACTCTCATTCCCTGCCTCCAACAGGAGTTTCGATGGTGGGCAAAGGCTTGTCACCAAAACAAGGGACAGCCATTCACATTACCCCCAGCCAGCAAAAACTAACAACGGATGCATCAGTTTATGCCTGGGGGGCCCACATGGCAGGAAGATGCATTCAGGGCACATTGTCCTCAACCCAAATGCATCCACATATCAATCAAAAAGAGATGCTAGCTGTTCAGAATGCCCTGACAGCCTTCAAGGACCTACTTCATCCGGGACAACTGATAAAGACAGACAACACCACGGTCATGTGGTATATAAACAAGCAGGGGGGCATACATTCTTACCCCCTCTGCAGACTAGCCATGACTTTGTGGGACACAGCATTAACTTGCCAAGGACATCTGCAGGCACAATTCCTGCCATGAAGGAAAAATACTCTGGCAGATGAACTAAGCAGAAACCTCATAGATCCCAATGAGTGGCAGCTGGATCCACAAGTCTTCAGCATGATAACAAGGAAGTGGGGATGCCCGGACATAGATCTATTTGCCTACCCTCACAACTACCAACTAAAAAGATTCTGCACAAGGACTTATCACAGACAAGCATGGAAAGTGAACGCCCTATCCTTCAGCTGGAAAAACCTATCAGTATATGCCTTTCCCCCACTGCCTCTCCTCCCCAAGGTACTCCTAAAGGTCAGACAGGAGAAGCCAAATATGATACTGATTGCCCCAGACTGGCCCCGCCAGTACTGGTTTCCAATCCTAAAGAACTTGTCTCAATGCCCAGCTTGGACCTTACCTGAAATACCTCATCAACTGTCCCAGCAAAACAATCAGATCTTGCACAGCCAACTCAAGACTTTAAACTGGCAGCATGGCGGATAATGTAGTCATACAAAACACACCCCTCAGTAAAGCTGTGATGAATGTCATTTTGGAGGCCAGAAGGCCTAGTACTAGAAAATCTTATGCTGGAAAATGGAAGAGATTCTGTGCTTGGAACCAGGCACAAGGAACTGATGCAGCTGTGCCAAATATTCCTCAGTTTTTGCAATACTTAACTGAGATGCTGGACAAAGGCCTATCTTTTTCATCTATTAAAATTCATGCCTCTGCCATTTCGGCTCATTACAATACAGAGCCACCAATCTTTTCTCATCCCTTATTAAAACAGTACCTCAGAGGAGCCAAAAATGTAAGGCCTCCAAAGAGATCACCAGTGCCTGCATGGGACCTCAACTATGTCTTGGAAAAACTCACCCTGCCTCCTTTCGAGCCAGCTGCTACTGCTGATATAAAGTTTTTATCTTGGAAAATAGCTCTGCTCCTAGCAATAACTTCTGCAAGACGAGTTTCAGAGCTACAGGCACTCATGGCTGTGGAACCTTTTATCATTTTTTATCCAGACAGGGTCTGTTTGAGGACATACCCAACATTTATGCCTAAGGTGGTGTCCAGTGTGGCTCTTAACCAAACTATTCATCTGCCAACTTTTTATTCAAATCCACAGAACAAGGGGGGAAGAATTCTGCATTCTTTGGACGTACACAGACAGCTTAGATTCTACTTGGACAGATCCAACGTTTTCAGAAAGACAGAGCAATTACTAGTGGCATATGCTGCAGGTTCACAAGGAAAGGCTATCTCAAAGCAGACTATTTCAAAGTGGCTAGGCCACTGCATTCTTTTCTGCTACTTACACCATGGCAAGCCAGTGCCTAAGGGCATTAGGCCACATTCAACCAGAGCCGCAGCCACTTCCACAGCCTTTCTGCGGGGAGTACCAACCAAGGACATTTTAGACGCTGCTACTTGGAGTTCAGTGCACACCTTTACCAAGCACTATCATCTGCCACTCTACTCTAAATCCAGGGCAGGCTTTGCTACTGCAGTTCTGCAGGGCCTCATAGCCGCTCCTAATGCTGTTTAGCTCCAGCCTCCCATCCATAGCTTTGGGACTCTTCCCAAATGTAATGACTGCAACAGTGAAACATGAAGAACATAGTACAGTTGTGTACACTTACCATAAATGTAGATGTTCGAGTGTATTCACTGTTGCAGTCCAGGTTACCCACCCCCCACCCCCCTTTCTTCTGATGGAACCTATCTTTCCTTCTCTGATTTATACAACCTATGTGGTGTATTTGCTGGTAAACGAAGGTAAAGTTTATATTGGTGCATGTATTTACACACATATATATATATATATATATATATATATATATATATATATATATATATAAATTTTGGCTACCCTTTTAGGGGCACCTGACATCTGGGGCAAGAAAAACTAAAGAAAATGGTGTCGGCTGCATCTTTTATACCCCTGATGACCTGACGTCATGGAAGGGGCGACAGCAGCCGACGCAGGACCCAGGACTTTGAAATTCAGGCCGACTGAGGGCAACCTGCCAGCAGGATTACCCAAATGTAATGACTGCAACAGTGAATACACTCAAACATCTACATTTATGGTAAGTGTACACGACTGTACTTTTCAGTTAGAAATATTGCATTTCCTCCAAACATTCTGGAGTTTTACTAATACAAGCCTGGAAAGAGACTGGTCCCTGCAGGCCTGCTGCTGGTGAACTAACCACACGTGACTACCACTGCTCTGAGTTTGTTTTCCCCATTGCCATCTTTACCACCACTCCTTCACTCCCTAGCCTACATACTAATTAATTGTTCAGACTAGTGTTAAATACCTTGCCAAAACCAGCGTATTTCATGCAAGCTAACAGATCTTCAAGAAGTGGTGAAGAATTATGTGCAAACCTTTGTGTACTGCAGGAAACCACTAGTTGTTTATTCCTTTCATGATCTCTTCATAGAATTTAGAATGATGTTTGATATGAAGGTGTTTTTTTTTCTGATAGTTTGTAATTTACATATCCTGTGGCTGTTTCCACATGGAATAAAGTATGGTTTTCCGAACAAGCTTTAACCTTGGGTTCATTATTTTAAAATTAAAAGATAAATAAATAAAAAGTCTGCTTTTCGTGTATGCATTTTTGTATTCTGTGCCATTGTGTCCATAGGCATAATTCATATGAACCTTGTCATTGCAATGTTAAGTGAAACACTATAAGCCCAGACAGCATAACAGAAAAAAATACTGATGAAGTATAAAGGAAAATCAAACGGGCCATGAGAGAAAAAAAACATATTTTAATAACTTATAAAAGTGTACTAGCAACACAGTGTCACAGTGGATGGCACTGTCTGCCCATACCAACAGGTTCTCCTGTTCGGCTCTTGGCTGGGCTGCTTCTGTGAAAAATCTGCATCTCCTCCTTATGTTTGCTGTGTTTTTTTACCACATTCAATAACTAAAGTACCGTGTTATAAAAACATGGAGTGGTACCCCCCAAAATATCACAAATAATTCCACTTATACTATCATTCCAAATACATGCTGTAGGTAGATTGATAACTTATAAATTGTATGTTGGTGTGTATGTGTGTGTGTGTGTGTGTGTGTGTGTGTGTGTGTGTGCATGTGCATGTGCGCGCATATGTGCGTGTGGGTGTGAGTGTATGTATGTATGTGTGTGTGTGTGTGTGTGTGTGTGTGTGTGTGTGTGTATGTATGTATGTTTGTATGTCTTTGTACATGTGTGTATGATATGGAAGAAAGGTTTGGTAATTTAATTTTGTATTCTACTCCCACCCCCATCTGTTAACCACCAGGGATATTGGTGGCTTTTCATAGGATCAGTAAAGGAGTTGGTTGTAACTTGTAAGAATGGATAGGTAGAGCATATAAAAAGTCTGGGTTCTTTATTTTTAAAGCTGACAGTATATGTTTTTTCAGGAACTTGCTAACTAAACATGGACTATGTAAAGTACACCAGTTAAGTTTTTTTAGTTAGAATTAAGCAGAATATAGGCAAAGGTATTAAAAGTAAAAGGGTAGCCACTAGCCAGTGTAATAAAAGAGCTGATAGAGTAGTAGTTGTGTTAGCCAGTTAAAGTTAATCTAAGTTAATCAACGATTTCACAGATGAAAGTGCCTCTAGAAGTAGCTGTCTTGCCAGTGTTTGATTGTGATCATGATATACAGAGAGCCCAACAGGAAAGTGGTTGCAGTTTGTCCGACTGACAATATGACAAAACAATTATTTTTGAAAGCCACTTTCAGTGAATTTGGAATATGCACTTCTCTCTGCTGCTGTAAGACCATGGAGTTTGTAAATAAAGACAGGGGGTGGAGGGTCTGGTTCAATACTGGGAGTGCAGGTAGGCTTGTCCTCTGCAAAAAAAAAAAAAAAAAAAAAAAATTGGTAATTGAAAATAACCAAAATTTTCTCTGTATTTGTGACTGGTGAAACTGAAGTGGATATTTCATTGTTAACCTGATATACACACAGTATAGGGCAATAGTTAAAGAGATGGGTGTCCAAATTCAACAATTATGTCACCACATGAGAGCTTGAATACCCTGTTGTTAAACATGCCAGGACACATGAGTTACCAAATATATGAATACATGTCAGACCTTTAAGACAACTTTAATAATGTAAAAAAAAGTTTAAACAACACTCTGAACCAAAGAAAATGTACCTTTTTAATTTTATATACTCAGGAATACTATGCAAGAAGAAAATGTAACAATGATGTGATTATACCAGGATAAATATCAGAAAAAAATGAATTCTCTGTCATAGATAAAAAATAAAATCACAGATAATCCAGGCCTGCTGCCCAGGAATCTCAAGAAGATATTCATTGTCAGAGCCAGAGATGAAACCAGAGAAAATCTAGGATTTTGCAAGGTCGCTGCAGATATCAAAAGTGCAAGTCAAGAAATTAATTATACACTGCAAGAAAATGATGAGGATGTAAAAATAGAAAAAGAAAGAAAGGAGAAGCAACAGCCAAAAATGTGAACACAGCAGATAAAATATATTGTAACAGATGAATGGGCAGGTGCTATGGGAACACTACCCATGCAGAGGATGGTGCCTAGCAATGAGTGAGGCATATGCAAAATGACCAGGGCAGTACCAGTAGGAGTGACAAATAGCAATGCAAAGAAAGTATTAGCAAACCCCAAGATGCACTATTACAGTTTCCTAAAAATTCCAAATGGCTTTCATTGCTTCACAGGACAACTTTTATTTTAATTACTCTAATTTCTAAGATGCTGAAACATGGTTACTGTCTACCCTAGACAACCCTTGTGTATTCTGAAGTACACAAGACAAAACTCTCACTAGTATGCCCTCCATTTAAAACTGATGTAGGTGAGAAATACTTCTCTAGATTGGGACCTGCTACCCTGAACCACCTGCCTATATACATCAAAAATCTGCAAACCATTAAAAGCTTGAAAGATACATTTAAACAGCATCTCTTTTCTGAATCTACCTGCAGCTGCTACCATGACAATGGTTAGGTAACTAACCATCACGTATCATGAATAAGAGAATACATTTAAGAAACTTTTCTCACCCTCTTAATGTGTCATCGTATATGCAAATATTTCACATGCATATAGAAATTTATGCATTATATGTATGATGGCACTGTGTTTTGTGTGCATCTTAGCTCACATTTTCTGTGTTTGTTTTTTCTGAATACACTTTAGATCTTTTAATCTTACTGTGTCTGCATTCAATCTTACTATGTTCTGAATTTTGCTATGTACTCATTTTGTAATGAATATTGTTGTTTGAAAAACCATAATGCATTTTCTGCCTTTTGAACTTGGGTTGTCGCTGAAAAGGGTCAACTATACCCAGTGGCGGCTGGTGACTTCAAATCAAAGGGGGGCTGCAGGAGACAGCTGAATGGGTGGGGTCAATGGGAAGGGGTGCGGCCAACTAGAAAGTGGAGGAGCTATGCTCAAAACCACAAAAACTAACTAAATGCAGTGCCCTGGGTGCCAAACCATCATTATGAGAGTCCAATCAAGACAAAATGAAGTGTAGAAGAATAAAAATATTTCAATGCATTGGCTGCATGACAGCTTACTTAATATCTAGATGGAAACAAAAAGGTTGTGAGGCATGAAAAAATAAATTACTTTTTAAATACATTAATGGAATGCCAGTCAAAATCAAGTATAAGAAAAACAAGCAGCACTCAACTCAAAGCACTTCTTGCACTGCAGTTCTAATTATAATTTATATTCAGCTTTATTAAAGTACCAAGTAACATGCTGAAAGTAGAAATCTCTGATGCCCCCACTTGTAAAAATGTTTCTTATCCAAAAAAAGACCTGCTGCCTGATAACTATCTACTTGTTTCATGGGGAAAATATGATCAAAGTAAAAAATGAAAAGCAAACAAGAAATAAGCTCAAGATACATTGCTTAAAAGGATTACTGTACAGGTTATGGACCACATGACTGGCATTCTGTTTAGTTTACGGGTAAAGCCTGCAGAGATGACTGGAAGTCTCCAAGTGTAATGAGCTTCTTAAAATAATGTAATCCTGTCCTTTATTACAAAAACTGTCATATGCATTTCAATACCCAAGGCTTATACATTAGCTAGTTAAGTATTCTCTACATGGCAACAACAGAAAGGCTTTCAATGTTGGCAATTCTTTAACAGTATGCTTATTAAAACTTACTTGCATCTTACGATCTCAGCCAAGCCTACCTGATGGTCATTAAAGTATTGCTACTTAAACACAGAGCAACAGGCACTTTGAGTAATAAGCATAAATCAACAGTACAAAAAATGACAGAAACCAGACCATTTTGCAAAAATCAAGGACAGATGAAAAGCCACTCTAGTGCTTGTGTCTCCCTTGGATGGGAGGGATACTCTGCACATTTACACTGCATAACTACTCATCCAGAGTCACTACATGGGGGAGTGGGGTGCAACAAGTATGTCACAATTTGAAATGTCTCTGGCTGACTGTGATGGCCCTGACACATTTGTCATACCTCTCAACCTCAGAGCAAGAAATCTGGACAAAGCCATACAAAGAAGTGGGACAAAGGCCCAAAAATAAGGACAATTTTTAAATATTGCTCTTATAAACTTAGAAAGATAATAGAATAGGTCTTGCATTAGTATGAATTTTCTGAATGGTATGAAATCTGAAACTCAAATGTCTGTCATTATTTTCTAACTTCAGTCTTTAATAATTTGTCATTAATTTGCCAAAAAAAACACAATTTAATGAAAAATGGACCAAAAATGTGATGTAAAAATATAAAATAGCCACACAATACAGCTGGGAACCTGTCAAAGAAGGGACACTTTAATATTAGTACTGCTAACTTGAGCAGTTGACAAAATAAAAGAATCTACATGCATTTCTGAAATAAAAGTAATCTATAACTCTGATTATTACAGTTATTTCTTAATTGTAAACTCTCCATGTTTTCTTCCAAAATTGCTATTTTGCGGAGGGATTATTAGGGGGAAGAGCAACATTTTGAGCCAAAATCAGGGACAGTTGAGAGGTTTGGCTATGCCTAATTCTATAAAGCAATTTATTTGCATGTACCTCTCAACCTGTTAATGCAATAAATCTGGACAAGGCCAAATATATTGGGGAACATATAAACAGTACTAAAATTTGCTCTTGTATAAACTGAGACAGTTGATAGAACAACAGGTCTTACTTTAGCATGCATTTTTCTGAAGGATATGAAGTCTGAAACTCAGTGTGTCATTATTTAGTGACTTAATTCCTAAATGATTTGCCAGAAAACCACAAATTTTATGAGGAACAAACCAAAAATAAGAAGCAAAAATCTATTCATTCTTTGAAAATCTGGACAGTTGGGTGGTATAGTTCAGCTGGGGCTGTCTTTAAGTTTGCCGCCCTTCCCCCTCACAAAATCATGGTCGAATGGAGCCTCCCCCTGCAGCCATTCCAATGATCCATTACTTGGCTATTTCACTCCATTTACCATAAACACTAATGTGCATACTGATTTACTTCTATGATGATTTGGATTTCATTTGAAAGTTTTATTTTACAGCACAAACACTAAGACATCTGCTAAACAAACGTAGCATTTAAAACTTCTCTGCCCTTGAAACTCACATTCATTGAAACAGTGAAACCCACATTCAAAGAAAATACATTTTACCAGTGGCAGATAAAGATTAATTCTGGGCTGTTTTCAAATCATAGGCCCCTTGCATATGAAACATACATGTGCTGTTTGATACACCTTCCTATTGTTTTGAACATTGTTCCAGCAAACAATGAAACAAAACGCATGCACCAATAATGACAAAACTGCCCAATTCAGAACATCTTTCCAGTAAACAATGAAACAAAATGCATGCACCCATAATGACAAAACTGCCCAGTTCAGAACATTTCCATCATAAAAGTCTACTCAAACTTCTACAGTTCACCATTATCAGTAAATATGCACAATTCTACAGTCCACCATTATCAGTAAATATGCACAATCTCTGAATAAGTAAAAAAGTCATCTAAATAATTCCACATTAAATAAATCTGTAACTAATGAAGAGGTTGCTGCTAGCAAACACCTTTATATTTCATGGTTTCATCGAAAAATAAAGTGGCTGATGCCCCTGAGGAATAAATTGCCTATATTACATTAAAAATGATAAGCTAGTAATATTGCAATAGGAAATGGATGGCAAACTGATAACAGGCTCATAGTTAGTATCTTAACTTTTTCAGTACGGCAGCATTCACCCCTTGTGGGAGTGGAATCTACAACCTTCTGCATCAAAAGCAAGTACACAACCTGTTGTGCTATTAACAATGCAAGCTGACTTAGCATAAGCAGCACTAAACTTCTCTTCCCCTGCAGCTCTCAGCTCCTTGAAAAATCTACTCAATACTCAACTGCATCTCAGCTTCGCAGCACAAGAAATCTGGAAAAAGGCAAATTTATTGGGTGGGGGGGTCAAAAGCCCAAAAACCAGGGACACATTAAACATTGCTTGTATAATCTTGGAAAGTTGCTAGAATAAAATGCTGTGTTACCACCATACATTTTACTGCCAAGATCCCTGTGCAAAAGAGTCAGAGCAACATACCACTATGCCAAATCAGCTGCTTTGTGAAAGAAAAATGCTGTGTTACCACCATACATTTTACTACCAATGTCCCTGTGCAAAACAGTCAGAGCAACATACCACTATGCCAAATCAGCTGCTTTGTGAAAGAGAGGAAGACTGAAACTTAAATGGATATCATTTAATGAATTCAGTTCTCACCATAGCTGTCAAACTCTTGGCACAAAACACCTGGACAAACCCAGTAATGAGGGAATACAGCCCTCAAACATATTCAGTGAATTCAGTTCTTGCCATAGCTGTCAACCTTAGCACAAAAGACCTGGACAAAGCCAATAATGGGGTAATACAGTCCCAAAAATAAGGACAAATTTCAAATATTCATCTTAAAAACTTAGAAAATTGCTAGAATAAAAGGTTGTGTTACTATGTATTTTCTGAAGAATATGAAGTCTGAAATTCAAATGTCTGTCAATTTTACTTCTGACGGAACAAAAACAATTTTCAGCAGAGGCCCAGGGAGAAATACTGCAGACACATGTCTTTGTAAAATGGCAGGACACCAGAGCAAATCCACACAAACACATGGATGAGATGCAGACCCCACACAGAAGGCACCCCAGCCAAGAGTCAAACCAGAAAACCTATAGCTGTGAGGCAACAATGCTACCACTGCACCATAAAATATGTAAGGAATTAAACATTCAGAAACCTGAAGTCTGAAATTCAAATGCCTGTCAATTTTATTTAACATTTGTTAATCAGGACAGTCTGACTTGGAACAAAAAGGCCAAATATATTGGGGGAACATATAAACAGTACTAAAAATTGCTCTTGTATAAACTGAGACAGTTGATAGAACAACAGGTCTTACTTTAGCATGCATTTTTCTGAAGGATATGAAGTCTGAAACTCAGTGTGTCATTATTTAGTGACTTAATTCCTAAATGACTTGCCAGAAAACCACAAATGTTATGAGGAACAAACCAAAAATAAGAAGCAAAAATCTATTCATTCTTTGAAAATCTGGACAGTTGGGTGGTATAGTTCAGCTGGGGTTGTCTTTAAGTTTGCCGCCCTTCCCCCTCACAAAATCATGGTCGAATGGAGCCTCCCCCTGCAGCCATTCCAATGATCCATTACTTGGCTATTTCACTCCATTTACCATAAACACTAATGTGCATACTGATTTACTTCTATGATGATTTGGATTTCATTTGAAAGTTTTATTTTGCATTTTACAGCACAAACACTAAGACATCTGCTAAACAAACTTAGCATTTAAAACGTCTCTGCCCTTGAAACTCACATTCATTGAAACAGTGAAACCCACATTCAAAGAAAATACATTTTACCAGTGGCAGATAAAGATTAATTCTGGGCTGTTTTCAAATCATAGGCCCCTTGCATATGAAACATACATGTGCTGTTTGATACACCTTCCTATTGTTTTGAACATTGTTCCAGCAAACAATGAAACAAAACGCATGCACCAATAATGACAAAACTGCCCAATTCAGAACATCTTTCCAGTAAACAATGAAACAAAATGCATGCACCCATAATGACAAAACTGCCCAGTTCAGAACATTTCCATCATAAAAGTCTACTCAAACTTCTACAGTCCACCATTATCAGTAAATATGCACAATTCTACAGTTCACCATTATCAGTAAATATGCACAATTCTACAGTCCACCATTATCAGTAAATATGCACAATCTCTGAATAAGTAAAAAAGTCATCTAAATAATTCCACATTAAATAAATCTGTAACTAATGAAGAGGTTGCTGCTAGCAAACACCTTTATATTTCATGGTTTCATCGAAAAATAAAGTGTCTGATGCCCCTGAGGAATAAATTGCCTATATTACATTAAAAATGATAAGATGGTAATATTGCAATAGGAAATGGATGGCAAACTGATAACAGGCTCATAGTTAGTATCTTAACTTTTTCAGTATGGTAGCATTCACCCCTTGTGGGAGTGGAATCTACAACCTTCTGCATCAAAAGCAAGTACACAACCTGTTGTGCTATTAACAATGCAAGCTGACTTAGCATAAGCAGCTCTAAACTTCTCTTCCCCTGCAGCTCTCAGCTCCTTGAAAAATCTACTCAATACTCAACTGCATCTCAGCTTCGCAGCACAAGAAATCTGGAAAAAGGCAAATTTATTGGGGGGGGGTCAAAAGCCCAAAAACCAGGGACACATTAAACATTGCTTGTATAATCTTGGAAAGCTGCTAGAATAAAATGCTGTGTTACCACCATACATTTTACTGCCAAGATCCCTGTGCAAAAGAGTCAGAGCAACATACCACTATGCCAAATCAGCTGCTTTGTGAAAGAAAAATGCTGTGTTACCACCATACATTTTACTACCAATGTCCCTGTGCAAAACAGTCAGAGCAACATACCACTACGCCAAATCAGCTGCTTTGTGAAAGAGAGGAAGACTGAAACTTAAATGGATATCATTTAATGAATTCAGTTCTCACCATAGCTGTCAACCTCTTGGCACAAAACACCTGGACAAACCCAGTAATGAGGGAATACAGCCCTCAAACATATTCATAGGTTCATAGGTTCATAGGTTCATAGGTTCATACTAGGCTATCTGCCCAAGGGCATTTATAAGCCTAGCCCATAGTTATGTGGCTTTCGCCACCCCTTTAGTTTGAATAAAAACTATGCCTATCATTTTTCTGTGCCTCTGTCAAGCAGTGACACTGAAGTAATCCCTGGGGTATATCTGCGATCTCCCATCCATTGGTCAAGATTCCTCTTGAACAAGGCCAGCGAGGTGCTCTGCCTCACATGTACCGGGATTTTGTTCCACAGCATAGGGAGTCTCTGGGTGATGAATCTGTCCCTCCAGCACGTTCTATTTATAACCGTGTCAAGGTTTAAGTCTCCGCCCTTGTGGTTCTGAGGGATCTAGATTTTTGAGGTGAAGCATATTCATCAAATCTGGGTTTGACATGGCCTTATATGTCAGGCACAGGTCACCTCTGAGCAAGCGGTATGAGACTGAATAAAGCTGGAGTTCTTTCAGTCGGGCAGCATAAGACATATTTTTGAGACCCTTTATCCTTTTGGTGAGGAACTTTTGGGGCCTTTCAAGCTGCATCAGGTGTCTGGTCAGATACATTCGAACGGGCATTGTACTCAATCATAGGTCTAATGAGTGATGAGTACAGGGGACGATGACCTCCCTTGATCTAGATGTGAATCCCTTCATGATCAGGTGGGCGATATAGAAGGTTTTCCTAACTACTTTAGCAACATGAGTGTCAAACGAAGACTACTGTCAACTTGGGTCCCCAGATCCCTGATGACTTTTTCTGTGCTCAGTGGATTGTCACCTATATGGTAGCTAGGGTAACCTTGTTTTTCCCGAAGGGTATGACTATGCATTTTTGGCGTTTAACTTCAGGCCATGGCTCTGGCACCAGTTATCCGCTTCTGTGAGGCCCTCCTGGAGGATATCTGTGTCAGATGTGTTTTCGACTATGGCCAGTTTGCAGTCATCTGCAAACTTTGTCAGCCATAACCCTCCTGTGTTTGCTTGTACTTCAGAAAAGTAGATGCCGAACAAGAGTGGACCCAGGACTGAGCCCTGTGGGACACCACTTGTGACAGGCTTTGAGTCTGACATGGCTCCAGCAACTCTGACCCTGTGGGTTCTGTCGCTTAGCCAGTTTGCAACCCATCTTGTGATGTATGGGTTTACATTCAAGCTGATGAGTTTTTCGATGATACCTGAGTGGGGTATTGTGTCGAAGGCCTTTGCCAGGGCGAGGTAGGCTGTATGGACTGCCTTTGCCTCATCAATGGCCTTGGTGACTGTCTCGAAAAAGTCAACCAAGTTTAAGAGGCAGGATCTGCCTTTGACAAAGCCAAACTGGGTTGGATCCAAAGTCTGCAAGTTCCCTATGTCTTTATTTATGAGTTCCATTATGATCCTCTCCATGGCTTTGCAGATAAGGCTTGTCAAGCTAATGGGGCGGTAATTTCCAGGGTCTGTGGAGGCACCGCCCTTATGAAGTGGGACCACAGTCGCGTCGCCACTCCTTGGAGTGCATTATCCTGAGGTGAGGCTAAGATTAAACAGCTGTCCTAACTGTGGGTTTAATTCCTCGTTGAGTTCATGAAGCACACAGCCGGGGACACCATCCGGTCCCATGGATGCTGTGTTTTTTGCCTTAGTGAGGGCAGTTCTCACCTGGGCGTTGGAGATGTTTGGGGGGCTACAATCCTCTGGAATAGATATCTCTCCTTTTGGGAGAAGTTTGCACTGAACCTGTCAGCCAGTATGTTAGCAATGTGTGTAGGTTCAGTAATTTTCACATCATTTTGAACTAATTCTGAGCATATCTGGGAGTTTCCTCCTAGGTTTCTAGTGAATTCAGTTCTTGCCATAGCTGTCAACCTTAGCACAAAAGACCTGGACAAAGCCAATAATGGGGTAATACAGTCCCAAAAATAAGGACAAATTTCAAATATTCATCTTATAAACTTAGAAAATTGCTAGAAGAAAAGGTTGTGTTACTATGTATTTTCTGAAGAATATGAAGTCTGAAATTCAAATGCCTGTCAATTTTACTTCTGACGGAACAAAAACAATTTTCAGCAGAGGCCCAGGGAGAAATACTGCAGACACATGTCTTTGTAAAATGGCAGGACACCAGAGCAAATCCACACAAACACATGGATGAGATGCAGACTCCACACAGAAGGCACCCCAGCCAAGAGTCAAACCAGAAAACCTATAGCTGTGAGGCAACAATGCTACCACTGCACCATAAAATATGTAAGGAATTAAACATTCAGAAACCTGAAGTCTGAAATTCAAATGCCTGTCAATTTTATTTAACATTTGTTAATCAGGACAGTCTGACTTGGAACAAAAAAATATTTTCAGCAGAGGCCCAGGAAGAAATAATGCAGACATGTCTTTGTAACATGGGAGGACACAAAAGCAAACCCACACAAACACAGGGAGAAGATGCAGACCCCACACAGAAGGCACCCCAGCCAAGAATCAAACCTGAGAACCTGCAGCTGTGAGGCAACAATGCTACCACTGCACCATCAAATATCAAGCATTGCAACATTTAGAAACCACAGATATTATGAGGAGCAGATCAGATCAAATATGAACAAAAATCTGCATTTTTTTTTACAAATTGTGGTGGGTAGGGAATTCAGGTCCTTAACACCTGCATACAAGGTACAGGGTTCAAGCCTGAGGTATTCCCTACCACACGACCATGAGTTTGTTCTAGCCACCAGTATATAGCAACTGGAGCATTACACACACACACACACACACACACACACACACACACACACACACACTACCTGGAGTGATGTAGATCCCTTTGTGCCATTAAATCCATAGCTGTTAGAGCACTACAAACATGCCCACACATTACGTCCGTTGGAGCATCAAATCCACCACATGAGATGTTCTTCCCCCGACGAGACTCCAGCCTGCCGACATTGCAGTCCGAGTCTGATCCATTTCCAGCGACAGTCTATGCAGTTACAACTGCATAGACTTCTGGGATCTCTGCTCTTAAATGTTTCCTAATCTGGACTGCTGCTGAAACAGTCTGCGCATGATCCAGACTGTCTCAGCAGCAGTCCGGACTAGTGCGCATGCGCGAAAGTCCGCGATTTTTAATTTTCTTTTTTATCTTTTATTTTCTTTCTTTTTTTCTTTTTTACAGCTGGAGGACTGCAGTCCGGCAGTCCAATAACACAGGCCGCCCCTGACTATACCTGTCCAATAACCCAGTGAAGAAATAGTAAATAAATACATTTCAGGCAAAGAGGTACAGACAATACAAGAGGCGATATCTACAGAATCTGTCAAATTACAATCAAAATGTGGCAGAAATCAGTAGTAAAAATACACAAAGGTATACTCCAAAAAAAAAAAAAAAAAAAACAGCAAAAGTAATGCAAGACCAGGAGTGATAGTAACGATAATCTGCTTTGGAGTAAAAACTGTTGCTAGACTTGGGAGTTTCTGTTGAAGTATTGACAAGTAACATTTATACAAATTTATGCCCATAAACTATACTGAAGAGAAGAAATACCAGAATATATTCATACAACTCACTTGTGCCCCTCACAATGAAAAAGTGTTTTGTAGCAGAATCAAATGGGTGTGACAAATTGAAGAAAACACATGCTCATTATACTAGAGGGGAGTGGCTGAGAAGAGAACACATGCTCATTATACTAGAGGGGAGTGGCTCTAGTCCTTCTGTTAAGTCTCTAGCAGTAATCTAGATGCTATACAATATAAGCAGTGACCCCAGCTGAAGCAAAAGAACTGATAGTTTGTTAAATGAGTAAAGAAGCTTGTCAGAAGGCATGGGAAAGTTAAAGAATTATCAGTAGTAGCAGCAGTGCATTGTAAGTGACTTATAGACTCTGAAAACTGAATAATCTGATGTTATAAAAGGAGTAAATAACATATATTAGGTGTACCTCAAAATAAATCCCATGCCTCACAACCTGCACACATTGACAATAAGTACAAAGGCTTTTGAAAAGAAGGTACATATAGCCAAAAGTCTGGACATTTTATTAGCACAAAATTTGAACACCAGATAGCAGATATCTGTTCTTGCTTCCGTTATAAATGTGAGATACTACTCAGAAATATGTTTAAAAACCAGAGAGTGGCAAAAATGATAAAAATATAAGTACATTATCACAGATACAGTGTACAGACTGTAGATATTAATTAACTATACTGTGAACATCTACCAGACTAGGTAATTTATTTCTGAAAAAGGGAAGTGAAAGACGTGTATCCTGTTTCTTTAAGTCATGTGGTGTCACTAGTATGTTGGTCATGTATTTATTTGTTTTGTATGCATGTGAACTAGACAGCTTCAAACATCATACGTGATGAAGGGGAAACAGAAAATTGTGTGAAGCGGTAAATCAATCTGAAAATAGGGATATACCTCCAAAAATAAGTACATGTTGTGCAAGGTAAATGAGTCATAGAGATGAGTATGTCCGTCCAAAATAGGGACAATTGAGAGGTCCACCCCCAGAAAAAAATAACTGTAGAGCAAAGCAATCATCCTAGCTCATAAGTGTAATAAAACATATTAGGTTGTGCATTAAATAAGTACTACCACACTCCAGGACTGTCTGTAAGGTACTCACACATTAGCTTCATACCTCACAAAAGGTGCAGAAGTTTCTGTCAGTGAACACATTTTTGTGGTGTGTTTGTGTGTGCATCTGCCTGCCTGCTTGGGTTGGAACAGTTACTTATGCAGAGAGTGCTGTAGCTGTAACACCAATGGGATCACTAGCCATTTTGCTGTGGGAGTATGTTTGTCGCTAAAATGCTTAGTGCTGTTATTCATGTCGTCGAGCTCATTTGCACTTGTGCTGTACTTTGCATTCTTGGTATGTATGCAATAGTTTGTCACTTCTAAGGCCATATTGCATGGTTGTCTGTGAATAATGCGCTAGCCTTTCACTTGACGTTTGTAGGTTACTTGAGCTTATCTCTAAAGTTCACGTATGAGAAACAGCTAAACATAGACTTGGAGGAAATAATAGTATGGCTCCCACATTTCAGTGGCCATGAATTCTTTTATTTTATAAAAGCCATTTTGTACATGCTGCATCTTAGCACTTTTGGGGTGGTTAATTTATCCATGTGCTGACATAAACTGAGAAAAGTGCTTATGCATAAAACATAGTGATATAGTTTTATGAGAAGTTATGCAATTTGTTGATCGGGGTGCCAGTTAAACTTAGACTGTCATGTTTATTCCCTCTTTCGTCAAAACCTGCCAGGGTTAAACAGTGAACTCATGGAATAGAGTCTGAGAAGGTTTCTCCACCCCCACTTTTGTGAGACCTCTGCTCTTGTATATTTAGAAGTACAGGGATGGGAGATTGCCCCCTACAAGGATGCTGTTTTTGTAGTTTTACTGACTTAAATGGTTTTGGAGTTCAGTAGTTTTTTTTTTTTAAAATGACTTCCAGTAAAATTTTTATCAGTGACCAGTCATTGTATTTGTTTTAGAAATATAAATATTTGTGCTTGAGTTTTATGTAATTTAAGCATTTATTTTTGCTACAAGAAGCAGCTTTCTTTATTATATATATATATATATATATATATATATGTGTGTGTGTGTGTGTGTGTGTGTTTGTAAGTGTTATATATGTCAACCTTCATTCTTTAGACATTGTTATTAACTGTGGTAACAGTAACAGAAAGGTAGCATATAGGGAAAATGAGGCAATACAGAAAGCAGGCCCTCATTCTTTAAAGCACAGGTGCTTGTATCAGAGAAAAATCCAAAACAATATATTAGGGATGTGGCTTTCCTTTCTGAATTTTAACAGTAAGGAAAAAAGGCAAATAAAATGCAGACATTTACATTTTTTTAAAACAAAGTGGATATTCCCAGATTAATTGCAACTTCTAAGCTAATTATAATAATCAGCAATTAATATGGGGGCAAAGTACTAGTTTTGGATAAATGTTTCTTTGCACTTTTGTAAACGTTGGTTTTTGTATTCTTTTTGCAATACCATTTTGCTTGCAGAAAAAAGAAAGACGGAGTAGAGAAAGAGATGTACCCTGAAGAAAAAGATAACAAAGAATGCACTGAGTATGTGCTAAACTTTGTAAAAAAGAAAAAGAAAAGAAGGAAAAATGTGCTAACAATGAGGAACACCAGTATTTTTAGATTTGATTAAGGGATAAATAGAGGACTTCTAAAGGAGGACAGTACATTGTCATTGTGTAATGGATGCTGAAGAAAAAAATGTCCTAAGTGCTCTTCTTCATAGTAAAAGAATAAGTGGTGTAACATGTTTACAGAACCACTTGAGTGAAGAGTGTAGCCCATGTTTAGAGCAGTCCTGGAAGGACATGAACATCTGATTTTGGACAGGGCTGCTGATCTAAGTGGCACTCATTTTAGTGCATTAATGAAGTGCATGAAGGACATACACACCTGCAGCTGTCGTAGCGCAATGTATTAATTCACTTGTTGCTGTGTAGTTCTAGACAATTTTAAAAGAGAGATGGTGTGTAACAGCAGTTGTGGGGAAAACTGATAGCTGCAGTAATGATAAGTCTCTTTTAAAGTAAAAAGTGATCAGAGTATTTAAATGTCTTACTTTTTTGGCTAACCAGTTAAGCTTACTGGGCAAAACAATCTCTCTTTTCAGGTACTATACAGGAAAGCATATGAACGGAGAACATCAGTCATATGTCAGAAATGGATCCCATTTCAGACCATATAAGATTTGTACAAATGCATCTGATAAATTAAAGGATTTAAAGCAGGATGGTTTTGTACAAGAGTGATTATCATGTTTCATAAAATGAGTAATAGAGTTTTGGCTGGCTGAGCAAAATGAGATGAAATCAGACATTTTGGTTTGCTCTATCTATACACCTTTAATACAGTTCACAGTATGCCATACAGCAGGTTTATAAAGCTTGGAAGCTTGCAGGTGGGAGCCAGCATTAGGTACTGTACACAGAGTTGGCTAATGGTAGGTGATGGCTGCCAGTTAAAGGCACCCGGTGAAAGGAAAAGGTGTTAGTGACATTTCTAGAAAGAGATATATACTTGCTCCAGTAGTCTGAAGGTTTGGCTTCTCCCTCACTTTAACCTGGGGACATCCATATTTAAGGACAGACCTAAACTGTCTATAGACTGGAGATCTGCTTATCAGCCCCCATCCCCTGGATGCTGCATCATCACTGATTCAGACATAGGGTGTTTTTACATTTATGTCCCAAACACCAACCCCTAGTGGCTAATATGTGAGTCTGCAACATCATGGGGCCCTACAGTGCCTTCCCTGTACGTGTAAGTGCTGCCACACATACACCTATGAAGGCTATTGAAAGTTCTGGTAGGACTAAGCACAGATCCCAAGTCCATAGCACTGCATGCTGCTCACATGCTCCTCCACTTGGTGTCAGCACCATATCAGACAGGACTGCCTCCCTCTGTGTCAGACAGGACTCCGCCCTCTGTGTCAGACAGGACTGCCTCCCTCTGTGTCAGACAGGATTGTTTCTCTCTGTATCAGGACTGCCTTCCTCTGTATCAGACATGACTCTCTCCCTCTGTATCAGACAGGACTCTCTCCCTCTGTACCAGACAGGACTACCTCCCTCTGTACCAGACAGGACTGCCTCCCTCTGTACCAGACAGGACTGCCTCCCTCTGTATCAGACAGGACTGCCTCCCTCTGTATCAGACAGGACTGCCTCCCTCTGTGTCAGACAGGACTGCCTCCCTCTGCATCAGACAGGACTGCCTCCCTCTGCATCAGACAGGACTGCCTCCCTGTCCTCACGATGTAAGAGATAGCATTAGTCACTCATTCCCAGCTCTACCACAGCCAGGATCACTGACTGAGGTTAGGCCACTGGGGTCATGTTAAGGGCTTTATCCCTGTATGTACTGAAACCACCTGTACTATGTGGGAATAAGTTACTCTGTGATAGACTAGTAGGATAGCTGTAGCTATTAGCAGAGGACATCAAGATGTTTAGTACATGAGTAAGAGGAAAGAAAAGAGCTTTAGAAATGTATAATCTATTTAATGATTTGCTAACAGTAAGGAAAGTATGTTGTAGTGAAAAATGCATAAATGTACACCTTGAGTTCAGAAACGTACTTGCTGAGTGCATAGTATTTTCAATGTATTGAAAGTCATAAACTTGGATCAAGCCCTTAGGTGGGGGTAATAATAAATGCTACACTTAAGGTAGGATAGTAATGCAGCTTGCTAGTTTGGCAAGGCAGCTGCCTGTTCTGTTTCAGGAGGGAATATGTTGTTTCAGAAGTATAAGGTGTTATTACACTGCAGCAGTAACTAATGAAACCACATCTGGAGTACTCTGTCCTGTCCATAATGCCACACCAAAGGAAACGGAAAAGATGCACCATCTGAGGTAGGGGAAAAGAAGTGGAAAGGCTAAATGATCTGTGAAAGCTTATACATACACATACACACACACAGACACACACACACACAATATATATATATATATATATATATATATATATATATATATATATATATATATATATATATATATATATATATTGTTGCATCCTAGGTTGTCAGTATGCAGCTTTTTTAAATGTGTGCCATAGGTGTGAATACAGTAGAATGTTGTGTTGTATGAATATCATGTATGTTAAAGTGTGGGTTTGCCAAATGGATTAGTATTGTTTGTAGAGTAAGTGAGGTTTCTTTTCACAATGCCAAAACTTTGAATATAATTAAAGTTTTTACAGTAGAATGTGTGAGTGATTGTATGCAGCTAAGAGTAAAGGTTAGGTAAGGAGATAAATTTAGTATTGTGTAAGTTTTTACAGGTTATGTTTAGATACGGGGATAAATTTAATGTTGTGTGGTGTATGTCTGAGCCTGTATTGTTTAATGGTAGTGTTATGGAAAGGGTTTTTCTAAGGTAAGGTATTATCCCTATCCTTCGCCCAGTACATTACCAAAAACTTTCCCATAATACTTTTGCACCTTAACTTAAATAAATACCCTTTCTGTAACATCATCACTTTTTAGACAAACCTGGTCTGTTACTGATTTTTTTTTCTTGTAAGATTGCAAAATGAATTGTTGTTTTCCTCTTGTAATCTTTTTGTAAGTATGTTGAGTTTTTGGGGAATGTGTCTTTTGAAGTATAGGTATCATTCAAGATTGAGTCGATATTTTCACATTTTGAGTAGGGGTTTACAATCCATATATATATATATATATATATATATATATATATATATATATATATAAACATGACAGGAATATGTTACACAGTTATGTAATTTAGCTCTGGAATAGAGCATTTTTCAGAAAATAGGAATAAGAACCAAGGGCATAACATGTTCATTACAGGAGCTTACTAAGAAGGACACAAAACATATTAGTTTATTTAGGGTAATGTAGAAAGCAGTCATCCAAAGAGGGTGCTGAAGACTAAATTCAGTGATGGGTTTCATTCATTTATGTAATCAAAATAAAAGAACACATGGTGTCACATGGGGAGTTCTAGACAATAGTTAAGTCTTTGCACTGAGCAACAGACATGATAAAAAAAGTCTGAGTCTGTTTGTCTAGTTTCTTACATCTAGGGACCACTTCAGTGAATGTGTCTGTGTTAGATAATGATCACTTAAGTTACAAATGTTTTTGTAAAATTCTGCACTATTAACTGTTGATGTTTATTATTTTGATAAATGTGAAACGCTCATTTGATAGTAGTTACTTTTGTAAATGATCAGCTTGTACTCCAACACTATTTAGATTCTGTTATTGAATCGGTTCAACTTAATGGCATCAGGTTTAATTATACAAAATGTAAGTTGAAACATGTGGGAAAGAATAACCATATGTATGTATATAGTTTAGACTGTTCTGTGATTAAAACAGTTTGTCTTATGATGACCCATGGATCATACCGGCTAATAAACTACTAACATTTGAGGAGCAGGTAAATTAAATATTAAAAAATACATATTCACTTATTAGGACCCTATTAAAAATATCTCGTTGAAGGATGAAGCTGACATGATTCCACTTTACAAAATGGTTATTAAGCCAATTATGGAATGTGGATTAGAGTTTTGTAAAACAGAGATGTCTAGACTTGAGAGGTTTCAGAGGTTCTTTACTAGCAAGATAAGATGATTATCTGGTATCCATTATGAGGCTAGACTGATCAGGCTAAACTCATTTTCATCTTTTGTAGACAGTTTAGGGGTGGTATTTTATGAATCTTTAAATATTCCAATAACAAGAATGTTGTAGCACTTTGGGGATCAGTTTTATATATCCTGAGATGGGGACAAGACATTATGAGTGCCTGGTAGTAAATAAGATTATGTAAACCAGCTTTGGACTTAATTATTTCCAATGTAGGGCAGGAAGGAGATATAATTTCTTGTCTTTAGAAATTAGAGTGAGAGGCAGTTTAGGCATCTGTAAATTTAAAATAGATGAATAGTATATATATATATATATATATATATATATATATATATATATATATATATATATGGAGTGAGGTCTTTAATGATTTCTGTTCAGGTCTTTGGCCAATTTGTTAACACTGAACATTGAACATTAATATTAATTTCTTTTATCTGTGATAATATTGCAGTATTTGAACACAACAAGAGTAAAGTACAGTTGTGTAAATTGCACTTACCCATAACAGTAGATGTTCAAATTTCTCATTGCTGTAACATGCTTTAGGCTGTATTAGTTGTTTCCCTACCCAGGAAGTAACAACTGGCCAGGTTCACAAAGCTCTGACCAGACACACACACACAAACACACCTTCACTCTGACTGCTGATTGGCTTGCCCCAAGGAGAGAAATCAGCAGTCAGTGTGAAGATTTCTTCAGGATCTTGACCATACAGAGAGAGAGAGAGAGAAGAGCCTAACATTTCTAAACCAAAAAGAAACATTACTAACAAAGAAAGGTATAAAGTAGAAACACAAAGAACCATACTTTTTATTCCATCTACAAATGAATACAAAAGTAGGGGATGGGTGCAACTACTGTGACAATGAGAAATTTGCAATGAGCATTGACTGGGGCTGGACGTTTTACAAACTCACTTGGAGATATAGGTAATCCAGAGAACTGAAAATGTGACCCAGTAATAGAGAACCTTAAATATTTCCTGAAGCCTGTGACTATGGTAATGGGATAATAAGTATCTTTTAGTCCAGTGTTATCTTGTATCTCATGGGAGGAATGAGGGGTAACAGATTCTGTAAGGTCAATATTTTGAATTTTGGTATTCCACACACCGGTTAAGAAATGAAAGATCTAGCATTAGTCTCCAAGAAGCCTCTTTCTTTGGTAACAGACATTCTGGATTAGAAACCTTTTCCCTTTGACTTGCAGGCACTGGTTATGTGACTCCTTGGTTCTATAAAGTTTCTTATAAGTTTATATACCAGTGTTAAGGCTTCACGGGCCTACTAGGAACACTGCTTCATTAAACACGTCATTATAGACACTTTCTCCAATCCAGGAATCAAGTTTGTGTTTAAAAGAAGTTATTTTAGAAGATAGTCTTATTTCTGTTGTCATTCAATTCCATATCCTTGGAATAGTTTGAGTCAGGAATTTACTTCTCAATGCTGTCTTGTTAATTTCTGTTAAAAACATGACGTTGTTATCCTATAACCTGTTATGCTGTTAGTAAGAGAGATATTTTAAATAACTTGTAGCATCTCATCATGATAGATTTTAGGGCATAAATTGCTTTACCCCTAAGGCATCTATAGTGTAAAGAGAAAAGTTTCAACTACTGACATCTCTCTGTGTATACAAAATGACATACTGATGGTATTCATTTAGTGAACCACCTCTGGAGGGCTTCCATCAAGTTAAGATGTTTCTTATTGTAAGTAGAAACACATTATTGTATTCCAGTACAGGTCAAATGCTGGTTTTGTAAAGCTGAGTTAAACTTCTTTCATCTCTTAAGGAAATTAATCTAAACACCATATCAACTAGAGAAAAGAGCGTGTTTTCTTATACTATTAACATGATAAGCGAATGAAAAATACGATAATTGAAAAATTCCCAAAGCCTTATAAATTGAGTTATTTTTATAATATGACATCTAATTGCAGAGCTGTTGCCTGAGCTGATCTGCCAGTGTACATTACGTGACACTAAAGCTCAAGTAGACATCTTGGGCCCAAGAAGAAAATTGTTGTAAAAGATGTCAAATTTGTGAAGTATTCCCGTTACTATGGACAGTACATCTGATTTTACAGTCATCAACATACTTAGCATGCCAGCAGTAAGACCATAAAGGACTAGTTGATAAGACCAAATTAAGCAAGAAAGGCCCCAGGTAGAGCCTTGGGGGGGCTTTAGATTTTACTGGAATATGTTTAGACTTGCAGCCTCTTATTTGTACATATTTAGTTCTTTATGTCAACCACTTATTGATCCAGCTAACCAAAAATGGATTGGAACCATAATTCTTTAGTGCTTCTGGAATATTTTTTTCTGGGAAATAGTATCAAAAGCTCAGGACAAGTCAGTATAGATAAATTCAACTGTTAATGATAGATCTAACGCAATACATACTTCATGAAATTCCACTAAGTTGGTTAGCATAGAACTACCATTGCAAAACCCATGTTGATGTAAATCATAATTACTAGAACTTTTATACTCATCCTGTAATATTACCAAAAGGACTCTTTCAAAACATTTGCACAAAATAGAAGTAAGGCTACTAGATCTGTAGTTCAACCGGTGCACTTTATCCCCTTTTTATATACTGGTGTAATTAACGAGTTTTCCACTCAGTAGGAACAAAATAATTGTGCAGTAGAGTATTGACAATTAATTGCAACACAGGAGTAAGCAACTATAGTAAACCATATACCAGAATTGTGGGAATGTTATCAGGACCCATTGATACCATCTTTCTATTTTTTCAGGGATTCATCAATGGATTTGGAACTAAAATGAGGGCATATAGCTTCCAAAATTGGTTCAAATATAGGTTCAGTGCATATTCCATTATAAGAATTCAATTTAAAGTAAAACCTAATGTTAACTCTTCAGCAATTTCCCTCATGTTAGTGATAACATTTCCCTTAACCAGAAATCCAAGAATCCAGTCCATATTAGCTGAGTTAATATATTTATAAAATTGCTTTTTATTTCTAGAGATGTGTGATAAATGAAATTCATATTGAGATTTCTTCTGTTTCAACTCAGACTTAGTGTGTTGTTATTAAATTCCCTTTTTTCTTAGTTTCTAAAGAATAATTATGCCTCAACTTATAAAAAAAAGATTTTTTTTATTTTTGTATAATTTTCACAATGAGGAATCACAGTATTAAGGGAACTTACTGATTTGATTTGCTTTGTTTTGAACAACTGTACTCATTGAATCCTGCAAATATTTTTTTCCGGCTGTGAATACCTACCATCCAATAATGTACCTGACAACTCTTCCCAGTTCACTAACTTTATTATTCATCTTGTGCTGGTATAACCTGAATTACTAAATTTATATTTTTAATCATTCTACATTGTTCATTGTAAGTTAAAGAAGTACGTAAAGTTGTAGAACAATGGTCAGAATTACATAAGGGTGGTCCTACTTTGACACTTCTAGTTATAATTGGGGTGTTAGTGGCAAGAATATCAAGAATGTTATCCCCTTCTTGTTGGCAAATCTATAAGTTGTCCTAAACTGTGATTTAATAAACAGTCTAAAAACCCAGTTTGTAAGATACTGGATTATGAGTACTCAACCCAGTTTGTTTTTGGGTAATTAAAATCTCCAGTTATAATACTACATTTGTGTGATATATGAGATTCAAAAAAATCTTTGTGTGTTTTCATGTCCACAGATGGCCTTCCTTAAGGGCAAAGCAGCCTCAGGTCATTGGACCCAAATTTCTGTTACAATAGTATCAAATTTTGAATTTAGTACTAATAATTTATATGTCAGTGCATTTCTAATAACAGTATAACTTCACCCACCACCAGTTCTATTTGCAAACATTCCAGTTTTACATATACTAGGAAGTTTAGGGTAGAAGAACCACAGTCTTACATGACTGTTAGAATGTCATATTCTTGATGTTGTGTCAAAAAATAATCTCATGGAATTTAATTCCTCATACTTCTTGCATTACAGCAATATAAATTCAAAGTTCTATTAAGTCTAGTGAGTCCTTAACTTCTATTGGATAATTTGGTCGATGACATAAAAAAAAATATGATTGCAGTTCCAATTTCACATTGCTTTTAATGGATTCTGCCCCATAAGAGCTTAAGTGATGGTAATCATTTGTGAACATTCTATAGTCTGTAACAAAGTCTTCCCGGTATTTAAATATATCTATCTATATATATATATATATATATATATATATATATATATATATATATATATAAAATCTCATAGGTGGTGCTGAGCATCTCAGCCAGTTGATCTGATGTTGTCCTTTTCATTCATTCTTCAACTAATGAGTAACAGATCTGACCTTGGGATCCAACTTGACCTCATATGTTAGACTTTTGGATCCAACTCATGAGTTCCTCTCTCTACCCATAATGCCCTAGTCAGCTAACAGTACTTCAGATCTCATTTGCCTCCATCTCACATGATGTAAATCCTTCTCTGAGAGCTAATTTCATTATTGTTGCAGTTTTTTAAGTCTTTTAAAAGCCCTTTACCTGTCCTTCTCTAGTTATACCTCTCTATCCTAACTAAGTTTTTGGGTTTTTCTCTCCAGTTCTTCTTTTTTATTCACTTTTTCTATCTTTGGTAGTTCTACCTTACCATGGTTGGTTCTTGTCTCTCTCCACTAAATTTGTTTTACCCTTTAGAGGATATTCTTTTTACCATTGCTAGTAGTCTGCATACATAAAAAAAAACATCTTTACTTATTCTTCTGTTTTCCCCTTTCAAGGCCTGCAATTTGTTTTTTTCAAGCATAGTCAAAAAACCTACAGGCTTTAAGAAGTACACTTCCTGTGGGCATACGATTTCCAATTCTGATGTCCACAAGGAGTGCATCTACTGCCATGGAGCATTCCGCCTCAATACTGACTGCTCCATTTGTGCTGCCTTTAACTGTAGGGCATTTAAGAATAAGCATAATAAATGATTGCTTAAGGGGATGTTGCCACCTTCTTCCTCTTCTTCAGGGGATTGAAGCCCTGGTAAATCTGTAAAATCTTCTTTGGATTCAAAGAAGTCTTGTAAGAGATCTTCTACTTGTTCTCTGAAGATTACCATATTGTTGTTGCCTTCTTTGAAGCCTCCTCAAAAAATTCAAAAAACTTTGCATTTTACTATGTCAGATCCTAAAAGAAAGCACTCAGATCCCACTCCTCAGATCAGACTGTTCCTTTGACTAAGTCTTCTTGAACCTGCTCACTCAGGTTCACCACTGAACATGTTTCTCCTCAGCTCCATTCTCCTTTTCTCCATGGGATGTTGAGGAGAGAGTCTATGCCCCAATCAATCACCGCTTCCATTAGGTTCTCCAGAAGTTTGCCACAGGCTGATGTGGGTAGGATGATGAGGAAATTCCTCAGAGCTCATATTCAGCTGGGAGTTATTCCAGTTCCATTCCCATTGGACCTTGGCATCCACTTCTCATGTAGTGATCTCTCCTTCTTCAGTCCATCCCATGGTTTTGGAGCCCTCGGATCCGAGAACCCTACAGTCTGACTGTAGTTGTTGGATCCAAAGATGACTAGGTCTTTTGACTCCAATGGCCTCCCTGACTAGTTTTGCTCTGGTTCCTTTGGATCGGGATGAGTCTAGGATCCATGGAATCAGTGACGGATCTGAGGGGGCTGGGTTCCACTCTGATGTTATCAGTGCCATCCTTGCCCCTAGGAGCTTTGGCATTGGACTGGATTCGAGTCAAGACAGGGTTTTCTCTTGACCAAGGGATTCCGCTTCTTTCTCATCCTTGGATACTACATTCCTTTCTCCTCCGGTCCGAGCTCTAATCCTCTCAAGTCTACTCCACTGGGATAACCGGTACCATCTAGCATCCAGACAGTCCCCATTGAGGAACTCCCCCTCTCTTAGTATACCTCTCCAGACCATCCCACAGAAGAGGTTCCCCAAAAGAGAACATGCAAAAGGAGACACATAAATTCCCCCATGGAATTTCTCACTGAAGAGACTTTGATGAAAGGAAGGGGGTCCTCCAGATCTCCACCAGATGATGTCTCATTCAGAGACATCCTAGGGATCCTTAAACAAAAAGATGGATGGTCTTCAGACACTCCCTTCCCAGAGGAATTAGTTTTTCTGGAAGCTTTTGGCTTCAGTCCATCTACATTTTGGGTGACTCCCCTGGAGGATGAGCTTATTGATTTTAATCTCTCGCTGGGCATGGAAGGAACTGGATTCTGTTGAACTTGTACCCCGATGCCCATATAAAATTTTGACACCACCAAAGGATCGAATACATTGGAGCAAAGAATCCACTACTGATGCTGTGGCTGTGGTGGTAGCCACTGAAATGGAGCTGGTGGAACAGAGCTCATCAGTCCGCCCTGCTGATAAAGAGTCTAGGATGTTGGACAGTTTTGGAAAGTGTATTTTACTTCAGCAACCTTTGTCTTGAGGTCACTTAATTACTTAGTGCACATCATAACACTACAATAAACTCTCCAATCCCTCTCAGAGTCCTTGCCTGTGGTGGACTACAAGAGATCATCTTCACAGCTGGCCACTGTATTAGCCATTTCCAATGTGTCCATGAGATTATTATCCTGTGCTATGGAGAGTACTTCACAGACTGCCAGTTCAGGCATAGTCATTATGGGACATGCCTGGATGCATTTAGACAGCTTTACAGAGTTTTTCAAGTCTTCTTTCATCAGTGCTTCTTTTGATGAAATGCTTTCCCAAAATGAACAAGATGGAAGGACCCTGTCTGCCATAGGAATACACTTTTCTATTGCTCAGTGATCCCTTTTTTGGAATCAAAGAGGAGGTAAGAAAATTTGGTTCCATAAGTCGCAGGGACCTTTCTAGGAATCACATGGGGACAACTTCTGCAGAAGCAGAGAGAGGAGTTCAAATGGAAGACGTCATCCTCACAACAGGGGAGGTCCACAAAGCAAGAGTTTCCAAGATTCCTTTTTAGATAAAGTCCTCCAGCACTCCTGAAAGGTTGGCTGAATGCCGCCCTCTGAAGGCACCCAGATGCATGGGCTTCTATAAAATGTATTCTTGGGTGTTAAAAATAATATCCCGAGGATATTTCATACAACATTTCCAGATTCACCCAACCAAAAGAAGAAAGCTTCCTGACATTCCACCCCATCAGAGAGAAGCTGCAGCTCAAGAGATGTAAATGCTGCTACACAAAAGAGTCATCCAGGAGGTCCCACCAGACCAAAGAGGATTTGGAACTTACTCATGGTCCTTTTTAGTGCCAAAGAATACCAGGGACCTGAGACTACTTGTGGTTCTAAGCAAACTGAACCAATTTGTGAAGAAGTCAAAGAACCAAATGGTCATGGTTCAGTCCATTCTGCCTTTTCTATGCAAAGATGATTGGATTTGCTTGATCGAGCTTCAGGAATCGTAATGTCACAACAAGTTGAACAAACAATCCCGAAGACTTCTGTGCTTTCGGTTGGAGGTCAGTTACTATCAGTTCAGAGCCCTGTCCTTTGGTCTTACCACAGCCACCAGGGTGTTTAGCAAATGTATTGCAGTGGTAGCAGCTCACTTGAGAGTGTTGGGATTCCGAGCGTTTCCATGTCTAAATGACTGGCTCCTCAATTCCCACAACAAGCATCTCTTAGAGTAATCCAGGGACACTTTGCTCCAACCTTGTAAACAGGTTAGGCATTTCAGTCAACACCTCCAAATCTCACCTACAACCTGTAGAGAGCCTGGTGTTTATAGCTGAACACAGTAAGTCAGATAGACTTTCTTCCTTTATATCATGTGGACACAGTCAAGTTTAAAGTACAACAATTTCTTGTTCCACCTTCTCCTGTAGCCATACTTATCCTTCAGGCTCAAGGTTCAATGGCAGCAGCCATAATCTTAGTTCCAGTGGCCTGTTTTTATATGAATTTTCTCCAATGGACTCTAGGTGTTCAGTGGTCTGTTCTGTATCATCCCTTGTCTTTTATGGTTAAACTCACTCAAGTCTGCAAGGCTTATCTTCATTAGTGGAGTTAATCGGACAAGGTTTACCTAGGCCTTCCTTTTCTTCTGTTCCCTCCAGTAGTCATGGTGACCATGGATACCTCCCAACTGGGATGGGGGGGGGCATTTATGGGGACAAACGGTCCAAGGCATGTGGCCCCCCTCAAGAGGCCAGTTTGAAAACCAATGTCCTAGAGATGAGAGTGGTACTACCAGCACTGCAGTCCTTTCAAGATGTTCTTCCTCTGGGGACCATTACGATACAAACTGACAACATGTCTGTGGTTTGGTACATCAACAAGCAGGGTGAACCTGATCTTATCACCTTTGTCAAGAGGCAATGACAGTGTGGCAGTGGGCGATATCCTCCAACAGCTTTCTTATGGAACACACATACTGGGGAAGTCCAACATTTTAGCAGACAAACTCAGCAGGCCTATTTTGATGCCACTCGAGTGATTCGGTTGAAGAGCTCATTAATCATCACTGCCCCCTTTTGGCCACACCAACTGTTGTTCCCCTTCCTTTGGTCTCATCTTTGATATCATCCATGGAAAGTAGATCCCAGTCCAGACCTTCTGTTGCATCCCTCTGGGATGAAGCATCCCGATGTTCCAGGTCTCAAGCTGACCACATGGTTTCTCCATTTCCATTGATAGAAAGACAGCCCAGGCTTTCACCTTCAGTCCAATGAACATGTCTCTCTTCCCAAAAAGCTTCTACAAGGAAGCTCTACAGGAGTAAATGGAAATGGAAAAGATTCTCAACTTGAGCTCTTCAGAAGGAAATTGATCCTATCACATAACTACAGAGTGCTGCTTGTCTTACATTAAATAGTAATGGCTCTGGAGCTTACTTGCAGTTCCCTTTTATTTGATGTGGACAGAGGAAGTAATTATGCCACTTGTCACCGAATCCTGAATCATGTATGCTGCTTTGCTAAAAATACAATGCTTTTTAGCCAAAATGCTTTCCTTTCTTCTAGAATTGATAAGTTCCAAATGCATTTTTTCCAACTTGCAGCAGTCTTGGAGTTGGTATGTATTGTTTGTAATGGGGGAAGGTTTACAGGATGGTGGGTGTGGTTTGAACAATCACAAATCAGTTGATGTTGATTCCTTTTGTCTTTCGTCTTTTCCTGCTTAGGGGTCGCCACAGCGGAACTCCGGTCCACTAATAATTGGCAGTAGAGTTTTATGTGCTGGCTTGCCAGGCCTAAAGCACAACCTTCAATGAAGGAACACCCATTCACGCATGTCGACACACAGAAAACGCTCTAACTGAGAATCGAATGGGCAACGTCAAACTGTGAGGCGACAGTGCTATCGCAGCACCAGATTCCTTTTACCATATTTAATTTAATTGACTGTAAATATCAGTCCCTTGCTTCCTGCCAGATTTTAAAGCAATCTACCAGCCCAGAAACCATTGATAGTTACATGACTTTCATACCTGTCTTTTATGTTGCACTGTGTTGAAGGTCTTGCAAAAGTCTAAACAGGTCATAACCATAGGCTATAACCTTTACTATTTAAGTGACCTTGCCCAAGAAGTGTTAGAGCCATCTGATGTGACTTCACTGATTTGAGTCATTCGACTCACTGCTCTCATGAATAAAGTATTTTTGCCACCAACGTTTAGCTTTACACACACACACACACACACACACACACACACACACACACACACACACACACACACACACACACGTGTGTGTATGTATGCATATATACATAACTATATATATATATATATGTATATATATATATATATATATATATATATGTATATATATATATATATATATATATATATACACACACACACACATATATGGATGGATAGATATCAGTTTATATTTTCAACTATTTTACCACTTTATGAAATAGCATCAGTTCTCATTCTTGCGTATTTTTTACAAACAGCGTCATTTGTGCCATTTTTTTGTACTGCTGTCCTCTACCTGAATTGCCTTCCCAAATTTTATGTGTATTACCTTATGTACCTGCAGTAATTTTTATCTTAACTTTGCTAGGGTACAAGAGGTAATATGGGTAAGTGCCAAGAGACTGAATGTAAGGCTAAAAAGTACATAAATAAAAGAAGGCCTTTTCACATGCAGAGTAAAACCATTGAATGAACTGCCTCAATTTGACATTATCCTCAGCAGACATGCAGTGGAATCCAAACTCATCTAGATCGACATGTCTTCATTGGAGGCTGTCTTCCTAATTATGGCTAAATGGATGATCACTGTGTCTCAGGAAACATTTCTAGATCTTTACATCTCAGCATTATTCTAAGGTCTGAGCTGTTACAAGACCTAATAAAACAACGTGAATAATTTCCTGACATTTTAAGGATTGAATATCATCTAGGAAGACAGCCTGTGAGACAAAGATTTAATACAGTGTGTTTTAGAATTTATTTAGAAGTTTAACACTGTAGCTTGTTGTATGTGCCCTCAACTCAGCAAGTTCGTTACAAACAGTGAAGATGGGAAAGAGCTGGGATTAGACTGCAGGGGTAATAAATGTATTTGTGTAAGTCTTGGATCACTTGGTGCTGTGTCATAGATTTGGGGACTGATGCCATTTATATGTATATATTCACATTTTAAGCAACTGAAAAAATTATAGAAAAAGTCATTGCACTATACCATTAGAAATGTAAATGAATATGAGCAAAAATCATCTCGGCTTATAAATCGTCTATTGCAAATTTCTTTTTCACTGCAATCTTTTCTATACTGTCTTGTGTGCCACTACATTTTCAAATGGGTAAGAGTGAGACTTGTATCTGGCAAACTGACAGAAAAGGAAATATGGTAGTGTAGTCTACTGCTATATTTATGGTCCCTTTTCTAACATGCATTAAAATGTGCGTAATTGGACGACTGATGGTCATTTTTGTCATGCCTAATTATCATATCTGAAAACCCTCCTGTCCTAAAGATATATTAATATCAGTTGTTCTATGTATGTGCGTGTATTAATATATATATATATATATATATATATATTACATATACACACACACACACACACACACACACGCACACACACACAGTAGCAATTAGTACTGTCAATTGATCCTTTAATTGACAGGTTGCAAAACTGTTACACTTTATCAATATAATATTGAATTGATGCGTACTTTAGTTGGCCGTGTTGGAGAATTCCCTCTATTTTAGTTGCACAAGTTTGGAGTTAGTATGTATAAGTAAGGGGGTGTTAGAGCACAGTCCTCTCCATGTAAAGCATATTTTGTTTGTATTGGTGTGGTACATCATTGTACTAGCTCTTCTTTTGTAGCAGTAATGTGTCCTGCTTAAGGAGTACAATGCTGCTGTTGGTGTTTCAACAATTGCATGTCTATCGCTACATAGTCAGTAGGTGTTTCATACTGTCTTTGTGTGTCTATCACTACATAGTCAGTAGGTGCTCCACTGTGTCTTTGTGTGTCTCACTGTATAGTCAGTAGGTGTTCCACTGTGTCTTTGTGTGTCTATCAGCACATAGTCAGTGGTTTTCTACTTTGTCCTTGTGGGTCTATCACTGCATAGTCAGTAGGTGTTCTATGCCATCTTTGTGTATCTATCACTACATAGTCAGTAGGTGTTCCACTGTGTCTTTGTGTGTCTGTCACTACATAGTCAGTAAGTGTTCCACACTGTCTTTGTGTGTCTATCACTGCATAGTCAGTAGGTGTTCCACACTGTCTTTGTGTGTGTCTATCACTGCATAGTCAGTAGGTGTTCCACTGTGTCTTTGTGCGTCTATCAGTGCATAGTCAGTAGTTGTTCCACTGTGTCTTTGTGTGTCTTATCACTGCATAGTTAGTAGTTATTCCACTGTGTCTTTTTGTGTCTATCACTGCATAGTCAGTAGGTGTTCCACTGTGTCTTTCACTGCATAGTCAGTAGGTGTTCAACTGTGTCTTTGTGGGTCTATCACTGCAGTCAGTAGGTATTCCACTGTGTTTTTCCTGTGTCTATCACTACATAATCAGTAGGTGTTCCATGCCGTCTTTCTGTCTGTCACTACATAGTAGGTGTTCCACAGTGTCTTTGTGTGCCTATCACTACATAGTCAGTAGGTGTTGCACAGTGTCTTTTTGTGTATATCACTATATCATGAGTAGGTGTTCCACATTGTCTTTGTGTGTCTGTCACTACATCATCAGTAGGTGTTCCACAGTGTCTTTGTGTGTTTATCACTACATAGTCAGTAGGTGTTCCACTGTGTTTTTCTGTATCTATCACTACATATTCAGTAGGTGTTCCATGCCATCTTTGTGTGTCTATCACTACATAGTAGATGTTCAACTGTGTCTTTGTGGGTCTATCACTGCAGTCAGTAGATGTTCCACTGTGTTTTTCTGTATCTATCACTACATACTCAGTAGGTGTTCCATGCCATCTTTGTGTGACTATCACTACATAGTCAGTAGGTGTTCAACTGTGTCTTTGTGTGTCTATCTTTGCATAGTCAGTAGGTGTTCTGTGCCATCTTTGTGTGTCTGTCACTGCATAGTCAGTAGGAGTTCCACTGTGTCTTTGTGTGACTGTCACTTTATCGTCAGTAGGTATTTCTTGCTGTCTTTGTGTGCCTATCACCACATAGTCAGTTGGTGGTCCACTGTGTCTTTGTGGGTCTATCACTGCATAGTCAGTAGGTGTTCCATGCCTTCTTTGTGTGTCTGTCACTGCATAGTCAGTAGGAGTTCCACTGTGTCTTTGTGTGTCTGTCACTACATAGTCAGTAAGTGTTCCACATTGTCTTTATGTGTCTATCACTACATAGTCAGTAGGTGTTCCGCTGTGTCTTTGTGTGTCTATCACTGCATAGCCAGTAGGTGTTCCACTGTGTCTTTGTGTGTCTATCACTGCATAGTCAGTAAATGTTCCACACTGTCTTTGTGTGTCTATCACTGCATAGTCAGTAAGTGTTCCACACTGTCTTTGTGCATCTATCACTGCATAGTCAGTAGGTGTTCAGCTGTGTCTTTGTGGGTCTATCACTGCAGTCAGTAGGTGTTCCACTGTGTTTTTCTGTGTCTGTCACTACATAATCAGTAGGTGTTCCATGCCATCTTTCTGTCTGTCACTACATAGTAGTTGTTCCACAGTGTCTTTGTGTGCCTATCACTACATAGTCAGTAGGTGTTCCACAGTGTCTTTATGTTTATATCACTACATCATGAGTAGGTGTTCCACATTGTCTTTGTGTGTCTATCACTACATCATCAGTAGGTGTTCCACAGTGTCTTTGTGTGCTTATCACTTCATAGTCAGTAGGTGTTCCACTGTGTCTTTCACTGCATAGTTAGTAGACATTCAACTGTGTCTTTGTGGGTCTATCACTGCAGTCAGTAGGTGTTCCACTGTGTTTTTCTGTGTCTATCACTACATACTCAGGTGTTCCATGCCATCTTTGTGTGTCTATCACTACATAGTCAGTAGGTGTTCAACTGTGTCTTTGTGGGTCTATCACTGCATAGTCAGTAGGTGTTCTATGCCATCTCTGTGTATCTATCACTACATAGTCAGTAGGTGTTCCACTGTATCTTTGCGTGTCTGTCACTACATAGTCAATAGGTATTTCATGCTATCTTTGTGTGCTTATCACTACATAGTCAGTCGGTGGTCCACTTTGTCTTTGTGGGTCTATCACTACATAGTCAGTAGGTGTTTCACTCTGTCATTGTGTGTCTATTGCTACATAGTTAGTAGGTGTTCCATTGTGTCTTTGTGTGTCTATCACTACATAGTCAGTAGGTATTTCATGCTGTCGTTGTGTGCGTATCACTACATAGTCAGTCGGTGGTCCACTGTGTCTTTGTGGGTCTATCACTACATAGTCAGTAGGTGTTCCATTGTGTCTTTGTGGGTCTATCACTGCATAGTCAGTAGGTGTTCCATGCTGACTTTGTCTATCACTATATCATAGGTAGGTGTTCCACAGAGTCTTTGTGTATCCATCACTACATATTCAGTAGGTGTTCCACTGTATCTTTGTTTGTCTATCACTGCATAGTCAGTAGGTGTTCCACTTTGTCTTTGTGTGACTATCACTACATAGTCAGTAGGTGTTCCACTGTGTCTTTGTGGGTCTATCACTGCATAGTCAGTAGATATTCCTTGCCATCTTTGTGTGTCTGTCACTACATAGTAGGTGTTCCACATCTATCACTGCATAGCCAGTAGGTGTTCCACTGTGTCTTTGGGTGTCTGTCACTACATAGTCAGTAGGTGTTCCACTGTGTCTTTTTCTGGGTCTATCACTGCATAGTCAGTAGGTGTTCCATGCCATCTTTGTGTGTCTGTCACTGCATAGTCAGTAGGTGTTCCACTGTGTCTTTGTGTGCCTATCACTACATAGTCAGTAGGTGTTCCAATGTGTCTTTGTGTGTCTATCACTACATAGTCAGTAGGTATTTCATGCTGTCTTTGTGTGCCTATCACTACATAGTCAGTCGGTGGTCCACTGTGTCTTTGTGGGTTTATCACTACATAGTCAGTAGGTGTTCCACTGTGTCTTTGTGGGTCTATCACTGCATAGTCAGTAGGTGTTCCATGCTGTCTTTGTTTGTCTATCACTATATCGTCAGTAGGTGTTCCACAGTGTCTTTGTGTGTCCATCACTACATATTCAGTAGGTATTCCACTGTATCTTTGTGTGTCTATCACTGCATAGTCAGTAGGTGTTCCACTTTGTCTTTGTATGACTATCGTGTGTCTATCACTACATAGTCAGTAGGTATTCCACTGTGTCTTTGTGGGTCTATCACTGCATAGTCAGTAGGTATTCCATGCCATCTTTGTGTGTCTGTCACTACATAGTCAGTAGGTGTTCCACAGTGTCTTTGTGTGTCTATCACTGCATAGCCAGTAGGTGTTCCACTGTGTCTTTGGGTGTCTGTCAGTACATAGTCAGTAGGTGTACCACTGTGTCTTTGTGGGTCTATCACTGCATAGTCAGTAGGTGTTCCACTCTGTCTTTGTGGGTCTATCACTGCATAGTCAGTAGGTGTTCCATGCCTTCTTTGTGTGTCTGTCACTGCATCGTCAGTAGGAGTTCCACTGTGTCTTTGTGTGTCTGTCACTACATAGTCTGTAAGTGTTCCACATTGTCTTTATGTGTCTATCACTACATAGTCAGTAGGTGTTCCACTGTGTCTTTGTGTGTCTATCACTGCATAGCCAGTAGGTGTTCCACTGTGTCTTTGTGTGTCTATCACTGCATAGTCAGTAAGTGTTCCACACTGTCTTTGTGTGTCTATCACTGCATAGTCAGTAAGTGTTCCACACTGTCTTTGTGTGTCTATCACTGCATAGTCAGTAGGTGTTCAACTGTGTCTTTGTGGGTCTATCACTGCAGTCAGTAGGTGTTCCACTGTGTTTTTCTGTGTCTGTCATTACATAATCAGTAGGTGTTCCATGCCATCTTTCTGTCTGTCACTACATAGTAGTTCCACAGTGTCTTTGTGTGCCTATCACTACATAGTCAGTAGGTGTTCCACAGTGTCTTTGTGTGTATATCACTACATCCTGAGTAGGTGTTCCACATTGTCTTTGTGTGTCTATCACTACATCATCAGTAGGTGTTCCACAGTGTCTTTGTGTGTTTATCACTACATAGTCAGTAGGTGTTCCACTGTGTCTTTCACTGCATAGTTAGTAGGTGTTCAACTGTGTCTTTGTGGGTCTATCACTGCAGTCAGTAGGTGTTCCACTGTGTTTTCTGTGTCTATCACTACATACTCAGGTGTTCCATGCCATCTTTGTGTGTCTATCACTACATAGTCAGTAGGTGTTCAGCTGTGTCTTTGTGGGTCTATCACTGCATAGTCAGTAGGTGTTCTATGCCATCTTTGTGTATCTATCACTACATAGTCAGTAGGTGTTCCACTGTGTCTTTGTGTGTCTATCACTGCATAGTCAGTAGGTGTTCTGTGCCATCTTTGTGTGTCTGTCACTGCATAGTCAGTAGGAGTTCCACTGTGTATTTGCGTGTTTGTCACTACATAGTCAGTAGGTATTTTATGCTGTCTTTGTGTGCCTATCACTACATAGTCAGTCGGTGGTCCACTGTGTCTTTGTGGGTCTATCACTACATAGTCAGTAGGTGTTCCACTGTGTCTTTGTGGGTCTATCACTGCATTGTCAGTAGGTGTTCCATGCTGACTTTGTTTGTCTATCACGATATCATAGGTAGGTGTTCCACAGTGTCTTTGTGTGTCCATCACTACATATTCAGTAGGTGTTCCACTGTATCTTTTTCTATCACTGCATAGTCAGTAGGTGTTCCACTTTGTCTTTGTGTGACTATCACTACATAGTCAGTAGGTGTTCCACTGTGTCTTTGTGGTCTATCACTGCATAGTCAGTAGATATTCCTTGCCATCTTTGTGTGTCTGTCACTACATAGTAGGTGTTCCATAGTGTCTTTGTGTGTCTATCACTGCATAGCCAGTAGGTGTTCCACTGTGTCTTTGGGTGTCTGTCACTACATAGTCAGTAGGTGTTCCACTGTGTCTTTTTCTGGGTCTATCACTGCATAGTAAGTAGGTGTTCCATGCCATCTTTGTGTGTCTGTCACTGCATAGTCAGTAGGTGTTCCACTGTGTCTTTGTGTGTCTGTCACTACATAGTAAGTGTTCCACACTGTCTTTGTGTGTCTGTCACTACATAGTCAGTAGGTGTTCCACTGTGTCTTTGTGTGCCTATCACTGCATAGTCAGTAGGTGTTCTGTGCCGTCTTTGTGTGTCTATCACTACATATTCAATAGGTGTTCCACAGTGACTTTGTGTGTCTATCAATGCATAGCCAGTAGGTGTTCCACTGTATCTTTGTGTGACTATCACTACAGTCAGTAAGTGTTCCACACTGTCTTTGTGTGTCTATCACTGCATAGTCAGTAAGTGTTCCACACTGTCTTTGTGTGAGTATCACTGCATAGTCAGTAGGTGTTCCACTGTGTCTTTGTGTGTCTATCAGTGCATAGTCAGTAGTTGTTCCACTGTGTCTTTGTGTGTCTTATCACTGCATAGTTAGTAGTTATTCCACAATGTCTTTTTGTGTCTATCACTGCATAGTCAGGAGGTGTTCCACTGTGTCTTTCACTGCATAGTCAGTTGGTGTTCCACTGTGTCTTTGTGTGTGTCTATCACTGCATAGTCAGTAGGTGTTCTGTGCCATCTTTGTGTGTCTGTCACTGCATAGTCAGTAGAAGTTCCACTATGTCTTTGTGTGTCTATCAGTACATAGTCAGTAGGTATTTCATGCTGTCTTTGTGTGCCTATCACTACATAGTCAGTTGGTGGTCCACTGTGTCTTTGTGGGTCTATCATTACATAGTCAGTAGGTGTTCCACTGTGTCTTTGTGGGTCTATCACTGCATAGTCAGTAGGTGTTCCATGCTGTCTTTGTTTGTCTATCACTATATCGTCAGTAGGTGTTCCACAGTGTCTTTGTGTGTCCATCACTACATATTCAGCAGGTGTTCCACTGTATCTTTGTTCGTCTATCACTGCATAGTCAGTAGGTGTTCCACTTTGTCTTTGTGTGACTATCACTACATAGTCAGTAGGTGTTCCACTGTGTCTTTGTGGGTCTATCACTGCATAGTCAGTAGATATTCCTTGCCATCTTTGTGTGTCTGTCACTACATAGTAGGTGTTCCACATCTATCACTGCATAGCCAGTAGGTGTTCCACTGTGTCTTTGGGTGTCTGTCACTACATAGTCAGTAGGTGTTCCACTGTGTCTTTTTCTGGGTCTATCACTGCATAGTCAGTAGGTGTTCCATGCCATCTTTGTGTGTCTGTCACTGCATAGTCAGTAGGTGTTCCACTGTGTCTTTGTGTGCCTATCACTACATAGTCAGTAGGTGTTCCAATGTGTCTTTGTGTGTCTATCACTACATAGTCAGTAGGTATTTCATGCTGTCTTTGTGTGCCTATCACTACATAGTCAGTCGGTGGTCCACTGTGTCTTTGTGGGTTTATCACTACATAGTCAGTAGGTGTTCCACTGTGTCTTTGTGGGTCTATCACTGCATAGTCAGTAGGTGTTCCATGCTGTCTTTGTTTGTCTATCACTATATCGTCAGTAGGTGTTCCACAGTGTCTTTGTGTGTCCATCACTACATATTCAGTAGGTATTCCACTGTATCTTTGTGTGTCTATCACTGCATAGTCAGTAGGTGTTCCACTTTGTCTTTGTATGACTATCGTGTGTCTATCACTACATAGTCAGTAGGTATTCCACTGTGTCTTTGTGGGTCTATCACTGCATAGTCAGTAGGTATTCCATGCCATCTTTGTGTGTCTGTCACTACATAGTCAGTAGGTGTTCCACAGTGTCTTTGTGTGTCTATCACTGCATAGCCAGTAGGTGTTCCACTGTGTCTTTGGGTGTCTGTCAGTACATAGTCAGTAGGTGTACCACTGTGTCTTTGTGGGTCTATCACTGCATAGTCAGTAGGTGTTCCACTCTGTCTTTGTAGGTCTATCACTGCATAGTCAGTAGGTGTTCCATGCCTTCTTTGTGTGTCTGTCACTGCATCGTCAGTAGGAGTTCCACTGTGTCTTTGTGTGTCTGTCACTACATAGTCTGTAAGTGTTCCACATTGTCTTTATGTGTCTATCACTACATAGTCAGTAGGTGTTCCACTGTGTCTTTGTGTGTCTATCACTGCATAGCCAGTAGGTGTTCCACTGTGTCTTTGTGTGTCTATCACTGCATAGTCAGTAAGTGTTCCACACTGTCTTTGTGTGTCTATCACTGCATAGTCAGTAAGTGTTCCACACTGTCTTTGTGTGTCTATCACTGCATAGTCAGTAGGTGTTCAACTGTGTCTTTGTGGGTCTATCACTGCAGTCAGTAGGTGTTCCACTGTGTTTTCTGTGTCTGTCATTACATAATCAGTAGGTGTTCCATGCCATCTTTCTGTCTGTCACTACATAGTAGTTCCACAGTGTCTTTGTGTGCCTATCACTACATAGTCAGTAGGTGTTCCACAGTGTCTTTGTGTGTATATCACTACATCCTGAGTAGGTGTTCCACATTGTCTTTGTGTGTCTATCACTACATCATCAGTAGGTGTTCCACAGTGTCTTTGTGTGTTTATCACTACATAGTCAGTAGGTGTTCCACTGTGTCTTTCACTGCATAGTTAGTAGGTGTTCAACTGTGTCTTTGTGGGTCTATCACTGCAGTCAGTAGGTGTTCCACTGTGTTTTTCTGTGTCTATCACTACATACTCAGGTGTTCCATGCCATCTTTGTGTGTCTATCACTACATAGTCAGTAGGTGTTCAGCTGTGTCTTTGTGGGTCTATCACTGCATAGTCAGTAGGTGTTCTATGCCATCTTTGTGTATCTATCACTACATAGTCAGTAGGTGTTCCACTGTGTCTTTGTGTGTCTATCACTGCATAGTCAGTAGGTGTTCTGTGCCATCTTTGTGTGTCTGTCACTGCATAGTCAGTAGGAGTTCCACTGTGTATTTGCGTGTTTGTCACTACATAGTCAGTAGGTATTTTATGCTGTCTTTGTGTGCCTATCACTACATAGTCAGTCGGTGGTCCACTGTGTCTTTGTGGGTCTATCACTACATAGTCAGTAGGTGTTCCACTGTGTCTTTGTGGGTCTATCACTGCATTGTCAGTAGGTGTTCCATGCTGACTTTGTTTGTCTATCACGATATCATAGGTAGGTGTTCCACAGTGTCTTTGTGTGTCCATCACTACATATTCAGTAGGTGTTCCACTGTATCTTTTCTATCACTGCATAGTCAGTAGGTGTTCCACTTTGTCTTTGTGTGACTATCACTACATAGTCAGTAGGTGTTCCACTGTGTCTTTGTGGTCTATCACTGCATAGTCAGTAGATATTCCTTGCCATCTTTGTGTGTCTGTCACTACATAGTAGGTGTTCCATAGTGTCTTTGTGTGTCTATCACTGCATAGCCAGTAGGTGTTCCACTGTGTCTTTGGGTGTCTGTCACTACATAGTCAGTAGGTGTTCCACTGTGTCTTTTTCTGGGTCTATCACTGCATAGTAAGTAGGTGTTCCATGCCATCTTTGTGTGTCTGTCACTGCATAGTCAGTAGGTGTTCCACTGTGTCTTTGTGTGTCTGTCACTACATAGTAAGTGTTCCACACTGTCTTTGTGTGTCTGTCACTACATAGTCAGTAGGTGTTCCACTGTGTCTTTGTGTGCCTATCACTGCATAGTCAGTAGGTGTTCTGTGCCGTCTTTGTGTGTCTATCACTACATATTCAATAGGTGTTCCACAGTGACTTTGTGTGTCTATCAATGCATAGCCAGTAGGTGTTCCACTGTATCTTTGTGTGACTATCACTACAGTCAGTAAGTGTTCCACACTGTCTTTGTGTGTCTATCACTGCATAGTCAGTAAGTGTTCCACACTGTCTTTGTGTGAGTATCACTGCATAGTCAGTAGGTGTTCCACTGTGTCTTTGTGTGTCTATCAGTGCATAGTCAGTAGTTGTTCCACTGTGTCTTTGTGTGTCTTATCACTGCATAGTTAGTAGTTATTCCACAATGTCTTTGTGTCTATCACTGCATAGTCAGGAGGTGTTCCACTGTGTCTTTCACTGCATAGTCAGTTGGTGTTCCACTGTGTCTTTGTGTGTGTCTATCACTGCATAGTCAGTAGGTGTTCTGTGCCATCTTTGTGTGTCTGTCACTGCATAGTCAGTAGAAGTTCCACTATGTCTTTGTGTGTCTATCAGTACATAGTCAGTAGGTATTTCATGCTGTCTTTGTGTGCCTATCACTACATAGTCAGTTGGTGGTCCACTGTGTCTTTGTGGGTCTATCATTACATAGTCAGTAGGTGTTCCACTGTGTCTTTGTGGGTCTATCACTGCATAGTCAGTAGGTGTTCCATGCTGTCTTTGTTTGTCTATCACTATATCGTCAGTAGGTGTTCCACAGTGTCTTTGTGTGTCCATCACTACATATTCAGCAGGTGTTCCACTGTATCTTTGTTCGTCTATCACTGCATAGTCAGTAGGTGTTCCACTGTGTCTTTGTGGGTCTATCACTGCATAGTCAGTAGATATTCCATGCCATCTTTGTGTGTCTTTCACTACATAGTCATTAGGTGTTCCACAGTGTCTTTGTGTGTCTATCACTGCATATCCAGTAGGTGTTCCACTGTGGCTTTGGGTGTCTGTCACTACATAGTCTGTAGGTGTTCCACTGTGTCTTTGTGGGTCTATCACTGCATAGTCTTTAGGTGTTCCATGCCATCTTTGTATGTCTGCCACTGCATAGTCAGTAGGACTTCCACTGTGTCTTTGTGTGTCTGTCACTACATAGTCAGTAAGTGTTCCACACTGTCTTTGTGTGTCTATCACTACATAGCCAGTAGGTGTTCCACTGTGTCTTTGTGTGTCTATCACTACATAGTCAGTAAGTGTTCCACACTGTCTTTGTCTGTCTATCACTGCATAGTCAGTAAGTGTTCCACACTGTCTTTGTCTGTCTATCACTGCATAGTCAGTAGGTGTTCCACTGTGTCTTTGTGTGTCTATCATTACATAGTGAGTAGGTATTTCATGCTGTCTTTGTGTGCCTATCACTACATAGTCAGTCGGTGGTCCACTGTGTCTTTGTGGGTCTATCACTACATAGTCAGTAGGTGTTTCACTCTGTCTTTGTGTGTCTATCGCTACAGTCAGTAGGTGTTCCAATATGTCTTTGTGTGTCTATCACTACATAGTCAGTAGGTATTTCATGCTTTCTTTGTGTGCCTATCACTACATAGTCAGTCGGTGGTCCACTGTGTCTTTGTGGGTCTATCACTACATAGTCAGTAGGTGTTCCACTGTGTCTTTGTGGGTCTATCACTGCATAGTCAGTAGGTGTTCCATGCTGTCTTTGTTTATCTATCACTATATCGTCAGTAGGTGTTCCACAGTGTCTTTGTGTGTCCATCACTACATATTCAGTAGGTGTTCCACTGTATCTTTGTTTGTCTATCACTGCATAGTCAGTAGGTGTTCCACTTTGTCTTTGTGTGACTATCGTCTTTCTATCACTACATAGTCAGTAGGTGTTCCACTGTGTCTTTGTGGGTCTATCACTGCATGGTCAGTAGGTATTCCTTGCCATCTTTGTGTGTCTGTCACTACATAGTCAGTAGGTGTTCCACAGTGTCTTTGTGTGTCTATCACTACATAGTCAGTAGGTGTTTCACTGTGTCTTTGTGGGTCTATCACTGCATAGTCAATAGGTGTTCCATGCCATCTTTGTGTGTCTGACACTGAGTAGTCAGTAGGAGTTCCACTGTGTCTTTGTGTGTCTGTCACTACATAGTCAGTAAGTGTTCCACACTGTCTTTCTGTGTCTGTCACTACATAGTCAGTAGGTGTTCCACTGTGTCTTTGTGTGTCTATCACTGCATAGTCAGTAGGTGTTCCACATTGTCTTTGTGAGTCTGTCACTGCATAGCCAGTAGGTGTTCCACTGTGTCTTTGTGTGTCTGTCACTACATAGTCAGTAAGTGTTCCACACTGTCTTTGTGTGTCTATCACTGCATTGTCAGTAAGTGTTCCACACTGTCTTTATGTGTCTATCACTGCATAGTCAGTAGGTGTTCCACTTTGTCTTTGTGTGTCTATCAGTGCATAGTCAGTAGTTGTTCCACTGTGTCTTTGTGTGTCTTATCACTGCATAGTTAGTAGTTATTCCACTGTGTCTTTTTGTGTCTATCACTGCATAGTCAGTAGGTGTTCCACTGTGTCTTTCACTGCATATTCAATAGGTGTTCCACAGTGTCTTTTTGTGTCTATCACTGCATAGTCAGGAGGTGTTCCACTGTGTCTTTCGCTGCATAGTCAGTAGGTGTTCCACTGTGTCTTTGTGTGTCTATCACTGCTTAGTCAGTAGGTGTTCTGTGCCATCTTTGTGTGTCTGTCACTGCATAGTCAGTAGAGGTTCCACTGTGTCTTTGTGTGTCTATCAGTACATAGTCAGTAGGTATTTCATGCTGTCTTTGTGTGCCTGTCACTACATAGTCAGTTGTTGGTCCACTGTGTCTTTGTGGGTCTATCATTACATAGTCAGTAGGTGTTCCACTGTGTCTTTGTGGGTCTATCACTGCATAGTCAGTAGGTGTTCCATGCTGTCTTTGTTTGTCTATCACTATATCATCAGTAGGTGTTCCACAGTGTCTTTGTGTGTCCATCACTACATATTCAGCAGGTGTTCCACTGTATCTTTGTTTGTCTATCACTGCATAGTCGGTAGGTGTTCCACTGTGTCTTTGTGGGTCTATCACTGCATAGTCAGTAGATATTCCATGCCATCTTTGTGTGTCTTTCACTACATAGTCATTAGGTGTTCCACAGTGTCTTTGTGTGTCTATCACTGCATATCCAGTAGGTGTTCCACTGTGTCTTTGGGTGTCTGTCACTACATAGTCTGTAGGTGTTCCACTGTGTCTTTGTGGGTCTATCACTGCATAGTCAGTAGGTGTTCCATGCCATCTTTGTGTGTCTGTCACTGCATAGTCAGTAGGACTTCCACTGTGTCTTTGTGTGTCTGTCACTACATAGTCAGTAAGTGTTCCACACTGTCTTTGTGTGTCTATCACTACATAGCCAGTAGGTGTTCCACTGTGTCTTTGTGTGTCTATCACTACATAGTCAGTAAGTGTTCCACACTGTCTTTGTCTGTCTATCACTGCATAGTCAGTAAGTGTTCCACACTGTCTTTGTGTGTCTATCACTGCATAGTCAGTAGGTGTTCCACTGTGTCTTTGTGTGTCTATCATTACATAGTGAGTAGGTATTTCATGCTGTCTTTGTGTGCCTATCACTACATAGTCAGTCAGTGGTCCACTGTGTCTTTGTGGGTCTATCACTACATAGTCAGTAGGTGTTTCACTGTGTCTTTGTGGGTCTATCACTGCATAGTCAGTAGGTGTTCCATGCCATCTTTGTGTGTCTGTCACTGCGTAGTCAGTAGGAGTTCCACTCTGTCTTTGTGTGTCTGTCACTACAGAGTCAGTAAGTGTTCCACACTATCTTTCTGTGTCTGTCACTACATAGTCAGTAGGTGTTCCACTGTGTCTTTGTGTGTCTATCACTGCATAGTCAGTAGGTGTTCCACATTGTCTTTGTGTGTCTGTCACTGCATAGCCAGTAGGTGTTCCACTGTGTCTTTGTGTGTCTATTACTACATAGTCAGTAAGTGTTCCACACTGTCTTTGTGTGTCTATCACTGCATAGTCAATAAGTCTTCCACACTGTATTTGTGTGTCTATCACTACATAGTCAGTAGGTGTTCCGCTGTGTCTTTGTGGGTCTGTCACTGCATAGTCAGTAGGTATTCCTTGCCATCTTTCTGTGTCTGTCACTACATAGTAGGTGTTCCACAGTGTCTTTGTGTGCCTATCACTACATAGTCAGTAGGTGTTCCACAGTGTCTTTGTGTGTATATCACTACATCATGAGTAGGTGTTCCACATTGTGTTTGTGTGTCTATCACTGTATCATCAGTAGGTGTTCCACAGTGTCTTTGTGTGTTTATCACTACATAGTCAGTAGGTGTTCCACTGTGTCTTTGTATGTCTATCACTACATTGTCAGTAGTTGCTCCACAGTGTCTTTGTGTGTCTATCACTACATAGTCAGTAAATGTTCCACAGTGTCTTTGTGTATCTGTCACTGCATAGTCAGTCGGTGTTCCACTGTGTCTTTGTGTCTATCACAACTTAGTCAGTAGGTGTTCCATTCCATCTTTGTGTGTCTATCAGTGCATAGTCAGTAGGTGTTCCACAGTGTCTTTGTTTGTCTGTCACTACATAGTCATTAAGTGTTTCATGCTGTCTTTGTGTGTCTGTCACTGCATAGTCAGTAGGTGCTCCACTGTGTCTTTGTGTGTCGATCGGTACATAGACTTAGTCAGTTAGTTTTGTGGTTGCCAATTCTTTCACATATAGCCTGACTCCCTAACCACAAAAAGACAGACCCATGTGATTTAGAGGAAAGAGAAAGCAAACACTCTCAACTGTAATATGTTCCAACTCATTGCTTTCACACAATCAGCATTTGCAACTTCATTTGCTTTCACCCACTGAGTGATCGTCAAAACCAGCAGCTACTTTTGATCATTTGAAAATGTTAGAAATTATGGTCACAGCAACGTACTTCAGCTTGCTACTACAGTCTACCCTGCTACTACTACCATGACTACCCTAATAAATGTTAAAAAAAAGATGTGAACTGAATGATGCTGTGGGCAGACTATGCGGGTACCATTACCTTTGGATAATATCTGGTTGCCTGTTAAGTATTAAAGATCTACAAAATGCTATCCATTGCAACCCAACCAGGCAACCACAGCATTCCATTTAGTTTGCAAGCCCCCTGCCTACCATCTAAATTTACCCCTGAGTTTCAGTTCATTACTAGTATTAACAGCCTGCCAGATGTTGGAATAAATTCTGTGCTTTCATCTTGAAGCAATTAATTATTCGGGGTGTTGTTTCCTAGGTCCAAACAAAAGCATGGCATTTATTCTATCAGCTTGGCAGACCACAAAGACACCTGGTAGCAGGCTGGACTGTGGCTCAGAGGCCACTGTTTGTATAACCCTGCACAACAACAACAACACTGAGAAGTAACCAGACAAGAACTAATGTCTTTTCCTCTTGTCAATAGCTACCAGGCCTCCCTGGCAGTCCTCTTTTGACCCATCCAGTCCTCCTCCAGGGTGAAATCCTGCCCAAATATTTCCCACTGAGGACAAGAAACCCATGGCCCATTTTACTCCTGATTGTGGCAAGAACGTTGATCAATTCCTTTGTTCTCTTTCATAGATTAGAGTCAGGAGGCAGCAGGCCATCATTCACGTAAGGGTCTACTCCTACCACCTTATTCCCTCCCTACACTGGCTTATGGCATCAAATTATGGTACTGTCTAGCATGCCCTTCTGGCTCTACCTGTAGAAGTTGCCACGCTGACCCAACAGCTGCTCCCAGCAATCCCTCAGCACTCCTGTTGGAGTCATAGAGCAGTAAGGACACACCACTTCCCTTGTGAATGATGAGTCAGCAGTCTGTCGATTTTCAAGCAACACTATTGTACATAGAAAGTGAGAGACAAATACGTTGCCAGGGGTGATGAGCCCAAAATTATGAAAAAAAAGTGGAGCCTGCAGCTATGCCGAAATTGCTGCAATTTAATATGTGGACTATTTTACTCTGAATAGCATTAAAATGCTGAATTTGAATGTGCCACATTAGTGGAGGAAGAAGTTTGGGTATTGTACAATTTCCTCATAAAAACACTTTAAAAGATCTTTTCAAACCTAAGGTTATAGCAGGAGTTAGTATGAGGATCTACAGAATGATTTTTAATGAGTTTATGGCTCCTTTTATGAATGAATGCAAGGAAGGTCTGTCATAAAGCTAATTTCAAACCATTACGTTATTTTGAGCAAAACTGTTATAAAGAAGTTAATGGTTTGCTAATGCACAACATGCTGTGTTTTTCATGCTGAGTTACGTTTGAATTTATATTACTTTCTTTCAGGTTGCAGAACTAGATATGACAGCAGCCTGGGTAGTTTTATCAACCTTCTAGTCAGCTCTGACTAGACGGCGGCTTCCACAGTGTTTATATTACTGACATTTTTGTTTTCCATACTTACGAGCTACATTTGGCTCTTATTACACTGTGTGAATATAGATTATGTTTGCATGGTCTAAAATAAAAAATACAAAGTTTTGAAAGCACAGCCAGGTACAGCTGCCATCAGCTGAGGTTACTGAAGCTAGTATTTAGCTTAGCTGTAGCAGGAAGAAAAAAAATTCCAGTGAAGAAAAGTGTAAAGCATCAAGCATAAGAGATGCAAATACTTATTTCTTTAAACTTGCAACATTTGTCTGTCTGCATCATATTTGTTTTACTAGTTGTTGAAGCAGTGATGCTGAGCAGAGTCTTACTTACATTGTCAGTACTAATATGACAGTATGGTTAGTGTCACATCAAGGTGTTCATATCATGCATCCTGTTAGGCACAATGTCACATTTTCATCTTGGTTGAATGAAAAGATGTCAGCATATCCTGTAAGGATATTTATAGGCTCACTTCATTGTGGCGGTGGCAGTGGAAATGACATCTCTGTGCTTACATTGTAGTCTGCTCATACAAGGTTTTCTTTATTGTGATGTATATCCGTATAAGTGTACTTTTTACTTTTAGAAAACTTTGATTCCATCAGTATGGTATCCAGTGCTAAAATCCTGGCCAGAATTTATATATGCAGTAGGCTGGTGTAGAATCTCAGAAGGGAATTTTTTTCATAAAGAAATATTTTCTGATATGTTTACTGTCACCTGTTCTGCAGGTGTTAGACTCCTCAGTATTGTAATATTCTTATTATCTCTAAATCTGTTTTCTCTGCCATGTTTGTGTATAACTCTATGGTACCTGTATGCTTTTAATGTCTCTCTGTTTTACTGTCTGACTACAAGATAGTCAAACTCTACTGTTGGAAGATTTGTAGACACTATTGCCTATGACATTAAACTTAACATGTCTGTTTCTTAATGAAATATTGCTCTGTTCATAATTCTGTCTCTGGTTCTTCTCTTCTTTCCTTCTACCATTTACTTTCACTTGGTATCTGCCTCTGTCTTTGTCTTCTTTTCTTTTTCATACTGTTATGTTTTTTCTTTGGCCTCCATTTTCTCCTCTACACTCCAGCAATATGTCCTATTACTTGCTGTTTTCATTCTCCTGGCAAAGGCTGCTCTCATTCAGCTTCACCCGGGCCCTCTTTTCAACACCTGGCATAAGCTAAAATTATCCTGCAAGCAGTTTTCTACATTTTAAAAGAAAACATTATTTGTTTGTTTCTGGGGTTTTTTTCAACTAAAATCTGAGGAAGAAGGGTCTGGGTCAGTGCATGGAAACGGGACCTATTTGGTTGATGCATTTTAGGAGCCCCAGGTATCTGGTTATGGACCTCTTTTTTTTTTTTTTTTTGTAATTGCTCTTCAGCTAAGGGGGGGGGGGGGCTTGTGAGTGGGATGTAGAAACACGAAATAATTGGCTGGTTGGAGCCTTAATTTCGGGAGCACCAGCCACCAGATCACAGACCCCTTTTTGCTCCTCAGTAATTTTGAGGGGTGTCATAGTGAGGAATAGCTCTGGGCACCAGGTAAGCCAGCTATATCTCTAAAGACTACCCCAGGGAAACTGAGCAATACAGTTATTTTGCCACAGCCACTAAATGATCTCTGCTTAGTTTTATCCTTGTGGTCCAACAAAACAACTAAATACTCCTGGTGCCTGACATAGATCAGATCTTAAAGAGTAACAATGAGTCAGAACTTCCTTTCTGTACTAAAGTCATACGAATGTAACAATTTGTTGTTATATACTGGTCTCTGATTTAATTAGAATCATTATTACATACCGTAAACGTTATGTATTTGGAGGTCTTGTTTATTATCAAATTTAAAAATAAAAAAGTAAAACTCCAAAACGCAGTCATAGGCTTCATTGCAGGAGCTATGTTCTACCCACAACAGTGTAATGCTTATTGTGCATAGTAGTGTCTATAAAAAGGCCATCAAGTGATAGAAATCATAGTACTTTGACAATTAGCAAAACGCTGTGGTTGCAAGCCCAAGATATGTCTGGAGAGCTATAAATAGTCTGTCAGGAAGACATACAGAGTTCATATTCTGATCATTAAAATTCTTCATCGTGGAATTGCAAGAGGGCGGCCACGGTGGTGCAGTGGTTAGCGTTGCTGCCTCACAGCAAGATGTTCTCCGGTTCGATCCTCAGCTGGGGTGCCTTCTGTATGGAGTCTGCATGTCCTCCCTGTGGTCGCGTGGGTTTCCTCCGGGTGCTCCGGTTTCCTCCCACATCCCAAAGACATGCTGTAGGTGGATTGGACACTCTAAATTGGCCCTAGGTGTGAGTGCGTGCATGTGTGTGCCTTCTGTGGAAGGTTGGGCGCTGGGCTGGCAACTCGACACCGTAAAACTCCACTGCCAATCATGAGCGGGCAGGTGATCCGCTGTGGCAACCCCTAACCGGGAAAATCCGAAAGAAGAAGAATCGTGGAATTGCAAGATCAGAAAACTAACTGTATGAATTATAGCTATTTGATAGTTGTTTTTTCTACTGGACTTTCTCGCATTTACCAAATACTAATTATTCTTACTACTGGGTCATCAGCAACTCAGTTGACTTACAACTATTTTCATTTCTTGTTATATTCCTCATGTTAAAGTTGCATAAATGAAGATTTGATTGTGTTGTTTAATTTTTTTATTTCACTGTTTACTCAGTTTTACTCTATAGTCAACACTCATAAAATGAAGTAATGGTAGGTACTAGGCAATAATTTCCATGTGACTGCAAAATATTATGGGTAAGAAAAATAATTTACCTCCATAAATGAGCAACTTCTTACTTGCATTGAGGTTTCACTACTATCTCATCATGTTAACTTTCAGTGTAAGGTATTCCACCTGCAAGAACTAATTAGCAACTTGTCTTTCTAATAAGAAAGTAGCCACTACTGATGCATTTGTCATGTAAATACTGTAGCTTATACATAAGTCTAGGGAGTGAGGCATTGTAAGTTGAGTCTGTTGTGATGTCATGTCAGGGATTTTCTGCCCTAAGAAAAAATTCAGGAGGCCGTCCTTATCAACAAAATAAAACACATACATTTTTTACATAAAAAACTGTACAATCTGGTACTGTGTATGTCAAGGAAGTTTTATGACTTTGGACTTTTTTGTCTTAGGTTTGCTTTATAACATGACCAACACACCTTAAAAACAATTGCAAACCTGTCTGAATTTTCATTTTTAGAATGCTGTTATTCTAAATTCAAAGAGTAAGTATGAACAGAGCCCTCAAAGGAATATCTTTTAAAACCACCACTCTGAATATATGTAATGGCAGTAGATACTCAAATCTAACCTGGTGAAACAGACAAAATATTCAGGTCAGAATTATCCTCTATCCTCCCTTTCTGCCTGCATATGTTTGGTTCTGCTTCTCATGTTACTCATCTTCCTTATACTGTAGCTAATGATATTTATTGTATCCCTTATTCACCTTAGAGTTATAATGAGCAAGAAGGTGTCCTGCCCACCAGAGGAACTTTCCTGCAGGGATAGCCAGCAGTGGACAAATTGCTACTTTTGGTTTTGGAAACTATGTGACTTCTTCCTAGCAAAGCCTATGGAACACATTTACAATTGCACACATATCGCACTTAAAACTGTCAATAGAGTACAGATTGTTTCCTTTGGTGACTGTCAATAGAGTACAGATTATTCCTCAGGCAGGTAGCAAATGTTGGAGGTATGATAGGGAAGAAAGAGATAACCGAAAATATATGTTTCAGGACTGTAATGAGTTGGCAGACTTTAAAAAGGCCCTAAAGATTACTTTGTTGGAATACTGGACAAGCAAATGAGTGTAAAAAAGGAAATTATTTCTGTGAGCTGGGATACAGGATATGAATTGCCTAAACATAGCTAAGGCCTTGTTAAGTTTAATTCTGGTGGCTGCAATTACTAGAAAATGGAAATCAAAATTTAAATTAACTATACTTGAAGTAGCGAATATTGTAACAAAAATAAAATAACTGGAGGTGGGATCTTTAGAAAAGGGTAGGAGTAAATTACATAGAAAAAAAGTAGAAAATGTGGGAACATTACATGCAGAAAATGTTAATGGCTTACCAAATGCCTGCTATTCCTCAACCCAAAAAAATAAACTGCTTCTTTTTCAGCCAAAGAACTGTACTACTAATCTAAACAACTTCAGACTTCTCTCTGCTGATAACACCACCATTGAAACTGTCCACAACACCAAATTACTGGGCGTAGTCATAGACAGTCACCTTTGGTTTGCTCTTCACATACAACAAACCCACCAGAAAATTGGCACACTTTACAGAAACAAACACACACTAACCTCTTCTTACAAAACCACCCTTACCAAAAGTTTCCTTCTAACCTCCCAGTTTTACAGCGCTTCACTACTTACCAATTTACAGAGCTCCTCTAGATCCAGAATGGAACAGTGCTATAATAAAGTGGCCAAATTTGCCACCAACTCAAAACTAGAACCCATCACTGTCACACAAAAAAAAACTAGACTGGCTAGAATTCCCCAACTACCTACTCTATACCCAATTTCTAACACTCCACAACATGGTCTACAAACCCCTAGCCTGCCCAGCACTAAATAACATCATTACACCTTACAACTCAAGCAGAACACTTAGGTCCACAGGTAAAGAGCTTCTCTCCATATACAAACCCTCTGAGATAGCTGGACAAAGCCTCTACTCCCACTATGTTGCAAAAGCATGGAACTCTCTTCCACTTTCTCTGAGAACTACTACTTACTTACCTGCCTTTAAAACTGTACTGAAACAATACATGTTCAACTCCTGGCTGTGCCCTTGCTCTGATCCAGCCTAATCTCTTCTCCAGATCAGACCAGACTGCAACTCTCGTTCATTCTGTCTACATCTGTACTGCATTCACTCTACATCATTTACTTGCATATCTATATCAATTCCTTTAATAGTTAGTATCTGTATTTTTTTTTTCACATATCTGTATGTATTTGCAACTTGTGCATTTTTATGTTATCTGTACAAAGATTGTACATGTCTGTATGTAACTGGAGCTTTTCTCCCTGGGCCTCTGCTGAAAATGGGTTCTTTCTGACCCAGTTGGACCTTTCTGGTAAACAAATGTCAAATAAATAAATACATGTTTTGCAGGAGGACTGAGATTTAAGAGATGAAGGAATTGAATCTCCTTGATTACTATTATATCGCATATCCCATTTTATGAAATTATTTTATTTTTCCCTACTCTCTTACTGTTTTCTTCTCGGTTATTTTCTTATTCCTTACTTTCTTTCTTCTTCATTTCCCCTTCCTACTATTTTTTCTTGTTAAAAAATATGCTTTTTTTATATGTAGCTTAGTAAAATTATCGTAATATTGTTTTATAACATGTTTTTCCTACTGTCACTCTTACTTCCACTTTATGTCTTACTTCATCCCCTAGAAACTCCTAAACTATTCCTTTTGACCCAAATGATACAACTATGGAAAATGGATGCTTTACACGTATGTGTAACAGCTGTATTTTGACATCCGTATGAACCCGGTGTTAGCAGATTTCTAAAATTGCACACACTACCATGATATATGCATGTACTAAACTATTTTGTTTTTAATGTTTAATAATGTTCTATATTTTTTTCTTCTTCTTCTTCTTTCGGCTTTTTCCCGGTTAGGAGTCGCCACAGTGGATCACCTGTCTGCTCATGATTGGCAGTGGAGTTTTTATGGTGTCGAGTTGCCAGCCCGGTGCCCAACCTTCCACAGAAGGCACACACACACACACACACACACACACACACACACACACACACACACACACACACACACACACACACACACACATGCCAATTTAGATTGTCCAATCCACCTACAGCATGTCTTTGGGATGTGGGAGGAAACTGGAGCACCCAGAGGAAACCCACACAACCACAGGGAGGACATGCAGACTTCGCACAGAAGGCACTCCATCCGAGAACTGAACCGGCGAACCTCTTGCTGTGAGGCGACAACACTAACTGCTGCACCACCGTGGCTGACCCAATGTTCAATGTTTTCTAAAGACAGAAAAGCAAGGTAGCAGTATAAGTGAAGAAACATAAACAAGTCTCCAACACAATCAGAAGCCAAGGGATGCCCCCAGACCTCATAGGTTGTGTTAGAGCCCCTCAACTACAAACAATGCATAAGCCACTGACATGTTTAAAACACAGAAAGAGCTTATAGAAGAAGAATAGTCAGCTTATACCTCCATTTCAGAAATTCAAAAAAAGATTTTAACATTTATGGTATTTCCTTCAAATAAATTTTAACAATGAATTTACATAAATATGTGCTTAAATTTGTAAAAGCAAACGTGCACCGTAAATGCTGCTAGCAGTTAACAAGAAGCTCAGAGAAGTGCATGTATGTGCAAATTAAAGAATAAGAACCGATAAAAGCAAAACAACTTTCTCTACAGTCATTTTTCATTGCTAAAACTATGGAACATTTGATAATACGTAATAACATACTGTCAAAAGCATAATAAAAAAACAGCTTTATGAAGACTTGCTTACTTCTGTTTCATTGTAATGAAATCAACATTAAATGTAGTGCGGAAACAAGAAATTAAAATAACCAGCAAACACCCATGTTCATAATTCTTCACATTCAAGTAAATAACAGATTATTAGTGTTCCACAATAATTCTGTGAATACCATTTAATTTTTTTTTTCAGATGAAAAAACAATGTTTTCTGTCTGAACAAATGAGATTGTTTCTTGTAGTGAATTAAATGTTTTTGCTCCCTCAGAAAGAAATATCTTAATGCTGGCTAGAAGTAAGATAAATAGGATATAAACCTTTATTCCTTGCTACTTTAATGACTTATTAAGTGGTTGACAGCACTTTCTTTTCTCCATAACTTTTGTTTAATAGTTATTACCAAGTCTTATGATGTTGGAACCTACTTTGAGAAGAGGATTTGTGCATGCTGCTTTTAAGCTGTGTTTTTCACCACCATGTGAGATAAATCTCACTGTTACTGATCTAAGTTGGGAGCCCTGCTCAGATGATGGTTTCATTAGCATGTGGGCTCTTTCAATACTATAGGAAAGTTCCTCTTGAAGATTCTGTATTTTTGGAAGGTATGTGGTGAGAATATGAACAATGTTGCTTCTTCCTGTTTTCTGGGACTCTATATTTTCTGATTGTATTCCTGTGTTCTTTGCTTTACAAGTCATTGCCCTTTTCATTTAGTTATTTGTTTTAGTGAGAATTCTGTTTTGGGTCCCCCCTCTCGTTTTCCTTCTGTGTCATTTAGAGATGCTTTGATATCGCTGATCTGGGCACTGTGCTGTTATACCAAGCATTTTATTAACTTCAGCTGTTTGTCATGGTTTTCTTGAATGTGGTCTAACTTAGCATCAGCTTTATCTGTGTTCACTCTTCCTTCCCAAACAGATGAAACAATTTGCTCAGAGTCCTTTTTAAATAAAGCATCAAGAGAAGATGATTTGGTAGAACTAATCTTTCCAGTAGATCCAAGTGTATGTGCTGGAATGAGTAATGTTATAAACCACAAAAAATATTCAAAATTATACAGTTTCATAAAAATAAAATTATACCAACATTTTACTTTTTGGATAACAAATGATAATGTTCCCAACACATATTAATGTATGCTGCAGAGCAGCTTTAAAGTACATTCACTTGTATGCTATCTTGGGTCCTTCCCCATCCAGAGGATGTTGATTATGTGTACCACTGACAGCCCATTGATTTAATTCAGTATATTGATTACTGTGTTTTCATGCATAATGACTGCCACATGCCTATACATATTTCAACACTTTGTATGAAGTGGGAAAGATTAGATTTATTATCTCACAAAGGAGCACGCTATACAAACTGAAGAAACTGAATCAGCAGGTATAAATAGCTGTTTAGACTCAGCTATATGCTCCATTCACCTTCTTTTTTTGTACATCTGAGCTGCCACCTGTAATAAGCACCACAAGTATAACTGCTGATATCCCTACTCCTTCCTTTGATGTTCCCCACTGCTGTCCTGCACCTTCCCCAAAGCCCAGGTTAGTTTTTATGCTGTTTGGAGCTTTGTCTTTGTAGTCAGCTGGCCAACTAAGGTAAAGGGAAGTATGTGCTGAGACCCAGAAAGCACTACACTGGAGACTCTTCATCAGGCCCTGTTTTACCCTGATCTTCCTGCGCCTCCCACTAGAAGTGCAGATTCTATCGACAGTTGCCAAGGCCTAAGCTGGGCAAGAAAGAGCATGCTACAGTGATCCATCTCCTGGGTTACATGATCCCTGCTTCTATACATCTTAAGTGGCATTAAACTAGTTTAACATAAGATGAACTTCCCACCCACTGGACAAGAACATGCAGTGGAGGCACCATGGCCCCTTACCCTACCACCATACCAGCATATGCAGCTCAGGCTCAAACCTGGATCTCCATCACTGCACCCAGAGGTGTCTCCAGTATGCCAGCAGGGGGAACTCCTGTATCATGTGAAAGCATTCAGTGCCATAAAACTTCAGACTTGAAGGAAAAGGTAAGGTACAGTTGCACCAGTTTTGCATTTACCAGCGGTATTTCTCAGAATTAAATGATAACTATCTTCTATTGAAATTGTTTCTCTAAACAACTCTTTTCACCTTTTAGTAGAGTTTAATGCTGTATGTCTTAACAGATACATACTGTAGGTTGCAGGTACTACTGCAACAAAAAGTCTTGACTGTTTGTGAAACAGGTGGTCACATACTTAACATCATCTGTGCTGGTTAGTGCCTTTTTTAATGCATATTATTAACATGCATTTCATACAGATTTCAAGCATTTTTAAACTTATTTTTTCTCTCTTTTTGCAGTGTTCATTTTTGCCCAAATTTTCTATCCATATAGAAACAAAATATGAAGACAACAATGGAAGCAACGATAATGTAAGTACTCCATCAACCAAAGTGGTACTGCCACGTTATTAAAATGTAAAGGCATGGGGGGTGCCACGTTATTAAAATGTAAAGGCATGGGGGTGCCATTTTATTAAAATGTAAAGGCATGGGGGTGCCACGTTATTAAAACTTAAAGGCATGGGGGTGCCACATTATTAAAACGTAAAGGCATGGGGGTGCCACGTTATTAAAATATAAAGGCATGGGGGAATGTATTATTTATGTGTGCTCTTCTACGTTTTTTAACAATGGAAAAGGACCTCATGGATACCTTATTTATATTCCCTTTCCCTTTTGTATTGTAGCAGACAGAGCAGCTATATTCCCACATTTACACCCTACTTTCTTTGATGTTGCCTGCAGTATCCTTGTAGCCAGAATTTCATTTCTAAGAAGATAATAAGAGATTGCAGGAAAGTTAGATCATCATACTAACACTTGTGTGTGCACGTGCACACACAAACACACACACACACACACACACACACACACACACACACACACACACACACACACACACACACAGCATTTAACTGTTAGGCTATGACATGATCAAGCCCTCTACTCCATCATGTTTCCTTCTAGGATACAGTGAGTTTTCCCTATTGTAATGCTAGGCTTGACATATATTGGCAGGTATTTGTGCCGATTTACTGCTAGTTCCCCTGAGTCATTCTGTGCACTTTGTCATACATTGTCACATCTTGCAGCCATTAACAATAAGTGTTGTAGCAAAGCCTACAGCCCACTCTTCTTTTTTAATATCTTTATTAAAACATCACTTAAGACATAGGCAAACATACAGCAACAGAAAAGAAAGCAAACCATGTTTTAACATTTTTCCATTTACATACATTATATACATCAGATATCTTTTCTTTGTAACTATCGTTACATAAATTGCTGAATTCCTCACTGCCCTTAAACTTCACTCCTCCTCCTTAGCATTATTTTACATGTTTTGTTCCTATAAATTCCATTTATTTCTATGTAATTTGCTCCCTTCCTTTTTCTAAAGATCTATCTTCCAGTTCTTTATCTCTTTTATAATATTTCAAATAGTTTTGGCTTTGGTTTCCATTTTTTAGTAACTGCTTTAGTTGGCAGCCAACAGAATTAAACTTAATAGAGGCTTACTATGTCTAGACACTTCAGATCCTGTTCCCCAGCTCAAAATAAGCATTTCCTTAGTTACAGCCACTTACTCAAACAATATTTCTGACAAAGTAAACTGTAGGGAATTTTTAAAATCTGCCAACTCATTACACTCCCAAAATATATGTTCCCAGTAACTTCTTTCCTCACCATCACACTGCCATCACTTGCTATCTGTCTGAGGAAAAATTCTTTGATGTCTGCTTGGGGTATAAAAATGCCTATGCAAATACTTCCAAGCAAAAATCCTAAACATTTTGGACTTTCTTGCATATTTGGGAGCCATGCATATGTCTTCTCATTGTTTTCTTATGAATTGCTTTTCCGGTCTCTCTTCTCAATCTTTTCTAACCTTCTCCGATTGATTCTTATTGTTATTGTGCAATATTTTATATGCCCTACTAGTTATCCCATTATTAACAACAGCTTCTGTTCTGGATTAAATTGAGTCTAGCAGATCAGATCTTTCACTTAGAATTCCCATATCCCTTTCACTTTGCCTAAACACTGATATAAATCACTGGTAGGGAAGGCACTCTACAGCTTGCAGTCTAAACATCTTCATGGCTTCATCCCACTCTATTACCTTTCCTGTCTATTTGGTTCTTTTGTCAATTTTTGCTAGTAAATTCCAACCCCCTCTTGCCTGTTTTCTGTACCCCTACTTATAATTGTTCCTATGGGCAAATTATCCTTTCTCCTTTCTCGATTTTTGTGTTGTTTTAGTTCTTAGAATAGTTCCTGCTACTTTATGAATATAATATTCTGCATGGTTGTTATTATTATTCCTATGGATCTGTATTCAAAATCCCACTTTCTCTATTTCTTGAACCCCCAACTTCATCATCATCCATTTCTATTTTGAATTATAGACTTCTGCTTATGTTACGTAAATGAGCCATAACTATATAGCTCTAAAATATCCCTTTACATCAGGTTCATAGGTGTTTACTAGGCTAACGACCAAAAGGGCCTTTTTAAGCCTAGCCATGCATCCCAAATCTCTGACAAGTTCTGATACCCTAGATAAGTGTAAGTAGGGGCCTGGGAGATGAACCATTTATAGGTTACCTGTGTTCATAGATAATACTAAACCACCTTGTTCTGTTGTTAGGATCAATTTATCCCACTTAGCTCTTGGCCTCTCAGATAATTTTTTTCTAGTCTTCATTAACTAATGTCCACAACTTCTCCTACAGCTTATAAAAAATATGCCTGTCACATATATAAAACTAAATAAACTAAAAACATTTTCACTTCTTAGATCTTACTATCCATATTCATAAACAAGTGCTTCCACTTCCTTGGATTCTATGCTACCTTTTTTTTAATCTCTTTCTACTTAGCTGCCATGACACAAGTCTTTTTAATCCATGCCCTTAAATACTTCATCTTATCATGTCCCCATAAGTATGAGTATTGATGAACCAGTTCATGTATGGGTACATAATTTACAGCTGTAGCCTTTGTTTCATCTTCATAAATTTTATATCCCGAAAATCCTTGAAACGGCCTCAAAATGCTCCAAAACACTGAGATGTTCTTTTTGGGATTTATCAGGTACAAAATAGTATAATCTGCAAATAAAGCCATCTTTTCTTGATTACCATACCAATTATATCCTTGTATTTCTGAATTCCTTTATTTTTTGTCAGTGGTTCTAAATATAAAGTAAATAGCAAATGTGAAAGAGGGTACCCCTGTCTAATTCCTCTGTTCAAACTTTTCATACAGGAACCCACCCGTTTTTAATTCTTGTCTCTGAATCATCATATATCCTCCTAATTAACTTTATTATTGTATCAGGGAATGCCAGCTTACTGTGTCAAATGCTTTCTGTACATCAAGATCTTCCTTACAACAGCAGTATTTTCTGACATTTTGCTTCTCCCTGAATCATTATTGTTGTCAAATATTTGCCTTCCCTCCACAAAACCACATTGATCCATATCTATCACTTTGGCAACACCTTTGCAAAATACTTTATATTTGTGAGTTAACATCGAAATGGGTCTATATGAAGCTGGGTCTGATGGGTCTTTACCGTCTTGAGGTGCTACAGCCACCACAGCTTTCTTTCAGGTTGTCGGTGCATTCCCCTTCTTTTAAAATACTGTTAAATAAAATCTCTGAGATCTTTTTCATTTTCTCCCCTCCTAATTTCCAGACTTCCCCAGGAATATACCATCTGTCCGTGGAGACGTGTACATCCCTGTTTTTATCTTATCTCCTCCTATCTTAACTGTAGTTATTGAACTTCCTCTACTTCTAACCTTGACATAATTAAGTCTTCCATAAATATTTACATTTGTGCTCTTTCTCAATATCCACATTCCTTTGCTTTGTACAAATTTTCATAAAATTTCTGAAATATCTCTATATTCTTCTACAGAATTTCTGGTTATTTTTCTTGTTATTGGTCCTACTATTATTTTCTTTTTCCCCTCTTGTATTACTATTTGTTTCCCTCTAACAGTTAGTATAATTATTCCCCTTTACCTTTCCCCCTGATACCCTGGTAAATATCCATCTTAAAATTCTTTGTCAAATTCACATGCTTATGTCTTTCTAAATAACTCTCTTGCAGCATTGCTATTTGCTGTCTGCAGTTCTTAAAATAATTTGTTATGCTTTCATTTTTTGTGTTTTAAAATAATTTGTTATGTTTTCATTTTTTGTGCATACCGCTAAGGTCATTTATAGTCTAGAATAATAATTTGGGTAGCATAGCAATTATAATAAAAAGCTATTGTTTCCACCCATTATACCTGACAGTTTTTAAAGGTGTGTTTCCTTTTGGCAGGCTGATTTTTTACACAGCTGTTTCTTCTTATCTCTGTTTGAACCTGTTTTACATTTTTCAAGACTTTTTGTTTTAATCAAAACCCTCAAACAAAAAAACAATACATTTTCAAAACACCCCTATGTCTGTTAATGTAAAGGAAATGCAAAAACAATGCCTATCTTTAAAAAATAAAGTTTAACCCTCTAGATAGCAACAGTTGTCTTAAATCTACAGCTGTACCCACATGCATTACTTAACCTAAAATTAAGGTTATCATGCTAAAGTGAATGCTACCATCTGTGTTCCCACCCACACCGATAGCTGTCTCTTTTTTGTCTTATCTCTATTCCCCTCCCAGATGTGAAAAACACATTGAAAACATTAACTTTTACAGCATCTTTAAATAAAACTATATTGCACAGTTCTATTAAATATGTATATATATATATATATATATATATATATATATATATATATATATGCATATACATATATGCCCATTTATGTATGCATATAATACACATGTACGTATTTGTATGCATGCACTGAAATATACAGCCATTGTGTTTTCAAGAACATTTAGCATATAGCAAATTGTTGAGTGCTTATGCAAAAACTAGAGAGAATGCATTCAATTCAGTTTTTTTTTTGTGATCCTTTAAATGTGTTTTGAAAAACAAGTGAGGAATTAATTAACCCACATGGTTTCTATATAGAAGTGGATAATGTTTTATGTTTACTTTACATTGTGCCTGTTTAGAACATTTGCAGCCTTTGAAAAATAGCACTGTCCAGTAAAAATACAACCTTTCAGCACTCAGCTTAGTTTCATTTTTGTTACTTTAGTATGTAATAGTTAGTGTACAGTAATTTCTTGAGAAGTGAAGCATAAGTAAGTGATGCAACACCCTGGAGTTAAACTTCTGTGCAATGCTTGGACAGCTAAGTTTAATTGTCCAGTGACAAAAGGAGACATCAAATGAAAACATACGACACTTATGGGCAGCTAACTGCACTGAAAGGTGGGTAAAACATAAAGGCAGCAAGTCTGCAGATGGGCCTAGCCATGTAATATAACTACACTGGTAGATAAAACTGTGCAGTTAGATAGATATATCCAAAAGTGCAGGACAATGTATTGGCTGGTCAATGCTTAGCATGATACTTCGAGAACAAAAAATGAGAATTCAGATGGCTGTAACCGAAAATCACTATTGCTTTCCCAACCAAACTATGAGTTATGTCATCCCTCAATGTGATGGTATTACATATTGCAGACCACTAAGTAGCCATGTACTATGTGCAGCTGCACTGCTGTGGTGTCCAAACATGTGGACACCCGTTGGATTCATAATGGGGAAGGAAATGGGTATACAGAAAAGTTGAGGAAAGGGAAGAACAAGCAAAGAATAACATACAGACAACATATGAGTTTGACAGGGGAAAGGAGGGAAGCTTTTTTAGAGCTAGGATCCCATTATTTTCTTTATTTTAGACAGGGACAGTATGAAGGAGGGAAGGAGAGAGGTAAGTGGGGACAGAGAGAGACTGAACAAAAATGGTAAGCATGGGTATAAGTGCACACAATAAGATGGGTAAACAAATGATGATGAGGAGGGTTTGGCAACTCATAAGGTATGGAGAAGGACACAAAAGGGAAGGTATGCTTAGGGCTGGGGATAGGTCGTGTATGATCGGTTACCATGTCTTCACTTCCCATATGGTATTACAGGGGTCCATTCCCACATGATAGATTGAGAATTTTTATCACAGACTGCACCCTCTCTTTGTGCCTAAATGGCAGGGGCCTGCCATTCAAACACTCCACTGTCCACATGAGCTATATCCTGCCTATTACTCAACTTCTGCAGGGCTGTCACATGGTGGAGTTGCCTGTAGAGCAAAGGTATCATCTGAGCATGCAGGGAGGACACAGAATTACAAGGTAGTCACAAAGTAAAGATCCTGACATTGGCATGAAGATTAAGATGTGCCAGTATTTGTGTGGGGAAGCAGCCATGTCTAGCTACATGCCTGTCCTACCTGCTGCTGAAAGCAACATGGTTTATGTCACATTCCCCTCATGCTGAAACAGAAATGGAGTAACAGGGACCAAGACAAATGGAAGGTGAGATGCTGGTATTTAACTGCATGAATAACCATTACCTGCATGACAGGCAACAGACTAATGTGTTTCTCCTTGATATACATGGGGATACACGAGATAGTGTGCAGTCACTTTGAGATGGTGCAGTATGACTCCATCCCTGAAAGGGCCCTGTGGACATCCACACATAACACAGCATATCACATACAGTGTTATCATTACTACCTCCCTCTGACATGGAAGATCCAAACAGCAGCATACTTAGTTCCTAAGATGTGCTTCACAATTACTTGCCTGTAACAACAACAGTCCCAAGCCTATGACAGAATGAAAGAGAAAACATAAAAACGTAAAACAAAGAAAAAATGTTTACAATACAAGTTGGGGTGTTTCTGCCTGTCATCCACTTCTTCTGTAAGATAACAAAGAAAACAATGTATCTGATATTGTTAATCCTCGTTCATTCCTTAAGCATGGGTATCGGTTCCAACCTCGGAACAGAGCCGGCCATTTTCCAAGCTCACGTCAACTTCAAACTCTCGAGCTAAACTCTTACCCACAATCCCCTCTCCCAGTTACTTCAGATTTCATTTGTCGCGTTGCCATTTGGTTGTGTCAAGCTACTTCTCTTGAGCTAAGTACAGTCATTTGTTGTTTAATAGTTTTACAGATTACTTTTCTGTCAGAAAGGTTCATATTTTATTGTCTCTTACCCTATCACATCTAGCGTACATAATTTCTTCAGGTTTTTCTGCTTCTTTCTTTACCACTTTTACCGCGAGGTATTCTCTCTTTACCATCATTGATAATCCTTTTCCTTTTTCTCTCATACCTTCAGGTACTCTCTTGTACCATTGTTGGTACCTTTTCTATTAATTAATTTGCTGTTATGGCAGATAAAAAAGGTAGTCCGGGGTTTAAGCAGTGTTCTGATTGTGGACACAAACTGCCTACTTCTGATGCACACTCTTTGTGTGTTTATTGTTTGGGAGCTTCCCATTTGTCTGTTGACCCAGCCTGTACTATTTGTGAGAAGTTTTCTAATAGAACCTTGTTGGAAAGGAAAAACAAGCTGTTACTGAAGGGACTTCTAAAATCTCCCTCAACCCCTCCTAGAGCCCAAGAAAACCTCGGATGTTCCTACTAAGGCTAAATCTTTGCCTTCATCCCCGGCTGGGGACTCCCGCCAACCAAAACCTAAAAAGGCTAAAGTTTCAGCTCCGGAGCTCACTCAGTCAGCCCCAGTGCTTTCGGTGCCTAGACCTTCGGCACCGAGGCGTTCGGCTCCATTAGTGATTTCGGCTCCGTCTTCTCCTGCAGCCTTCACTATATCGGCACCGAGGGGCTCCTCGGTTCAGACTGTTACCACTGTATTGGCACCGACCGTTCAGTCAATGAAAACCTTGACCGCATCGGCTCCGAGATCTTCCTCGGAACTGACACCTTTATTGTTGACTCCAGTTTTGTCGGTTCTAGCTTTGGCACCAACAACTACTTCGGCACCGATCCCTGTGTCAGTGCAGACCATGACCTCGGCACCGATGACTTCTTCAGTGCAGACAACAGTAGTCCAGTCTCTCTTGGCACCGTTGTCCTCGGTGCGAACAAATGAGATGGGCACCGAGTCTGTGGACAGGCCTGTTTCTCCCTCAGTCTCCATGAGGTCCACTAGAAGCCTTTCCAAACATGATGTGTTGTGTCTTGTGGACCACGTACTCTTGGCCAGAGGTATCCCACCCCTCAGGAACTATCCTTCCTTGGGAGGTGATCACCCATCTTCAAAGACCCCTTCTTATTCTCCTCCTTCATTGCCTTTGAAGTCCATGGATATAGCACAGTCTTCCACTTCTGTGGTCCCCTTTATGGATCTCACTAAGGAACCGCAGTTGCCTTTGTGGCAGGAAAGTTTTGCTCTGACCCAGGATGTCAGTTGTGACATGCATAGTTTGCTGCTCCACAGCCATCCAGGTACTCCGGATCAGCAGGCTGAGCCACTTAGGGGAGGGGTGACCCCTGTCCTAGACATGCACTCCTCTTCGGGTGGACCAGCCTTCCAAATGGTGGAGAAGGGTTTCGCTGCTGCTGGCGATACCGAACTGTCTATATCTCCGCCCTCCTCTGGTACACTGGTTTCACAAGTTGCACCTAGTGGACACCAGGTGCAAGGGCCACAGGACATATTCCCTCAGGAATCCCCTTTTCTGCTGTCTTGTCCAGCTTCTACCGCTGAGGAGGTCCACTGGAAAAGTTCGTGTAAGAGGAAACACATGGACTCCACAGAGGAGTCCCTCACCAAAGAGACAGATTTCAGTGAGGGGGAAGGATCCCCTCGGTCACCTTCTGAGGTATCCTTTGGTGATATCCTCGAAATCCTGAAACAGAGAGGTGACTGGCAGTCCTCTAATCAGTCCTTTGAGGAATCTGTGTTCCTGCAGGCTTTTCACGCCTGGCCCCCTACCTCCTGGGTTACTCCACCTGCCGATGAACTTGTCTGGCACATTGTGCAGCGTGCTTAGAAGGCTCCTGATACCATCAAAGCTATTCCCCAGAGGCCAGATACGATCTTGTTCCCTCCTGCTTCGGATCTCCATTGGTCCAAAGGTCTTCCTGTGGATGCTTTGGTGGTAGCAGCCACAACAAAAAAGGATTTGGCAGAAGAAGAAAGCCAGACTGTCCATCCACCTATCAAAGAGTCCCGGACCCTGGACAGGATAGGGAAGCGCACCTTTTCTTCAGCGACCTTTGCTATCAGATCCCTGAATTATATGGCACATTTTACCAGGCTTCAAAGGGATCTGGTTTCTGAGCTCTCTGAAACCTTGGCTAGTGCCGTATCTGGTAAGGTCATTCTCAAAGTGGCCTCTCAGCTGGCCACCATTGAATCTATATCAAACTCCTCTATGCGACTGATATCTCACACATCAGAAGGAGCAGCTAGAGCAGCGGGTTCAGCTGCAGTCTTGAGACGACACTCCTGCATGTGCTTGTGCAACTTCGCGGAACCCTTGAAGTATTCTTTTCTTAATGGCCCCATTGAGGCCTCCTTGTTGTTTGGGCCCAAAGTTAAAAGCACACTGGCCAGATGTGAACAGGACAGTAAGACTCTTTCTGCCGTAGGTGTCTGTTATTCTTCCCCTCAATGTGCTTTCTCCCAAAACCAAAAGAGTGGGAAGATATGGTTCAAGAAATCTCAGGGTCCTTTCCGTAACACACAAGCCAAGTTCTCCCCCAGAGGCAGAGGGGGAAACTCACAGGGAAGATGCTCCTTTCGGGGCAGAGGGGGTCCACATAACCAGGGTTCCAGGGATTCTTTCCCTGGTCAATCCTACCAGCACTCCTGAAGAGAGACCCAACTCCTTTCCTCTGGAGGTGGTTGGGGAACGTTTCTTCTTGTACCCTTCTGCCTGGCTAACCATCACCACCAATTCTTGGGTACAAAGGATTATAACCAGAGGTTATCATATCCCCTTTGATCTATGCCCCGCTCCTTCAGAAAAATCTTACCCCGACGTTCCACCCAGTCAAAGGGAAGAAGCAGCACTAGAGACAGAAAAGCTGCTAAGAAAGAGAGTCATCCAAATAGTCCCTGCAGACCAGATAGGATCCAGATTCTACTCAAGACTATTTTTGGTGTCAAAGAAAACCGGGGACTGGAGACCAATTTTGGATCTCAGTGTATTGAACAAGTTTGTGAGAGTACAAAAATTCCAGATGATCACAATAGTCTATCCTCCCGCTTTTGGAAAAAGACGATTGGATGTGCTCTATAGATCTTCAAGATGCATACTACCACATAAAGGTGGACAGGCCATCAAGAAGATTTCTGTGCTTCCATGCAGGAGCCATTCACTACCAGCTCAGAGTACTGCCCTTCAGACTCTCTGCAGCCCCCAGAGTGTTCACCAAGTGCATGGCAGTTGTCACAGCTCACTTGTGACTTCAAGGATTCCAGGTGTTTCCATACTTAGACGACTGGCTCATTTCCGTCCTCACCAGACATCTACTGGAAAAAGCCCTGGCATACCCTCTCCTCGCTGCTCAAAGGCTAGGCATAACCATAAACTGGCAAAAATCCAATCTCACCCCATCTCAGTCGACAGAATTCATAGGGGTTATCTTGGACACAAAAAACTGCTGAGCTGCTATTCCAAAGCACAGAATTTAAGGATAAAGCAACAGCTAATTCCAATCCTTTCAAGGGAAAAATCCATGGCTCACTCGGTTCTACAGCTGTTGGATTCCATGGCAGCCTTCATCACCATTGTTCCCCTGGCCAGGTTTAACATGCGGCTTCTACAATGGCTACTGCTCAGCCAATGGTATACTTTTCAGCATCCTCTTTCAGCCATGATTTGAGTAACCCACAGGTGCAGACAGGATTTAAATTGGTGGATGACACACAATCTCTCACAATGGTCTTGCCCCTTCTCCCCCCAGCAACCCAAGGCCACAGTGACCACAGACACCTCCCTGATGGGGTGGGGGGGGCTATGTCAGGGACAGACAGTCCAAGGCACTTGGTCCAAACTGGAGGCCCATCTGCATATAAATGTTCTAGAGCTGAGGGCGGTGCTTCTGGCGTTGCAAGCATTCCATCCCCTGCTGCCGTCTGGGACAATTGCGATTCAATCAGACAACATGGTGGTGGTCTAGTACATCAACAAGCAAGGTGGAACCAAATCTTACCCCCTTTGTTGAGAGGCCATGAGGATATGGCAGTGTGCGATGGCTACCAACCGTTTTCTTCTAGCAATGCACATTCCCGGGAGTTCCAACGTGATAGCAGACAAGACTCAGCAGGTGCATTCTTCAACCTCATGAGTGGTCCCTGAATCCCTTGATAGCGGTGGAGATCTTCCACTGCTGGGGCCATCCTTGCTGCGACCTTTTTGCATCCCTGACCAACTACAAATGCAGCAACTACTTTGTCCTGATTCCCCCTCCGGGACAGTCATCCAGGGATGCTCTAGTCCATGATTGGCCCTTGGGTCTTCTTTATGCATTTCAACCCTTTCCCCTCATTCCCCAGTTTCTGAAGAAAGCCCGTCGGTTGAAGAGCAAGGTGATCCTCATAGCACCATATTGGCCTCAACAGATTTGGTTCCCCTTCCTTTGGCCTCACCTACTAGATCGACCATGGATTCTCCATCCAACCCCAGAGTTGATCTCACACCCACAGAACCTGATTCATCCCAACTTGAACAGCCTGAAGCTCACAGCTTGGCTACTCCAATTCTCTTGATTGCCAGGCAGAATGATCTTTCTTTACCAGTACGTGATATTCTCATTGCTTCTCATAAGTCCTCCACTAGAATTACTTATCTGAGCAAGTGGAAAAGATTTACCTGTTGGCTGAAAGATAAACAAGTAGACCCCTTTTCAGCACCAAGGTCGATAATACTAGACTATCTGGCCGACCTTTTTCAATCGGGGCTACCATTAGAGTTCATTTGGCTGCAATTTCTAATTTTCATGAGGGTGTCCAAGATTCCTCTCTTATGTCCCATAAGTTGTGCAAGACCTTCATAAAAGATGTGAATCATCTGAGGCCACCTTTTAGAGAACCTATTCAACTATGGGATTTATCATTAGATCTGCAAGCTCTGACAGTGTCACCTTTCGAACCAGCCTCTTCTTGCGACCTCAAGTATTTGTCATGGAAAATCTTGTTTTTGGTCACCATTACTTCTGCCAGGCATATTTCTGAGCTTTAAGCTTTATGTATCAAGAGTCCATACTTGATTTTTCATAGAGATAGAGTGTCTCTGAGAGCTAATCCATCATTTCTGCCTAAAGTGATCTCTGAAATGTCCATTAATCAAGCCATTGAATTGCCAGTTTTCTTTCCCAATCATTCAAACAGAGGAGAGTATTGCCTACATACACTAGATATCCACAGGCAAATCTGTTTTTACTTAAACAGGACTAAACCCTTTCGTAAATCTGACAAGTTATTTGTGGCATTTTCTGGACCTAGATTAGGATCTGCTGATGCTAAGGTCACATTAGCTTGATGGTTGAAGGACTGTGTGACCTTCATTTATACACAACATAATATCTCGTTGCCTACTACCATGAAAGCTCATTCAACAAGGTCGGTGGCAACTTCTGCTGCCTTCCATGCCAGAGCTTCTTTACATGACATCTGTGCAGCTGCAACTTGGGCTACGCCTCATATCTTCATCAGTCGTTACAAATCGGATTTGGCCTCCAGGGGAAGAGCATCTTTCGGTTCTATGGTGCTCAGGAATGTCCTTCCATGAGAGCCTCCCAGGAATAGAGGTAGCTGGGGACTCTGTCCCATGCGTAAGGAATGAACGAGGATTAACAATATCAGATAAAGAAGTTATGTCTTACCATAACATTCCATCTGTATTGTTGATCCTCGTTCAGTCATTACAATCCTCCCTCCTTCCCCCTCCTGTGGTTTCTAGTGGATCTCACCATCCGGTTCTCTTAGGTTATTTGACCAGAGGTAGCTTCTACCTTCTTTGACTTGCAAATTCAATCTGAGGTAACAGGGAGAGGGGGATTGTGGGTAAGAGTTTAGCTCGAGAGTTTGAAGCTGACGCAAGCTTGGAAAATGGCCGGCTCGGTTCCGAGGTCGTAACTGATACCCATGCGTAATGACTGAACAAGGATCAACAATACAGATGGAACATTATGGTAAGACATAACTTGTTTTTACAATACCATTTGCGGTGTTTCTGCCTGTCATCCACTTCACATGCAAGATATACTCATTTTGTTTCCTTTGCCACAAGTCATCAAACTGATGCCTGCACTCTTCCCACATCTTGGTGATTAGACAGCTCCTCAACCAGGTCATATCAGGCATCTTCTTTCTTAACAGCACCATTGTAAGAGCCCAGTAAGTGCTACATGAGATGAAGATGAAGCATTAGGTTTAGTAAATGCTCCATTGTTATGGCATTTCCAAAATATGTGTTGCTCTGTGGTGATGAGTATAGCTGCCACAAGCATTCACTCATGTTTCTAGGGCCATATCACTGATGGTTACAAAGGTGACCGCCAACTGTCATCAGCGGAGATGCTTGTGTTACCATATACTTCTGCTTCTACTTTGTTTTTGAGCTTTTCTCCCCAGGACTTCCCTGAAAATGGATACTTGCTGTCCAGTCAGACTGTCCTGGATAACGAATGTTACATAAATAAATACATAAATAAATATACATGCCTGTTGTGAGATATGCTTGCTGTATGTAAGTCTGTATCTGTCCCTGTGGTTGTCATATGGCATACCCCCACACCCATCCCATTGATTACTATGAATTCTGCATAGGTTACCCCATGTTTGTAGCTTTCCTTCTATCACTGTTCACAGGTGCCTGCATTTCTGGAAAACTAAGTGGACATCAGAGGTTGGGCTGTTTCAGCCATGCTGAAAATAGTACAGTGCTGCAAGCACTTTAGTCACAGGGGTGACACTTACTGGAGTGAGGATGTGCTGACTAATCTTTACAAGACCAGGTGTGACAGACAGTGGCCTGTGATGGGAAATGCCATGGGAGGATGTAGTTGAACATCACAACATTGCTTTAAGCATGCTGTTGACATACTATGCTGTGCCAAAGCTAAGGCACATCCCATAATAGCAAAATGGTCAGTCATGAGGGGAGTATTTGGAAGCAAAAGGTAACAGAGTGACAGACGTTTTTGATGTCCCTCCAGGGCGACATAGATTCTGGCTATATCACTAGAGGAGTGGACAGTGACATAAGGATGGGACCACTCCCGTGTTTCTTGATGGACGATGCACCATATTATGTGCCTTGTACACCAGATTACTGAGCAGTAGCACTGCTCACAGATATTGTAGTCTGCATAGCCAACTTTAGGCACCAGCAAACCATGTAGTCGCTGGGGGCCCCCTTGTCATGAGGGGGCACCCATCCAAAGTAAGTTGTCTTATTTTGATATTTTGTTTTGGTTAAACCAACAAAAGCTAGTACCACAATCTTATGTACATAATAAACCAGATGGGTAATGCTAACTCATTGGATGAATAATCCTAAGGATTAGCACCTCTTCTTCTCCTTTAAAATTCAGAGATCTCACTCATTATAGTGAAGGTGTTTTGCTAAGTGCTAGGCTTTATAATTCCATTAAAAATTTTACTACTGATATAGTGCCCTTGATTTAGTGAAATCCTTCTAGTGGACATTTTATGCATTTAAACTAACATACATGGTATTAGGCACCTACAATATTTGCAGCTGTGGGGGACCACTGATAATTTTTAACCATGTGGGGATCTTTAAAAGCTGCCCCTTGTAGGGGGAAATGAGGAAGAAAAAAAGATTATTCCCTTATTACGTACTTTATCTTAAACAGGTTTGTGTTAGGACCCTGTTAGGATAAAGGCTATGTTAATCAGTGAATGAATATGAGCGAGGTAAGAGCTAGAGACTGGCAAGCCACAGTGACCAATCTCAGCACTTACCTGGTATTTTAAGAAAAGCAGAGGCTCACTACTGAAATGTTGGCATTTGAAATGCCAAGTGCTGAAAAGGTGAGGAAAAAAAGACCGTAAACCAGGAGAAGATCAAATCTTAAAAATCGCTCTTCTCTTTAAAACTTCTTTTTTTGCAGGGAGGGAGCCGGAGGGAGCCCACCCTGCACATCCCTGAATATATTAATACCAACTGTAAGATCACCATACCTTGGAGATAAGGGAATATTGAGTGAAATAGCAACTCAGACTTAGTATATGTAAGTTCATTCTTTTGACCATTCAGTCTCTGTATTTCCGGACTAGATCTAGTGGATCCCAACATTGCAAATGGTTACCAAGAGAGGTGGATGCTCCAAATCTTCAGGGATGGTTTTCTTTTTCAGAGGGTATTATAAAAACTAGAAGGACAGTAGATACTGTAACTGTTAACTTTTTATCCTGAAGAATTCTGGGCAAGACTTGCAAGATGGCTGCACACTGAGCAACAGCTTAATTCCCCCTTTCCCAGTATGAAAACAGAAACTTGGCAGAGAAGGCTGTTGGACCTTTGTATTTCTTGATAAATTTCAGTTACCAGTTAGTAAGTGCACTGACTGGATGCCAGAAAAAAAATAAATATAGAGGACCTGAGGAAAATCAGCTACAAAAGGTGAGGAAAAGCTGACTGGGAAAAGTACTACAACTGTTCAGCAAAAGGCAGTGCAAGCTCCAGACATAACTTCCAGTAACCTAGAAGAAAGCATAAGAAAACTACACACAGACTTGTTTAAAAAATGAAACACTGATGGAGTATATCAACTCAAACACAAAAGGCTGGACAAAAATGGAAGAAACGTTAAACAGATATTCAGATCAGGTGATAAAACTGCAAAACTCTGATGTTGAAATGAAGAAAAGGCTGGCTAAATATGAGACTGCTCAAGGAGAGATGTTTCAAAAATAATAGAATTAGAGGATAAAGCATGTAGGGAAAACCTGAGATTGTCCACTGTACCAGAGAAGCTGGAAGAAACATGCTGTATTAATTGAAAACACAAACAAGCACCTGGGCTGGTATTCCACAGCAGGCATTGTTAATTGAAAGGGCACATCTGGTGTATGCTCCAAACTTGACTATGAGAAAGTGACTTAGACCTTTAATAGTAAATGTGTAATCCTACCAGCAGAAGGAGTTGATTCTGACAAAACTGTGGTAGAAGGACAAGAGACAGCAGAGTCTTTGTGTAGGATGATTACTCATTGTACACCAGTCAGAACAGGAGTAAATTTATTCCACTGTTTAGGGAATGTCAAGAAGCAGGCATGAGATTCAAATTTCTTTACCCAGTTATCTTCAAAATATTCTTTTACTGGAGGGACAAAATCATTTTTTGATGAAGTACATTCTAAGGAGGAACTACAAAAGTTAGTCTAACAAAAAGTGAGCCGTGAAACAGAAGCTGGTAATAAAGACCACAGAGAGATTGTGCCAGTGAAACCTTTTCCATTGTTTCAAAAGAAAATTCTGGAGAGAAGGAAGGGAAGACAAGAGTTGACCAGAATAATTCAGAGTGCATTGGAAATGATGCAGAGTCTGGATATGGGAAACAGAGGTGAACAGGAATAAAACTGTTAAGTTAGAAATTCACAAGTGTGTGATTGTAAAACAGTAATTATATTTGTGAAATTTGACAGAACAAGAACATCTGGAAATAGTTGACTTTTTTGGACTTTGTTTGACTTGTGGGGGACTCTAAAGTATATATCCTACTTAATGTCATTAATGATCAGATAAATACTTAGAGAAGGGGCAGAGGAAGGAGAAAGTTAACTGCAAGTAAAATCATTTTTTCTTAATAGTATTACTTTTATAGTGTATGGTTTTCTTTGCATGCTATAAAGTAAAGGTTTTGCAGTTGTTTTAAGTGTAATGAGGATACTATTGTAAACAGGTGCACATCTTTCTTTTCTCCCTTTTTCTCTCTTTCTCTTTTTCTCTCTGCTCAATTTTAAGAAATGTAGGTATTGCAAGGTAAAATAAAAAGTCTGGTTAAAAGAGCAGTACCAAAGAAAAATGAATGTGCTTTTAATTGTTCTTGCATCTGGGAATGACTGGATTAAGGCCATTAGCTTAATCTAGTAACAAGTTTTAAGAGAAAGCAAGTAAATGAAAAAGAATATTGAATGTTATAAGGATTTTTTCTAGTAAATAAATGTATGCTTATTAGCAGTTCTGTATCTGGTCCTCGTGTCTCTAGGGAGACGATCTGATAAAGAGAAATTAGCTATAATTGGCTACAATCTGATAAAAAGAAATTGGTTAGGAGATACCCTTCTCTGAAAGCATTCAGGTGTTTTCCCAGCTGGGAAAGCTATAAAGATCAGATAAAACCAGACAGCACTTGGTAGAAGCACAAGCTGCACCATGCACCTTAGCATGGATTACTTGTATTTCAGGTTAATTCAAGTCTGTTTGAGACATTTGCTTCTATTAGGATGGTAAAATTCAATATTTGAAGATATACATAGTTTGCGTGTTAGCATTAAGTTAATAGGTTTTAGGCATGTATCATGGTGTGTTTGTTTTTTTTGTTTGAGGGCTTTTTATAAAACAAAAAGTTTTGCAAGATGTGACATAGGCTCAAATGGATATGACAAGAAACAGTTGTATAAAAATTTAACCTGCCAAACAGTGTATGCATGTAACACAAATGCTGTAACTAGACATTTAACAAAAAACTGTTATATATAGAAGGTGGGAATAATAACCTTTTAATACACTGATGCTTTCTGTAATGTCTTTAAATGGCATTGGTCTCACAGATAAATACAAAAAAGAAAGAGTATTGAACTACATTAAAAACATAGAGTGCAAATAGCTATGCTACAGTAGACATACTTGGAAAGAACTGAACATGTGAATTTGATAAAGAAAGGTTTTCGGGATGGTTGTTCACCAGAATACCTTGGCCAAAGAAAAGAGGAGCACTTAAATTAATTGCAAGAGGAGCTCCAATAGTGATAGAATGATAGAGGAAGATAAAAAAGATAATTATGGTAGATTTGTAATACTATGGGGCTACTGGCAAGGGAGGAGGATTAAATTGGCATGTATTTATATTCCACCTAAAACTGCTATAATGGAGCTTAGGAAAATTCTTGGAAAAAGAATAAGCTTTCAGCAAAGAATATAACTTATAGGTGGGAAATGGATTTTGATTTGCAGCAGTGAAGATGCGTCTGGGGGCCCAGAAAGGAAAGTACAACAAAGGAAGGTAGATTTTTTGAAGAAATTTATGAAAATATTTGCATGGAAGATGTGAATTCAGCATTAGGAGATTGGAGTGATTTCACATATTATTCCCCAAGATACAAAAACAACTGGAATTTACATTTCACAGGAACATGTGCCTTTAATTGAAGGTCTTGATATGTACCCAATAACTATTTCAGATAATGTGCGGCCAATAGTAATAAAATAAAAGCAGAGGGTAGTGAAATAAAAATGAGACACTGGCACCTTCCCACCTATATTTTGAAAAGAGAGGAATTTAAGGAATGGGTAGTGGATGTTATTTAGGAGCTATTAGAGAAGATTGAAACTTCCTCTGAAAATATAGCTAGGGCGTGGGATAAAATTAAAGCGGAGTTTAAAAATTAGGGTGGAAATAAAAGAACAGGAGGTATGGTTAAGACCTAACAAGAATTATTTTAGAGGGCCCAACAAATGCTAAAATATTGCAGAAAGGGGGAATCTGGCAGGACAAGAAGAGAAGCAACTGCAGAATGCTTAACAGAAAATAAGGTATTACCTCGATAATATGCATGAGTTTAGAAAGATTGCTGTTAAGTAACTATTTTTTGATGATAACTCTAGAGCACAAAAACTTTTAGCATAATGACTCGGGCAACAGAAAGTAGAAAGAGCTATAACCAAGCTTAAGGAGCCTTTAACAAGGAAGATAACAATGCATCTTGTAGATGTATTAGAAATATTTAGGAAATTCTATGGAAGTCTGTATAAAGCAGAGAAATATGGAAATCAAGAAAAGTTACAAATGGAAATGTTTATGGAAGAATTAAATATGCCAAGGTTAGAGGTAGATGAGGCTCAATTACTAACAGTTAAGATAGGCGGAGATGAGATAAAAATGGTGATGTATAAGCAATCTACAGGAAAGTCTCCAGGAATAGATGGTATTCCTTTGGATGCTAGCAAGGAAAAAACTGATATAGATCTGGAAGGTCTTGTTTAACGGTATTTTAAGAGGAGGAGAAATACCAACATCCTGGAAGGAAGCAGTGGTAGGTGTAATACCTAAAGAGGGTGAAGATCCATCAGATCCGCCTTCATACAGTCCTATTTCAATACTAAACCATGATTATAAAGTACTTATGTCTATAATGGCTAAAATAATAGCAAATGTCTAAGTTGATAGATATGGATCAATGTGGTTTTGTGGAGGGGAGGCAAACATTTGACAACATTAACAGAACATTGATGATCCAGAGGGAAGTAGAATGTAAGAAAATATCACTGTTGTTGGTGGGTCTTGATGTAGAGAAAGTATTTGACAGAGTAAGCAGTAACTTTATGAGCAGGGCAATGGAAGCATTTGCATTCCCTGATAAAAATTAAAAATTGATTAGGAGGATATATGAGGGATCAGAGATGAATACTAAAGTAGGTGGGGTCCTTTATGATAATTTCTGCTTCAGCAGAGGACCCATGCAGGGGTGTGCAGGGTGTCCTCTTTCCCTTTGTTATTTGCATTATATTTAGAACCATTGGCAAAGAAAATAAGGGACACAGAAATTCAAGGATATGATGTGTATGGTAGATAAGAAAAACTGGCTATATTTGCAGATGATATTATTTTATACCTGACAAAACCAGAAAAGGACATTGCAGTGTTGTGGCACATTTTGAGACAGTTTCAAATCTTTTTGGTTTGCAAAATTAATGAAGCTAAAACAGAGGCAATAGCAGTAAATGATATACCCACACACAAATTGGTTCAGCAATATCCATATTTATGGGAATATAATTAAATGAAGTATTTAGGAATATGACACAAAAACACAGTGCATCAACAGGATGGACCACAGCAGTCTAACATCCTGTTGATGCACTGTGTTTTTGTCTTATACTTAGTATTTTTGCTTCATATGGGACAGTTTGCTTTGTGGTGGTGCTTTTTGATTGTACTGGTGTTATTTAGGAATATGGATTAAAAATTATTCTGGTGTGGCAGCTAAGGATATGTGGGAAGACACTGAAATATAATACAAAAAGTGAGAAGCAGGAAGCTCTGTTATATAGATATGGATAGTAAGATACAAGCAGTAAAAATATTTTTAGTCCCTTTAGTCTTATACACAGGTCAGGCATATTTTTATCAACCAGAGGAGAAGTTGTAGATAACAATTAATAAAGAGCTGAAGGAATTTATCTGGGATGGAAAGATGGCAAGAGTCAGGTGGGATAAGCTGATTCGTCCAACAGAACAAGGCAGATTGGGATTACTAGATTTGAAGGGGTATTTCAGAGCTATGCAGTTAGGGCTCCTATACATAGCACAAACAGAAACCTATGATTCAAAGTGGAAAGGGGTGATGATGAAATGGGGGTAAGCTCAAGAAACAAGGAGAGACTGGGGTTTTGGATGCAGGTCTTTAAGGAGAATAACAATAACCATACAGAACAATATATTCACAAAGTAGCAGAAAGTATTCTAAGAACTAAGCCAACATGGGAATGGAGGAAGGAGATTGTGCCAATAGGGATGACTGCAATTAGAGATACAGACAATAGGCAAGAGGGGGCTGGAATTTATTGGAGAAAAATGGAAAAGGAACCAAGGTACTGAAAGCAAATAACTAGAGAGGGAACAGTAGTAGAATGGGAAGACATCAATAATTTATTTAGACTGCAGGTTAGAGGTTGCCTTCCCTATCAGGGATTCATATCAGAGTGTAGCCAAAGAGAAAGAAATAGGGCATGCTAAACAAAAAACCAGCACTGGTAGAGTTTTTAGTAGAATCTAGAATGGAAGCTGCCATTAAAAAAGGAATAATTAGTAGAACATATAAAATATTGCATGATACCTATAAGATTCAGTCAGAGGAGGTTAGAAAGGACTGGGAAGAGAGACTGGATAAGCAATTCACAAAGAAGCAATGGGCGAATATATGTATGTCTCCCAAATATGCAATAAAATCTAGAAGGTTTAGGATTTTTGCTTGGAAACATTTACATTGATATTTTTGTACCTCAAGTAGACTCCAGATAATTTTTCGTCAGGTAGACAGCAAATGTTGGTGGTGTGATGGTGAAGAACAAGGTAATTGGAAACAAATTTTCTGGGAATGTAATGAGTTGGCAGACCTAAAGATTCCCTGCAGACTACTCTGTCAGAGATACTGAGTGAGCAAATTGGTGTAACTAGGGAAATGATTTTTCTGAGCTATGATACAGAATCGGAATTGCTTAGACATACTAAGGCCTTGCTGAGCCTAATTATGGTGGTTGCTAAAAAAGCAATTACTAAAAATGGAAATCAAAGTCTAAACCAACTGTACAGAAGTAGCGAATATAGTAATAGAGATAAAATAACTGGAATTGGGATCTTTAAAAAAGGTTAGAAGCAAATTACATAGGAAAAATGTGAATTGTGCGAACAATACGTACAAGGGAGTGATGAGGTTTAAAAGAAGGTAGGAAGTGAATGAGCTATATAATGTTTGACTGACAGTTATTAGGTAGATTTTAAGTGACATATAATGTTTGCAACTAGGATTATGTTAGTATGCTTTATGATGTAAAATGCTTGCAGCTGGGATTATGCCAATGTGGTTTGTTTTCATTTATATAAATGTGTTATTGCCTATGTCATAAGTGATAATTTAAGAAAGATCTTTTTGTTTAAAAAAAGGAATTCTGGGCAAAACTAAAAATAATGGTTGAATAAAAGCTCAGAATTAGGGACACTTTTTAAATATTACTCTAATTTGCTTAAAAAGTTAATAGAATACCATGTTTTCCATCAACATGCATTTAATTTTCTTAGCAATAAGAAGTATGAAACCCTAATGTTTGATATTATTGACTGTCTGCATTTCTGAATGATTTACAAGTAAATCAAAAATTTTATGAGGGTCAGAGCAAAAACTTCAGACGAAATAATGGACATTGTGTGAAATCAGAGACAGTGAGAGGTATACATTTCTTTTCACCAAGATGCATATAAGTGACTTGCCCTACTCTTGTCTGATGACTGCTAAAAAGCAGTCACTGATTTGGTGTGGCAGTTCTAGTGTCAAAAAGATATTACTACTTGCTAAAGTCAGTGAAAACTAGTACTAATAAGGCTTATATGTGTGCGTGTGTGTGTGTGCGTGTGTGTGTGTGTGTGTGTGTGTGTGTGTGTGTGTGTATGTGTGTATATATATATATATATATATATATATATATATATATATATATATATATATATATATATAATGTATGTATGGGGGCAAGGGATGGATAACATTGTAAGAGTAGCAAGTTGTCCATTATTTCTGTCAGCACTGCCATTACGTTTGTGTCTGAGGGAGGTGGTTGCATTGCATTTAAGAGTAACAGGTTGGTTATTAATGTATTTATTTTACCATTGCAGACATAGGCCTTACATATCCTAGGAGGTTATCATTGGTGGTTTGGCAGAAGCAGGATGTGTGTGAAAGTAACTGCTTATTGGGAAAGTGGTGCATTGAGTAGTGTTGCCATTTCACAGTCCTTTGCTTTTACTGAGTTCTTTGTTCTATCTTTTTCTATGCAGAGTCTACATGCCTTGCCTGTGCCTGTATGCTCTAGTTTCCTGCAGCACCCCAAAGACATGCTGTAGGTAAACAAGCATTCCTTCAGTTTCTTTGAAGGTGAGTGTTGAGCATGTTTGTGCATCTCGTGATAGACCTGGCTTGTCAGGAAGTGTGTGTGTGTGTGTGTGTGTGTGTGTGTGTGTGTGTGTGTGTGTGTGTGTGTGTGTGTGTGTGTGTGTGTGTGTGAAATATATCACTGATTTTTATCTGTGTACACACAGTAATGTTGGACACAAGCGTACCTCTTTAGAGCTTCTAAAGGTCTGGTGGATCCCTCACCCTAGACTGTATAACTGGATTTTGACTTGGGCTTAGAGGTATCCTCTGCCAACAACTGCACCGATTCTAAAACCAGCCCAGCTCAGAGGTGTGTACAGAAGGGTGCTGTAGCTTGTGTCGGAGGCTGAGGGTGATGTGGTCATTGCTTTTTTTAATTTTCCATAGTCAAACTTTAGAAGTGTGCAAAGGAGTTCATTATAGCCTGTGTTGGGAATGGGGACAGTGTGGTCACTCTTTATTTTACTTCTGTCACAGTCCTCAGAAGTTTACAAAGAAGGTCGCTATAACTATACACTGTGTAGTGATAGTGTATTCTCTGTGAGTAACACGGAGTGCATTACTGTGATCATTATTTCTTTACTTTATTTACAATTACACATCAGGCTGCCTTTTGGGGATAGGGATGATGAGCATGCTTTGTTCATGCATGACAGCAGTCACTCAAAATACATGAGTGCAGCCATTTGTGCCTTTGCTTTCATTCCAGTCTTAACATCAAAGGAATGCAGTTATAGTGACTGCCTTTGTTTTGGGTGGGGAGGGCAGTATTCCCACATAGGATTTTTTTATCTTATCAGACATTTGTCTTATTAGTTTATTGTGAGCTTTTGTTCAGGTCTGCACTGGATTAATGCTTCTAGGGGCCTGGTAGACCCCATACTCCCCCAATTAATTCAGTACTTCCCACACAGTTTTTATTATGGTGTCTTGGCCATTTGCAGTGTTAAAATGATGGAATGATAGGTAATATTGAACAGTAACTATACATTTATTTTCCTTAGTCAAAATTTTTATTCAGGTCATCACGGGATGAAAAGGTGGTTTAAAAAATCTAAAATGCACTTCGGAGTATAGAGAAAGCCATGGCTTTTGAAAATAGCTGAAGAGTAATACAAAATGTCAGAAAAGGAATTAAAAATAATCTGTGTTATGTAGGGAGCACAGGGTGTGAGGAAAGCATTGGATGATGTATGGGGTTGTGGTGGTGGTAGTGACGCAATAGGCAGTTGAGGGGGCACCATGGAGCTCTTTACTTAGGGCACCATAAATCTTAAGGATGACTTTGTACACTGTGTTTTAATGCAGCAATACTGCAACTAAATTCCAGTCAGTGTAAATGTCATCCTGTGAGGTGAACCATCATGGTGTGATATGCAGGCATGTCATAATATAAGACCATTCTATTCAATCTATGTGTCCTGAATTTTTGCAGCATGAATTAAAAGGTTGTTTAGATGGGTGGCAGTGACATGGTGATACTCAGACTGAAACTGTCCGGGAGGCCCCTAACTTGATACTTGCTGGGAGCTCTCAAAATACTAACACCAGCTCTGGTAGTTTGACCATAGTAGCTGTGGGCTGTGTATTGTTTTAGGTGCATCAAGCATCCAGCACACTCTTAACATGCATACTGCAGGGGCATGCTTTTGGCACAGGTACTTATACTCACCTGGTTGTGTATTTTGCTATTCACTGAGCAGAGCACAGCTATGGTGACAACAACAGGCTGATATTGGCACCAGTGCTGGGAATGGTGATGATGACAAGAAACAGATACCTCAGTTACAGTCTGATGACACAGTGGCACTGTCTCTCTGTCTTCATCTGGAGTGCGGATGCATCCTTAATATAGACTAAATTTGTGGCCTCAGCCACATAAGAGCATGAAGTTGTAACAGCATGAGAATTCACAATCCAGTGTAAGGAAGGGAATCTCCCATGGCTCCTACAACCAGCAACACTCAATCTCCAGCTCTACCAGCAGATTCTCACAATGCATTTGAAGTGGCCTTGCATGGGTCCCTATGTCATTGCATTTCACAGGTTGCCTCTGATATGTAGGTGTCACTCAGCATTAAGCTGCAGATGTGCTGCATTATCATCCAGGTACAATCTTCCACAGCGCAGTGTAGTCTGGCACAGGCCTCATTGCTGTGTTAAATGGCATCCATGCTGACAAGGAATGATTGGTCTTCTTTGGTCTATGGTTTCCATGCAGCATTTTCACATCCACATCTCTGTAGAGTGTTACTAGTTCTACCATTGCTGTATTCACTGCAGTGTTGCCTGAGGTCAGGGGAGAACACATACCTGAGGGTCGTGTAGGGATGCCATCATGAGGGTACACAGGCCTCACCTACATCTGGATGTCTGTGATGCTCCCTCAGCCCTAATTATGGCAGGCCACATTTCTCACTCTCCATTGTAAGGATACCTCATTTGCAGACCTCGTAGAAGTCACATTCCCACAGTCACAGATTATCTCTATCAGGAGGCAACAGAAGTCCCATTGTAAGAAGTCAGTGTAAGTAGTGGTCACAGAATACTGCTTTCATCACTAAAATTAGCAGTTATTCTAATGACTTTAATAATATATTACTTGAGTAAAATTGCACTGTTGTGCCTTGTTGCTTTAATAGTGTTTTACTTTGCTGGAAATATCTAAGACAGAAATATAACTAGGTTCTCTGGTGCACAGTACAGTTACCTGAACTGGCATCCCTTTTTTCTTTGAGTCAAGGAGCACAAAAAATGTCTTCTCAGAGCTGAAGACTAAAAAAAAAACATTTTCTCTGATCTTAAAATAGTCACTAAAACCAAAAATAACTACATTTTTTGTTTAGCTATATTAAGACATTAAGACTTAATACCCAGTTATTGTTCAGAGTTAGTCCACAGTAATATTGTACACTCTGACTCAAAGGAAATACCTAATATCCTAGCTAGCAAGTGTAGTGCAAATCTTACTACAGCCACAGTGATAGCTGTACCACAGGGTTCACAATCCCAGCCACCTCCTTTAATTATTGTGGAACATGTTCAGCCCTCTGAAAACTAAGAAAGCCTCATCCATGGGCCCTGATAATATACTAGGTTGCCTGATTATCACTGCTAAATATGGCCTTTCTAAACCCATCTTTAGTTTAAGTTTCTCCTCTGAGAACATTTCCAAAACCTGAAAAGCCTGTATTGTAATGAAGGTATACAAGGTTGTCTGAACTCCTGACCTTGGTAACTATAGGCCCTATAGTCTTACTAGTTATATAGTTATGAATGTTATCTGAGACCTCCTTGACCCAAACATTGAAAATCTCTTGACCCTGGACCCACATCAGTTTGGCTTTGTCAAAGGTAGGTCCTGCCTCCTTAACCTAATTCATTTCTTTTAAAAGTAACCAAAACAGTGGATAATGATTATGCAGAACATACCATATTTCTTTACCTGGTTAAAGAGTTGGACATTGTTCTCCATGCAGGCATTTAAAGACAGACTTCTGAATCTGAACATAAATCCATATGTGTTGTGGTTGCTATTCTGAATATGAGTATAAATCCAAATGTGTTGTGGTTGATAACTAACTGGTTGTTGGACAGAACCCATGTCATTATAGAGTCACAGGTGCCACTTCTGAAAGCAAACAATTTACCTGTAGTATATTTTATTGAATTAATTATTTATTTATTTAATATTTGTTTACCGGGGATGTCCGACTGGGCAAATATCCCCTTTTTCAGCGGAGGCCCGGGGAGAAAAGCTCCACATAATAACAACATAACAGTCAGTATTTTAAACAACAGTGAAACAAATCAGAGAAATGATAGTAATAAATCACATAACATATTACAGTTCAAGTTAGTAATAAGGCTAACAGGATCACTTAGTAACACATATTTTGACAGTTACACTTAGCATCAAGAAATCATTCAGTGAAGTAGTGTCTCAGAGATACAACAGCTTAATATACAATGGTGTAGTGTCTCAGATATACCTGTTTGGTACTTTAAATTGCTATGCTTACTGTTGTTATACTTATAATCACATAGGATCAGTGAGCAAATAGAGATATGTTGTAAACTGCCTCCGTGTCTGGGAATACCGGAGCTACAGGGTCGAACTATTGCCATAACAGCTCAGTCCCTGTTACCACTTTTGTAGAAAGTGCCGGGTAGAAAGGCTGCCTGGGTGTGCTAAGCCTCCTGAGTTTAATACGTTGAGCTACATGTGCACATAATTGGATAGTGCTATTCAGAAACCGCTCAAATAGTCTTCTTGTGCCTTCTAAAGGTAACTACTTAGCTAGGCCATTGAAATGCTGTTGTAGCGCTCTGTGTTGGGCGCTGTATTCTGCCTTGCACCCCTGGCCTTTGTCTAATTCTACCTGCAGAGTAAACCATAAAAGTCAGTCCAGCTCAGGAAAGTATCTGTTACGGTGGTTAGAAGTGTAATAAATACTGTGCTTGATTTTTAATGTAATGTCATTTTAAATGCATGTACTGTAACTCAATCCACCCCACTAAACACTCTACTTGTTTTTTGTTTTCCCTAACTCTCTCCCATGTTTCTGCACCCTAACATAGTATCCCTGACCAAGGCTTAGTCACATCAAAAATAAAACAAGGAATCTGCCAAACTGAACCTGATAAGAATTACCCGGGAGACTGGAAAGAAAGTATGCTATCATCCCCTCTTTAATGTGCAAATATTTTAAACTGACATTTCTGTACACATTTACCTTATTCCTCCCTGGAATTCAGGTATCTTAACCCAGTGTGAGCAGAGTACTACGGGAACCCGAGGCCTTTCACAGACCCCTTCTCATACCTTACACCTTATCTATCCCTTCCACCATTAAATACTAGCTAGCTGACTACCTGCAAGTTAATAGAAGATTTCCATTATAGTTGCAGATATCCTACTATCCTGGCTTAGGGCAAACAGATAGTTTTTTTAAGAGGCCCAGCACCTACTCGGTAGGGCCCCGCTTTGTTCGCCCTTGCTACGCTCTGGCTCACTTTGCTCACCACCCACCCCCCATATCATTTCCTTTATACGTATCCACTTAGGCCCAACTCTTCCTGCTCATCCCCTACCCCTCCCAACAGCTTCCTCACAGACTCACCCCCCCTCCTATTGTTCCTACCCATACACAACTACTTATCACTTACCCATCTGCCCACTGTCTACACTATACTCTACAGTTATATCATGCCCTTCAAACCTCAAGCATTACTCCTGATACCTATACTCTCCCTCCTCTACCTCCTATCACACACATCTACCCTCACCCTACTTCCATTCAAACATTTGTACTCTACACCCAAATACTAAACCCCAAACCCCCCAACAAACCAAACCTTCTATTCCAAACTATAATACTCTCCTTCCAAAAATAGTTATCTCCTCCTCTCCCAACCACCTCTAAGCATAAAACAAATATCTCCCTCTTTAAACATTTACTCTACTTAAAAAACACTACTTCTATCAGGTGACATCCATCCTAACCTTGGCCCCTCCCAACCTACCTTCCACAGTCATCCGCCTGAACAAACATCTACAAACCCTACCCCCTTAAAAAAAGCAAGTATCTTTCTACTCTATCATCCTCAGGAGTGTAGTAAACAAAGTTCAGGATTTCCATGCCTGGTTAGCTAACTATACTCCTGACATAGTTACCGTAACTGAAACCTGGCTAAAACCATATAATTAAGATAGTGAAATTACCCCACCTGGCTATAACATCCTCAGACTTGACAGGCAAAGGAAAAGAGGTGGAGGGGTAGCCATACTCTACCCTGACTAACTCACAAAGACTAGTCCAAACCTCCCTCTACCCACTTTCTCAACAGCTGAACTCCTACTTATCAATGTTAAACTCAACAACTTTATCACCATAACTGTGGTAGCTGTTTATATCCCACCAGGAGACAATCCAGGCATACTCGAGAACATCCTATCCTACCTCTCACAGACCATCCACAATGAAATCATCATTATAGGAGATGTAAACATAGACTGGATTACTATTCAGACTCCCCATACTACCTCATGTATCAATTTATATGGATTTGAACAGCTAATCACATCCCCTACCTACATTAGTAAGGCACACCTACCACAGTCTACTCTAGACTGGATTTTGGTGTCTCACCCACAAAATTACCATAACCTTCACACTCTACCAAACTCCCTTAGTGACCACTGCCCTATCACAGTAAATAGATACACTCCCCATTTTACCAGGCCTTTCAAGTGTATCACTTCTCGTAAAGTATCTTCCTTTAGTCCAGACTCTTTCTCTGACCAACTCTCCAGAATAGACTGGTCCCATCTCACAACACTTCCTCTAGATGAAGCCGTCCATTCAGCTCCACCTTTCTCAACTCCTTTGCTCCCCTCCAAACTATTAGAATCAAAGCTAATACCACTACTTGGCTAACCAAATCAACTAGAGCCCTGATGAAAAAACGTGACAGCATATGGAAACTATGGACTAAATCCAGGACCCCTTCTCTCCAGCAGACCTACAAAGAACTTAGAAATCAAATATAGTAAATTATTAACAAAGACAAGATCAGCTTCTATGCCAACCCTCCCACCACCCTAAAATTTGACCCCAAAAAATTCTGGAGCCCCATTAATCACTTAATGCATCCAGGAAACCCTTCCCCTCCCAACCCTTGTCCAAATAAAATTCCTGAAGAAACATCAACTCTATAACTTCCATTATTAATGATCTTCCCACTCGAAAAAATACTAACAAACTCCCCTTTCTCAGCCACTCCAGTTCATCCTTCAAACTCTTTCTCAACCACTCCACCTCATCCTTTTAACGCTTTCTCCCTCACATCAGTCTCAACTAACTATATTAAATCCCTACTCTCTAAACTTGAAACCCTACTCCCCTTCAGTTGATAATCTACTTTCTTACTTTCTACAGATTGCAGCTGAACCTCTAGCCTATCTTGTATCCATCCTGATCAACCACTCTATCTCTGAATCATATGTTCCAGTAATTTGGAAAACATTCTACACCTTATACATAAAGGAGGTAATTCTTCAGGTATATCTAACTTCAGGCCAATTGCCATTCTGTCACCCCCTCTCCAAGATACTTGAGAAATGTATCCACAAACAAATAATGCAGTATCTTCTCCAACAGAACCTTCTAACACAAACACAACACAGATTTCACCCTAAACACAGTACTACAACTGCACTAATATCCTTTACCAGTACTGTATCACTGGCCTGTGACAACAACAAACCAGTTTCATGTCTGTTCCTCGACCTCTCCAAAGCCTTTGACACTGTCTCCCATCCTCTACTTTTAGAAAAACTCTCTCACTTAACTTTCTCTCCTCCCACCATGTCCTGGTTTCTAACTATCTCTTTAACCGCCAGCAAGCTGTCAAATGGCACTCTGCCCTAGCCCACCCCAGTTGTCCCAATGGGTGCCCCCCCCCCAATGATCCATACCTGGGCCACTCCTATCCAACATTTTCACCAACCTACTTTACACTTCCTGTCCCAATTCTACGCTTGTACAATATGCAGATGATTCTACAGTCATCACAATTTCTGACAATCCATCTGACCTCTACTCTACTATCTAGGCAACATTCAACTCTATAGAGACATGGCTTAGTGATAATAAATTAATTCTCAACCCCAAGAAAACTAAGCTTCTACTTTTCCTCCCAAAAAACCTCACCAATCTCAAAACTACATTTTCCATCCTATCAAGCAATAACACTATCATTACTGCTGAACCTAGCACTAAACTTCTAGGAGTCATAATTGATGATCAGCTTAAATTTGATCTCCAGGTCACTTTCTCTATCAAAAAGACTGACCAGAAACTTGGTCTCCTATACCATAACAAAAGACATGTAACCAATACAGCCATAATAACTCTCTCCCATGCATTTCTTCTTCCCACCCTTCTTTATAGCTGTCAATTATTCACAAATCTTAACACCACACTCTTAACTAAACACAAAACTACATATAACAAGGTTGTTAGATTTGCGGCAAACCAAACCTACAAATCACACCATTGCCTATCTCTTAAACAAGTGGACTGGCTTGAATTCCCTCATATACTGCTACTACATCAACTGCAAATTATCCACTCCACCCTCTATCTACCATTTTTCTGCCCTAGCCTTCTATCCATTATATCTAAATATTCCACAACTAGGACACTACGTAGCTCAGACCAGGACTTCCTACAGATCTATAAAGCCAAAACCAAAATAGGGTGTCTACTCTATAACTATGACCCTGCAACAACATGGAACCAACTACCCCTAGAAATTAGGTCACTCAACCAAACCAAGCATTTCAAACTAGCCACTCGGACATACCTAACAAACAAATGGTCCTGCCACTGTTGCCATCCTCCCTGAAACTGCCCTACCATAGCCTCTGTTTCCTTCCTCCCTGTACTGCCTAGCTAAATTGTCATCTACTCCTCCATCTCTATACTTAATCCACTTCATCCCTCGTCTACCCCTTCTGTAACTACACTGTATATAACCACTTTAGGAATTATGAATACTATACTTCCTTTCATCACTCTGAACCACAGTTTTTTTGCAGTATGACCACTGTCATTATACAAAACTGCTTTCTGAATGATTTATGTCTTTTACTGTACAATTGTTCAATTGGAAGATTGATTAGAAAAGTTTTTTTTACTGTACAATGTCGGACACTGTACTAAATTATTTAACTGTTATGAGTTACTGTAATAGTTATCTTGTTAAAAATTTTCAAATGAAAATGTCTTAATAGTTGTATGTAAAATGTTAATACTGACTGTGAAGCTTTTCTCCTCGGGTCTCCACTGAAAATGGGCTAAGCGCTCAGCTGGACTAACCCGGTTAACAAATGTAAAATAAATAAATAAATAAAATGTATTGAAAGTGGAGTGTAGGGAGAGAGAGGGTGAGGATGGGACTAAGTAAGGTACTCAATAAGCACAGAGATACAGTGAAAGCAGAGAATATGGAGAGAGAGGGTGAGGATGGGAGTAAGTAAGGTACTCAATAAGCACAGAGATACAGTGAAAGCAGAGAATATGGAGAGAGGGTGAGGATGGGAGTAAGTAAGGTACTCAATAAGCACAGAGATACAGTGAAAGCAGAGAATATGGAGAGAGAGGGTGAGGATGGGAGTAAGTAAGGTACTCAATAAGCACAGAGATACAGTGAAAGCAGAGAATATGGAGAGAGAGGGTGAGGATGGGACTAAGTAAGGTACTCAATAAGCACAGAAATACAGTGAAAGCAGAGAATATGGAGAGAGAGGGTGAGGATGGGAGTAAGTAAGGTACTCATTAAGCGCAGAGATACAGTGAAAGCAGAGAATAGGGAGAGAGAGGGTGAGGATGGGAGTAAGTAAGGTACTCAGTAAGCACAGAGATACAGTGAAAGCAGAGAATAGGAAGAGAGAGGGTGAGGAGGGACTTCAGCAGTTTTTTTAAGTGCATTAGGTTTCAGTGTGTCTTGGGCGGGGGGTTCCATGATTTATTTACGTAGTTAGAATATAGTGAGTCTCCAAAGCTGTTGTTGGATTTTGTAACTTCAAGTAGTATTTTTTTGAGGATCGTAGAGTCCTGCTATTGAGGTGGGTTTGTACTAGGTCCTGTAGGGATGGACATTTGTCGGGTAGGTAAACTATGGAATGGGCTATGGTAAGTTGGTTTATGGTTAGTAGGTTGGGCAGCTCTATCCATGAGTTGTTTCAGAGTTATGTGGGGCAGGTTAGCAGCAAATCTAGCTATCTTATGGTAGCACGATTCAAGTTTGCTTAAGTCTGATTTTTTGAGGTTAGTAAATATAAGGTAGGTGTAGAGTAAAGTGGATAGTAGGTGGGTCCTGGCAGTAGCTTGTCTGGAAGAGTTTAAGAAAGTTTTTATTCTGTAAAGGGAACCTAATTTAATGAGGGCCTTTTTGATGGCATGAGATATATGTTTGTCAAATTTTAACTTGTCATCTAGAATGATATCTAGTAGCTTGGTTTCTGAGGTGGGTTTAATTAAAGTGTAATTGGATGAGGTGATTATAAAGTCATGGCTGGAGGAGTTTGTTTTGTGGCATTGGTTAGGGAGCAACATTAGTTTGATTTTGTTGGGATTAAGGATGTGCTGGTATTTTTCTAAGAAAGACTCAATGTCAGTAAAATGATTTTTGAGTATTGTCTTGTAGTTTTTTTTAGGGTAGGTGCAATGCAGATGACAGTGGAGTGAGTCATCTGCATATTGCATGATGGAAGCAAGGTTAGTAGCTTTCTAATATAATGTATAGTTATATAAGTGTATGGATGACTGTAAATTGGGTATTATTCATTCCTCCATTGACTCCAGCATGGGTTAGACTATGTTAACAATTGCTGCAAAAACAACGGTGTTGTACTTAACTTGAAAAAAGGTAGTATATTTCATTTTGGTAAAGAAAACATTTCCACACCCCTTCAATAAAGATGCTTCATAAGGGATATAAGCCCTCTTTTTTGACAATTCCTTATCTTTTGGCCATCGTATCTTCACAGTAGTTTGGAAATCATTTTAGGTGCCTCATACAGTTTCCAGGGCATGTCCTGTATCTCTTATCAGAGATATTATTGAATGCAGTGCCATGTATTTATTAAACATGTAATCCAGTTTGGCAGACCACATTGGTCTCAAGACCCTAATTAACCTGTATACTCTGTCAGCCCTCATCCTCTACTCTTCTCTTATAGACTTCTTTACTTGGCTCTATATCTTGCTTTCTGAACAATTGAAGACCTAAACCTCCTTGACTACCTGTTCCTTCAAAGGACAAATGGTTCCTCAAATACCTAGTTGAGGAAATTAAACCTTCATCAACAGATAAATAAGACATATTGGCATAATAGATTCATGTCCCAAAGGGGTGGCCACAGTGGTGCAGTGGTTAGTGTTGTCGCCTCACAGCAAGAAGTTCTCCAGTTCAATCCTCGGCTGGGGTGCCTTCTGTGCGGAGTCTGCATGTCCTCCCTGTGGTCGTGTGGGTTTCCTCTGGGTGCTCCGGTTTCCTCCCACATCCCAAAGACATGCTGTAGGTGGATTGGACACACTAAATTAGCCCTAGGTGTGAGTGCATGCATGTGTGTGTGCCTTCTGTGGAAGGTTGGGCGCCGGGCTGGCAACTCGACACTGTAAAACAACACTGCCAATCATGAGCAGACAGGTGATCCGCTGTGATGACCCCTAACTGGGAACAGCCGAAAGAAGAAGAAGAAGATTCATGTCCCAAAGCATCCTCCATCTGGTACCTCAGCCTTACTGCATTCAAGGTAAGCCTAGGTACCTGGATGGGCACCCTCAAATTCCCAGTCTGTCTTGGTTTGCTTTCCTTAAGACTGGAGGAAACGTTTGAATATGGTTTATTGGCTAGACTTGTAATGGTGGTGTAGACTAATTGCTAGTACTTGCCTATGAATCTTTGAAGATGATGACAGCTGTAACCCTCTCCACCTTCCCTCCCTCCTGTGTGGTGAATAGGGGAATATATGAAGCACAGTTTGAGTCAAACACACTGACCAGCATAGCCAGATATTTATACTGCATACATCATGTCTGATCAGTGTATTCTAGAAGTAGTGGCCTGTGAAACACTCATTGTGTCCTCAGTGTGCCTCTGAAATGTCTCATTAGCCAGTATGAAAAGACACGTGCAACCCATGGTTCTCACAGGCATGGGAAGACCACACTTTATCATATCTTTCTGTGGCTGACACATCTCAAACATGACCCCCAAAGGTAGCCCTATCAACTCTTAAATTGTCAGTAATCTCTCAGTGAGACAGTGGTAAGTCAGTTTTTGACTGTACCATCCATGTTGTCGCCTGATGTTACCATGTGCATACTGGTAGGAACAGATGGCGTTGTGAGCGATAGTGCTGCTGTGCAATGGTTGGTGCAACACCAAATGGTTCTGCTGTGTGAAATTATGAAATCTGCAGTGTGCTTTCCCCTTTCATAAGCAGGTTCAGACAGCTGTACCACTTTCTCAGTAAATATCTATGAAGCTTGATTCTGTTCACCTTTTACATTTAAATAGCATTAGGGTCTACTTTTCTTATATCGTTTTATTTGCATGTCATTATGCAGCCATTTTCTTATAGTTTCCATTTCACTTTTGGGTTTACTGCACTTGAACACAATGTGGAACTATGAAATTGTTCTAGCTTGTACCTGTATGCATATGACAATTTCATCCTAATTTTATCAGACTTTTAAAAGCAACTTCAGACATCATTTAAAAAATTACTTGTAAAAAGTACATAAATAGTTTTCACCTTTTTCTGTGCTCCCCAGATTCGCACCTTTTCATATATTTATCTGTGCTAAATTTATGGTCTGCTTCAGTTTTATCATTTTTTTTTTTTTGCTTAAAGCCAATTTCTTCCAACATTTAACATCATCCATGCAATTTTATTGTGTGATATAGCAATGTGAATACAATGTGTTAATACATTTTTGTCTGGAAAAATCAAGTTATTTACTGCTAATAAATAACATAATCTACACTTTGTCAAATTACTCTGTGGGGTATTTACTTGTTTTCCTTAGTATGACATCATTTCATGGACTAGGAGGAATTAGGTGTGGCCTGTCACCTCCTGAGTCAAAGTTAAAGGAAAAGACCATTAAACATTGTCTTGATTCTTCCCCCTTTTGGTATAGTTGCATTTGAAAACGAAGAGAAGAGCACTACATGTAAGATCAGGATAAAAGGTTTAAGTTTGTTTTTTTTAAGACGCAGGAGGACACTTATTTTTTAATACAGTGTAGTTAACGACATGACTTTCCATCATACATGTGCAGTATAATCTGTCATAAGCAATTCCAGTGCCCTCGTTAATTTATGTTCAGTGCATATTAATGTGTGGACTAGAAATGTGTATGTAAAGGTTTAGAAGCAACTTGTGGTGTCACACTTTAAATTTAGGATGTCATTTGCATGTTCTCCTTCTATTCATTCTGGCTCTTTCTAGGTACTTCTTCAAAGATACATCATTTTAGTTAGCCATCAACTATGAAATTGTCCCTGTATTTATGTTGTGCATCTCTCCAGATATTTCCTGTAAAGGAACTTTGTGCGGGTAACCCTAGTTTAAAAAATAATTGCTGTTATCTTGGCTGAGCAGAATTAGGGCAGTATTCGTAAATTAGGCTGGTTAGTCTAGTTTCAGGAGGGCCTATATTCACAAAGTACAGTAGAGAGGCTGTTATCCGAACGTCGATTATCCAAACCAGACTTCCAAAGTTTTTGGGCAGGAAAAATCATAAAGTCCGAATATGTAAACATTATATGTATTCACTTGAGCATGTTTTTTGAGCTTGTAGCCAGCTCGTGTGGGAAAATATTCTTTATTATCCACTGGAATCACTGAATGGCTGAAAAGTATAGTCCTGCATGCAGAAGAAACAAGATTTTAAAAGTTTTTATCTGTTTCAATTATATGTTTGATTGTCAGAACAGTTTGATTATCCAAACTACCCAGAGTCCCAATTAGTTTGGTTAATCAACTCTCTACTGTACCCAGAATCACTAGTACTGTCTTGCTTAATCAAGTTTATTCATTTCAGTTGTGTAATTTGCTCCTTAGAAGTCCTGCAAGCTATACCCCAGTGCACCCTTACATTCTGTTTTCTGAGGAGCCCTCTATGTGGAGTTCTGTATAGGAATACTTCTAAGCCAGCATAGTTAAATGAGCCATCCGTCAGCGAGCAGAGTATGTGTAGAAATGACATGCACAGAGCTGACTGTTTCTGCCTGCCTTCATGTGTAACATGTTGCTCATGACAAGTGTGACAAATTTTTCTTGTCATTTCACTCTACTGACTGCTGTGGGTGTGGGTGGAATTATTCATTTTGTGAACAGGGTCTTCACAAGGTATATTTACTTGAGAGGTAAATTCATGTCTGTGGGCATACATCACGTACTTGTGTACCTGTACTAATACAAAATGTGTTTGTAAAATATTCTTTCTTGTTCACTTTTCTGTCCTAAATGTTGCATTCATAACTGTTATAATATTTGACCGGGTTTCCTCTTGGTCACAGAAGTATCTGTATACTTTGGATATATCCATTTTCATTGTACGCTGGTTTTTAAAAAGAACATTTGATTTACATGATAATAAGAAAATCGTGTTGGCTTTGTACAGAATGTTCACCACCAAAAAGCTTGTTTACAGCTTTATCATGCAGATTTCCAGATATGTTTTAAGGTCGTTGCTGATAAGATTTAACAGAACAGTAAAGATATTTTGTGCAAGTCTGCTTACAAAACTGATGTTTGTATTAAATAAGTATAAATGTTGCATGGAACATAGAAATAAGCTGTCTGAAACAAGCACAAACTAGTAGAATTTATTCAGAAAATATAATGAAAACTATTTGCAAGCTTTAGTAGTGGGAGAAAGAAAACAAGTTTAAAATACAAAATGTGTAAAAGACAAATGAGAAACAATATAGTTTAGGTGTATTAATTTCCATGTTAGGTGGACAGAACATAATATGAAGCTACTAATTAGGAGTTAAATGTTATAATAAAAGAAATAACAGCTTTAAACAAAGTAGGATAATTGTAATTTTTTATACTACTCTATATTATGTAACTGTAACTGCAGAAGAAGACAAAATATCTATCTTCTCTTCTTTTTTCTGTGACCAGTATTTTTCTTATGCCCTTCATGCGCCCTTTCTCTTAACCCAACAGCCATCCTTGATTTTCTTGAAGGACTTTGTGGTCTAGTAGACCACTACCTGCTCAAGTAATCTGTTCCATTCATCTACTGATCCTTCCATGAAAATGTCCTTTCTGTCATATAGATTGAACTTTGCACCCTTAATCCGGTAAGTCTGTCCCCTCCTCTGTCTTTCCTCATGAGCTGTATAACATCATAATGTCTCCAAGTATCTTGTGCAGCCATATTGTGTCCTTTTTATCATCTTTCTCCAAATGAGAATGACTTTAACTCCCACAATTTTCCTTCTGTCCTTTGCCTTCTGTTCCCTTTATTATCCTGGCAACATTTATGTGTACATTTTCAGCTATCTGAATAATCTTATCCCATTAAGGGCTCCGGAAATGAGCAAAGTACTTAATCTGCAACATGGTAATGATCTCAGGAGGGGTTAATTAGCCTTTCAATGCCTGTAGTCTGTCCACTTAAAAGTACAATCCATCATCTTTACTGGCCTTTGCTGCAGCTTTCTCGGTTTGTATCTGATGGTCATTTATACATAATGTTAATATAGAATTAGCTTGCTGGTGCACTCGGTGCAAGGACAGACCTTGCATTTTGCAGACAGCGTTGTCTGCAGTATGCCTTCTGCACTGAGTTTCAGTTGAATGTCAACGTTTGGCACTATTAAAATGCTGTCTGCACTAAAATCAAGTAACTAAAATCTGTAACACGCTTTTAATTCAGCAACTAAGGCAAGTGTGTGTGTGTGTGTGTGTGTGTGTGTGTGTGTGTGTGTGTGTGTGTGTGTGTGTGTGTGTGTTACTTATTTAAATTTCTTTCTTAAGGTATATAAACTGCTTTCAGAAATACTACTTGGTGCTGCTGAGTCAGCCAACAGCATAAATGTGTTTCACACTCCATTGGCCATACACAATGATTTTGTGTGAGTAGCTTGACAGAATGAGCCTGACTTTCTGGTGCAGAGTGAAAAACCCTAACTGTGGCCCAAATGACATAGGATTATGTACTGACCTCAGTAATAGAGGAGCCCGGGGGAATGGAGGCCAAAATAATCATAAGAACCTAGTGGCAGTCGGATGTTGCTGAAAAAGCAGACCAAATTTCTGAGGTGTTTTCCTTATCAGGCATGGTATGCTGTAGTCAGGGACTGAAATACTTGGAAGTAAAAGTGAGATGAGGCCAGCATTATGAGCAGTCACACTCATTAGATTGTGTCAGGAGTTATACGGGTTAGGGGTACAGTGGTGGATTAAGTCTACCTTGGGACCTGAACAGACGTTCATCATATTGATCACTGCTGCAGTAGCCTTAGCAATATGGGTTGTATCCTACAAAGGATATAATGGTTGACCAGCTTCCAAACATTCAGGGCACCTTCCATGCACCCAAACTGTCAAACAGCTTAAGCTGAGCTGACTAAAAGACAAGTTTGGCTGTGAAGTCTTTTAGTGCTTTACTGATGCCAAAGATGATGCTCCTCTGAGGCTTCTGAGGATCAACAGCTGGCTTGTGATTTCCTTTACTGGGCAGTTAAATTCCCTTTATGGAAAAAAACATCCATTTTCTTAAATTCATTAATATTTTATTACTTTCCTCTTCAGGAATGTTGTGTTTTAATAGGCTGTCTCAGGACTGTAATGTAATTTTAAACGGAGCACTCGTTTTTCCATCAGTTTCAAAGTAGTGTTAACGACTGAAAACATTTTTTTTAAGTAGAGAAATTGTGTTTATTTTTCCTTGGTGGGGCTAGCATAGTATTTGAAAATGTTTTTTACTGTGTTTTTCTGTAAAAAAAAAAAAAAAAAAACATTTGTGGACTGGTAGTTTGCTGCTTATCTTCCCTGGGAAAGAGGCACCATTTTCGGCTTGACCGTGGAACAGACCATCAGTCCCAAAGTAGGTCCTTCTTCAGTCACAGAGACAAAAAGTAAAAGTTAAGCAAACAGCCTTTGACACCACAGCAGGGTAGCAGTTTACCTCAGGCACAGGTGGGTGACTGCTGTGGCCATTTGTTGTACCTCAGACCATCATCTTTACCCTGTATCTCTCTGGTGTAGCATTTACAGCCACTATGGACCAGAGGTTGGTCACATCCTCTGTGGCTGTTGGTGTCTACTCAGTGGGCAAAAGAAAGCCACTCTTGTCAGCCCTGGTAGAGGGAACAGGGTAGGTTTCCCTGTTGTGTCAAAATGCTTTGCCCATCCCTGGGGAAGCAGCTGCTCCATTAATAACACAGTTGACCCGTTTTTCCTGTCAAAAAGAAACAGAAAAGTAAGCATGTATCTACTCCTCCTAAGATTTCTTTAAACAGTAGTTTACTAGGTGTGGCTTAGAGTTTAATTGAGACTGTTGATCCTTCTTGTAAAGTAGTTACTGCTAAAAGATAGAGGGGTTCCTCTTTTCCTGAAGAAATTCAAGATTCTGAATTTGAATAGAAAGATCCAGGGAGAGATACAGAGTTTTCCCTCAGAGTTGTGATTCAGATACAGAGGAGAGCTCAGTTTCTGATTCTCCCCATGGAGTTTTTTTTTCTGTGAGACTATTGCTAGAATGTGTATTGTTTTCAGTGGGAGAACACTGAGATTTCTCAGTCCATCAGAAAATACTACAAGTTATTGCAGAAGGATTTTCCAGTACCTTCACACATTACTCCTGCTCTGTCAGCTTTGGAGGCTAGTCAGCAAGCTGCACCCAAAAAGGCAGATAGGATATATAAAGTTCCCCAGTCTTTTAAATTTTTATACACAATTTCTAAACCTGAACCAACAGCTATAGCTTTAGTTGGTCCCACTGCTGCTAAGCACTTAGTTCATTCCAGCCCTACTCTTTTTGATAAGGAAAGGAAAATTATTGATATGTATAGGAGAAAGAATATACTTCTACAACTTTATTTTTTCAGAATTTTTAATTGCCAGGTTCATATGTTAAAGTTTGTTCTGAGAAATTGTGAAACTGTGATGAATGTTTTATCTGCAGTTTCTTCTTGTGAGGAAAATCTGCTTTAAGTAACTTAGTTTCTTCATCTTTTGCATGGGTCACTACTCATTGCTTGTAGTGTGTGCATGACTGGTAATTTTTCCAGGGCTATGGCTACTGGCACTGTTTTTAGGAGGTTTGCATGGATGCATTCTCAGGATCTTGTGTTTGGCCCCTGCACTGTAGACTGCTCCAAAGTGTCCAAGGGATTTTCTTTCAGTTCTTCCATTTTTTATCAGAAAACAGAATAAGCAGTCTCAACAGAATTCAGCTAAACACATTTAAGAAGGAATGGTAAGTTTGTTCCAAAAAACTCTCTTGTTGTGTCTTTCGGCTTTTCCCAGTTAGGGGTCACCACAGCGGAACTCCGGTCCGCTAATGATTGGCAGTAGATTTTTATGTGCCGAGTTGCCAGCCCTGACGCACAACCTTCAATGAAGGTACGCCCATTCACGCATGTCTCCACACAGAAGACGCTCTAGCTGAGAATCGAACATGACAACTTCTTACTGTGAGGCGACAACGCTAACGCAGCACCACCACCGCAGTTACCTAACTTCCCAAAATCAAGGACAGTCCAATATCTTTGAATGACTATTTAAAAGACCTTGTGATCCACTCCCAGATTGGCCCCCTTTTTCCTGCAGAAAGTCTTAATCTCCATTTTTTTCCCTTTGGTAACAGATTGCTTCAGACAAATAGGTTCTGAATGTCATTCATCAGGGTTCCAGATGTCAGTGGGAAAAAATTCCTCCTTGCTAAAATGTCATCTCTCATCCTCTAGATCACAATCTTTGGTTTCTGCCTGTTTTTCATTACACACTGTCCCAAGGACTGATAGAACCAGTTCCCCCTTCCCAAGTGGGGAACATTTTTTATTCAAGAATGTTCCTAGTGCCAAAGAAATAATGTGTGGAGATCAGTTCTAGCTCTTTCTTTCCTAAACCTGTTTGTGATAGTGCCCAAATTCAAAATGATGTCACTTCACAACCTGTAACCTGTTCTAGCTCTTTCAAGTTTTCTCGTAACACAATACTTATAAGATGCTTATCACATCCCAGTTCATCCAGACTTCAGACATTTCTTAATGTTTTGTGTCTCCCACATTCCAAAGACATGCAGTAGGTGGATTGGGCACTCTAAGTTGGCTGTAAATGCAAGTGTGTGTGAGTGAGTGGTACGGATGAATTAAGGTGGCAGGGCTAGCCGCCAAGTGGTGTAAACCTTGGCTCGAGTTGATTGTTACTGTTAAAGTAACACCCTGACGCCATGTGCAAAATGGGAAGAAGGGGTTGACGATGGATTGTGTGTCTGGATCACATTATCAGTTCTCTGCCTTAAACTTTGGGCTATCCACTGCACAAAGAGTTTTCACAGAGTGTCTAGCTTCAGTTATAGCTCATTGCAGGCTATAGAGTATACTCATTTTCCCTATTTAGATGATTTGTTTATCTTTGCAGAGAATTTTTTAGAAGAGAAATATTTTGTTGGCAACAACAGATATCCTTAAATCCAGTCCTCCCCTTCTCCAAGCATTTAGTCACCACTGACACCTCTGACTTTGCTTAGGAAGCAGTTTCAGGAGGGATAAAAGTGCAGGGGTATGGAGCACTAGTGACGGACACAAGCACATTTATATTTAGGAGTTGATTGCCCTGATCAAGGCACTCAACTCTCTGAACTGTCTTTGGCCCCTAGGACCTCTTCATAGTGGTTTCAGACAATATCACAGTCATGTAATAACTCAACAAGCAAGGTGGAACCAGGTCCTCCCCCCTCCTTTGCAGACTAGCTGTTTTAGCTTGGGATGTAGCTTCACTCTACAGATATCCTATATTCCATCAGTGCAAAATTGTGCGGCAGACAAGTTGAGCAGACCCTCTCGAATGGAATTAAATCAATGGGTCTTCCAACATTTGATCTGTCTGTGGGGAGTTCCTCAAATAGATCTTTTTTCCTTCTGTTTGACCAATCAACTGGCAAGATTCTTTTCCAGGACTCTTTGTAAAAAGGCCTGGAAGACAGATGCCTTTTCTCTGGACAAGAATGCCCCTGTATGCTCCTCCGTTCTTTCCACTAATAACTAGGGTACTTCTGAAGATTCAGAAGGAGTTCCCCAAGAGGATTGTGGTGACTCCTTTCATCGGTTCCTTTCTCTTTCAGAAACTGCCAGAAACAATTACCATAAGCCTCCTCACAGACTGAATCTTCTCACACAAAGATGGGATGTTTGATACACCCCAACATCATTTGTTTTCAGTTGATTACCTGGATGATAAGGTCTTAATTTCTTTTAGGCACCTGTTTACTGAGGATGTGCAGCAGGTGTTAATGGAGGCAAGAAATCCTGCTACAAGAAAACCATATATTAGCAAAAGGAAAAGGTTTTCTAGTTAGTGGCAACAACATAACCAGCACCCATTCAAGACTAGTTGTTATTTGGTTTTACAGTATTTATGTAAGTTACTATCCTATGACCTTTCTTATTCCTTTATCAAGGTTTATTTATCAGCCATTTCAGCATATCTGCCCATGGTAGTCTGATGTCATAATGTTTTATACGTTCATAGGTAAGTAGCAGGCTAGCTGCCCTTGTGGGCCATTTTAAGCTTTTTACATTTGAAATAACCTGTCCCATTTGATTATAGGTTGGTCATACCCATCCCATGGTCAATAATTATATATTGCCCCTAATGAATAACTGGGATCATAACATAGATAATTTAAGGGGACTTACACATGGGATAAAGCATTTAGGAAGTGCATCTGTCCATTAGTAGTACAGGGAGCAGTCCTGGGGTAAATTTTCCATTTCCTATTCAGAGATCTAAGTTGCACTTGAAAATGGACAGGGATGAACTTTGTTTTATGTGGATGGGGAGTCTGTTCCATAACAGCAGTATCCTCTGCGAGATGTACCTGTCCCTCCAAACTGCTATGTTGATGTTGCTAAAGAGGTTTAGATCCCTAGATGGAGTATTTATGATGCTATTTGACTTGCTGATGTACAGTAATGGATCGGAGGATGCCTTATATGCCAGACACAGGTAACCTCTTAGCAGAGAAGTAGATGACAAACAGGAGGGGTCTCAGCCCAGAACCGCACTTTTTGAAAGTTGTTTTGCATAAGAAGCCACTAAGTAAACTGTTAGCCTCTCCATGATATCTTAATTTTGTGTTAGATAAGCTAACACTTGCTTCATTTGAACCAGCTAATCTGGCTCACATGAGGTTCTTATCATGGAAAACAGTTTTAGTAATTGCTCTGACCACTGCAAGAAGGATATCTTAGTTGAAAGCTCTTATGGTATGTCAACCCAACCACATTTTCCATAGGTGCAGGGTTTCTTTGAGAAATAATCCTTTTTTGCCTAAAGTGGTATCTAAGTTTACTTTAAGCCAAACTACCCATCTCCCTCTTTTCTTTACTGAATCTAAAAATGAGGGAGAAAAGAATTTCCATATCTTGGATGTCCACAGAAAACTCGGGTACTTTCTTGACAGAACTATATCTCTCAGATCATAGGTTCATGGATTCTTAGGAAATTACTAGGCTAACAGCTTAAGAGCCTTTATAAGCCTAGCTATTATTACCCGAATTTTTGATCCCTAAGGACTAGAGGATGGCTTAGGTTTGTGCCTATGCCTCTGAGTATTTTACAGACTACCCCTGTCCATAAGGGACATGGGCACCAACCCTGGAGTGAATTTATGATTTCCCCCATCCAGTGATCCAAAATGCTTTTGATGATGGTCAGAAAAGGGTTCTGCTTTATGTGAATAGGACTGTTCCAGAGAAGGGGTAATGCTTGAGACACATATTCTCCAGAATGTTTTGTTCATGTCACAGACCAGGTTTAGATCCCTGGAACAGATGACCTTTGTGCGGTTTGTCTTGCAAATGTACAACAGTTCCATCAGTGCTGGATTAGTGAGTGCCTTTAGGTTAGGCATAGATAATCTCTTAAGAGTCAGAAGGAGGCAGCATAAAGGGATAGGGTTTTAGTCTCTCTGCATAGGACATGTTATTTACACTCTGTATTTTTTTGTAAGGAACCTGTGAGGCCACTGCAGCTTTTGCAAGTATGTGGTCAAGTACATGCCAAAAGGCACATTGTACTTGATTACTGGTCTTATGAGGGCTGAGTACAGTGGGACTATCACTTCCTTGGGTCTGGATACCATGCCTTTAATTATAAGCTGTGCCACATAGAAGGACTTCCTCACCACTGTGGACACATGGCAAAGTTCAGGCTACTGTCTATCTGTGTACCTAGATTTCTCACCTCTGATTCTTCTCATAGGGGTGTGTCTTTAATGTTGTAATTTGCAAGGGTGTTTGACTTCCCAAAAGGTATGATTATGCTTTTTTTTGCATTTATTTTTAGGCCATGGCTCTGACACAAATAATTTTTCCGAGTTAGACCTTTCTGAAGGATATCAACATCGTTAGGGGATTCAGTGATTGCCCCCATCTTGCAGTCGTCAGCAAACTCAGCCAAAGGCCTTCTACATTAGGTTTGACTTCAGAGAAGTATATTCTGTACAAGAGAGGACCCAAAACTAAGCCTTGTAGCACACCACTAGTAACTGTCTCTTGCTGGATCCTGATTCACCAATTCTAACAGCATGTTATATATGTTATATGTATATAAAGATTAAAAGTGACATGTGATTGCAAGAAAATCATAAAGTCATGTAAAGACTAAATAAAAATAAGTACATTCCAGTGTCTGTTGAGTCAGTAGACAATTGCACATGGCTACATCGCATGCAACAAGAGCAGAGTCGGATCATGGTCAAGTGGAGCCCTATTCAGGGTAATGGATCAGCCCCCTTACCCACAGCCATTCCAGTGTCCAATTACATGGCTATTTCCCCCCCATTTATCATGAACATTGTTCAAACTTCTCAGTGTGCATACTGTTTTCTACTTTACTACAATGATTATTTGGATTTAATTTAGGAAATACTGATAGACATTTGTTAAACAAAGCAAAACAGTCTCATAATGAAAACCACTTAGCATTAAAACTTCTCTGTCTTTGAAATTCACATTCATTAAAACAGCATTGAAACCCACATTCGAAGAAAATGCATCTGGCTAGTGGCAGAAAGTTTACCTTTGGGCTGTTTTGAAAGCATAGGCTCCTTGCACACATTTTTTAGGACAATGCATACATGTGATCTTTGATTCACTTTCCTGATTGTACTAAATTATACTCCTTGCATAATGCAGTGCCACTTGTTAGAAGATGTTTTAAATTTGTAGTTTTGAACATTTTTCCAACAAGTTTGTTTGTTTGTGTCTTTCGGCTTTTCCCAGTTAGGGGTCGCCACAGCCGAACTCCTGTCCGCTAATGATTGGTAGTTGATTTTTATGTGCCAAGTTACCAGTCCTGACGCACAACCTTCAACGAAGGTACGCCCATTCATGCATGTCTCCACGCAGAAGACGCTCTTGCTGAGACTCGAACCGGACAGCGTCTTACTGTGAGGCTGCAATGCTACCGCAGCACCACATACCAATAGTGACAAAACTACCCAATTCAGAACATTTCAACCATAAACGTCCAGTCATTACAACCCAACAGTATCATTCAATATACACAATCTCTGCAGAAGTAAAAGTCATCTGAATAAATCCACATTAAAGAGATCTGTAACTAATGAAGAGGTTGCTGCTAGCAAACAATTTATATTTCAGTTGTAAACATAAAAATAATAAAAAAACAGTCACCAGAGAAAAAATCTAGCATTATAGTGTTTTAGTTTTTAAATTTTAGGTGTAGGAAAGGTGAAAAGATATTAATTGAGCTTATTATTGAAGTTAGTTAAATCATTGGGTTAAGTGGTGATGTAACCAATTAACCAATTAAATGTTTGTATATAATGAACTGTGGATGTTAAACCAAATGACTCTGAAGAAGCCAGTCGTTTGTAGCCTGGTGAAAGCGCTTAGTCGTTTGGTATTTCTGTGTTTGTTGGTGTTATTAAAAGTGGAAGACCATCGATTTTTTCTCTGGTGACTGTTTTTTATTATTTTTATGTTTGCAAGTTTGTTTTTTCCGTTTGGAGTATCTTACTTTCATAACTTATATTTCAATGTTTCATCTATAAATTCATTGCCTGCTGCCCTTGAAGAATAAATTACCAATATTAGATTTAAAAAAATGGTAAGCTGGTAATATTGCAATAAGGAATTGATGTCAAACTGACAACAGGTTCATAGTTACTAGGCATGTCATCCAAAGGAGGACATACTCAGGACTGCAGCACCCTACCCCCCTTAAGGTACAACAAAGCATCAGCAGTCTATCTACATGCTGTGGGGTTTGAACCCACAGCCTTCTTGATCAAAAATAAGTATGATACCTGTTGTGCTACTACCATTGCTTTTAAATTCTATAGCACAATAGTGATACCATTTGGTAAACAAATCAGTTGCACATTGTAAACAGACTTAGCATGAGCAGCAGTAAACTTCTCTTCCCTTAAAGTTCATAATTCCTTAAAAATGCACTTGAAACTATGAAAAATGCACTTTAAACTCAGTTCTTTGAGAATGCACTGGAAATTCATTCTTTTTAACAGCTCGGTAGTTGTGGTAGGGGATTCAGGCTCTTGTTACCTGTAACTAAGTTGCAGCGTTTGAGCCTGAGTAAATTAACTAACCACCTACTATCACTAACTGGGGCATTTTATACACACACGCACACACACACACACACACACACACACACACACACACACACACACACACACGCACGCACGCACTTGTGCTGTAGAAGAATCCATCCAAGGAGGAAGTCTGCATTCAGCGGAAGCAAGCAGCACAGGAAAGCAGTGCCTTATTGTATTTAAATTCCACATGTGTGGAAAGGAAGAACAAGAGATGTTCTTCGTGTTTCACTGTTGCAGTCATCACATTTGGGTTATCTGCTTGCAGTAGCCCTCAGTTGGCCTAATTTTCAAAGTCTGTTGCTGTCTCATCTTCCATGACATCAGGTAGTCAGGGGTATAAAGCATGCAGCTGATGCCATTACATCAGTCTTTCTTGCCGTGCAGTGCCCGAAGCAGAAGCAGTTCGCAAGTGCCGGTCTGCCGACTCCTGAAATTTTCGTTTTCGAGTTTCAGATCCGAAGTCTTCACCTAAGCTAAGTACCCCATTGGGGATCCTTTTTCTTGCTCTAAACTGATGTCAGTAAAAGTTAACAATTGTATTTCTTGTGGAAAGCAAATACCTCATAAAGATTTTCATTCGTACTGCATTCCTTGCTTAGGCCCAGACCACGATGTACCTCTCTGTCGGTTTTGTGCCTTATTCAAACCTCGTACCATTCGTTGTCAGTTCATTTACGCATCCATATATTTTGGTACTCGGTTCAATTATCCAGAAATGGCTTCAGTAAGCCACCCGACTACCGACATTCTGAAAAAGCGCAAAGATAAAGACAGAGACAGACCGCATAGGTCCAAAGCTGCCGACGATGCTTCTCCTAAGCTAGTCGCCAGTTCGCCGGTACTCAGTGAGGCACTTTCGCAGCCCCCTGATACCCGTTACTTCAGATTCACAGGCCTCTACTGAGACCCATTCGAAGTCCGGTATGTCGTGAGGTGCTTCTTCGACTGTGGAACCTGCGGATGTCTCTACCTTGGATGGGGTCGGAGGCGCTGTGCAGGCACTGTCTTCTGAGGGTGTATTCAGGCCTACTGACTTGCATATTAAACTGACGCCATCTTCTTCTTCAAGGCCTAAAATTCGATCTATGCCTAGAAAACCGACGCCCAGACCGCATTGTCAGGCCCCTATGCCTAAAAAACAAATGATAAGAATGAATGAAGACCTTATTACTCTAATCAGGGGAAGCCACCCTTCCCCCTGTAAGAGACCTAGGACTGATTTTCCTTCTGATTCTTCTGATCAGGATTCTGAAATTTCTGTTTTCTCTGATGACCAGGATTTGCCCTTATCTACTTATGAAGATTCTAATGCAGAGGACTCCATTTCTTCTGCTTCCCCTTCAGAGGATTTCTCTTTTGGTGAAACCTTGCATACTCTTAGGGAGCATTTCTGCTAGGAAAGCTAGGATTACTCTGACTCCATAAAGAGGCTTAGGGAATTCTTTCTCCTGTCTCAACTGTCTCAACACAGGCCTTTAGCTATCCCTCCTGTACTGGACATTGTAGATGATGCCTTCTCGGAATCTAGCCTGGCCCCTGACACTTTACCTCCTGCTCCCAGAAAACCTGATAGATATTACAGGGTACCTGACTCTCATAAGTTCCTCTTTAAAAATCCTACTGCTGATCCTGAGACCATTTCACAGGGACCCAAGGGCATTAAGGCTAGTACTGCCAAAAATCCTACCCCCTCTGATAGAGATTCCAAGGTGCTGGATGGATGGGATAAGAAGGTATACACTTCTGCAACTTTGGCCATTAGGGCTTTAAACTGCCAGTTTCATATGTTAAAGTATCAGCAGCATATTATTGGATTGCTTAAACAGAAAATGATGTTGATTCCTGACTGTGCTGAAAATAAAGAATTACAGAATTTAATGCATTCTGCTGAACAAGTTGGATAGCATACTTTGCAATGTGGTTTTGATTCATTAGGGGCATCTTGCAGGGCTGCTGTCACTGGGTCCGTACTTAGAAGGTATGCTTGGCGTAAGGAGCAGTCTTTGCCAGATCATGTTAAAGCTAAATTACTGGATGCTCCCTTAAACCAAGACTGCCTGTTTGGCAACAAAGCAGAAGTACTACTTAAAAAGATGGAGGAAAAAGCTAAATCTATGCAAACTGTTAAAGATTTCTTGCAAGTACAATCTCCCAGATTTAGTATGCATTGGCCCTCTAAGAATTGGTCCTTTCCTGCCTCTTCCAGGCCTTCTCAGTCCAAACCCAGAACCAGCAGAACACCCAGGCTTCAGTCCCAAGGTAATCACAGGCCTAAGCAGTGGGGAGCTCCCACTTCCAAAGCAGGGAGTAGTAAGACTCCCCCCTATGGTAAACTGTCTCAATGACTTAACTTTAAACCTTCTAAACCCTGCTCAGCTGACTGTTCTTTTAGGGGGAAAGATTGCCCTGCATGCAAAAAACTGAGAACTCATTACCCAGGACAAATGGGTTTTAAATATAGTTTCCCATGGATACAGATTCCATTTCCACTCCTTACCAACCCCGAACAGCTGGCCAGACCTACCCCCACATCAGTGGGCAGAGGCTCAAAAGCAAGTTCTCTCTTTTAAGCATCAGGGCTATTCAGCCAGTTCCAGAAGAAGAATGAGGGCAATGTTTCTACTCAAGACTTTTCTTGGTACCCAGAAAAGACAATTCCGGGTGTCCTATCCTGGACCTGTCTATCCTAAACACTTTTTTCATAATCCCAATATTCAAGATGCTAACTCTTCATCAGCTGCTTCCCATGCTAGGCAAAGATGCCTGGTTGGCAGCAATGGATTTAAAGGAAGCCTACCTGCACATCCCAATAAGGGAATCTTGCAGAAGATGCCTACGCTTCAGAACAGGCTACATGCACTATTAGTTCTCTGCACTGCCCTTTGGCTTATCTACTGCACTTAGGGTATTCACAAAGTGCCTAGCTCCAGTCATTGCATTTTGCAGGCAAAGAAATATTCAAATATACCCATACCTGGACGATTGTCTAATTCAGGCAGAAAGCCAGGACACACTATTAAATCATCTGGCAATTGTAAAGAAATTGCTAACTTCTCTGGGGTACACCATAAATGAAAAGAAATCACATCTTGTACCCTGCCAACAAATTGTATTCCTGGGAGCAAGCTTGAATTCAACTTCCCAGATGGCCTACCTCACGCCAGAGAAAAAAGTTCATTTGACAGCCTACTTCAAACTACTGGCCACAAAGACCCAGCTATCTGCAAAGTAAATACTGCAAGCCCTGGGATTCATGGCCTCCTGCATTCTGCTAATTCCACATGCAAGACTGCATATGAGGAAACTACAATGGTATCTAAAAAGCCTATGGTGTCAACATTCTCAGGATCTGGAATCAATGATTCCTATCCTACCTTGTCTACAGATATAGTTCCTTTGGTGGGCAGAGGTCTGCCACCAAAACAAAGGACTGCCATTCACTCTACCCCCTGCCTCCCAAACCCTAACAACAGACGCATCAGACTATGCATGGGGGGGCTCAATTGGCAGGGAAGTGCATTCAGGGCAAATGGAACCCAAGTCAAATGCACCTGCATATCAATCAAAAAGAAATGTTTGCTGTACAGAATGCTCTGACAGCCTTCAAGGACCACCTTCTTCCAGGACAATTATTGGTAAAGATGGACAACACCACTGTTATGTGATACATAAACAAGCAGGGGGGAACCCACTCATACCCTCTCTGCAGACTAGCCATGGCTCTGTGGAACACAGCCTTGAGCTACCAAGTGCACCTACAGGCTCAATTCTTGCCAGGAAAGCTGAATACACTGGCAGACTACCTAAGCAGAAATCTCATGGACCCACAGGAGTGGAAACTGGAACCAAAGATATTCAACATGTTGAGAAACAAATGGGGGAGCCCAGAGATAGACCTGTTTGCCTCCCCCCAGAACTACCAATTAGACAAATTCTGCACAAGGACTCCCCACAAACAAGCTTGGAAAGTGGATGCCCTGTCGTTCACCAAGAAAAACCTATCAGTTTATGCCTTTCTCCCTCTGCCTCTCCTCTCCAAGGTACTACTAAAGATCAAACAGGACAAACCAAGGACAATACTGATTGCACCAGACTGGCCACACCAACACTGGTGTACCCCCTCTTGCGCAGTATGTCACTGCTAGCACCATGGCACCTGCCTCAGACCCCCTGCTCTGCTGTCTCAGCAGGAGGGCCAGATTCTGCACCCACAGCTTCATACCCTGAACCTGGCAGCCTGGCTAATTACCTGGTCTCTCCGTTACCATCCCTCAGCAAGCAAGTGATGGATGTCATTCTGGAAGCAAGAAGGCCTAGTACTGGAAAATCCTATCTGGAAAAATGGAAAAGATTCTGTTCCTGGAGCCAAACTCAGGGGATGGGCACAGCAGCACCCAATTTACCTCAGATTCTTCAATACTTAACTGAGATGCTTCACAAGGGCCTTTCCTTTTCCTCCATCAAAATTCATGCCTCAGCCATTTCAGCTCACTATAATACAGAACCACGCCTCTTCTTTCATCCACAGTTGAAGCAATTCCTCAGAGGGGCCAAAAACTTAAGACCACCCAAGAGAGCCCCTACTCCAGCCTGGGACTTTAACTTTGTATTGGAAAAGCTCACTCTACCTCCCTTCGAGCCAGCTGCAAATGCAAAGTTGAAATTCCTTCCTTGGAAAACAGCCTTCCTTCTCGCCATCACTTCTGCAAGAAGGGTGTCTGAATTACAGGCCCTCATGGCTGTGGATCCTTTCATCATCTTTCTTGCGGACAGGGTGTCCCTCAGGACCAATCCCGCCTTCATGCCCAGGGTTGTATCCAGTGTGGCCCTTACTCAGTCCATTAATTTGCCAACCTTCTTTTCTAATCCACAAAACAAAGGGGAACAAATACTGCACTCCTTGGATGTGCACAGACAACTTAGATTTTACTTGGACAGGACTAAACCTCTCAGGAAATCTGAACAGCTGCTGGTTGCATTTGCTGCAGGGGCAGAGGGGAAGGCATTTCAAAGCAAACCATTTCTAAGTGGATAGGCCATTGCATTCATTTCTGCTATAAGCACCATGGAAAACCTATCCCAAAGGGGATAAGACCACATTCAACCAGGGCTACATCTACCTCTACAGCCTTTCTCAGAGGTGTCCCCACCAGGGATATCCAAGAAGCTGCTACCTGGAGTTCTGTACATACCTTCACCAAGCGTTACCACTCACCAATTTTTTCTAAATCTAGAGCTGGCTTTGCCACTGCAGTCTTACAGGGCCTTATAGCTGGTCCTAATGCTATTTAATTACCTCCTCCCATCCTTAGCTTTGGAAATCTACCCAAATGTGATGATTGGAACAGTGAAACACGAAGAACATAGTACAGCTGTGTACACTTACCATAAATGTAGATGTTCGAGTGTATTCACTGTTGCAGTCCTGGTTACCCTCCCTCCAGCCCCCTGACTTCTATTGACTATACCTCTATTTTTGTTTACTATGCTTAAAGCTTTTTGGTGTATTTGCTTTTTTTGTTGGAGGTGTAATCTTGTATATAATTGCTTCCCATTATGGGGGCACCTGACATCTGGGGCAAGAAAAACTGATGTAATGGCGTAGGCTGCATGCTTTATACCCCTGGCTACCTGATGTCATGGAAGATGAGACAGCAACTGACGCAGGACCCAAGACTTTGATAATCAGGCTGCCTGAGAGCTACTGCAAACAGATAACCCAAATGTGATGATTGCAACAGTGAATACACTCGAACATCTACATTTATGTTAAGTGTATACAGCTGTACTGTCTGTGCAACTATGACATATGCACATATGCAACAGGTGTGTGTGACTGGATGCAGAGGGCATTCTTAAAAAAGAACTCTGTTAAAAAAAAAAAAAAAAAAGTAATTTTTTTGTTATTTTTAATTTTAAAAAGTAAATGTGACAGTCCCTTGGCAAGCGGACCACTCCCAGAGAGTGGACCCTAGTCAACTGCCTTGGTCACCTAGCACTGTATCTAGCTCTGAGCAAGACTGGCAGCAGCAACGTGCCTCAGCAGCCAGCAAGTAATGGTCCCACATGAAGCTATGGGCACTGGATGACTGCATGAAGTATCCCTACTATAACCCACAACTGTTGAGGGCAGTAAAAACCCAATAAGTGTATGTCTGACATCCGGAGGAAGGGGGGAGCTAATGGTCAACATGTACAGAAACATACTGACCCAAATCCTAGGGTGAACTATTCTTAAAAGTCAGTATCATTCATATCCTATTTGATTACATTCAAATGACAAATGTATGTGTATATATATATATATATATATATATATATATATATATATATATATATATATATATATATATATATATATATATATATATAAAAAATAAAGAGGTGAAAGACTTCTGTAGTCACTCTCAATTTCTCCCAAAAGTAGGCTTTTTCAGTGAACATGGGCTACCATCCTGATAGACCAGCTGCCTTTTCACTGGTCCATTGAAATATATTGTGGATGTTGCTTTCCTTGACAACATTCTATTGCCTGAGTCCCACCAAAAATCATTAAAAGACGAAGGACTAGAAACTCAATATTTCTTTCATCTCTGTAGTACTTCCAGTTCCTGGAGCAGGTATAAGAAAACTGATGTACTGAAAAATAAATAAATGTCAGATTACACAAGTAATGTAAAAGAGTAAATATACTTTCTTTATCAGCAGATGGAGCCTTAAAATAGCAAATCACATGTGTATCAAAGAGGCATGTTATGCTTAAATAAGCAGAGCTCAAAGATTCTAGATAAACATCTGAATGCTAAAAATAACTTTCTAAATTTATACTGTTAAGTAAATTGATGACTGTTTTCTTCAGCACTTCACTGGTGAAATTAATCAGATAAAATTTTACATGCAAAATTAAGTGCTGTATTCTGTAGTACATTTGAATCTTAATAAATTGGAATTTACAGGTTTGCATTGAAATAAAGTATAAGCAGTACTGAATGGAAGAAACAATCAGATTTTGGCCAGTATTTGGAAGGCATGTAAATAAGACAAGCTATTTTCACATACTAGATTTTTCTAGTGGCAGACTGCTTCTCATGGGGCTTTGAAATTAGCTCAGAATGTCTGCCTTTGCATTCATAAAATGCATGTTTTTATGGCAGTGAGAAATAAAATAGCAAACCTTGTAAAAGCATTGCACCCACAGGCAATGTGTAAAATGGATAAACATTTGTCATAGCTTAGCTGTGAATTTTCTGGTTCGTGTCACGTAGTCGAACTTCTACAAGTTCGAACCTCATATGGTCGAGACCCTAAGTTTGAATTTGTAAAAGTTTGAGCGTTTCAATGGAAATCTCCATAAACGGAGGTTTCCATTTTGTTCAATGGGGTGCAATCTCAGAGTTGGTATATTTAAGTAGTGGGGGGGGGGTGCAGGGAGGCTTGCCCCCTGCTTAAAACAGTTTATTTTGTTTTATGTTTTTTTTTTTTTTTTATCCATAGTTGAAGTTTTGTAACTTCAAACATAATGACCTGAACATTATGTGTTCGAAGTTATAGGACTTCGACTGTGTGATATAGACCCGAATTTTCTAGTATGCTACTATAGATATAGATATATATATATATACACACACACACACACACACACACACACATATATATATATATATATATATATATATATATATATATATATATATATATATATATATATATATATAGAGAGAGAGAGAGACAGCTATATAGATATAAATATATGTATATTTCTGTTTGTACACACACACTCACTTACATATACGTGTGTAAATCCAGACATTCAGATACAAAAGTTTGACACTGCATCACCAGCAAGTTTAGCCAGAAAATGTAGTGTAGTACATACTCATGGTAATATGCACTGACTGTTTCTCCGAGGTCAGTGAAGTGTTAAACATCTAAGAAACCATTATAGTACTCAGCCATAACTACAGGTTAAGGCATCTGTGTGTCTCATATTCAAATAACCTTGATCAGAGCACCTAAACTTTGTATTACAGTACAGGTCAAGGCATCTGTGGTGTCCCATATTCATAGAATATAAATGTTATATTACAGAACATCCCATTTTATCATGTTCATTGTTAAACAACCATAGATGATGGAAAATAGTACTGTTTGTTTTTCTTACACATTCAGAAAAAAAGAGATGCATCATAAAAAATATGAGTGTAATATATATGATAGCCATCCATCCATCCATCCATCCATCCATCCATAGCCCCTTTTTGCACATGGGGTCAAGGTATCATGCCAACAATGGCAATCATCTAGAGCCATGGTTCGCACTACCTGTCCGCTATGCTATGGTTGATCTTCCAAACCAGACACTGACACCAATTTAGAGTGTTTACTGAGTGTCTTTGGAATGTGGGGGGGGGGGGGCCCATGCAGACACAGAGAGGACATGCAGACTCCACACAGAAGGCAACCCAAAAGACAAGCAGACTGGAAACCTCTTGCTATGAGGTGACAATGCTATCCACTGAGCTACTGGGCTGCCTCAATATATATGATATATGATGCCATAATACAGAGACAGAGGTAATAGTTTGATATAACGAATCAAAGTGCTGGCATATCTGACTGCATTATAAGTACACTACAAATACAATAATACAGTGAAACCCACCATACATACGTATACTGCTGGGCTCAACAGCATAAAAAGCACAGCACCAAACAGCCTATTAAGTTGTAAAGAGATATAAGAACAGCATTTTTCTGCAGGGGTCAAGTCACTCTGTACCCCCATGTGGGGGATTTGCCCTCCACACACCTTTTACTTCTGTATAATATTAATACCTCCATGGTTACACAAACTCACAGGAAAGTGTAATCTCTGAACAACTGTACATCTCAGCCATCTTACTACACACTTTGCCAGCACTGATCTGTTAACAAAAAACACATATCTCCACAAATAATCAAAGAATATTCACCACATACTTCCAAGATAGTGTTATGATACTCCACACAGACTTCAGTAACATTGCATGATTCCTTCAGTAGCCGTCCATCCACTTACCCAGTGAAAATGCTACATACTGGTGTATCACGCGTGCGCCATTTCAGCAGCATCAGCTTAGGGTGGTGTAGTCTCTGCATTTGACAGCAGTTTATTATGTCAGAACAAGGTGATGACACAAAGCTAAGGTACAGTGCAGCCTAGCAGTGGTTGACCTTCCTTTCACCCATCCAGTCCAGGTGCTATAATCAATATGTTCGGTGGTGGTGGTGGTGCTGCTGCGATAGCATTGTCACCTCACAGTAAGACGCTGTCCAGTTAGATTCTCAGCTAGAGCGTCTTCTGCGTGGAGAAGGTTGTGCGTCAGGCCTGGCAAGCCGGTACGTAAAAATCAACTGCCAATCATTAGCGGACCGGAGTTCCACTGTGGCGACCCCTAACCGGGAAAAGCTGAAAGACACAAACAAATTCTTCCTAGGCTGGAAAAGTTAAGTATATCTCTCCCTTACTCCAAGTTTTCCAGCATGCAAAAATCTTATTCTCCCTGTGCGGCATACATTAAGTAAAAGTCTGGTTCTTAACTCACAACTGTGTGACATGAAGATTAATCTTAATAAAATATAACTTTGTTTAATGTAAGATGATTATTAATCTCAGCATCATTCTTTTTATGTAACATACTTCTTAGTTCAGCAGTCTCAGTTGCTCTTGTCAGCTTTCTAAGTGGTTAACACAAACCATAAGACTCTGTCAGCAGGCTGTGCCTTTGTTTGAGATTGTCTGAATTCATTCCACTGATTTTCAAAATTAGATACTAAGAGATATGTAATATGAAAAAGAAAGTGGATATTGCTTAATATTTTAAAGAAATGCTATTAAGACAGCAGATGCTTCAGATTATATGCATGCTTCCAAGAGGTTAAAATGACAACACATTATATATTTAGAAGTACTGGTACTGAAACAGATGCATATCTATTAACACCTAACATTACTTATGACAGATATGTTAGCATGAGAAGTTTAAAATAAAACAAGCAAATGAAGGAAAAGAAATGCTGATTATGGATGATTTTAATTATACATTGAGTAATGTAGCACAGTGCACTAAACATAATTTGTTTAATATTTATGAAAAAAATATTTTTTCAGTTCTATATAGCAAGTAAGTTTTTCCATTGCTGGTATTCTGAATGACCTTCAGTATATTAAAACTTTGCTGTGTCTGGTTTATGAATAGCTGCTGTCATTATATGTTTATTATTTTGCTTTATTTTTATTTATTTTTTTATTTATTTCATTCATTTGTTAATTGGGTAGATAAGCTAGACACGTGTCTTTTCTAGTTCAACCCGAGAGTGTTGTCTGGTAAAGTAAATTGTTCAGTCATAAAGCAGATAGAGGCTGAAGGAATTAAACCCTTTATTGCAAAAGGAAGATTATTAGCACCTTCTAGCCAAATCATGTGCATTAAACTGTTTTATCTTTTATTTCCTGCAATGTAATTTGACTGTATCCACAAGCATATATGTCTCCTTGTATCTAAAAATGTCAGTAAAGTGTATACAAATAAATGATCTGTCTCATGCACATTTTGAGACATAATTTAGATATTTTCAGTCTTAAATGTCTCATCAGTTTTTCTTTTGTAGTTAGCACTGTAGTTATTACTTCGTTTTTAGAAAAATGAATACCCTGTACTGCATCAACATTAATTTAGATTTGAGAATCCTTTCCTACCCATGCATCTTCATTTAAAAACCTTTCTGTTGTCTATTTCTTTATCCATAAATATAGAGTCTGCAATTGGGGTTTCCCTTGAAAAGTCAGCTAAAACTGTAAGATTTGAATTCCAAACACTATAAGAAAAAAAATCATAAGCTGTGTTACTTCAGACCCAAGCCAAGCCACTAACTTCTCAGAATACGTGTTTTATTTTTCACTTGAACCTCGTTGTTCTGCTACCCCAGTTCTAATTTAAATTTCCAAACTCTACTACCCTGGGTTACTCTACAAGGATGTAGTATAGGGGCCCATAACCAAAATGTATAATGTTGTATTTGTTTACTGCAGCTTTAGAGCATTGAGCTGAATTAGCTAGCTTGACAAACAACAGTAACATAATCCGTTGTGAAGATTTTAGAAGAAAAATCTGTTTTTGAATTTGTGCATGTTGTATTCATGACAATTTAATTCCAGCCTGATGGGTGGTAACTTTAGCGTTCAGTTTGTTTAAACCATCCATGGCCATAATTTCTTAGTCTTTAAGAGCATTAAAAGTTGGAGAAAGATCTCATAATCTGATATTTAATAATGGAATAAAGTATAATAATTTCAGCCTGTAGTAATAAGTGAATACTTACATACCGTGTAAAAATGGGAAAAAGAGAGTTGATGATAATGATGAGTTATGTACTTCGAATTTGATATCTAGGTTATTGCTGCACTAATTCAAGTTTATGTTGGAATTATACCCAAGCTGCAGTCTCCTCTAAGTCTCGTAAAATGGAGTAAGGACGTCAGTCTTCTTAGATGTTGCAACACTCAAACTAGTATTACCATTGTAAAAACTCTACTTCCTTGTCAAGTAAATCATTTTTAAGAACAGGAAGAAATATTAAATTGCAGCCTGGCTCTGTGGCATAAAAGGCTAAAACACTGATTATGCAACAGAGGGCCAGTGTTTTTGTTTAACAGCAAGGGAAGGTAGGAGGGCAGAGTTGCAAGGGTGTAGGTGAGCCCGATGTCTGTTCGTGCATTTGGGGGGAGGGACGTAGTCCAACCCAAGTGCAATGCCATCACCTACAGGAGCATAAGGCATGTTGCATACAGTACTGTGGACAAAGGTGACATCATTCAACTGGTTTAGTAGGGAATGGCCTGTATGGATGCATAGCTGTATCTTCCTTGGGAGCAGCTATAGTGGTCATCGCAACAGTGTCAGAGAAGGGGTAGGCCAAGGAGGACTGGGAGGTCCCATGTAGGTGATGGTTTCATCTTGGTCTCAACTCTCATCTTGGAGTAGAGAAAAATGGATTACTCTCTCACACTGATCAGGGAATGAATGGGCCATACAGCTGTCACCTTGGTCATGGAATTAATAAACTTGGCTGCCCCTCTGAGAGCAGCAAATGCGCCTCAAATGGATCTGTAGGGTGGTAGGAGGAGGGCTATGGTCTCTAAATCCTTGTAATGATTAGTGCAAATTAATAAAAATGTTGTAGTGCCTATTTTTCATATCATAATGGATTGCAACACATTTATTAATACTTGAAGAGATGTCATAAGTTAAATCCCCTCCACCAAACATTGTCCAAAATATCCTGCAAATTATCTGTGGTATGATCCATTTTATTTTTATTAGGGATATGTAAGGCCATGATTACTGAAACCTTTTGTAGTTATGCACTTATCCACAAATTTTGAGATTCAGACTTAACACATGAAAAAATAAGTAAAACAGAAACAGCTTCATAACTAACCATGAATGATTGCACTGGATATGTGCTCATGGTTGCAGTAGGTCCTTTTCATCCCATCAGACTCTGTTCTTTCTGAAAACCACTAGTAACCCACATTACTAATGAGTTTGTTATTGTCATGCCTCTCTTAGACTGCTTATGCATGTGCTATGTTATCAAAGACCTTGGAAAGGCCCAACATAATAACACCCACAGAAAGTCTAACATCCTTGTCATTGATAGCATTATTGTAACATTCATTTAACTTAGTCATTCTTGTCCATATTATATAAATCTGTACTGATTAAAATTATGTTTTAAGACAAAGTTAACACATTTACATTTTCCAGTAAAAGTAGTTAGAATTCTAGATCTGTAATTGCAAACAAGTAATGGTTTACTGCTATTAAGAATGGAAACCCCTGTTGCTGTATTCTAACTCTCAAGGACTAATCTTAATGCAGTTTGTACTGAATAAGAATACTGTAAGGGGTATGTTAATCATGTGGCCTGATTGTTTTGTAAATATAAGTGGTAAATTGTCTGGACTGTTGTTTTTACTGGATGCAATTTTCATAACAGCAGCATAGTCATTGCCCAGGGAAAATAACTGGACAGCTTTCATTACAGTTCAACAAACAGTTAATCTGTGATTTCTCTTTAAAAGTTATTGAATGCATTAAGTGCAAAGTTAGCTGCATAGAGGGATAAGACCCTGACTGTGACCCAGGTGGCCCATTTTAAAGTAGTGGGTCAGGTGCTTTGAGGATCCATGTGGAAGAATGGGACTCCAGCTCACCCATTAAGCAAGCAATAATGCTCAACAGGGTGTGTGTTACGGTTCCCTATCAGAAGCCTGAAACACTAGAAGCCTGAAAATCAAAATCCTGAAAACTAAAGCCTGAAAATTCAAAATCCCGAAAACCCAAAATCCTGAAAACACAAAATGGACATGCTGACGTCATTGTGGCTTTGCCATTGTTATCCCTGTGGTGTTAGGTCATGTGTTGGGTTCAGGTAAGTGTGCGGTTGGTTTTATGTTAAGGTTAGGGGCGGTTTAAGTGAGTTAGGGTTAGGGTGCAGGTTAGACATGTATGCAATAGTGACAAATATTGGGGTTAGGGGCAGTTTAAGTGAGTTAGGGTTAGGGCGCGGGTCAGGTGAGTGTGCGATAGTGACGGACCTTAGGGTTAGGGTTAGGGTCAGGGTCAGTTGGTAGATATTAGTGTCTTTATAGTGACATATTAGCATTATTTGTGTTTTCAGGATTTTGAGTTTCAGGATTTTGGGCTTTCGGGATTTTGAATTTTGAGGCTTTAGTTTTCAGGATTTTGATTTTCAGGCTTATAGTGTTTCAGGCTTCTGATAGGGAACCGTGTGTTACTGTGTAAATAATCCCTGCACAGTGGTGTTATGAGGCCCAATGCCAAAGTCAGAGGGCCTATGCACCCCTGAAGGGGTGCTGATCATTGGGGATTGATGGCACTAAATAATGTCATACATCAAAGTTCCATACTTTATTTCCTTCAGAAAATGCATGCTAACACAAATCCTGTTATTCAAACAACTTTGTAATTTTACAAGAGCAATAGTTAAAATCTGTCCCTAGTTTTATGCCTTTGTTCTCCCATTATTTTAGGCTTTGTCCAGATTTCGTGAGGTAAGAGGTCAAGAGGCATGCAAACCTCATAACTGCTGCTGCCATTGGCTGATCAATCTCACTCTCTGTCTCTCTCTCTCTCTCTCTCACACACACACACACACACACACAAAACAGAAACACACTTTCGCTTTCATGCACGCAAGTACACATACATTCACAAATGCAAACAGAAGCATAAACACACACGCACACACACTTTATTTTCATGATGCTAGTTTTCACAGATGTCTAGAAAGTCTTAGATGAACTAATATACAGGTTTTGCACAGCAAAAGCCAGGAGGGATGGTAATAAGAAATGGTAAAGTATCCTTGAGAATTTGTGGGGGATCAAATCAGTTACAGTACTCCTGGTGACAGACACTCATCAGGCTAAGATTAGAAACTGCAAGCGGTGATTTATAAATGTTACACATATGACACCAAAGCAATTGGACTAAAATAAGCATTGTGGTAAATCATAAACTGAGTAAATAATAACTTTTTAAAAAATTATAACCACAAACATATTAAGTTCCATTAAGGAGCCACTCATTTTGGCTTCCCAGTAATGATCTGTGAATATGGATATTAAGATGTTAAGATTTCAAGACTATTTTAAAGAACTCAAAAGTTTGCCTCTCAGATGTCCAGATTTTTCCCTCATGTTTTTGGTCTGTCCATCATAAAATCTGTGCTTTTCTAGCAAATAATTGAGGACTGAAGTCATTAAATAATAACAGACATGTTAGTTTCAGACTTCATATGCTTTAGAAACACATGCTAATGTGCACCCTGTTTTTCTAACACCTTTCTAAGCTTATAAGAGCAATTTTTAAAATATGTCCCTGTTTTTGGATCTTTGATCAGAATTCTTGCAGTAAGTTGCTCAGAGATATTTGCCTCAAAGATAGGATGAAAATTTAACCCAGGACTACCGCTGTATTACTAATGGTCAGAGGCCAATCCTAAATGTTTTATTCCATGAATGAGTCCCCTCAAATTATCTATGGTATGATCCATTTTATTTTTATTAGGAGTATTATATAATTATCGACCATGGGATATGTAAAGCCAGTCTTTAACCAAATGGGATAGGTTATTTTGAGCGCAAAAAGGGAAATTGGCTAGGCTTAAAATGGCCCACAAGGCTAGCTAGCCTAGTACTTACCTATGAGCTATAAACCTAAGAGGTTTTCTTTATATACATCATAATTGTTTGTCAATATTTAAAACTTCTTGACTCCAGATAGATAATTTAAACTGCTGCTTTTTTATTAAATTTATAATTGAAACATAACCAAGCATTAGGAAAATTTAGCCGAGTATAAAAGCATGTTTAATTTACCCAGATATTACTGATTTTAAGATTGCATGCAAACACAGAGTGTTATAAGTTATAACCTAGCTGTACGTTATGTTACCGTTATGGGCTGAAAAAAATTAAAAGATGTCTACTAGTCCATATTGTTTCAGTCAAGGATTGTGATGACATAATAACATTTTGACATTAATTAATTCTTTTTATTTTTCATCTGATCAAACAGTGAACAGTTAATAATAATGCTTTGGTTTAGGTAATAATGACTGAAGTCAAGTAGTTTGCTGTTCTTTGGTCCTTATATAAGGACTTTTTGTCAGCTAATTGTAAAACTTTTTCCCATGTGCACTTTTTTATTAACTTCATATTGCAAAAAAAATGTATATTTTATGTTAAGTGAAATCTTTTATTGAATAAAATAGTGTAGGGAAAGTGACCGTCATTTATTAGTTAGTAAGAATCAAGAATTAATCCAGTCTTTTTGTGCTCTGAAGGTGGATGAGAAGAAGGTATCATATACTCCTTGTATATGTTTTCATTTTTTTGTAGATGTTATCAGTAATTACATCTAGGTTTCATTTTTCTTGGCTTTCATGAGTCTGTTCCTAGAAAGCAAAATGTGATTAACCCTGGAGTAGATGTAATAGTCATGTTTGGCCCCTATTAGTTAACAGCACCCCATTTTTGGTGATGACACAAGAGGACATGTAGTTTATTTGCAGTCATACAGTATGCAAGTAGGGGCAAATCAAGTTCCAATTACAGCTTCCAGTACTGATGTCCATGATGTTAACCAGTATGCTGCTCTGTTGCAATGAGGAGTTCTCCCTAGGACTGAGACAGAGAGATAGATAGAAAGATAGATAGATAGATAGATAGATAGATAGATAGATAGATAGATAGATAGATAGATTGGTTCATAGGTGTTTACTAGGCTAACGACCACAAGGGTCTTTTTAAGCCTAGCCATGCATCACAAATCTGTGGCAAGTTCTGATACCCTTGATAAGTGTAAGCCTGGGTCTGGGTGAGTACTCTTACCATGTTTCTAAGGCCTGAAACTCATTACCTGTATCCATTAGGTCAATACCCTCCCTCCCAGCCTTCAAAACCATTTTGAAAGGCTTTCTAGCCAAAAGCTGACTCTGTTCTTGCTCAACACCAGGATTAACTATATCCCTAAATGTGAACAAATACCTATTCATACCTTACATCTGCTTACTCTCCCTTCTTCACTTACTTCCTTACATCTATCAGTTTCTCTCCCCTGGCTTTCTATCTAAATATAGCACAAGCCTACTGTTTTCTCACTTCATCTAGCAATTCCTGTTTGTTTTATACTAACTTACATTTAATATTTGGAGAAACTTTCACCAGTTTATAGAGAAATCAAATCATTGCCATATAACTTGCACTTATTCTTAACCACTGTTTTCATATTCTGTCTAATGTGGTATAATTATTTAAAAAATTTAAAATGTAGATATTTTGTATTACTTTTTATAGACAGTAAAATTATTGTACTTAAAATGTTTTATAAACTTTGGAGCTTTTCTCTCTGCTCCTCCATTGGAAATGGGATCCCATTCAAGTCGGACTTTCCCGTAATCAAATGTCAGTAAATAAGAAACATGAACTTATTTAAATCTTAAATCTATGGTAACTCTCAAGAAAATAAATATGAGAAAATAAATGGAGTTAAAACCTAACAACAAGTCCAAATGGCTGTCGATGAGTGACCTACAAACTGAAAATGTAAACAAGTAAAAGGCAGAGTGCTTATCTGCCGAGATCTTGCTGCAACTTCTAAAAGCAGCAAATGAGATCCGAGTAAGTTAGGAAGCTGGACATTACAGAAAGGGAATGTTTTGGAAGGGGTCGAGGCTACAGCACTGAATCGGATGGAGTGGATCAGGCTCGAGGACCCATATATCAGTTCGGACAGACTGGATGAGTAAGATACTGTAGTTTAAAACCACTGCCCACTCAAACTGTTGTGGTTCTTCTGGATTTGCAATTTTGGGAAGCTTGCCCTTGCTCAAAATGGGAATGTGTCTAGTTGTGATAAAGTCTGTTTAATCAGATGAAAGTGCTTAACTATAAACATTATTTAGCTGGCTCCCTCTGGGTGACAAATGGATCATCTCCAGCATGGCTTTGTTATTAGTCTTGATTTTGCTATGCTGGTTCAGCGCTCCTTTTTTTTATATAGATATATACTTGGGCCACCAAGACTTTGGCCCTCCCTAATTTGCATACAAAGTGCACAAGCCTTTTTTCAAGTAATGCACCCATCATGAGGCTTACAGACCCCAACATTAAACCATTTTGAAATCCAGTCCCCAGTATTGTGAGGTAAAGCAACAAAAGGAGAGATTTATGTTAAGAAGTTTCTGCAATAGTGGATCACTTAGAAAGTGGCTGTTGCAACAAGAGACAATAGCTTACCCTTGAAGACAGAAAGGCAGAGTGACAAAATGTATTCAATTTAGTCTGACAGACTACATCAGCAATGAATGTCACGTACTTAAAACTCTGAAACCCCACAGCGGGTGATGCTGTTTTATGCACATACAGTGACATGCACACACACACACACACACACACACACACACACACACACACACACACACACACACACACATTCCACAGACTGCATTACTTCATGTCCTCTACAGCTATTTTCCCAAAATAAATGGCAACTACAAATATATGCGTAAATCTGAGATCCTCTAAATAAATATTACAAACAATCAAATTTATGGAACTAAATGGATACTATGGGGGAAAGTTTATAGGAAAAGAAGGCAAGCAGAGCAGAAGGATAAGCCCAGGGGTCTTCAGGGCTGTAGCACCCAGAAGGCACACCTATGACTCAGTAGTCAAGCTCTTCCCTCCCCCATAAAAATAACACATTAATGCTCCCATTCCACCCCCCCCTCCTCCAACTTCCTCTTTCCTCAAACACAGGGGACTGCTTGGTCTTCTCTGTGAAGGAATGGGAATGGGAGGTCAATCTCCCAGGGCCAATGAGTCAACATTTTGAAACACGGATACCAGCACCAATATCTGAGCCAATCTAAATGCCTAAAAACTCCCCGATTCACAAGGTGCAATTACACTTTGCCTCACTTCTGCTAGAGGACCTCCTAGCTCAACGTGCTATACAAAGTATTAAATCAAGAAAGTTCTGGGTTTTACTAAAGATTCTCTCTGGTGTCAACAAAAGAAGGCAATTAGAGACCTACATCAGATCTTTTGGTTACTGTGTAGTGTAATACCCTGCGAGATGCACACTAGTAAACCCCACCCACAACCTAGCTAACCACACCCACATGAGTGCTGTCACTGTCAATGAAACACACCCACATCACTAAAACAGTAACAGAAACTAGAATAGAATGGCATACTTCTCAACCCCTTAACACAAGAAATCTGGACAAAGAAAAAATAACTGTGGTACAAAGGACCCAAAATAGGGAGAGATATGAAGCAAAAAACTGGACAGTAGGGAGGTGTGAATGTTAGTAATCTAATACTAATACTAATTGTAAAGGATGAAGCTGGAATGCCACCGATAAAAAAGTAACCTATGTAATGACATGAGATACACTGCCATCAATTAAAAATAAAATGATAAAAATTGAAAGCAGCTGTATCAGTTTATCAGCTGTACAGTGTTTCACTTAGAAGGTTTACAGTATTCTGCCTGGTGCTGCTAAACATAGTGTCTTGACACTGTTTTTTTTAAGTGTCTGCTTAGTAAGACAAGACGGATACTTGAGTTTGCTTGTTGGCCGCTATAGTTGTCCTTTTGCAGTAAAGCATAGATATAAATGTATGTTAAATAAAGCAAGCACCCAACCTTGCTTTACCTTCATTCTATAAGCCAACTAGCTATATAGTTTAATGACAATTAAAGGAGTCTGTGTTTCTAAGATTCAAAGCAGGGGTCTCACTACCAGTTATCTCCTTGCCCTCTTAGCTTTTGTAATGTACCAGGGAGCTTACATAGTGCCTGGGAGAATCTGAATCAGTAATGCCCAAACCAAAAAATGACAGAGCAAACAAATATTAACCCAATGAAACCAGACTAAGTCAAAAATATACATCAACTAGACAGCTGCAGCAAAGGCAGGACACAATTTTTTGCTACTGGTAACCCACAATCACCAAGCAATTCCAGAAGTTACAAAGCCAGCTATGGTGGGTTAGGACTGAGGAACCAAATGATCACCTCTTCATTCTAGAGAAAAAATAAGTAAGAGATCAGCCTGATACACAAGTCAAGATTAACTGTGAGTAACCTGTGGGGCACATGTATGCTGTGTCCCAAAAATACATTTCACAAGGAGGGGGTACCAGGGACAATGAAAGGAAAAACTACTAGATATGTAGTTCTGTTCATAAACAGTATTTAGCATGCATCCATGTGACCATGACTTTATGAAAGCTAATTTGACAGGCAGTATACTTGCTTTGATTTACTGTTTGGCAGCCCATGAATATGTCAGGGGCATGTTTTAATAGTATGTTCTCTTTGGCATCTGACTTTTCTTATGACTCAAGAAGCATTTACCCTGCAGTAGTATAATCCTGACTTTCATTTAACATGGGAAATATTTTTAATTTTTTCCAAGGACCTCTGCAACTGTTAACACAATTAAAAATCATTCATTTTTGAGTCATATATATCTCGCATATCTTGTCCACGATGTGTCTTACAGGACTTTTGTCTGGGTTGCCTTGACAGTGTCATTTAGTGTCATATCTCCAGTAAAACTATAGTTCATGCCAAGGGCTTATGGGTTCATAGGCTCAGTGGTTCCTGTTTATATGTTCTGAGCAACATAGGAGAGGTGGAGTAAAGCATTGCGACTATCATCCTCATGTTAGCTGGTTACCTTCAATAGTTCAAAACCCACAGGAAGTAAAAAAACATTTGCACTTTTCTTTTACAGTTATTGCTTGCTCTGTCATCATCAGCTGAGTACTACACGTATCTCCACAAAAATATGATTGGTTATAGTATTACTTGTTTTGCAGTCTTCTCTTCTGGCTTAATATATATACATGGGTAAAATGATCTACTCATGACCTGAATAACTTTGAAAAGAGCATGACATGAGTACCACATTTACTTCTTTGTGTAACCTTTTGTCTCTAGTACCCCTTTTCATAGACAGTTAAGAAAATGCTCTCCATTCATGTACTCTGTCATGTTTATCCACCACTTGTCTATCACTTTCTGGAAGATTAAATGTTCTGCCTTCTGGATTATTTTTGTACCATCCTTTAAATCAGAAGTAAATTTGAGAGAATTTAACCGTAGCTTGGAGGCTTTATGTTATATTTCATTAGGAAAGTAATGCAATGATTCAGAAATTTAAAGTTGTTTATGTACTTATGATTTAAGCTTTAGCACTATAAAACAGATTGTGATTTCCATGCCCTGGCCCAGCAATCAGGGCGTCTCATATGAGAGGAAAGGATAACAGATACACACAGTAAAGTGCAATTTCCCTTAAGAGCACACAGAGATCACAGTCAGTCCAGGGCTCATCGCTCCCTTGCTCCCCAGGTCCCCAGTAAGACTCCCCACTGGCACAGCTATAGGGTCCAGATCTCAGCCTGGTGGCAAGCTAAAACCTCCAGCACCCTCTCTGTCCAACCAGTGCTTCGTGTTCCTGCTGAAGTAGCTAACACATACACACACACACACACTTTGAGATAAGTATTTGTACACCTTCACAGACACTCCTGGGAAAGGCTGACACAGATTCTCCATCTGTGCCCCTATACCCAGACTGTACGGTAGTAATTCCTGCCACCACCAGCTAATAATTATCAGCTACCCAAAGGCCCATAAAAGGTGTCCAATTATTACTGTGCAATATTATTATCCAATAGTAGTGTAACTAAGCAATCAAGGCTTATTGGAAGGGCTTATTACAAGATCACTTATAAGCATGCAATGTACTCTAGAGCTTAATTTATCTCTACATAAACCAGTCACAGCTGAAAAGGGTTTAAAAATATTTAATAATAAATACTAAAAACACAAGACAATACTACTACACCACAGTACCATTCAAGAGTTCAGAGATCACACAGAAACTTAAAATAATTGAGTAGTATGGTTCTAACATAACAGGAAAACACTTAGTCTAAACTTTTCTAATTTCCTAGCTATTGCTACAAGAAAACACACTTCTAAAATAACTTACTTAAGAGAGCAGGCAGTGTTGTAGGTTGGATATCAAGACAAAAATGCTTAATAATCTGTGGTTCTCATTGTTTAAATTGAAACTGCAGTTCTGCTAAACATTACATCATCTTTTACATCTTTCTGGTTCCCAGGCCAAAGAGAAACTGCATTTACATTTTTTTTACACTTAGAGCAATAAAGGATATTCCAGATGTAAATTATAGTAATTATCCCTTAAGTTAAAACAATAGAAAGAATGTGCTAGCTCAGGCAGACTGACTCCGAGCTGTACAGATCAAAGGATATATTTGAAGTAATTTTAACTTCAAAAGAAATATTTGAAATGCTTGATTTAGTTTTCCTTACAGCAGATGGCAGTGTTACCACATTGTTTTCAGTTCAACATTTCACATTTATAAATGATATAATTATCTGCTCAATTCTAAATGTCTAGGCTGGCAGCTTTCACCGATCTCTACCCAATCTTCACACAGATGATAAAGGAAAATATAATAAAAGAAAAAAAGGCAGAGGCCAAAGTCACATTTTGTATGTAAGGTCAAGCAAGTAGGATTTAAGCTCTAATTTAAAGCATGTGTCAGGTTTTGAGACCTCTCCTGAATATTTCATGTATTCAACAGCTTAGTATGTAAGGCTTCCAGATAGTTTGCGACTTTAGCAACCATCAGTCATAGGAGTTCTTTAGGCTCTTTTTTGGTGAAACGTTGATTATTGTGGCAGCCTAATTCCAACTAAGAAACAACATCTCCCTCAAAATTCTTGGATTCCACCAATCAAGTTCTTTTATTACCAAGCAAGAGATGATGATGAAATCACTGAAAAACTGCACTGAATAAGCTCATTTAACTACTCATCAGTTTTAACTTAACCGATGGAGTGAACTAAGGTGACAATTTACTTCAGCCAGCACTGTGTGTGTGTGTGTGTGTGTGTGTGTGTGTGTGTGTGTGTGTGTGTGTGTGTGTAAGTGGTTATTTTCTTGAAGTGACGTGGGAAGGTGTAATAATATTACAAAATTGTAGTTTGTGTTGTTTGTTGTAACTTGAATGTGGAGTACTTGCCTAAAGTTTCTTTCTCTAATCTATTTTGAAAGATTGAATTATGAAGATGGATACACGATCCCTTGTTCACTGGGCTGAACCCAATTTGAATCCAGGTATTTGCAGACTGTAGAACAGATTGTTTAACTGTGTCTGTTTAGCAGAACCTACCCAAATTCCCTCATGGCAGTATAAGCCTGTAGACAGCTTAGTTTTTTTTTTTTTTTTTTAGTCTGAAGGTATTGATGAGTCTCTCTTTCACCATATTGTTAATTGTGGAATTTAGTTTGGACTAGCCATTCATTTAATCCAGTCTAAAAAAGGCACTGGGGAGTAGAAAAGAGTCCATTCATTACCCTGACATATTCTGAGGAGAGTTAGGCCTGGGCCTCACAAATTTCTACTTGTGTGGAGAGACATGATATCTACCTGTGTTGATGTTGTGATCTAAGCCAGGTGTTGAAGCCAGTAATCTTTGTTGCATATTTAGGCACCATTCTCAGTTCAGGAAGGGTCTTACTAACTGCAGGCAATTTGTACAGCTTCAATAAGGCCATCGGTAATGAAGGAAGGGTCTCACTAACTGCAAGGAAGTTTTACAACCATCCTCAGTGAAGGAAGGAATCTCACCAAGTGCAAAAGAATTTACAGCTTCTTTAAGGGCATCCACAAGGTCAGCCATGTATCTCTCTCTCTACATTACTGTAAGAGAAGAGTATCCATTGCTCTAATTCTGATGTATGCAATTACAAAATCAAAATCAGTATGGCAATTCTGGACAGAGTTAATCACCTAATGTCTCTAATCTTAGCTCCAGCTCGGTAAGACACTATGAATGTCTCCTTATCAAGTTTTCTGAGAGAAGAGTTTTTGCATATAATCATCGAATCACCAGTTGTAAAGGTTTTTCTAGTATGTTCTGTTTTGGTTTTAAGGATGGGTTTAGCAGATGAGTTCTTCATTTTTTTACTTGTGACTGGAACCCACTACTTGTGCATGTGTGCATGCGCATTATGTACACATACGCATGCACATATATCTTTTTTTGTGAAATTGTGGTGCCTAAGGTTAGAAACATAATCCTAGTAATTGAAGTGGATTGTATTGTGTAATTCCTCTGTACTGAATGCTGCCGTCATGACACAGTCTCACCACCACATAACATTTTTATACCTATTTTTACCTTGGTATGCTGCAGTGAATGTGAAAGAATCCATATCTGCTGAAACTTTCCTTTTGGTAAAACAAAGATATTCCTGCCTAACTTTTCACATCTGCCACTGAGAGAAACTATATTATGCTTCACTTTATTACGATTTCTGAAGTTTTAATGCAAGTAAATTAAAGGTGTTTCCATTTATTACCTGCAACCCCTACTCTTCATTATCTAGGTGCTGCTAAAATAGCAGGTGTCCAGGTTTTACTTTTATATATGAAGAAATGAAATGGAATCACAGATTGCCAAACCTGTCTGTCAGGTATATGCAGTAATAAACTGTACTGTTCTTGTTATGTTAGCCGAAGGAACAGATGCCTGTAATCATAACCGCAGCTCATGACTCATAAACATCCTTCAGAACAGTACTCAGGCTAAACAAAACCATCTGCTGCAGTTAGGAGGAAGTATACTATAAATAGGCAGGCAAACTTCTTAACAGTAATAGAAGATACTCAGTTCTACTGTTTGCCTGCCCATAGATCCAACTGACAGTCCCAGTCTGTCACAACGGACTACCCCTTATCTGTTTGCTTCTCATCCAGCAAACCCTGCAGTTCTAGGTCAAAGTCAGTTGCTCATAAAAAGGCAACCTGACACTATAACATCTGGATGTTTCTGCTTGACTCTAGCTGGCAAGGCTAAGAAGTGAGGTCACAGCATATGAGGGCCAGAAAAAAACAGAGAGCAGTTCATGTACAAACAGCATCCTTTCCAAGGGAAATGAAGGATTAGATACTGAATATCATGACGAATGGCAGAAATCAACATTTATATTTGTTTATTTATACAGTGAATATAAAAAGTGTACACACCCCTGTTAAAATGCCAGGTTTTTGTGTTATAAAAAAATTAGACCACAATAAATCATTTCAAATCTTTTCCCACTTTTAATGTGACCTATAACCTGTACAATTCAATTGAAAAACAAACAAATCTGTTAGGGTAAAAAATATAAAAAAATAAATGTACAATAAGCTGGTTGCATAAGTGTGCACACCCTTAAACTGATACTTTGTTGAAGCACCTTTTGATTTAATTACAGTATTCAGTCTTCTTGGGTAGAAGTCTATCAGCATGGCACATCTTCACTTGGCAATATTTGCCCACTCTTCCTTGCAAAAGCTCTCCAAATCTGTCAGATTGCAAGGGCATCTCTTGTGCAAAGCCCTCTTCAGGTCACCCCACATATTTTCTATTGGGTTTAGGTCTGGTGTCTGGCTGGGCCATTCCAAAACTTTAATTGTCTTCTGGTGAAGCCATTCTTTTGTTGATTTGGATATGCTTGGAATCATTGTCATGTTGAAAGGTGAAATTCCTCTTCATCTTCAGCTTTCTAGCAGACGCCTGAAGATTTTAGGCCAAAAGTGAGTGGAATTTGGAACTGTTCATAATTCCCTCCACCTTGACTAAAGCCCCAGTTCCAGCTGAAGAAAAGCAACCCTAAAGCATGATACTGCCACCACCATGCTTCACCGTGGGAATGGTGTTCTTTTGTGATGCAAAGTGTTGTTTTTGCGCCAAACATACCTTTTGGAATTGTGACCAAAAAGTTCAATCTTGGTCTCATCAGACCATAACACATTTTCCACAGGCTTTTGGGAGATGTGATGTACTGCATTGCAAATTTTAGTTGGGCCTGGATGTTTTTCTGTGTAAGAAAAGGCTTCCGTCTTGCAACCATACCCCATAGGCCAAACATTTGGAGAATATGGGAGATTGTTGTCACATGTAATACACAACCAGTACTTGCCAGAAATTCCTGCAGCTCCTTCAGTGTTGGTGTAGGTCTCTTGGCAGCCTCACTGACCAGTTTCCGTCTTGTCTTTTCATTAATTTTGGAGGGATGTCCAGTTCTTTGCAACGTCTCTGTTGTCCCATATTTTCTCCACTCTTTGATGACTGTCTTCACTGTGTTCCATGGTATATCCAATGCTGTGGAAATTTTTTTGTACCCTTCTCCTGATTGATACTTTTCAACTTTGAGATCCCTTTGATGCTGTGTAACCTCTCTGCAAACCATGGCTTTTGCTGTAGCAGGCAACTGAGTAAATGTCAGAAAAATCCTACTCAGACAGATGAACTTTATTTGGAGTTAATCAGAGTCTCTTTAATTGATGGCAGGTGTGTACCCAAGAAGGCTGAATGCTGTAATTAAAGCAAAATATGCTTCAACGAAGTATTAGTTTAAGGGTGTGCACACTTATGCAACAGCTTATTGTACATTTTTTATTTTTTTATATTTTTTCCCCTAACAGATTTGTTTGTTTTTCAATTGAATTGTACAGGTTATAGGTCACATTAAAGGTGGGAAAAGTTTTGAAATGATTTATTGTGGTCTCATTTTTTAATATCACAAAAAGCTGGCATTTTAACATGGGTGTGTACACTTTTTATATCCACTGTATATTTATTACTTGTTAACTGATAAGTATCCACTAAGAAAAGTGATCGATGGAAACATGCACTGTAAAAAGAAAAACAATCTCCAGTTAAAAATAGTGTTTACGACAAACAGTTTCAGGCATATATGTATTTTAATTATTTTGCAATTCTGAGACACTGACTCTTGAGTAATTACATTTTAGTACTTGATTCTGAATGATCTATACCCTGATATCCAAAAGCTTGAATTTAATTTTGTAAAACAGCAGCTCTACAAACAGTATATAATATTTAATACAAAAAAAAATAATGTATAAACACATAAACTATATTTAAATGAAGTACATTTTCTTAAAAATGCCGTTTATTTTATGCTTTGTAGGAGGTATGCCTCCTGCTTTCCATTACCCATTTAGTAACTTATTGTCCATTCAAGTTTGGGAAAGAAGAAATACTTACTTTTCAAGCGCAGTTATTTACTTTTATCCAGTCTTTGCAGCCCTAGAGTCTGAATGAGTAGCAGGAATTTTGTTTCTGATAACCCTCCACATTCATGTTTAGGGAGTAACTTGATGCTCTGCAAAAAGACAGGTATGCTCATAGCTTGTTTTGTTTGAGTGTTCACATTTAGGTGAGCTTACAGTGAATTACATTATACACAGGTCTTGCACTACATTTCATCATAACGTCTGCCATGGTTTAGTAATGGAAAAGGATACAGATATATGTGAAATGCTTTTCATTTTATAGAGAGGATGATGCATCAGTGAAGTAGCCCTTGGATTCCATTGATTTAAAATTCAGTGTAGTGCAGACATTATTCGTTTTCTGATTTGTGATCATGTTTTGAATTGTTGCTTCCAGGAAAAACAATTGTTTCTGTCTTGTATGTTTAGTTTTTCATGCTTCCTCATTTATCAGTTCAATATTACAAAGCAGCTTCTTCTTCAGAGATAAATAAGTGATATTAAGGAGCAAAGTTTAAAGAGTGTCACAAAAAGCAGAACTAGATATGAACACTGAACTACATCAGTGGTAAACTGCTAAAGTATGCCAGTTAAAGAAAGGAATAGTTTTGAAAGACTCTGGATTGCTCACTTGATAGTTAGGTATCAGTAAGAACGCAAGATGTTAAAACAAGACAGCAGAAGACATATAGACCAAAGTGGTAATGTTAATCAAATCCCAGGTCACATCACCCTGGGGAAAGAGATAATGTTTTCTTTTACTCTCTCACTTTTCATCTTCAGCTCTCTTTCAGTCAAGTTGTTGATGCCAGGTATTTTACTGTTATTAAAACATCCACCATGTATGTTTCTACTTACTCATCTCTACAAGTAAGGTGTTTAAACTTTAAGAAAAGGTACAAACATTAAAGCTATCATAAATAATTTCTGAGAGTGGATTTCAAAAATTTGGTAAGACTGCATTAACTTCTTTTGTCTTCAAAGGATTTAAACTTTCCAGAGACATCTGAGTTAATAATTACAAGAAGATTTAATGTGGTTAATAATTACAAGAAAATTGAATGTATCTCAATGGGATGCATGGGGAAGTTCGCACTCAAAGCTGACTGCATTTCTGGAACAGACTTGTAACATCTAGGGAAAATATATAAATTTTAAATCAGATAAAACTCAGTGGTGTGAGTTGCCCTGAGAGTTTCATTTACTAATTTAACATTAATGTAACAGTAACAAAACATTAATGTAACAAGTAGAAAACCATGGACCAAGGCCTGCAGTTTAGTTACTTTTCTGGCTGTAGCTGGATAACTTCTAAGTATAGGGTAAAATAAACTCTGAGCCAAACATAAATGAGGGTGATTAGAGACAGAAAAGAAGCAGTCCTTTTACAGAAGGTATAGAAGATGACAGTGACTCACACAAACCCCATTATATGTCAATGGCAGGGGAATTCACAGTTACATCCGTATGTCTGGCATGAGTTATACAAAGCATTATGCGAAAGAGAAAGGGTTGGGGAAGTACACAATCCCGTTGATACATCAAGTCCCATTGGTAGCCATGTTGTGGAAAACTTGCTAAAATTACAAATAAAGCACTTAGAGTGATTTTGAGGTGTTAAAATAGGTCAGGAAACAAAAGACAGAATGAAAAAAAAAAATATTTTTTTTTAGTTCTAGAGTGGAGTTTTCCTTCAAACCTTCCTGGAGCTTTAGATTATATTTTATTTTGGAAATATCAGAAGAGAACAGTAAAGCTGCATCCTTGCAGCTTGTTATGTTAGTTTTACTACACAATTAAAAAAACATTCACGTAAAGTAAAAATAAGAAAGAAAATATAAGGCATTCTTGTGGCACTCCTAAAGTAATATCTTTTTGTTAAAGAAATAGCTTTAAAGGTCGTTTTATATCTACTTACAAATAAAACTGTTTTAAAAATTGCTTCCGAACGCAGAAGACAAAATATACCAAGCATGACTGTATGAATATTAAGGGCTGGGCAGTAGTTGTAAATTAGTTATGTAATTGCCAAATTGTTAAATTTGCCTTTTGTCAAAAAAATTAATCATGTTTGTTTTTTTTTTTTTTTTTTGCCAAATGGTTAATGTGACAATTTGGCAGTTATATGATTAATTTACATTTCACTACCTAACCAGCATAATTAAAGCAGTAACCTAAAGTGATGTAAATGCCTCGTGCCCGCCCATGAATATTCATACTGCAAGCAAGGTTCAGTACATTTTGTCTTCCACATTTGGAAGCAATATTCTAAATTTTATATTTTTTTAAAGGTTGCAAAATGCACTTTTCTTTTTTTACAAAATGTATTCTCATACATATAACGATGCATGTGGATACTTTTTGATTTAAAAAGAAAAATTCCTTTCACACCTTTAAACTTACTATTAAAGTCATTTTACTTTCTGTGAATGTTTGTGTCAGGGAGTATCAAAGTTTGGACAGAAATGGAGGTCCTATTGTAGGTTTTCATGGAAAATTACTCTGTGTCTTGACTGCAGTACCATCTCTTTAACTACATTTAGCATTTTTTATTACGTTTTCCTTTGAGTTGGGGGGCTTTGTCCCTAGGTTGCTCTATGCATGAAGTTTTGAAACACACAATCCACAGATTCTAACTGCTGTTGTCACATCAGCATAATTTGCTGATGAGAGCTAATTATGCTTCTTGATGGAAAGAGTAGCCTGCAGTGTGTGGACTCACAGCAATTGTTTGTGAATAAATGTGGCATTCTCGAGTTTGGCCATTGGTAGAAATGCTAAGTGTCTGTCTTTACTGCGGTTGCTAGGTTTTGAAAGTGAGCTATGGCAGTCAGTAGGGTTGGCTGGATAGGATACAAGGAAGCAACTGATTCCACTGTCCCTCCATGGGAAGATAAGGTTAAGTAACTAGCACAGCTTTTTCAAGTTCAGGTTGAGACCAGGAATCAACCTGTGTATCTCACAATGGGAAGGATGTAGCAAAGGGATAATGAACTTTTTATAAAAGAACAGGTGCGGAAACTATGTCTTATAGGACGTGGCATCATGATAAGGGAATTAAGTCAGCCAATAGAATGGCCGATGGACTGCCATGCCTGAACAGTTGACAGAAGGCAGATCTACCTTCAAAACTAGGTGCTGAGGAACATTGCTCCCCACACAGATCATAAGGGCATTCTTACAGAGGAATTGGGAGAGCCAGCATCAAAAGGTCATGATGGGACTTCTTGTTGATAAAGCGTTAGAGTTACCTGGATTTGGGTTGGATCAAGGAGACAAGGCCTCAGAGCCAATTGGATCTATGGGGGGAAGAATGGGACATCTTGGGGGAGTACACCTAAGTTCAGATAAAATACTTTGATCAGCAGTGTAAAAGGCTCTATCTGAGTCTACCCACTGTGTCTTCATCTGATCCTCTAAGTATGCAATGCTGCATGTTTTGCTAAAGCTTCTTCTGCCTTGGCTAGTCTTCAAGCCATCACTGAGTCGAACCTCTTTATCTAAAATAGTTATAGGTACTTATAAACTGCATTCTTTAAAATTATTATCATATGACTAAGTAAAAGTATCAGTCTGTCATTATTTCTTAATGGTTAAAGCATCTTTGCATAAAGGCATAACTTAAGTTATGTTCCAGATACTCCAAATAACTTCTTCAGTGACTGATTTATTAAAAAATGTATTTAATAATCATGCCTTCATAACATGCGTCACCTTTGTCAGGAAAGCAATAAACAGTGAAATGCAAACTTGTTGATGATTGTCACTAGCTTCCTATAGTCAGAAATGCCCAAAATCATTAAAAATTTATTGAAACTACATCAGAGTTATGTCATTAACTTCCTATTGTAAGATTCCCAGCATTTGGCAATATTATTCCCAGACAAATTTAAATAGAGATAGGTACAGTTTCAGGATATTCCATATGAACTCTAGATACACCCAAACCCCGAATCATCTGTTTGGAAAGTGGAAGGTTTTTGGTGTTTGCTGAAGTAATCATAGACCTTGCAGTGCCCGTGTCTATAAGAAATAGGACAGATATATTTTGCAATGCAGCACTGACAAAGGGTCTCTGTTGGTCGATCGGGACCAAGGGAAACAAATGCAGTTCCTGCTCTTAGCTGTCCTAACCTGGTGGCTGCCAAGTAGTATGTCATACAGGAGGATTTTTATCAGATTGTTGTGATGTTTGATGGTTTGGCGAAGTTAGTTGTTATGTAAGCAGGAGTGGATAATAATTTCACCAATGCCCTATTTGGCCACAATGAAAACAGGTACTTAACTGTGTTGTACCCTGCAGAGCCTGTCATAAGTCGGGGATAAGAATTTTGCTGATACGATCTTGGGGGTTGCTGAAAAAATTGTACTTTACCTTTTTCTCCACAATTTTTTTCTTCCCTGTCCAAAAGCCACTGACAACCCACCAGCTGTCACACCCTCTATAGGCTCTGGATGACCAGAAAAGTCTTCAGATGTATCTGTCATAAGTTGAAATATGCAATAATAGATTTATTTTTCTGTTTGCCCAATAGCTGTGATTCTCACCCAGTTGGGGGCCAGGCAACACACTGTAGTAATGGCTTTTAAAATTTTATTTCTAGTAGCTAGCAGCTAGAAACCATATATCTGTGTGTTTTGGAATGTTATCGCCTAGGTTAGACTTTTCACACATTTTCCTAATTGATATCAGGAGGTGTGTAGGCTTTTAGCGCATCCTTCAAGTCTTCAGTAGTAGAGTTTTGCAGTTGTGCATGTCCTTTTTAAGATTTTTGCATATTTTACTGAGTGTGTGCAAATAGGAGGGAGAGAATCCACAGTGGTTTAAAAATTGACTGCAGTCTGTGGCTATACCATTTTTATAGTAGGTTCAGCCTCGCTATCTCTAGCTGCCACAGGGTTTGGGACTTTTTGCAAGGAGTGTATCTTGTTGAATGTATATCAGAATTAGTAGAAGAGTCAGAATCTCTCTCTTTACCTTTAGGTTGTGTTGCATGGGAGTCCCACTGATATTCCTCCCCACCAATAATAATGGGTATTGCAGTAATAATGTTTTTAAATGTATTCAAAGTGCTAGTTTTTGCTGGTCGACTTTTGTTAGGAAATCTTTTTAACTTCCCCCCCCATGGATTTATGTCTACAGTATAATTGTTTCCCTTTATTAGTTATATGCATTAAGATTTGCTCTGAGTTTATGACAGGTCTATGGTTTTGGTGAATTCTTGTTTTATAGCCGAACTCAGAGGGGAGATTGGAAGTGCTGGAAGTAACTTGGGCTGTATTCGGGGAAGTGGTTGTGTTTCTACAAAATGGACCTCCACCAGCCCTCTCAAAGAGGGAGAAACATCATCATATTGAGATTCAGGAGGGTAATAAGGTGGAGGGGATGCAGAAGGTAACAGTTGCCAGTCATCTTCTGATGATTCTGGCTGTGCAAGTGATAATTTCTCTAACTGCCATAAAGGATACATGCCCCATGAATGGGACTTTTGTCTGTGCATTTTTGTAAATTCTTAACTATTCTATTTTCTGCCTGAAGCTGGGACTTTAACCTAGCGGAGTTGTATTTTAAGCTTGTAAGTACAGATTCAGGGCGGTCACGGTGGTGCAGTGGTTAGAATTGTCGCCTCACAGTAAGAGGTTCTCTGGTTCGATTCTCGGCTGGGGTGCCTTCTGTGCAGTCTGCATGCCTTCCTGTGGTTGCATGGGTTTTCTCTGGGTGCTCCAGTTTCCTCCCGCATCCCAAAGACATGCTGCAGGTGGATTGGACACTCTAAATTGGCCTTAGGTGTGAGTGTTTGTGTGTGTGTGTCTTCTGTGGAAGGTTGGGTACTGGGCTGGCAACTCAACACTGTAAAACTCCACTGCCAATCATGAGCTGACAGGTGATCCGCTGTGGTGACCCCTAACCGGGAAAAGCCAAAAGAAAAAGAAGAAGAAGAAGTACAGATTCCTTTTCCTTATTTTTACATTTTTTTTTTTTGCCAGTAATTAAAAGTTAACCAAGAAATGGCTGGTACCTTGCTAGCCTTTTGTTTCAACTTACATTTTAGATTTTCTAATTTTTTTTTTTTTTATCAAAAAAAAAAACTTTTTTAAAAAACTGTAAAGCACTATAATTTATCATGAGCTCAGACTATTTTACCAAATAATTACAGCTGCCTCTATCAGACTTATTAAACATTTATCCCCCACACACACCCACACTATTAGCAGGGAACAGTTTATTGTGGCACTCACTGAGGCCAAAAACACAGCCAAAGTGGGCCCCAACTATATCCCGAGTTGGCTTCTAAATTGCATGAAACATGACCTATCAGGACCACTTGAGTCACTTTTCAGCTATAGTCTCAAAACAGGCTACATAGCATGCGAAATGACAACTGTAGCAGTTATTCCTCTTCACAAGGGTGGAGCTTCAACCGACCCCGGAAACTACAGAACCATTAATCTGTATAGTCTAATATGCAAAGTCAGGGAACAAATCATTATGGAAATGATCAACAGAGACTTCGGCAGCCTATAGACACTGGACCCATATCAATTTGGTTTTGAGAAGGATAGCTCATGCCTACGTAAACTAACTCACAAAGGCAATGGATAAGGGGAAAATGTTGCATACCACCTACCTAAAACAGGCTAAGGCATTCAGTACAATACCCCACTTTGGTATTGTTGGCAGACTCACCAAACAAGGCATAAATCCCCACATAACTTGTTGAACTGTCAGCTGGCTCACAGGATCCAAGAAGTCAGGATTGTTGAGATCACCTCCACAAAGAGACCAGTCACCAGTGGAGTACCTCAGGCCTCAGTGTTGGGTCTACTCCTGTCTGGCATCTACTTCTCAGAGGTCACTTTGAATGTCAAGAGTCTCTGGTTCACCAAGTTTGCAGATGACTTCATGACACTAACATCCTACAAGAGGGTCTAACACAGACAAATGACTGGTGCCAAAGCCATGCATTAAATCTCATTGCCAAGAAGTGCATTATAGTATAGGTTAATTATTCCATCAATAAGACACCCCTAAGAGTTGACCAAATAGTTAGAGCTCTGGGAACATATGTAGACAGTAGTCTGGCTTTTGACCAACATATAGCCAGGATAGTAAGAAAATTATTGTGTGTCACCCAACTTATAGCTAAGAGTATGGCATCCATATCCAAGGAAGTTATAGTACCACTTTACACACCCATTATCAGATCCATCATTGAGTACAGTGCTCCCTTCAGCATGTCTACAGCGTGTATGTACTCTATTGTTAAAACAACACTCAGCGTACTATGATTGTATATTATCCCACTGAGCGCATACTAGCAGCCTACCTTGGACTCTAAGTATCCCTATTATACAGCTCCTTTGCATCGCTGTAACCAACCCTTGCTATTTCTCATTTGAGCTACTAGGTGGCAGCATTTACCTACCTTTACCTTCCATTTTATGTAAAATGTTACAAACTGTCCTCTACATACTACTATTTCCCTGCTTTAGCTCCTATATACATATTTAACCAGCCCCTGACTCTTAGAGCCTCCTTACCTCTGCGCTTGCTCCCGGTTCACTGATAGTTTTTTGCTGGCTTGTCTGCTACCTTCTCCTTGGCTCTACCCGCTCCATTCACCCTGCGGGCTCACTCCGCTCCCCTACCCCCAATTCCCACCCCCACTACTCCAACATTTATAGCCACTAAACCACACCCATATCCATTCCACCACAATAGGTATTTCACAGCTCCACCCATAAGTACTTATCTTCCACTCCTCCTCTGCTAATAATTTCCTACACTTTAATACACCACTAATTCTACCCAAAGCTGCTACAGACCACACCTACCCTTTCTAGCTAAAACCCAAGAAAGAAAAAAAAAACATTATGACCATAAAACCTTTTTCAACTCTGACTCTATTACTATTCCTTCTAACATTAACCTGTCTATCCTACCTTGCCAGCCTCCTCATTGCCCATCATTCTCCCAACCTGGTAAGCTTATACTATCATTTTCTCTAGCACGCCTCTGGAACTCACTGCCACCCCTGATCCATTCCACTAGCAGTAGCTCCTCCTTTAAAACCTTGCTTCACTCACACCTAGCATCCCATTGGGAATGTCACTGTACTACTCCTACTTAAAATTCTAAACCTACCACCCTAGAACACAAAAAAGGAAAAAAACTAAGGGTAATGCTGCTCAATGCCAGAAGTCTAAATCTCAAAATGCACGCACTCGAGGCCCTTCTCAGTATGGAGAACATCGATGTCTGTGCTGTGACAGAAACCTGGTTCAAGGCTCCTGAGAGCACCCCAGCGCTATCAGGTTTTACCTCATATCATGCGTTCCGGCCCCAAAATCAGGAAAATACCAAGAAAGGAGGGGTATCCATATTCATCAAGGACACCCACACCTCAAGACTGGTGGCAACGCATGATGCATCGGAGACCATCCAGGTGCAATTAACCGTAGGCAAGACTGCTCTGCAAATTGTAGCATGTTACAGGCCACCCTCACAAACTCAGGAACCTCACATGGCCTTCCTGAAAACACTAGAGGGGATAAATGTATCACCAAACACCATCATACTAGGTGACTTCAATTACCCAAATATAGACTGGGAACACTACTCAAGCCCAAACACCCTAGCCCAAAAGTTCCTGGAATTCATAAACTCAAATGCCATGGAACAACTAGTCACCATCCCCACAAGAGGAGATAACATACTTGATCTCATCATCACGAACATGGGAGCACAATGTTCAACACCGGAAGTATACCCCTCACTGGTGAGATCAGATCACAAACTAATCTCGCTGGAGGTCCTCATCCCACCCCCACCTGAAATAAAAAAGACCACAGTAAAGAACTTCTCAAAAGCCGACTTCACACTTCTAAAGACTAGTGTGGTCTCCTTTAAGGCCCCGAGCCGCGGAAAACAGTACTCAAGCCGCTGAATCACTTACAAATGCCTTCTACCAGCACCTGCAGGACTGCATGGATAAGGCAATCCCAAGCAAAACAAAGACTCTTTGTACCAAAGGCAAGCGTCCAGTCTGGTGGACCCCAGCCATAAACAAACTCTACAACAAAAGGAGGAAGCTACTACAAGATAGAGCAAAATCCTTAAAAGGTAAGACACCCTTGATCACTATAAGTAAAAACTAAGAGCTCTCATAAAATCATCCAAAGCAAATTTCGAGAGAAAAATAGCTAAAGACTCAAAAGACAATCATAAGGCCTTCTTTAGCTATGTTAGAAACCTAGGAGGAAACTCCCAGATATGCTCAGAACTAGTTCAAAATGATGTGAAGATTACTGATCCTACAGACATTGCCAACATACTGGCTGACAGGTTCAGTGCAAACTTCCCCTCCCCAAAAGGAGAGATATCTATACCAAACGATTGCAGCCCCCAAACATCTCCAACGCCCAAGTGAGAACTGCTCTCTCCAAAGCAAAAACACAGCATCCATGGGACCTGATGGTGTCCCCGGCTGTGTGCTCCACGAACTCAATGAGGAATTAAACCCACAGCTAGGACAGCTGTTTAATCAAAGTCTTACCTCTGGATACGCACTCCAGGAGTGGCGCACTGCAACTGTGGTCCCACTTCACAAAGGCGGTGCCTCCACCGACCCTGGAAATTACCGCCCATTAGCTTGACAAGCCTTATCTGCAAAGCCATGGAGAGGATCATAATGGACCTCATAAATAAAGACATAGGGAATTTGCAGACTTTGGATCCAACCCAGTTTGGCTTTGTCAAAGGCAGATCATGCCTTTTAAACTTGGTTGACTTTTTGAAACAGTCACCAAAGCCATTGATGAGGAAAGGCAGTCCATACAGCCTACCTCGATCTGGCTAAGGCCTTCGATACAATACCCCACTCGGGTATCATTGAAAAACTCATCAGCTTAAATGTTAACCCATACATCACAAGATGGGTTGCAAACTGGCTGAGTGACAGAACCCACAGGGTCAGAGTTGCTGGCGCCATGTCAGACTCAAAGCCTGTCACAAGTGGTGTCCCACAGGGCTCAGTCCTGGGCCCACTCTTGTTTGGCATCTACTTTTCCAAGTACAAGCAAACACAGGAGGGTTATGGCTGACAAAGTTTGCAGATGACTGCAAACTGGGCGCCATAGTAGAAAACACATCTGACACAGATATCCTTCAGAAGGGTCTCACAGAAATGGATAACTGGTGCCAGAGCCACGGCCTAAAGTTAAATGCCAAAAAATGCATAGTCATACCCTTCGGGAAAAACAAGGTTACCCCTAGCTACCAAATAGGTGTCAATCCACTGAGCACAGAAGAAGTTATCAGGGACCTGGGGACCCAGGTTGATAGTAGTCTGTCATTCGACACCCATGTAGCTAAAGTAGTTAGGAAGACCTTCTACATTGCCCACCTTATCATGAAGGGATTCTCATCTAGATCAAGGGAGGTTATAGTCTCCCTTTACTCATCACTCATCAGACCAATGATTGAGTACAATGCCCCATTCGGAATGTATCTGACCCGACACTTGCAGCAGCTGGAGAGGCCACAAAAGTTCCTCACCAAAAGGATAAAGGGTCTCAAAATCTTTCCTATGCTGCCCGACTGAAAGAACTCCAGCTCTATTCAGTCACTTACCGCTTGCTCAGAGGTGACCTTTGCCTAACATACAAGGCCATGTCAAACCCAGATTTGATGAATATGCTTCACCTCAAAAGATCTAGATCCATCAGAGCCACAAGGGCGGAGACTTAAACCTCGACACGGCTATTAATAGGACGTGCTGGAGGGATAGATTCATCACCCAAAGACTCCCTATGCTGTGGAACAAAATCCCGGTACATGTGAGGCAGAGCACCTCGCTGGCCTTGTTCAAGAGAAATCTTGACCAATGGATGGGAGATCGCAAATATACCCCAGGGATTACCTCAGTGTCACTGCTCGACAGAGGCACAGCAAAATAATGGGTATAGTTCCCCATACTAAAGGGGTGGCGTAAGCCACAAAACGATGGGCTAGGCTTGTAAATGCCCTCGGGCAGATAGCCTAGTATGAACCTATGAACCTATGAAACGCAGCCTTTCTCTCAGTAAGAACTCACATACTGCTAAATTATCTAACAACCATTTTTTCCTATTTTGTTTCTGTTACCTCTGTATGAACCATCTGTTTTTTTCTTATTATATTTCTGCTACCACTGTATGAACCAACTTTTTGTAAATAATACTTATGATTATTATTCCTTTTAACTTGTATCTAAATTCATGATTGTAATTGTACTTGCATTACTGTACAGTACTACAGAACAAACTGGCACCCCACCTAAGTACCATGTTCAATCATAGCCTCACCTCAGGCTTTGTGCCCACTGAATGGCGCACAGCAACAGTTATCCCACTCCACAAAGGGGGAGCCACCACGAACCCTGGTAACTACACCCCATTTGCCTGACTAGCCTGGTCTGCAAGGTTATGGAGCATATCATCATGGAACTTATAAACAATGACATTGGTAATCTCCAAACTCTGGACCCTACCCAGTTCGGGTTTGTAAAAGGCAGATCATGTCTCCTAAACCTGATAGACTTCTTTGAAGCAGTCACCAAAGCCGTAGATGAGGGTAAGGTGGTTCACACAGCCTATCTAGATCTCGCCAAGGCTTTCAACACCATCCCCCACTCTGGAATTATAGACAAACTCACTAAACTAGGTATAAATCCCTATGTCACAAGATGGGTTGCCAACTGGCTCACTGACAGAAACCACACTGTGAAAGTAGCAGACTCTAAATCCAACTTCAGACCAGTGACAAGAGGAGTACCGCAGGGTTCAGTCCTAGGTCCTCTCCTGTTTGGTATCTACTTCTCTGAAGTACAGGTTAACACAGAAGGTCTTGGGCTAACAAAGTTCGCAGATGACTGCAAACTAGGAGCCATAATCAAAAGTCCTAACGATGTGGACATCCTACAAAAGGGCCTCACTGAGACAGATGCCTGTTGTCAAAGCCATGGCCTCAAGCTCAATGCCAAAAAGTGCATTGTCATCCCTTTTGGTAAAAACTCTGTACCCATGAACTACCACATAGGCGGTAGTCTACTTAATACCAAAGGTGTGATAAGAGACCTTGGGACACAGATGGACAGTAGTCTCTCCTTTGATAATCACATCGCCACAGTAGTCAGGAAATCCTTCTACATGGCACACCTCATCGCAAAAGGTTTCTCATCCAGGAAAAAAGAGGTAATTGTTCCCCTCTACTCATCACTCATTAGACCCATTATAGAGTACAATGCCCCTTTTGGTATGTACCTTACAAGACATCTACAACAACTGGAAAGGCCACAGAAATACCTCACAAAGAGGATTACCAGCCTCAAACAGATGCCCTACGCAGACCGTCTCAAAAAACTCCAGCTTTACTTTGTCGCATATCGCCTACTCAGAGGTGATCTCTGCCTAACATACAAAGCTATGTCAAACTTAAGAGTTGTTGGACATGCTCCACGTAAAGAAATCCCAATCCCTCTGAGCTACACGCTCTAGGGACCTAAACCTTGTCACCACAATAAACAGAACATGCTGGGGGGATAGATTCCTGTCCCAGATACTTCCCATACTCTGGAACAAACTTCCTATGTATATCAAACAAAGCTCCTCATTAGCACTCTTTAAGAAGAATCTTGATGATTGGATGGGAGATGGTAAATTCACCCCGGGGATCACTTCTGTGACTCTGCTTGACAGGGGCACAGGAAAATAATTTTCTTGGGTGGCAAAAGCCAGGGTACCATTTGGCTAGGCTTATATAGGCCCTAGGACCAATAGCCTAGTACCTACCAATGAACCTATGTACAAAAATTGTTTATTGTATTCATTGTATTATTGGAGCTTGTTTAATAAAAATGTTGTATGTTTGGAGCTTTTCTCCCCAGGACTCCATTGAAAACAGGCTAATCTCAGCCCAGTGGACCATCCTGGTAAAGCAACTGCAAATAAATAATAAATAAATGTACCTGACCCGGTATATAATGCTTGTAACACCCACAGAGGTTCTTTACCAGGAATCCAGGATATTAACACATTGTCCTGTACAGATCACCTTAAAGCCCTGTCTTTGTACTCAAGTCTCCTACAGGTTACTGAGAGGCAGTCTAAACCAAGTAGATAAGGCATCCTCAGATCCAGTCCTGATGGACCGTTTGCACATCCACAAAACAAATAGCACTAGAAACACTAGATCTAAGGATTTAAACTTTGCTTGCAACATAAATAGAACATGCTGGTGAGACAGATGTTTGTTTCAAAGTATCTGTATGCTCTGGAATAGGCTGCCCATCCATGTGAAGCAGTCTGTCCCTAACCCTAGTCAAACTTAACCTTGACCTTTGGATGGGAAATCAGAAATGTACCCGTGTCTGGCCCTCATATCTCTGATAGACAGAAGCCAACAGTAAATATCCTGCAACTAACATACCCTCCCAAACCTTTAGAAACTTCCTAACTAACATACCTTTCCAAATAGACACCCTTGTTACACGGGGACACAGTTAAGTTGGGTTGCATGGCTATGCTTATAAAGGCCCTGGTGATTGTTAGCGTAGTGTATACCTATGAAGTTATGAGCTTGACTGTATATTCTGCTGGGTTTATGGGAATGTTACTGTGACTAGAGTAAGTGCAGAGTCGGTCTGTAAAGAAGTGATTATCTGACTAGTAGACATGTGGCCAGAAATAAGACCATACGAATATAAAACTCTTTTTATCGTGCACTGATTAAATCCGCTTGTTGCTGCTACAAAATCAAAGTATCAAAGAAACTGACTTTACTGAGTTACCTTGCATGTGTTTGATGTTACTGTGACGTGTTTTTACTTAAATAATTACAGGAAGCTGAATAATCAGTTTAAATTGCTGTAACAGTTATTAACCTAAAAGTACTAGCACAGGACAAGATCCACATAAGAATTATTATATTAATTATTAACCCAAGTATTGATCTCTCACATTCGATTAGCCCAAAGCTACAAGCACAGGAGAAGAATAATATGTTGTCTTACTTTTAATACGTAAATCAAGTTCCTATATCTTGATTATCTCAATGCATTCTTTTCCCAAAGCTTTGTCCTTTTCAGGAAGTAGTAATAAAGCTGGCAGTAATCATTTATGCTTGATCTCGGAACAGGAACATTACCCGTACTTAGACTGTGCATTTAAAAGTAGTAGAAAATCCGTGGGCTTTCTGTCAGATAGATTCTTCCCACCTCCCAGACAAACGAAAACTTTGCAGTGACAACATTCAACACAACACATACGTGTGTAAATGCTCAGCTGTAGCAGACAGAATTATCCAGAAAAAGTGGTAACTACTGCTATTGCAAAAAAAAAAAAAAAAAGCTTGACGGGAATACTGTATATCCTTACTTTGCAGGATAACATTTCAAAAGCAAAACATAGACCCATTGCATCCTCACTGTGTTATATTCCATCTTAAAAATGTTTGTGCAGCAGTTAATTGTTCCGTGAGTGAATTGATTAATGCTGCCTGTTTTCTATAGCACAGTCATGTGAACAGCCAAGGTTTGTGTAAAAGTACCACCATCAATAAAAGAAGTGTTCACTGGATATAATATGCAGTCTTGAAGATCTACTCATATGGACATATGTAGGCATCAGGTAACATTGAATACAGACCTTGGTTTCATCAGTATCTGGCTCTCTATAGCTGGTGGGCACGCACTGTATTGACCATCTGATATCTTGCTGCCACAGAAATAACTACCACTCCTCCCTGTGAAATGTAAGAGAGCAGGGAAGGACAACATTAGCAAAGTATGTGCTTGTATGCTTGTGTGTATGTGTATGTGTATCTGGAGCATTTCTCCCCGGGCCTCTGCTGAAAACAGGCTCTGTGGAACCTAGTCGGTCTTCCCCGGTCAACAAATGATAAATAAAAAAAAAAATATAATAATAATAATGTTTTTGTGTGTGTGCGTATGTGCTTTTGTTTTAGCTGGAGATTCTATTCCTTCAGATACTGATGTTTTCTACATCACTGTGCATCTGAGGTGTGCTATTAACAAATTATAATGACATTTATCCAATATGTATCAGTCCCAGTTCCTGATAATTTTCCCAGATTGCATGCACAATGTTTCCACTCATAGAAAATGCTGTTCAAGAACTGCGTGCACAGACAGTATGTATCTCTCTGTTTAGGTTCGTAGGTTGTTAGCAGGCATGCTGCCCAGTTGTCCCAGCGCACTGTATGGCTAAGTGACCTGCTCAGGGTCACACAGTAGGTAAATGAAGGCTGAGGTAATCAGCTTGTATCACAGGAAGTATCACATTAACACTTTATAGCTTTAATCCTCTGTGCTAATTGCCACACAGTAAAATGTTTCTACCAACTCCCCATTTACAGTAATCAGAAGACAGGACTGAACCACAATCCTTGACACTGTTTTCTCATTTACCACTAGGCCATCTAAGACATCTGATGTGCTGACTCATGGGTTACAGCAGTGCAAGCCAGTATCATTGATAATTTCTCTGTTGTCTCCCTAAATAAGCACTGAAATTCATTTGCATTTCTTCAACCAATTAAGCTGTACACCAGTGGAACTGAACAGTGTCAGCTTACAAGACTTAACATGGCAGGGAGGCAGGATAAGTATTTGTATCCTGTGACAATTGTTTCTCATCTTATTGTTTCCTAGAACCACTGTCAGAGTTTGCATTCTCACATTGTTTCCCACTGCAAAAGAAAAATTACATTTCTTTTTTGCCAAATGAATCCCTTGCTATTTATAGCTCATTTTAACATAATTTCTACTCTAATCATCAGCAAACCTTTCTTTTTTTTCATTTCTAATAAGTTTCCTGTCAGTCTGCAAGAGGAAAGGTAATGTTCTGCTCTGTCCATTTCTTTGCTGAACAATGCTTCGTTGTATTAAGAACTCATTTATTAGATAACCATGTGATCTTTGATGTGCTATGAGGTACAGTTTAGTGCCCCAAAGAGTGATCAGTATGCAAGTGTGTTAGCTGATGTGCTGTGTAATATATTTACTTATTCTATTAAATGGGAGCCTGCTGAACGCTGTAGAACAAATGCTGATTTGATATTGTCAGATACTGTTAAATCTTTCATGCAACAGTGCAGTGTTTTATTTATAGATTCATAGGTTCATAGTTAGGTACTAGGCTATCTGCCCAAGGGCATTTATAAGCCTAGCCAGAGTGTGTCGGCTTTCGCCGCCCCATTGATTAATTAACTGAGCCTCTGTCAAGCAGAGCCAATGAAGTGATCCCAGGGGTGTATTTTCTGTTACCCATCCACTCGTCAAGGTTTCTCTTGAAGAGTGTTAGTGAGGGGCAATGCCTAATGTAGTTAGGAATTTTGTTTCAAAGCATGGGGAGTCTCTGTGACAGGAATCTATCCCTCCAGCATGTTCTATTTATTGTTGTGACGAGGTTTAGCTCACTAGAGCACGTGGTTTGCAGTGACTTGGATTTCTTTAGGTGGAGCATGTCCATCAATTCTGAGTTGGACATGGCTTTGTAAATCAGGCAGAGATCACCTTTGATAAGCAGTAAGTGATATGCCACTGAGTACAGCCAGAGTTTTTTTAGTCGGGCTGCATAAGACATATGTTTGTGGCCAGTAATCCTCTTGGTGAGGTGCTTTTGTGGTCTTTCCAGCTGTTGGAAGTGTCTTGTGAGGTACATCCCAAATGGGGCATTGTACTCTATGATGGGTCTGATGAGTAATGAGTAGAGGGGCACTATAACTTCTTTATTTCTAGATGCAAACCCCACATAGAAGGATTTCCTAACTACTTTGGCAATATGATTGTCAAAGAAGAGATTACTATCTACCTAGGTCCCCAGATCTCTTATTACCTCTTCTGTATTAAGGGGGCTGCCGCGTATGTGGTAATTCGTGGCTGTTTTATTTTTCCCAGATGGGATGACTATGCATTTTTTGGCATTTAGCTTGAGGCCATGACTTTGACACCAGGTGTCTGTCTTAGTAAGGCCTTTTTGAAGGATGTCCATGTCAGCCGGAGAGTCAGTTATGGCTCCCAGTTTGCAGTCATCTGCGAACTTGGTTAGCCACAGTCCCCCTGTGTTTGCCTGTACTTCTGAGAAGTATATGCCGAACAGTAGGGGTCCCAGGACCGTGCCTTGTGGGACACCACTTGTGACTGGTTTAGAGTCTGACCTGGAGCCCGCTATTCTTACTGTGTGAGTTCTGTTAGCATTGAGTGGCACATCCTTATCACAGCCTATTAGGGATAATATAGTGTTCTTCAGTGTGCGGAGACTGACATGATCCAGAATGTAGGGACACTGCCAGTGTATCAGTCCAGTTATGTTAAACAGTTTCAACTTAATTATTGCTTTCATTAACTTGAGGCGTTCCTTTGTATATTCTGCTGATGCATTCTCCTTCCGTTAGCTGTCAGAAATTCAGTAGTCTATAAGATTAGATAGCCACTGTGCCATCAGCAAATGTCAGATCCTGACAGGTGATGTCATATAACACTGCCTGTGCTTTGCACTTTGACTGAGCAAAGAACTTGCTGGTTGTGTCATACAGAATTGTAGCCTTGGAATGATGAATATTTCATGCACAACTCTCAGGCTACTGCTTGCTGTTCCACAGCAGGATACTAGACAGGTAAAGGGAGCAGTTTCATATGATGCTCCTTTTTGCTAACATTTGCTTCTTATACAGTACTAAAAACATGCTTGGCAAACTCATGAAGCAGGAGTTTGATATGAGTCAGTTCCTTCTGACACACAATTTTCCCCCAGAAGTCACAGCTGTCTCAGATTTTGCAGCACCAGGTACACATTAAAGTCTTTGAATTAATAAGTTGCTGTCCCATTCCTACCACCTCCACTCCAAGCAGTGTAAATATAAAACTAATGTCTTTTGGCTTTTCCCGGTTAGGGGTCACCACAGTGAAACTCCGGTCTGCTAATGATTGGCAGTGGATTTTTATGGTGCTAAGGTGCCAGCCCAACGAGCAGTGTAAATATATTAGTGTTTAAATATATTAGTGTTTATAGGTTCATAGGTAAGTACTAGGCTATCTGCCTGAAGGCATTTATAAGCCTAGCCAGAATGTGTAGGCTTTCACCACCCCCTTAGATTAGTTCCCTGTGCCTCTGTCCAGCAGAGCCACTGAAGTGATCCCCGGGGTAAACTTTCTGTTTCCCATCCACTCATCAAGGTTTCTCTTGAAGAGGGTTAGTGAGGAGTTCTGCCTAATGTAGATTGGAATCTTGTTCCAGAGCATGGGAAGTCTCTGGGACAGGAATCTATCCCTCCAGCACATCCTATTTATTGTTGTGGTGAGGTTTAGATCCCTGGAGCGTGTGGCTCGAGGGGATATGGTTTTCTTTAGGTGGAGCATGTCCATCAATTCTGGGTTGGACATGGCCTTGTATGTCAGGCAGAGATCACCTCTGAGTAGGCGGTATGCAACCGAGTACAGCTGGAGTTTCTTCACTCGAGCTGTATAGGGCATCTGCTTGAGGCCAGTGATCCTCTTGGTGAGGTACTTCTGTGGTCTTTCCAGTTGCTGCAGGTGTCTTGTAAGGTACATCCCAAATGGGGCATTGTACTCTATGATGGGTCTGATGAGTGATGCATAGAGGGGCCCAATGACCTCTTTCGATCTGGATGCAAACCCTTTTGTGATTAGGTGGACCACATAGGATTTTCTAATCACTTTGGCAATGTGATTATCAAAGGAGAGATTATTATCTACTTGGGTCCCCAGATCCCTTATTACGTCTTCCGTATTTAGGGGGCTACCACCTGGTAGTTTGTGGGTACTTTGTTTTTTCCAAAGGGGATTACTATGCAATTTTTTGGCATTTAGCTTGAGGCCATGGTTTAGTTTTGTTTTGTGGAAGTCTGTCACAGTATCTCAGTAATGAACTACAATTTTAAATTGTCTGACATGTCACATCAATTTACTTGTCATCAATTTTTGGGAGACATTTCCTTATGCTTGAAGAGTAGGCATTCAGCATATCACCCTGAAGCATTTAGTAATGAAAAAAGTTTAGGATTATTTTACAATTTGCAATGAGCTGAAATGATGCATTTACAAATACACCTGCATTTTGTGGAAGTCACATTCCCATGACATGTAGAATTGTTTTTATTTCCATGATCAGATCGTTTATGTAAGTTCATGCTGTTTGGCTACTTCTAAAATGAAAACAAACAAAAAAATAGCAGTATGTTGTTGAAATTCTGAATAGATAATTGTTAAAAATATAATACTTGTGAGTATAGCAATTGTTCCATCCAAACAATGGACCTGTTTTCAAATGAGTCATATTTCATTTAATAAAAGAAATTCATATGATTAACTTCAAAGAAAATGAGTATAAACTAGCTGGATACTGCAAGCATGAACATTGTATCGTACGTTGTAATTAATTTGAGTAAACTGAAAACAGCAGCCACAAAAGTTATTCAGATTTGTGTCAAGATAGTTTTTACTGCAAATGTAGCTTTTATTTTTATATTTAGAAAATCAGAATGGAATATCAATGCTATAACATGGTTTTGTAGTTGCATTGTTTCATAAATGAAGTATTCTGTGTTTGCTTGCATTTTGGCCAGATTTTAAGATGGAGCAGTACATCCTAACTTCAGTACTGGCTACGAAGAACTGTTCCAACCAGCACATAGTCCTGAGTTAATGCTAACCATAGAAGGTTGTGTTCTGTATGACCTTAAAAGTCTGCTAAACTTATTGTGCAGAAAACAATTATTAGGAAATTTATAATAGGAATATCATTTTGGGAGGATATGTTCAGGGCCTCTCATATTTACAAAATTCTCAAAGTTCGTACAGTAGACTAGTCATAATGTCTATGTTCATAAGTTTATAGAAAAATAACATCTTTGGCTATGTATGTCATTTTTGCTTGTTTCATTAAGTACCCCACCTGAGGCTTATTCAAGGGTCTGTACTTCTGTAGTTTAGGAGAATGTTGTGCCTCCCATATTCTGTGACTAGCTTGTCACTGATACGAGGTAATTAATCTGGCTGCCCTGCATAATGTTGCAGTAGCAGAAAATAATGTGATGATAAAACAGTCAATGAAAATGAACTTAATTTCTTAAAGTGCCTTACTACAGTTATTGGTGTTAATATGGTGCTTATTCATCATCTAAACTGTTTCAGGGTACAGGAAGGGTGTACTGTATATCAGAAGCACGATAGTATGCAAGCAGGATACATACGTTAAGAGACCATTGGAAAGGAATGTGGAAATAAGCAACCTCTCATAAGTACAGAATGAAAGAGGGAACATTACTGCAAAAATGATTGGCACATGTATCAGGAGTATTATTCCAGCATCATACCATCAAGGTCAAATCAGTGTATTTATACATATGTGAGCATCCAGTGTGAGTGCCTTTTGTGTGTGTGTGTGTGTGTGTGTGTGTGTGTGTGTGTGTGTGTGTGTGTGTGTGTGTGTGTGTGTGTATATATATATATATATATATATATATATATATATATATATATATGGGTCTACTTCAAATGAACAAAAACCCACTGACCAGAAAACAAAATCGCCGAGATGAGATTGCCAAAACCTGATTTTAGTCATCCAACATTTAAAAAGAAACACACCACGCTATCTCTAATCCACCCATGTCGGGGACTATGCCCCCCACACCCCTCCTAACTAAATATACAAACTCTGAGATTGCAGTAAAGCAGGGAAAATGGCAAATTTCCCAATGTTGGATGACTGGATACTTGCCATGAGTAAAGTTTTGTCAATCTCATCTTTGGGTAAGTGGATTTTCATTATATAATATGTATTATATATATAATGTGTGTGTGTGTGTGTGTGTGTGTGTGTGTGTGTGTATATATATATATATATATATATATATATATATATATATATATATATATATATATAATGTATGTATGGGGGCAAGGGATGGATAACATTGTAAGAGTAGCAAGTTGTCCATTATTTCTGTCAGCACTGCCATTACGTTTGTGTCTGAGGGAGGTGGTTGCATTGCATTTAAGAGTAACAGGTTGGTTATTAATGTATTTATTTTACCATTGCAGACATAGGCCTTACATATCCTATGAGGTTATCATTGGTGGTTTGGCAGAAGCAGGATGTGTGTGAAAGTAACTGCTTATTGGGAAAGTGGTGCATTGAGTAGTGTTGCCATTTCACAGTCCTTTGCTTTTACTGAGTTCTTTGTTCTATCTTTTTCTATGCAGAGCCTACATGCCTTGCCTGTGCCTGTATGCTCTAGTTTCCTGCAGCACCCCAAAGACATGCTGTAGGTAAACAAGCATTCCTTCAGTTTCTTTGAAGGTGTGTGTATGCATATATATAGAGAGAGAGAAAGAGAGAGAGAGAAAAACACAAATACACAACTCTAAACATATAACATGTAAATGTTAAGGTCTGTCATGCTAGATAAACTTCAAAAACATCTTGCTATTCTTTATGTGCATGTATATACACGCATGTGAGTTTCTTCCTTATATGCTGCGTAGTGTAGTGTCCTGCATTACAGGCATACCCAAAAAATAACCACACATCAGTCATATGTTTTAAATGTTCGGTATGTGGCTTAATGTTCTTTAGTCTTAGAAAGTAGCTTCCAATGGTCTTCATCTCTCTTAACATAGTGAAGAAGATTTGCCCATTAAAGTCCCACACTGGACATAGCAGACCCTACGCCAGCTGTTACTGGTGCTGTGAATAGAGACAGTGTTGCATTCCTTGAAAGTGCACATAGGGACTGCAGTTGGCTCTGAAGGCTTTGGCTTGGGTTTGTCTGCATTCAGATGCATCACTCATAAACCTGGTCTTGGCATCATGTCCAGCTTTAAACGATTAATATGCTTTTGTTGTCACCTTGCACTGAGAACATATTGTTTTGGAATACAGCCCTTAATGTTATACATTTGCCTCTGATGTCTCATAGCTTACGTTTGACTTGTTCACTGTTTTGGTTATTCAAGGCCATTGATAAACAGTATTCAGCTTAATTATACTGTTTTATAGATGTAGTATAATTCATTGAGCCATAGTAGCTTAACAAACTTGACTGTTCCCACCACATATGAGTAAAAATATTTTTTAAAGCAACATTATCTAACTCATGTACTGCTCCTCCCATATTCATAATTCTGAAACATAAATGGAATTAAGAAAGGGAATGATGCAAAACTATACTTTTCTAGAAACATGAATTCCTTAAATTACATACATTTCATCTTAGGAAATATGCCTGTATACTGCATCACCACTCTGCCTCAAATGCATTTGCACCAAACATAATTTTCTGTCTGCCATTATGACTTCTATTTAACAACATTTCACTTTTTATGAGTACTGTAATTTCCCATTTTCCTGTTTAAGAATATCGAAGGCATGTTGTTTAAGTTAGGTACAAAATGTTAAGTGCCTTGGACTTCCAAGATGGCTGCATATTGAGTAACAACTTGTTTCTAGCTCTCCCAGTGCGAAAACAGAAGCTCAGAATAGAAGGCCAGTAGACTTGTGTTTATGGGTAAATTTCATAACTGGCTGAATGTCAGGAATAAAGAAATACAGAAGACCTGGAAACAAACCAGCTACAAAAGTTGAAGAGGAAACACTGCCAGGGGAGAGTTCTGCAGCTGTTCAGCAAAACGTAATGCAACCTTCAGACATGACTTCCAATAACCTACAGGAAGATATAAGACATACAAGAAGATATAAGACAACCGCATACAGACCTGGTTAAAATAAACAAAACATTGGTAGAGTATATCAACACAAACAACAAAAGGCTGTAACAAATGGAAGAAGTTTTAAACAGATATTTAGATGAGATGATAAAACTGCAAAAATGAGAGGTTGAAATGAAGAAAAGGCTGGCAGAATATGAGACTGCTCAGGAAGAGATGTCTCAAAAAATAATAGAATTAAAAGACAGAGCACATAGGGAAAACCTGAGATTTTCAGCTGTACCTGAGATGCTGGAAGGAACAGGCTGCATTAATTTTATGAAAGCACAAATAAGCAACTGGACTGGTATTCCACAGCAGGAACTGTTAGTTGAATGGGTGCACCATGTGTGGGCTCCAAACCTAGCCATAAGAAAGCAACCTAGACATGTAATAGTAAGGATGCAATCCTACCAGCAGAAGGAGTTGATTCTAACAAAACTGTGGAAGAAGGGCAAAATACTAAAAGTGGGAGATAGCAGAATGTTTGTGGAGAATGATTACTCATTGTACACCAGGAAAAAGCAAAGTAAATTCATTCCACTATTCAGAAAATGTCAAGATGCAGGCATGAGATTCAAACTGCTATATCCAGCTGTCTTCAAGATATTCTTCCCTGGAAGAGAAAAAAAAAACATTTTTTGATGAAAACATGCTAAGGAACAAATACAAAAGTTTGTCCAACAAAAACTGAGCTGTAAAACAGAAAGAAATTCTGCTTCTTGTTCTTCTGGTAATAAAGACAAGAGAGAGACTGTACCTGTGAAACATTTTCCAGTATTTCAACAGAAAATGTTGGAGAGAAGGAAGGGACCATGAGAGTTGACTAAAATAATCAAAAGTACACTGGAAATGAAGCAGAGACAGGATTTGGGTGATGGAGAAGAACAGTAGTAAAATCAGTAACTTAATGTGGGATTATATGCAATAATTATATTTGTAACATATGACAGAACAACAAAATCTGGAAATATTGGACTTTTTCAAAATTTGTTTGATGTGTGGGGGACTGTAAAGTATATGCCGTACTTCATGTCATTCATGTTCGGAAAAATGTTTTGGGGAGGGGAACAGAGGGGAGAACGCTAACTGTATTAATAGTTAATAGTACTGTATTTGTGGTGCATGACTTTCTTTGTATGCTATTTTTATGTGTAATGGGGATTGTAAACAGGTGTTTTTCTTTCCTCTTCTCTTTTTCTTCTTGTACAGTTTTGAGAAATATAGGCAATGCAATTTTTAAAATAAAAAAGGGAGCCTGATTAAAAGGCACAACATAGTTCAAATTAATCTGTTTTTTTTCATTCTTGCATGGGAAAATTATTGATTAAGGACCTTTGTTTTAAGAGAGGAAGTCAATGAAAAAGAATATTGAATAGTATGAGGCTTTGTTTTAGCAGTTGAATGTAAGTATACTAAGTAGCATTTCTGCAGCTGGTCTTCATGTCTCCATGGAGACAAGCTTATGAAGAGAAACTGGAGACAGTCTACTGGAAGGGAATTGGCTGATTGAAAAGAAGAATAAAAGAACAGAGAAATTGGCTGGGGCATGATGTTCTCTGAAAACTATCAGGGGTTTTCCCAGGTGTGACAGCTTTAAAGATAATGCAAAATGAATTTGACTTGAAGTAAAGTTTTTGCAGTTTAAAATGCATGGGGATATTAATATAAAACAGGTACTTTTGCTTTTTTCCTTTTCTCCCTTCTTTTTCTTTGTTCAGCTTTAAGAAATGTAGGCACTGCAATAAAAAAGAGGAGGGGGGAGTAGATGGGGGATGAGGGGAAGGGTCTGGTTAAGAGAGTGTGTCAAAAGAAAAATCAGTGTGCTTTTTCCAGTACTTGTGACCAGGTTAAAACCCTAGGCATTATCCAGTTTATTACAAAGCATATAAATGAAAAAGAATATTGAATATTGGAAGGCTTTTTTTTGATAAACAAGGTACCCTTAGTAGTTTTGTGTCTGGTTTGCATGTCACTAGAAGACAATTTGATAAAGAGAAATGGCTTGGAGAATGTTTTTATTGAAAGCATTCAAGTGTTTTCTTAATTGGGAAAGCTATAAAGACATACAAAATCAAACAGCACTTACTAGTCGCACAGGCTGTACCATGTATCTTAGCATGACTAACCATTCTTTTTGGTTAACTTTAGCCTGTCTGTGTAGCTATCAACTTAGAACGTATGTTCTTATTAGGAAGCAAAAATGTCAATATTTGAAGATGTACATAGTTTTGTGTGTTATTAAGTTAATAGGTTTAAGGAGGGTTTGGGGGTTGTTTATTCTATATGAGGACTTTAAAAAAAAAACAAAAAGTTATGTAAGATGTGGCATAGACACAAGTGGATATGTCAAGAAACAACTGTATAAAAGACCAACCTGCCGAACAGTTTGTACATGTAACATAAAAGTTGGAACAAGACATTTAACAAAAAAGGAGTTATACATAAAAGGTGGTAATAATTATATAAGAAAATGATGCTTTCTGTAATGTTTTTCAATCTGACTGGTCTTACAGATAAGCATAAAGAATAAAGAATAGTGAATTATATTAAAAAATATAGAGTGCAAATAGCTATGCTACAGGAGACACACATGGAAAGAACTGAATATGTGAATTTGATAAAGAAAGTTTTTAGGATGGTTATTTAGCATGATATCTGGGGCAAAGGAAAAGGGTAATACTTACATTAATTGCAAGATGAGCTCTAATAGTGATAGAAGAGAAACAAAGATAGTAATGGAAGATACATAGTTCTAAGGGGTTACTGGCTAGGGAAGAAGATTACACTGGCATGCATTTGCATCCCACCTAAAACTGCTATAATGGAGCTTAAGAAAATTCTGGGAGAAAATCAGCTTTCAGCAAGGAATATTACTTATAGGTGGAGACTGAAATTTGGTTTGCAACAGTGAAGATGTGTCTTGGGGGCCTAGAAGAGAAAATATAACAAAGGAGGGTAGATTTTTGAAGAAATGTATGAAAATGTTTGGCGTGGAAGATGTGAATTCAGTACGAGGAGTTCGGAGTGAATTTACACATTACTCACCGAAATACAAAAACTGGACTAGGCTAGATAGATTTTATATCTCACAGTAACATGTGCACTTAATTCAAGGTCCTGAAATGCACCCAATAACTATTTCAGATCATGCGCCAATAATAACTAAAATAAAAATGCAAGGGGATGAAATAAAAATGAGACATTGGCGCTTTCTCACCTATTAGTTGAAAAGAGAGGAATTCAAGGAATGGGTTTTGAAATTCATTCAGGAGCGACTAGAGAATATAGAATTTTCTTCTGAAAATATAGCCAGGGAGTGGGATAAAATTAAAGTGGAGTTTAAAACTAGGGTGGACATAAAGGAAAGGGAGATGTAGTTAAACAGTAACAAGAATTATTTAGAGGGGACTGACAAATGTTTAAGTATTGCAAAATAGGGGAAATCCCTCTGAACAAGAAAAGGAGCAACTGCAGAATGCTAAACAGAAAATAAGGGATTACTTCAACGATATGCACGAGTTTAGAAAGATTGCTGTTAAGCAACTGTTTTTTGATAATAATTCTAGATCAAAAAACCTTTTAGCACAACAACTCAGGCAACAAAAAGTGGAAAGGGCTGTCACCAAGCTTAGGGAGCCTATAACAAGGAAGATGATAAGAGGCCCTGTGGAAGTATTAAAAATATTTAGGAAGTTTTATGAAAGTTTGTACAGAGCACAGAAATATGGAAATCAATACAAGGTACAAATGGAAATGTTTATGGAAGAATTAAATATGCCCAGGTTAGAGGTAGACAAGTCTCAATTACTAACAATTAGGATAGGAAGGGATGAGATAAAAATGGCTATGTATAACCAATCTACAAGAAAGTCCCCAGAAATAGATGGTATTCCTGTGGAAGTTTGGAAGTTAGGAGGGGGAAAAAGCTGATAAAGATCTGGAAGGTTTTGTTTAACAGTATTTTAAGAGGAGGAGAAGTACCAGCATCCTAGAAGAAGGCAGTGGTAATGGTAATATCTAAAGAGGGTAAAGATACATGGGATCCAGCTTTATACAGGCCCATTTCAACACTAAACCATAATTATAAAGTGTTTATGTCTATAATGGCTAAAAATAGCAAAGGTGATACCAAAATTGATAGATATGGATCAGTGTTGTTTTGTGTAGGGGAGGCAAACATTTGACAATATTAACAGAACATTAATGATCCAGAGGGAAGCAGAATGCAAGGAAATACCACTTTTATTGGTAGGTCTTGATGCAGAGAAATCATTTGACAGAGTAGATTGGGACTTTATGAGCAGGGCAATGGAAGCATTTGCTTTCTCTGATACAATTCTAAGGTTGATTAGAGTAATACATGAGGGATCTGAGGTGCTAATTAAGGTGGGTGGGGTCCTCTCCGATAATTTCTGCTTGAGTAGAGGAACCAGGCAAGGTTGTCCATGTTCCCCTTTGTTGTTTGCATTATATTTAGAACCATTGGCAAAGAGAATAAGGGATTCAGAAATTCAAGGGTATAATTGTTATGGTAGTCAGGAAAAGCTGTCTGTATTTGCAGATGATGTTATTTTATGCATGACAAAACCAGAAAGGGACATTATAGTGCTGTGGAGCATTTAAAGACAGTTTCAAATCTTCTTGGGATACAAAATTAATGAAGCTAAAACAAAGACAGTAGCGGTAAATTATGTACCCACACACTAATTGGTCCAACAATATCCATATTTATGAGGACATGTTAAAATGAAGTATTTAGGAGTATGGATTAGACATGACTCTGTTGTGGCAGCTAAGGATATGTGGGAAGAGACTAAACAGAAGATAATACAAAAATTGAGAAACTGGAAGCGTTGTTATATGGATATGGATACTAAGATACAAGCCATTAAAATGTTTTTAGTCACTTTAGTATTATACACGTCAGGCATATTTTTATCAACCAGAGGAGAGAAGCTGTGGATAGCAATTAAAAAAAGAGTTGAAGGATTTTATCTGGGAAGGGAAAATAGCAAGGGTCATGTGGGATAAGCTGATTTTACCAGTAGAACAAGGTGGACTAGGATTACCCAGTTTGACGGGGCATTTTACAGCAACACAGTTAAGGCTCTTGTACACAGCACAAGCAGACAACCATAATTCAAAGTGGAAAGGAATGATGCTGACACAGGGAGGAAGCTCAGGAAATAAGGAGAGATTGGGATTTTGGATGCAGACTCTTAAGGAGAGCAATGATCATGCAGAGTATTGTCTTCATAAAATAGCAGGGAGTATTCTAAGAACCAAACCAGCATGAGAATGAAGAAAAGAGATTCTGCCCATAGGGATGACTGATGTCAAGGATACAGATAATAGGCAAGAGGGGCTGGAATTTATTGGAGAAAATTGGCAAAGGAACCAAGGTATTGGGGCAAATAACTAGAAAGGGAAAGGTAATAGAATGGGAAGAGGCCAAGAATTTATTTGGTCTGCAGGTTAGAGATTGCCTTCCTTATCAAGGATTGATATCAGAGTATAGGCAAAGAGAAAGAAATAGGGGGCTCCTGAATGAAAGACGAGCACTGGTAGAGTTTTTAATAGAATCTAGAACAGAAGCTACTGTTAAAAAGGAACAATTAGCAAAGTATTTAAAATATTGCATGATCATTATAAGAATGAATCAGAGGAGCTCAGAAAGTATTGTGAAGAGAGACTGAATAAGCAATGCACAAAGAGACAATGGGAAGATATATGTATATCTCCCAAATATCCAACAAAGTCTAGAAGATTTAGGATCTTTGCCTGGAAGTGTTTACATAGGTATTTTTATACCTCAAGTAGACTCCAAAGAATTATTCCTCAGGCGGATAGCAAATGTTAGAGGTGTCATGGGCAGGAAACAGGTGCCTGGGAACATATTTTCTGGGAGTGTAATGACCTGGATGACTTTAGGGATTCCCTGCAGACTGTACTTTCGGAGATGCTGGGTTAGCAGATTGGACTGACTAGGGAGATGATTTTTTTGAATTACGATATAGAACTGGAATAGCCTAAACATAGTAAAGCCTTGCTGAGTCTAATTATGGTGGCTGCCAAAAAAGCAATTACTAGAAAATGGAAATCAAAGATGAGACCAATTTTACCTATAGTAGTGAATATAATAACAGAGATAAACAACTGGAATTGGGATCTTTAGAAAAGGGAGGAAGCAAACTACATGGGAAAAAATGGGAATTGTGGGAACAATATATGCAGAGCAGGAATGAGTTTTTTAAGAGGCCGGATTTGAATGAGCCATATAATGCTTAATTGACAAAGACTGGATAGATTGTAAGTGATGTATAATGTTTAAAATGTAGCGTGTAAAACATTAGAAATAACTTACGGGATAACATTGTAATATCCTTTTAAGGGTAGAACACTGATCTGCATGGACCAGTTTCAGACTTTTTGTCCAGGAGCACTCTCTGGTTAAGTGACTTAGTCACACAGTTGAGCAATGGAGGCTGAGGAAATCAGATTGCACCACTGGACCACTGCAAACTGCTTAACAGATCCTTAATCCTCTAAGACAACTGCTAGACTTCCAGACCACCTTGAGGGTTTTTGTATCTGATGAAGTCCATTGGGGACGAAAACGCGGATGGTGAATAAAGCGTTCATTTCGTGAAGAGATTGTGTGGTGTATCAAGCTTCTTAACTCCTTTTTGACTCCTCTTTTGGATTTATTGGTTTTTTTGTGGGGGAGTTGACCGTTTTGTGATTTTCTTGATGTATAATGTTTGCAACTACATTTGTTTAGGTGGTGTCTGTGATGTATACTGTTTGCAACTAAAGTGGTGTCATGTTTGTTTTTCATTTGTATAAATGTAAGATTGCTTATGTTGTGTGAAAATTTAATAAAGATATTTGTTGGAAAAAATATTAAGTGCCTTTAAAATAAAATATTTTAGTAAGGAATTTTTTTATGTATCTGAGCAGTTTTGTATGACAGGTGTGCCAAGGTGTTCTGTAGAAGTCTTGCCTTGTTTTTAAGAGACAGAAATGCTTAACCATATTGTTATTCTTATGTCCATAAATGGTTTTGTAGCTCCATCCACTGTGTGATTACATGTGGAATATATTCTATACTAATAGTGTGACTGTGACACAGTGTGAACTGTGGATGTCATCGTATAGCTTGGATATGTTAACTAGCTGCCTTGGAATGGAGGTGCATATGTCCATCAGTTTATATTACTTGGCATTAATTAATTTAATGTGCAAGTTCCTTGCATGTACAGTTTTGACTAAAAAAATTGGAATGAATAGCACCTCTTGCACATTGTAGATATTGAATAGCAACAGAATAAAATGCTTTAGCTAACCATGTGAAGCAGAATATGCTAGTTAATTGTGGGAATGAAAAACAGTATCCATAGCTGAGTATTAATAGCAAGGCACAGCTTTAACCTTAAATCTATTGACTGCTTCCCATAAGAGTTGTTAGAGTTACTGTTAGAGCAAACAGTAAATGAAAAAGAAGGGGAAGGGAAGAAAGCATGCATGAGGAAAGACAAATGAGGTTGGGGAGAAGGTGAACTAAGTGAAGAGGACACTGTAGAAGAAAAAAACATATGTAAGGGAAAAATGAGGAGAGAGAGTGCATGTAGGAAGAGAGGTCATGAGAAGGGATTGATACAAATAAGTTTTTTAAAGTTCTAGGCAGTGAAAAATCTGATCCTGAAGATCAAGATTTAGTTGTACAAAAACCCACGGAAAAATATCCAGTTGTGGAAAGAGTAAAAATAAGAGAATGAAAATTTAAAAAAAAAATTCCCTAAACTTAAAAAGACAGAAAAGCAATCATTTTTAGTGTGTTTTCAGTAAATGCAAAAAGTATTATTAACACCATAAGAAGGGTAGCGGTACTGAAATGGTGTGTTAAATGTGATATGGATACTATTCTGTTAGAGGACGTACGATTCCTGACAAGTGAAAAAAGACTATGAAGAGAAAAATTATGGGGTGGAAATATAATGTGAAACTTAGAAAGTATGTGTGTTGTGTAAAAAAAAAAAACAGTGAAACTACTAGATGTAACATTGGTAAGGATGGGAAGGTTAACTGTCGTGGATATAAGGAGGAGAGAATGTTTTTATAGAATCATACCATTCTATGCATATATAACTAGCAAGGAAAGAGAGAGAGAGTCTGTTTCATCAAGTATTAGACTACGTGGTGGTTAACCTGATAATTATAATTGCAGGGAGCTTTAATTGTGATTTTAAAGGACAATGTAAAAAGAAATGGAAAGATATAAAAAATAAAGGAAGTCATAAAATGTGGTAAGTTAGCTATGTGAAACTAAATTCAATGGACTTATGGAAGGGCATCAGTTGGATCTGAAATTGATTACTTTGTATTATCGGAATGCTTGGGGGTAGCAGGGGGTGATACAGTTGTGACAGGTTTTTCCATCCATTTAGCAATATGGATTGAGTTAATGGAAGAAAGTGAGTATGTTAAAATAGGAAGGGTGATACAAAGAATAAAGGAGAAATCATGGGCTGAAATTGGAAACTGGGAAGTATTAAAGTTATGGAAGGATCATATAACCAAGAAGGACTTCTATAAAACCCGGTCTGAATGGCGGATTAAATTTAAAATAAGTATAAAAGTGTGCAGGATGATGTAAAAAAGGAAGAGAAAGTGAAGTATGGTAGAATGTATAGAAATGTATTGGAGAAGTTAGAGAATAATACAAGAGAGTATTATGTAATGGAAAAATATATAAAATAAATCAAGAAAAAATTAAGGCATTACTGTTTAGGCAGAGATATTATTTACAAGGGAGGAGGAAGTATCTGCATATTTGGGTATAATAGTAAAGGAAGATATTAGTATAGTGAGGGAAGTGAAAAATGTAAACAAAGAGGTAAAAAGAACACAAGAGCAAACTATAAGTACTGTAGTACAGTATGTGGGAAATATGTATAAAGGTAAAAAAGAAGGAACAAATGAAAAAATGAAAAGAAAAAAAAAAATCCAGAACAAGTTAAGGAAGAATTTGAAAAACAAATTACTATTAGAGAATTTATGAAGTACTTAGGAAAGTAAACATTTGTTGGGTATCAGGCCCAAATAGTATAGGGTATAAAATGTACAAGAAATTAATGAATTGGCAAAGAGGGTATTTTGTAAATGTACTGAATGAATGGTTGAATGAGGAGTTTGTTTGTGAAGAGATATGTAGTGAGGTATTAAATATATATAGGATAAAGTTAAGAATGAAATAAAAAAATGGAGACCCATCACACTAAATAGCACAAATTATAAAATGTTTATGAGAATAATATAGAGAAGAATGGAGGGAAGGATGAGGAATATTATGGAAGAAAGTATATATGGTCGAAAAGGGATGTCAAGAAATATTATTAGTTGTGAGAGAAACTGTGGATGATGTAAGTAAAAATGAGGATGTGAAACTTATGGTAGGTGATACTAGCAAGGCATTTAATACACTAGGACATGATGCTTTGTGGGATGCTATGGAGAAGTATGGAATAGGTAACAGAATTAGGAGAGTGTGTATATCAGCATATCATAGTAATAGAGTGAGAGTGTTTGTGAATGTGTGGCTGAGTAAAGAAATATGCATGAAGTGTGGTGTAAGACAAAGATGTCCCATGAGTGGAATATTGTTTGCCCTGGTAATTAATGTGATCGTGAGTGACTTAGCTTATGAAATGAAAGATGCTAGATAGTGATCCAAAATGAAATGGGGATTCCAATAGTTTTGACATACAAGATGATACAGCTGTAATTACTAAGAACAAAATATGGATGAAGAAAGTATTGGTTTGCCTGAATGAATGTTTAAAGGAAATGCAACTGACCTTGAATAAAGATAAAATAATGGGTTTGGGTGATGTGGTGAAAACTGAGGGTGTGTATTTTTCAATGAATGAAGTGCCTTTGCTAGGGATAACATTTAGTAAAAATAATGCAGTTATGATATAGTGGGACAGTTTGATAAAAGAAATACCTCTTCTGTGGAGGACGTATAATAAATTAACATTCAAGAAAAAGGTTTATCTGGTAAATTCAGTATTAATGGGAAAATAGCATGTATGTCAAATGTTTATATAATCCCAGGAAAATATGAAAAGGAAATTGTGCAAATAGTGTTTTCTTTCATAGTAGGTTCAAGATTAAACCTACTGATAAGAGGTGTGTTGTATATAAGTGTAGATGAAGGGGGATTGGGGTTACTAAATCCAGTTGTTTATTATGTTTCTTTAAACTTGTATAGAGTATTAAAGTGGGTAAAGGAAAAGAAAAAGATAATAGTGGGAATCTTTAAATAAAAAAGTTCTGGGAGATGAGAATAAGAAAAATAATACATAAATGAAATAAAAATTTATCAAGAAAAAATAACATGGAAAATAAAAACTGATGATATAGAGAAAGACAGGATTGGGTATAATAATGTGATGAAACAACATTATTATGTAAATCCGTGGCAGATTTAACTAAAAGAAGTGAGTAAATGCATTAAACTAAGAAAAAAGTTGTGTACCAAGATAGCAGAGTGTCAGTATTTCCAATGGGGACTGGAAATAAATAAGTTAATTGTAAGGGAGAGTATGCAATATAAAAAGAAAGTTGAAAGAGCATGTTTAGGGTCTATATTATGAAGTCGAATGATAAAAAGAGCGAATAGTCTTTTATTGAACACTAAAAGTCAAAAGCACTGAATGCCGAACGCACGGAACAGTGATTTTTTTCCCCAGGAAAAAAAATTGCTGTGCCGTTTTTGGGACTTTGCCATTTCCTCCACTGTGGTGTGATCTCGGAGTTGGTATATTTAAGTAAGGGCGGGTGTTAGAGAACACAGCCCCCCCACTTTATTTTGTGTTTGGGTTTGTTTTTTTGGGGTTTTTTTGTGGAGCAGCGATTATTTTCCCTGGGGAAAAAAATTGCTGTTCCTTGTGTTCGATATTTACAGCTAACACTTTTTAGTGTTCGATAAAAGAGCGTTCACTCTTTTTATAGTCCGACATCGTGATATAGACCCAGTGTTCATTTTGTCGGGAGGAAGATGCAACACAAAATGTTTTTTTTTAATATAAAAACAGTGGTGAAATTCTGGAAAACTTCTGTGATAAAAAGCTTTTTAAGACTATTAATGATATAAACAATGTATATGTATGGGTATTATAAGAACAAGAAGGAAGAATATGTGAGCAGAGTTGATAAGAATGTATTTTATGCAATATGGGTTATTTGAAATGAAATTGCATGTTTTTATCAGTGTAAAGTAATAATGAAAAAAAAATTTTAACAATTCACTGACAATCTAAACACATCTTTAAGCATATTCTTTAACAATCTACAACCCCAATCAGACTTCAGACTTTTATGTTCTGAAACCTAGGAAACTGGCATTTTAAAATGTTTTTTATGGTTAGTCATTTTTATTTAAGTGCATATGTTATTGCAAACATTTCATTTTTTGAGTTGATATAATGACTAACTTTTTTAACACCCAACTCTAAAGCACCACACCTTAGTACTAGATTTACTAATTAATTAATTGTATAATTGCCAGGCTATTTAATGGAGGTTACTGCACACTGCAATTTGTTTTCACTTGATAAAGCTCAGGATTGCCTGAGCGAAAGCGCTTGTGTGATTTTATCTGTGACTTTTGGAATACTTCAGAAATAAAAATACAGCCTTGTGGACTTTAGCAGAGTTCCGGTTCCTTTCTTCAAGGTCGTGGATTATTCTTTGCTTGTCTTTGGTTTTTTGTGCATTACTTATTTGAAATGAAAGACTGAATGAAATTTTGTTTAATGGAAATGGATTTTGACAGATATATTGCAAAAAATAGATTATGGTTGTGGAAGAAGGAGTGGGGGTCAATTATGGAAGACTAACAATGAGAATATTATAAGTAAAACAATTAATAAAAAATAAAAATGTGTATATATATATATATATATATATATATATATATATATATATATATATATATATACACACATGTATATATGTGTGTGCCTGTAAATAAGTACATTTTGTAAATATGAAAATAAAGCTTTTTTATGCTGTGTTAAGTAAAGGATCCTTACTCTTTTCGGTATGTGCAGTGGGATCTTTTACATCCACCTGAACTGCCACCAACCCAAGCAGATGGGGCCTTGGTTTAACATCTCATTTGAAGAACAGCACACTCAGAAGTACAGCACCACCCTTATGCTGCACTGCCATGTCAGCAGTTGGTCTACTTGGTGTGGGAATATAACCCACAGCCTTCTTCAGCGAAGGCTGAGTATGCTACCTTTTGCGCCACTGACACTGCTTTAGAAAATAGACGGTTTCTACTGTTATTGGATGAGTAATGTAACATAACTTCAATTTGCTGTATGACTTTGAGCAACTTCACTTAACCACAAGGTGATCTGAGACTGGCTGAAATGGATCACTATGGATCATCCACTACCCTAGTTAATAAACAAATAAATAAAATTCAGGGGGTAGGTGAACACATCAGTATTTAGTATGTATGGCTTTATAAAAATTAGACCTTTTCCCTTAGAGTGGGTATGACCTTGAGAAAAAAATTTAGAGCTTCTAACATTCAAATTGCAGGCTGTGGCTTACATGGATCCCTGTGAATCAATCTACTGTTCTAGTTAACAAAGCAATAAAATAAAGTTCAAGGGATAGGTTAATATCTGAGAATTTATTATGAATGGCCTTATACATTAAAGATGCATCATCCCTAAGAATGTATATGAAATTGAGAAAAACATTTGGAGTTTCTAAGCTATTTACATAACTAAGTGCCTAGAGAAAAGCAGTACATATAGAAAATACTTTTCTAAAAATAATTGCAAAACAGCGCACTATGTTAAATGAGGTTCGACTACTGCTATAAATGTTAACACTAGGATTTTAGTTTTTTTTTTTTTTTTTTTTTTAATCAGAAATCACTCTAAAGATGACTATAAGGGAAGAGCAGTCATTAAATTGCCAAACGAGTTAGCCATCCTACAGGAAGGTTTGTCACAAATAAATAACTGGTGTCAAAATCACGGACTGAAATGAAATGCCGCAAAATGCATTATTGTATCATTTGGGAAGTCATCTTCCCCAAGGGAACTACCACATTGACATTATGCCCCAAGAGTTGACCCAGTTGATCAGGATTTGAAAACATATGTGGACAGTGACTTAACTTTTGACCAACATGTGTACATTGTTGTAGGAAAGTCATTCTGTATAGCGCAGCTAAGAAACAAAGGGATTGTGCCTAGATCTAGGGATGTCATTGTCTCCCTTTATTCAGCCCTCGTTAGACCAGTCATTGAATATAATGCCCCCTTTGGCATGTATCTGTCTAGACACATGCAACAACTGGAATGCCCACAGAGATACCTTACTAAAATGATAAAAGGCCTAAACAACATGTCCTACATCAATCAACTCAAAGCCCTGTCACTGTACTGAGTATCCTCCAGACTGTTAAGAGGTGACTTGCGTCTGCCATACAAGGTATCCTACACTGATGGATTTACTACACATCAGCAAGTCACATGGCATCAGAAATACTCTGTCTAAGGATATATACTTCTGCAACAACAACAGAAAGGTTTAGAGGGACAGGTGTATCTCGTAGAGAATACTTCTGATCTGGAACAGACTCCCCACCCACATAAAAAGAAATTTCATCCCTGTCCATATTAAATCATAACTTGGATCTATGATTGGGAAACAGAAAATTTCCAACAGGACTGCCCCCTGTGCTACTAATGGACAGAGGCAGCTACTAAATGTTTTATCCCATATGTGGATCACATCAAATTATCTATGGCATTATTTTTATTAGGGGCAATATATATAATTATAGCCCATGGGATGGACAAGGCCAGTGTCTAACCAAGTGAGGCAGGTTAATTCGGGCACAAAAAGGGAAAGTGTTTAGCTAGCCTAGTACTTTCCTATGAATCTATGAACCTACAAGGTGCTATTTGTTATACAGTACACTGTTTTATTGCAGTGACATAGCAAAAATGTAATACCGAGCTCCATGATGTAGAGTGATAGAGCTCAGATTCTGACCCTGCTGACCTCAATTTAGTTAATGGCTCAGGCATTGGAAGAGCTGGGCAGAAGGTTTTGACTGAGTGATTTGTGTTAGGTCACCTATCGCAGGGAAGGGGCTGGGACACATCTCCATGGTGGAAACACTGATGGAGAAAAGGGTCACATATGTGTGATGTCTGTAAGGGAAGCAGGGCGTTGGTTGAGTCCTGTGCAAAGGAGTGGACATTTCCACTGACAATCCATTGCATATCCTCCTTGTGGATGGTATGGGTATGTGCAAGATGGGGAATTGTCAGTAGGGCATAGTAGAAAAACCCTGATTAATGCGTGGATGATGGCCTCATGATCAGCTCTTTCACCATGTTGGAGTAGATGAACTGGAGACAAATATTGCCCGTTGATTAATGAATATGTCATATAGATCATAAGGGTTGATGGTTGGCAGGCTTCTAAGAAAAAAAAAGGCAAAATAATTTAGTTTTTTAATTTTTGTAGTTCTCTGATCTTTAATTTCTATTCACTGTCTTGAGAGCTGTACAAGCTTTTTTGAACTCTATACCACACTGTGCTTTCCAGAGTGCATCACAAGACATTTATTAAGGTTAAATGTGGCAATATCCATGCCAGTGCTGCTGTTTGTTACAGCCTCTGTATTCCTCTTATGTGCAAATTTTGATATCTATGCTGATGACCTTGTTGATACCCCACAGAAAGCATTCTGATGAATGTTGGACCAAACACCGTGCATGTAGTAACCCACAGGCGAAATGCCTGTTGTATTATGCTGCCAGTGCTTTATGTGCACACAGTTTTTTAATCACTATGCCATGAAGTATTCTTTGTAATTATGAAAGAAATTAATCCTTATCTCTTAACTTTGTTGAAAATATCCAAATGTCAGATTGTATAGAACACATTGATCACCTGCAGGTAAACTGTTCTCAGTGATATGCAGTAGTCTGTCAACACTACTTAACGTGTCAAAAGATATAATCAATACTTTATAGTGCCAATTAGAGTAGAAGGAAAAAGCCTCAAATGTGACCCAGTCAACCCAGGGTTAACTAACAGGCCATATACTTGAGGAGCAGGAAAATAAAGTGAAAGAACGACTGTGGCTTGTCCATGACAGGACGAGCAAGTTGCTGTGATATGCTGTTGCCCTGACTCCTAGAGGAGACTGAGAATAATGCTACAGCAGTGCAGATAACTGCAGACACTTGACCATGGTAGAGTTAAGAGCATGTGCAGTTGTGCCTATGCTGCATTGGGCAACATTTCATGCCCAGTTTTGACAGCATGTGCATCATGAATAAAGGATGTGCGGTACTGAGCCAGTATGAAAATAACCACGTGTGGTTGTGTGGATGATGGCCACTCTTGCAGCTGTCTCTTACCTCTAGCACCATCTGGTGCTGGCATTATAGCTCCTCTCTGCTTAAAAGTGGAGCCCCTTTTCCTAGAGGATGATCTGAGGTGAAACAGACAGGATGACAAGCAAAGCAATGAGCAATGGACTGTGTTTGGAGGGGGCTGATGGTTAACAGGCACAACAGCAAACAGTACCTGTGAAAAGTTAATACTACATGGTTTTCAGCTGTGAAAGCTGTGCTGCTACATGTTGTCAAGAAAAGACTAAGCATTGTTACGAGTAAGCCCAATAACTGACACTCTGTCATGTTTGCAGTACTGATAAGGCTGCTTAAGTCTGTAGCTAGTGGCAGCGTGAGGCTTTCCCTATGAGCCCTCATCTCTGAAGTACCTTTTCCTACTAAAACATAGACAGCATGTCAAGTCATGTTTCAGAGACAGTATACTGTGGTATCTGGCAAGGTATACTTGCAGCAGAATGCAAGATAGTAAGGCCCAAAGCTAAGCTGTTCTGCAGTGTTCAAATAAACTGAGTATTTATTTTCCTTTTTTAAAATTAATTTTACCTAGATATTTTTCCCTCTGGAAAATACACATTTTCAGTAAGATCTAGGGTGAAAACACCAGTAAAAAAATCAATGTGTATTACTGCACACATATTTGTAAAGTTACAGATCCTTTGTCCAGTTAATCACATTGAAGATGTGTACTTATTTGTTGCAGGCATTACTTTAAAACCGTAAATGGTAAAAAAAAATGCGTAGCAAATTATACATAATTATTATAAAGCAGATTTTTAGGTAATGCCCCTACCATAGCATCTTGCCAGTAGACACACTACCCAAATGTAAACATTGTGCTAGCCAGCATAAACCATACAATATACACTGCAAGTTATATGAGTGAAAACAGAA